>NC_065582.1:59639344-60264344 GCF_024542745.1 Macaca thibetana thibetana | reverse complement strand
TGAACAGACTAAGACATCCGGGTCTGCTACTGGCCTATAATGCCCAAGAGCCTCAATTTAAGGTGAGGGGCATTCCCTTGTAATTAAGCATTGTCTCAGTGAAAATGTATGAAGAAAGTAATTTCTTATTCCATGGCCATCATTTTCAGGTCAATAGTGTCAGATATGAGACTAGAATGCAGATTTTCTGACTAGCTGTTGGGTTTACTTTCTAAAATCCGATCCCCAAAGGACAATGTTAATTTGCATTTTTTAAGAAAACTGTGCTTTTAGTCCCCACCTGTTCTATGGCAGCAGCAACTTACCTGCATAATTCTGTCTTTCCTTAACATATTTGAAGAGTAAAACAACTGTTAAAAATAGAATGACAGTTGTAGGGGAAGGAAATAAAAATCTAAATTCAGTATCTCTATATATACATATACAAATAGGAATATAAACAGACAACTATAGACTACCTAACTATAAAGCTTTAAGACTTAATTTTTGTATGAGGCTTGTGAAATCAATCTCCTTGCTTTATATTCATGCTTGATATATGTGGGTGCTATGCTTTCCCCATTCAAGTGAAAAATGTCCAGGAGTGAAGTGTGGAGGCCTTAGGTTAGGAGTGATTGAACCCACGGCCAATGGACAGAACCTGTGGATTGAGCGTCAGATCAAGGGCTGGTGTCCAGTGTGCTGGGACCAAGAAATCAAGAGAAGGAAGGAAAAAAAGGAGCCACCTCAAGTCAGGAAGCACACAGGTACCATTTCAGACCCAAGCTAGCAACAGTTTCTTTATCCAGGTAGGTGGTCAGGGAACAAGCCGGGAGGCACCAAGAAAAGGGGGTATTGACATTGAATAACACAGTGCAGCCTGGGTGTTTGTTATATGTTTCCTGCTGCAAACCAAATACCAGCAACAACAAAATAAGGTAGGAATAAAACATAGCAATGTCAACAACAACAATAAATACCAATAACAGGATTCCTAGGGAAAACCATCATGGCATACGGAAGGGAGAATGAAATAAGGAAATAGTAAATATGTCATCCTGACTGGAGGCACAAAAGTTAGCTATAAGGGCAAACTGTAGCATGTGTTTCTTAGCCTATGGAGTATGTAAAAGAGCATATTGTGACTGCAGAGCCAACAATGCCACTGAGAAGGGATGATGTACCACTTCCCTTAGGATTTTTGTGTCTTTCCCTTTCATGTATTGTTTAAATGATCAAAAAATCTGTTAAAAATAGGGATGACAGTTTTTGTAGAAAGAAATCTAAAACTAAGTACATCATGTGTACATGCATAAATAGAAGTATAAACACGGAGGCATGGAAAAAGGCACAATAAGAAGATCGTGTCACTGACAGCAGACTCTACACTGGGAGTGAGTATGGAGATGCACCCTTTTCTGTAGGTCCCTGAGCTGTTTATTTTTATATGAGCATTGTGAAAAGGGCCAAGAATGTGTGAACTTAGTGTAACAGGACAGCTTGTTTGCTCTTTTTAGAGTCTACAACTGTCAGGTTCTGGAGCCCCTCCGAGTTCCCTATAGTGTTCTGATTTCACATGGCTTCATATTTGGTTAAAAAAGAGTGAAACTTACTATTTGCCTCCTTAAAAACCTGTTCCATCTTTACTGCTGTATAGTTGCTGCTTAGTAGCATTTTCAAATCCATTATCAGAGGAGGTCACCTGAAAGAACTTACTCCTTTTCTCAGAACTCCAGCACAACTGGACTCTCTAACTTTTGCATTTTTTCTGTGAATGGTTCCCTCCCATCCCCAGAATAGAGAATTTAATTTTAATTTTTTTGTTTTGAGGATAGCTTCAATTTAACAACTTATTTAGTGGGTGTGTTTGAAAGATGAACTGGCTAGCTACTCACCAGCCAATGTACCAAACTTCTCCTTAGTGTGTGTGGTCTAGTCTCACCTCAAGAGTTTAGAATGGGAGGAAGTGGCAGATAGGCAACAGAAATGACAAGACCATTCTTTGTCCTTTCCCCCGTTCCTGACCTATCTCATTCTTGAGTCTTCTGTGACACAACTGCTTAGGTCATCCAGGTATTTCTTTGCCTTCCTCTGGATTCCAGTCTTCACTGTGGCAGGTAATCTCTGTGGCTGCTGAGAGTGAATTAAGAGAGAGAATCTTGAAAACTTAGAGCTTTAAGGGATCTTAAGGACTATCTGCTCCACCTCTCCTTTTGCAGAGAGAAATGGAATCTCATGGAACAGTATCTAGGGAAGCCAGTTAGGGCAGAGTCAGTCCTGGAACCCAGGTCTTCTTCTGGGCTGTTTCCAATAGGCCATGCATATTTTCTTGCTGTCGGCAGGAGAATGCACAATGGTATCCAAGTATTTGCTCTATAAATAGACACTTCTCAGGGTGCTTTATTCCTTATGTTCTATATAATAACACTGTCGTTAGCAGCAATTTCTGCCACCACACAGTTAGCAAACAGAAGAATAAAAAATCCGCTATCCTCTTCTTTTATTTTCCTTTCTATTTTGTGACTTTTCTCCAAGGAAGACCTGAATAGAATCTCAGAAGAGGAGGAGGAATGTTTGAATCCCCTTCTCTGCCCTGTGTAATTCTTACATTTGGAAAAAATGTATCCTTGTTCCAATTTTCTAAGAAGATGGTGGATTCCTCTGCCCCAGTTGAAAATCTTCTCTTCATATCAGTATCCTCTCAGATTTAATCTTGAAGTGCAAAATGTTGTCTGACTGCCTTGGCTAATATCTCCAGTAGCTACATGCCACTGTAACCAGGGTCACAGAAATCATTCCTCACAGATGGCTGCATACCCTTCTCTTTGTGACAGTGTCTCTCAGCCAAAGTGTTTACAGGTGTGTATTTCCTGGTGGATGCTTGGGTTTGTGACTGCCATATGGTGTCAAGAGCAACATCTGCATCAACATTTTCTGGACATAAGTAGCTGAAAAGCATTTGTTAGGGATTTGTGGGAAACACAGAGGTCTGTGTAGATAGCCACAGTAAGATATGCTCTTTATTTGTCCATTCATTTGTACTTTTTTTTATTCAACAGTTATTTCGTGCAATCTTACTCTGTGCTAGGTGCTGAGTCTACTGCACTAAATGAGACCCAATCTCTGCTCTCTAGGAGCTCATAGTGTAGTCAGGGAGGTGGATTAAAATGTGAATTATTACATAACCCAGTGTGATACTCATTCAGACAAGGTGTATTGAAAGAATCATAGAGGGAGAAGAAAGAGATTGCATTTTGCTTGACCTATGAAGGGAGAAAACTCTTCCGGTAAAGGTGGTACTTGAATGAGTGATGTGGTTTTGCTGTGTCCCCACCCAAATCTCACCTTGAATTATAATAATTCCCATGTGTCAAGGGTGGGGCAAGGTGGAGATAATTGAAACATGGGGGCAGCTTCCCCCATACTGTTCTCGTGATAATGAATAAGTCTCATGAGATTGCATGATTTTATAAATGAGAGTTCCCCTGCACAAGTCATCTTGCCTGCCATGTAAGACATGACTTTGTTCCTCCTAGCAACATAATTGTGAGGCCTTCCCAGTCATGTGAAGCAGTGAGTTAGTTAAACCTCTTTCCTTTACAAATTACTCAGTCTTGGGTATGTCTTTATTAGCAGTGTGAGAATGGACTAATACAGTGTTTAAGAATAGGTAGGCATTGTCCAGGTAGTCAAGGAAGGAAAGAAGCCCCAGACAAAGGAGAGAGCACATGCAATGCATAGAAGAGGGAGCATACATGTCCTCTTTGGAAAATTACAATATTTGATATGGCCAAGGAGGATCAGGCAAAAGAGAAGGCTAACAGAACGGTGGAGTCCTAGATCACTGACAGTCTTCTCAGACAAACTTGGATTTCCTACTTTATCATGAAGTTGACGGAAAGCTATTGAGGCATATTGTGATCAGATTGACAGATTGGAAAAGTTAGTGTGCAATAGGGTGCATTGGGGGGAGGTTGTGAGACATAAGGCAGATGGATGGGATAGGAGTCAAATGTAGTAATCCAAGCAGAAATGTTGGTGGCTTGAAACAAGGCTATAATCATTGAGGATTGACTGAGGGGTCCGGAGCTGTTGTAGTGCTAGACTTGATAGGATCTGGTAACTGGCTGAATGTGGAGATGAGGCAGACTAGAGTGGCATCCAGCAACTAAACTGGTGCCATTTACTGTGTCAGGAAGAGAAAGGGCAGGTTTTCTGATGTGTGTGAGGTTGGGATTGGGGAACACAGAGAAAAAATCCTGTGGTGCGTGCAAATGAATCCATCTACGAGGCTGTAGGGATCACAGGTCTGTGGCTCCACAAAAATATTAAACAAAAATTTAACTTTTTGGCCATCAGCACATTTTTTTTGGTAGCTGAAAACATGCATATGGATGTGGTAATTAGAAGGAGAGGTCAAATACAAGAGTGAGTGTAAATCAGATTTCTGGATATACTATGTAACTGGACAAATTCCCTCATGTCTTCCAGCCTTGGTTTCCTTATTTATATTATAGGAATATTCATAATAGCTATCTTATGAAGCATGTGAAGTCCTTAGTCAAGTGACAAACTGTAAATACCAATCAATATTGGCTACTATTGTTGATATTAAATTGAGAGTTTAAGGTGGGAGCTAAAAGGAAGACTGCAGATGAGGGATATCTATGATTTCAGAGAGAAGCAGAGTAAGTGGAACAGCCAGAGGGTTGAGGGTAAACCATGAGAAAGAGGCAGCTTAGAAATGGGAAAAAGAATGTATTTCAGAAGTGAATGGCTAACATTGTCAAGTGCTATTCTGAGCCCAAGAAACAGTACGTTTGGCTAACTGTATAATACTTTTCAAGAATAAACACACTGGAGTGTGGAAACAAAAGGCAGACCCTAGTGGTTTTAAAGGTAAATAGAAGATGAGATGATAGAAGCATGGAGTGCAGACTCCTGCTTTAGTACATTTAGCTATAAAAAGGAAGAAAGTCTTAGTATCTAGAGGACTTTTTGGAGAAGAAAGACGGCTTTTCTAAAGATGAGAGGAAACTGGCATGTCATAAACTGAAGGAAAACAGAAAAATATGCAGGATGCTGAGACCCAGGTTAAACCTCAATGCTGATCTCTTCTTCTTATGCACTATAGAGTGTGTTTAGTCCTGAGGCCCAAGGTCATAGGAGAAAAGAGGTAGAGAATTAACTTTAGCTAATTACCAAGCATTGTGCAAGATGATTTCCATTCGATCATTAATTGAATCAACATGGAGACCTGGCAAGAAAGCTGCCCATTAATAATTCATATTTCCTACCCCAAGAAACTAAGACTCAAGAGAGGAGATAATCCATCCAAGGTCACAAATTAAAGTTGGGCTTTGACCAAGCTTCATCACTTTCAAAGACTGTATTGTGTCTCTTGAACTATGCAGTGGGATTATTTAAACAGCAGAGTTTTGGAGTGTGCATATTTATTATGATGGATGGTTGCAGCAAACAGTATCGACACTCTGCCCACACCATCCTTGGATCACTTCGTCATCTTCCTGCACACTGGATCTCATTGTTTCTTTCCCTACACCTGCTCCTCTTAGTTGGAAAGCTGCCCTCAGGTAGCAGGAGGAGGGTTTCCTGTGTATGGGGAGAGTAAGAATACCTAGAAAATTAGGTTCACTACAGCTACTGCACTTCCTAGACCTTAAGCAATGCTTGATGGATGCTGTGGTGTAATACACAGTTCTCTGATCCCTGCTATACAAACTCTGAGGTGTGACTTACACTGTCACCAGATTTCCTTCAGGGAATTGAGCTAGTTACTCTCCATGGCACTTCGCTTGATATCACATCTTCACCTGGCCTATGCAATGGTTTCCTATTTGTGCGGTAACCAATTCTCATAATTTGAGTGACTTAAAATAGAAGAAATATATTATTTTCTATTTTATAGTTCTGCACGTCAGGCATCCTGTATGGTCTCACTGGTGCTTCATTTTGTAGGCTCTACGGGAGAATCGTTTTCACTGTTCATTTCCTTGTGTACTGGTTGAGTTCCATTCTCTGTGGCTGAGGTCCTGTTTTCTTGTTGGTGGTCAGTTGGGCCTCACCCTTAGGTCTTGGAGGTCTCACTCTGTTCCTTGCCCATGACCCCCAACATCTAAGAGACAGCACAGAGAATCACATCCTTCTCATGCTGCCTTCTCTCTGACCTACACTTCTGCTTTCCTCTTTCACATTTATAGACTCTTGTGACAAGATTGGGACTATCCATAGAATCCAGGGTGATCTCTCTATTTTATGGTCTGCTGATTGGCAACTGTAATTTCATCTGCAAGTTTTAATTCCCTTTTGCCATATAAGGCAACATATTCATAGGTCCTGGCTATTAGGAGGTGGACATCTGGGAAAAAGGCAGGGGCATAATTCTGACTACCACAACTTCCTCTCCTTGTGGTCATGATGGCAGCGGTGGGCTGTCTGGAGCAGCTGCTGCCATTATGCCAGCTGTAGCAAGGAGGCACACCCAAGGCTACATGCTCCATGGGGCCAGTGGGAGCCAGGGACAAGCAGGAGCCCTGCCCCTTCCAAGTTGGGGCTGGAGGTCCCTGGGTGCCACTGCAGCCATCCAAGCCATGGCTGTAGATCCGTGTATCCCTGTGCTCTCGGGGCCATGGAGCAGGTAGGAGCCCCACCCTCCTGGTTGCAGCTGAAGCTGCCAAAGTTGCAGTTGCAGACACAGGCCTCCCTGAGATGTTGGCAGAGCTGGGAGCACACAGCACCACCACCTCCACAAGGCACAGCTGCAGCTACCCAAACCATGGCTGTGAACCCAGGCATCCCTACACTCTTGGAGGCCCAAGAAGGTCCCCCCTGCCCTTGCAGGCTTGGAAGTGCCTGCTCTCACTGCCTGCCTTCTCCCTGCTGTCGGCACCTGCTCCCATTTAGGAGGAAAATTGGGATTGAGCCCAGGCACTTTCACAGCCTGGCTGGGTGTGCACACACTTGGGGCAGTGATGATAAGCCAGCCCCTGGCTGCCTCGGCCCCCTTTGGACTTTGGGCACTGACGATCATAAGAGGGAAGTTGATGGGGGGCTGAGGGAAGCTCAGGACTGGCCTGCAGGTGCCCCTGGGCACCTACAGCCTGGGCACCATGAACAGCAGCAGAAGGTAGACATGTTCCTGGGCAGAAGGGGGCAAGGCCCAGTGAGGCTCCACCTTCAGGCCAGGGTGGGCCTACAGGCTGGGGGCCAGGCTACCAGTCCCATGGACAGGAGCGGGAACTTGTGGTGCCTTTACTGGGCCCACTCATGGATGCCCATGGACCAATTGGTACATACTTTCTCCCCACTGAGTCCCGTAAAAGCCCTGGACTCGGCCAGAGCTGAGCAGATGTCAGGACAAACAGCTGCAGAGAGGAGCAACCCACTCCAGGGTCTCCTCTCTACTGAGAGCTGGGGAGACAACGAGAGGACCTGCCTGCAGAGAGGAGCTACCCACTCCAGGGTCTCCTCTCTTTTAGGAGCTGGACACTTATCGGGACACCCTGGTTGTGGAAAGAAGCTACTACTGCGAGTTTCCTCTGAGCTGTTCTATTGCTCAATAAAGCTCCTCTTCATCTTGCTCACCCTCCACTTGTCTGCATACCTCATTCTTCCTGGTCATAGGACAAGAACTCAGGACCCGTTGAATGGCGGGGCAAAAGAGCTGTAACACAAACAGGCCGGAAACATGCCCCTTGCTTGCCACATTGTGGACAAAGAGAAGGAGAGAAGAGCTGCAGCCCTTTGGGGACCCCAGACCTGGGAGCTCCTCAAGCCAGGGCTGTGACTCCCTGTTTGGGTGCCTGTGGTTCCTGGAATCTCCAGGCTTCTGGGTGCTACCACATTCCCTGGTGCCAGCCACAGAAGCTGCACGCGGTGCGCCTGGTCCAGCTGCAGCCTCTCAGAGAGATGGCACCCATGACAGCACCTGCAGCTACCCAACCCCTCTGCAGCAGCCGGCATGTCTGACTGTGCAGTGGCGAGGCCCCATGCTTGCTCACACACCCCTCATCACTCCATTCCTGACTCACCCTTGGCAGGTGTAAGATACAGGCCAGGAGGGTGAGCTGAGCACAGCTTGCCAGGCTGAGTGGGCGGAACCAGCCCGGTGGCCCCAAGCAAAACTTGAGCAAAGACACCACCAGCCATGGAGGTTTCCAGCCAGAAAAGTGATACCCCAAGGATCCTGTAACAGTCCCACTTTTCTACTCTGTCTACTGTTTTTTTTTTTTTTTCTGGAAACACTTTCTAATAAACCACTTTTGCAATCATCTTTTCCTCAGGGTCTGCTTTTAGAGAATTCAGCCTAAGACAAAGATGAATACTCTGAATTCAAAAATTGTTTTGGTTAGTGAATTGGGAATGGCAAGTGGGGTGCTTAGGCCAGCACTTCAAGTACAGGCAGACCACAACCACTACTGTGCCTGTGTACATCCTTGCTGGACTCATTGGCCTCTGGCAGCTACACAGAAAGAATAGGAGAGACCTTGCTAATGAGATTCTCCCCACTCACCTGAAATCCTCTGCACCTCAGCAGCGTGGCACCATCGGCAGCCTTGCCTACCAGCGTGTCTCTGTGCACAGCATTTATAAATACAAGCATGTGATTCTGAGCAACTGTCAAAGGCGGCTGCTCATTAGTTAGCACAGATTTCAGCCAAGGCTGGCCCAGCCCTGATGCTATGTGGTGAGGCATAGAAAATGAACATGCTACCCAGTTCAGGGTCAGCATGCAAAACAGGAAAGGGAAAAAATGGAAGCTTGACAGCCTGTCACAATGATTATTAGCTGTCTCCCAGAGTCCTGAGGGCTCCCATCACCATGCACACAGTTGGCCAGTCAGAGTTCCATAACAACTCTTTCTCTCACACTTCCCTTGCTGTGTGCATCACTTGGATCTGTTTCATCATGCACCAAATTCCTTGTTCTCTAGGTACACAGATGCTCCAGTTATACCCACTGCAGCAGGGTCCCTGGTGATGCAGGTATATATATTTAAACCTAGGACATTTTCTGATGTGTTAGCCAGGTGGAACGTAGGCTCTGCCAGATGATAAAACAGGGAGGGAGTTCAAACAGAGCATGCCCCGCTGAGCAGAGTTTACATCTGGTACTTGAAAATACCACTTCAGAAATCATTAGTTGGAAGGCCGTGACTGAAGGAGGCCTCTTTGTTAATGGTTGTAATATATGACCCACACTTACTTTTCCTTTGCCTTCATTCCCTTTCTTTCACCAAACCTAAAGCCCCAATTTATACTTCCACTTCTCTTTACAACATAATCCGTACTCCCTGAAACGTACACCTACATTCCAGACTCTACATGACAGCTACGTTCATAATGCCACCCATGAAAAGGCTTTTATGATCTTGATTTTTATACTTCTCAACGTTTTTTACCACTACTTTCAAAATATACATTCTTAATATCCCAACAAAGGGGAGCAGATTAAAAAGAGAAAAACCGAAAATAATTCAGTGAAGACCTAATAAAAGATGCAATCAATCAAGTGAATGACAGTAGCAGTTTCTTTTAACATCAAGTCTAATGGTTTCTTTTTCTAGTACAAAAGTGCTCCATTAACAGTGTGAGTCTTTTATTTAGGTAATTCACACGAGTGGTTGCCAGATGTAGTTTATTTTCAGGAGGGTACACTTATAGAAGCAGCACACTGAGCTGGAGACAGTTATCTCCATCTAACGTACTCTCTAATGACCTTTCAGAGTGAAAATAACAGTGAAATCCTAAAACTGAAACCCTCAAAGTCGGATCCAAGGAGCACTTCACATTTACAATGATGGTTGGAGTCAGGGCTGGTCCATGGAGGATTGTGGAGTGTCTCTGCCCCATCATCGCTCCTCAATGCAGGGCCTTGCTTTGCCAGGGCCTCCCCTGCACTGCTGCAACTGCCTGCTCTAGTGACCAGGCCTGCCTGAGACTTCATATCTGTGCTGACTCCCTTGCTTCAATCAAATCTCACCTGTTTTGAGCCCTCTTTCCCTCAAATGGTTCTTTTCTCCTAGGCACTTCAATCAATTCATGTTCACTGAGGTATTCACTGTGTAAAATGATTGATACATTTCTACTCTGAGGACCCATTAAGTAATAGACACTTTCTGAAGATGATGCCTTTGACCCACTGAAAGGGCTACAATGATGTCAAGTAGAGAGGAAAGTAAATGGGCTTGTTCTCAAAGACGCTTGGATTGAAATCTGGACTTGTCATGCATTAGCTAGCGCCTTTGGATACACTCTCTCCTAAGACACTTATGCCCTAGCTTGATGAAAGTGTTGGTGAGGCACCTAAATTATATTCCTTCATTCAAAAGTATATATGGAATATCTAATATTTTGAAGACTAAATGATAAGAGGTAGATTAAAATACCTAATGCAATGTCTGCCTAAAAGTAATTTTCCGAAAAAAATTATTAAAAAGATAGTAAAAATTTTTAGGAAGATAATTTTGAGTATGTATAACTTTTGTTCTCTTTCAATTCATGACATGTTTATATTTATATCATCATCTTGGTGCTTACCCTATTGACAAGGGTAGGGCTGGCTTTGGGGGACATGTAACCAAAGTGCTTCACAAGATTTGGAGAACGTGGAGACCCAATTCTAGTGAAATGTGATAGACAGTCCTGTTCCAGGCAAAGTCCATCCAGTGTTGAGAAGATAGGCAAATAAACGTCTTGAATTAAAGATAAGTTTTTTGTGACTGGATAAATAAATGGCTTCTTGGGTTAATAATCTAGAGGATACAAAGACTCAGGGGCAGAAACTCTGTCGTAAGAGTAAGGTGTCTAGGGTTTAGGTTTTGGGTATGCTATTTAATAGTTACATGCCTTGTGCTGAAGGCATTTAAACTTTTCATGCCTTCATTTCTCTCTCTTTTTTTTTTTTTTTTTAAAGGTGTTTGAATGTAGCAATTTTCTCTAGTATTGTTTCCAGGTTAAGAATTCTTGCAAACCGTGCTCTTGTAACATCTCATTGCAGGAGTTGCCATTGTAGAGGCTTTATTTGGGTCAAGGCTTGATAAAAATCCTCGTGAGCACTTCAGCTTCCTTCCACATTTTATTTAGTTAACTTTTCTCCCTTTGTCTCTTCTCTCACCTTCTCTCACTCTCTCTATTAAATCTCTCTTTGGACAGGTCAGGCTATGAATAGAATTTACTTAATAAAGGGCTTGCTAGAGAAGGACATCCCTAAAGAATTCAGTAAACTGGCCGGATGCAGTGGCTCACGCCTGTAATCCCAGCACTTTGGGAGGCCGAGGCGGGTGGATCACAAGGTCAGGAGATCGAGACCATCCTGGCTAACTCGGTGAAACCCCGTCTCTACTAAAAGTACAAAAAATTAGCCGAGTGTGGTGGCCGGCGCCTGTAGTCCCAGCTACTCGGGAGGCTGAGGCAGGAGAATGGAGTGAACCCAGGAGGCGGAGCTTGCAGTGAGTGGAGATGGCGCCACTGCACTCCAGCCTGGGTGACAGAGCAAGACTCCATCTCAAAAAAAAAAAAAAAAAAAAAAAAAAAAGAAAGAAAGAATTCAGTAAACTATTTTATTAATATAATGACAAAGAGAAGAATAATTCAGATAAATAAGTGGGATACTTATTGAGAACGGGTAAAGAAGGGCTTCTAAAACAATTAGCAATTCTTGGGTGAGGACAAAATGTCATTGTCCTGAAGGTAAGCAGAAGGAAGAAAAGCAGATCAAAGCTATGTGGCTTGTTCAATAGAGCATATAAGAGTAAAAGCTAATGTTTACTGAGTTTTCACCTCATAGGTACTGGGTTAAGTGCTTTAGTAAAACCTTAACAAGAAGATACTTTTAATAACCTGACAAAGATAGGAAACTAAGGACCAGAAAAAATAATTTTACTACCCCAAATTACACCATTAGAAAGTGGCATAGTCAACATATGGATTCAAGCCATTTGGCTCCAAATCCAAGGCTATTTCTCACTACTATTTTCTATAGATTTTCAGATCTGAAATATGGGTTTGGGCAGAAATGAGGTACAACCTTACATGGTGGTCCCTTGAATATGACAGATTCTGGGAAAATCAAAAGGAAGCTAAGCTGAGTTAGATTGGAAAGAACATTGTTTTCTATTATTCTGCATACCCCCTTTTTAATGGGAGAAGGTTGTTTTATTGGCTGCTTGGATAAGAGTAATGGGAACCATTTCACTTTAGCATTCATAATAAGGGACACTTTAGCATTCGTAGGTTTTCTGAAGTTAGGTAGTTGTGGATAGCATGGAAAAACGTAAGGTGAAAAGCATTTTAGAATGGAAAAGTGTGTGTGTGTGTGTGCGTGTGTATTTGTGTGTGTACTTGTTGAAGTGCTATTTGGATGACTCACTGAGAAGATGGGTTAATGCATTCACTGAATTTTTTAGCTCTTTAAAGAATAATCTACTCTCCTGCCTCATGCCAGACAAAAAGGGCTTCCCAAACAGACACATAAAAAATAAAATAAGGTATACCAAACTATGTTGTCCTTGAACCTCTCTTCATACACTTGTTTAAAATTAGTATACTTGAATAGAATAACCCACCTATCTGTGGCACCCAGTGGCTTAGAGCTATATATAATGCATATTAATAAACAGGGAGAATGTGGCTCCTGCCACACTCATTTTGTTTTCATCCTCCTGACAGTGTTCTTGCTGTCAGAGGTGTCTTCTCAGATAATAAAAGGCAATACAAGACATACACACTCATTCCTTCCTCCCCTCAATCCTCTGTCCTGTCATCTCTGAGCAACAGAACCTTCCATTAATGTTCATTTTAATAAGCCAATTTCATTGGGTTTGTAAGTGACAACTTTTAAATGAGTGGGGATCCATGCCAGTTTTTCAAAGGGGGGCATCAACATGTTACTCTCTCACAATTAAGTTTTAATTAGCAAGGTCATTGCTAATTTTAAGAGAATGCAGCAGGGCACTTTCTCCCTCCCTGCCTCCCTATTTTGGTAATGTCTTGATAATGGAATGATATATTTTA
This sequence comes from Macaca thibetana thibetana, assembly GCF_024542745.1. Lineage (NCBI taxonomy): Eukaryota > Metazoa > Chordata > Mammalia > Primates > Cercopithecidae > Macaca > Macaca thibetana. The sequence continues at coordinate 60,251,331 of NC_065582.1, read as the reverse complement.
TTCGGATGCTTCCAGATAATGTCAGTAATGTCAACAAGGCGGTAAGCCAGAGCTAATCCCTTCAGTACTTACACATAGATTTTCTCTCTCATTATAAATCTGCCTTGTGTGTATGTCCTGCTTTTGTGACTCAATGGATAAAGATAAACAAGGTTTTATAAAGCTATTTTTAATTCATTTTTGCTCACTCCAGTTAGAATAGTTTAGAGTTATTCAGAAAGAAGAAATAAAACTTGATACTAAGTTTGGGCAAAAGTTGCAAGCGGAGAAACCCCAGATGTTTCTAATGGAGAAAGACCATTTACAACTGGGGACTCAATAAGAGGGTAAGTCAAATCAAGGCTGTTTGCTGGGGCACTGCTGCCCACCTAAGTTCTTTCTGTAGATTCAAGGATGGTGGGTGGGAGAGCTGCAGTTTGCCTTTGTCCTCTACAGTCTCTGCAGCATTTTGGCCTCCCAGCGGCTTCTGAAACATCTGACCATCAATTTGATTGCACCACACATGCTATTGTTGGTGCACTCTGTAAATCTCTTTGTCTACAGCCCCCACATTATGTGTAGAAGGTGAAGCAGATGCTTAGAGTAAGCTATGGGGACGGTGTCTATCAATTACAACCCCCTTTCAAAAGCTCAGGTACAACTACTTAGGGCAGGCCAGCTGCTCTAACAAATTGAGTAAAAATCTAAAAAGTTCAAAACAAGTTTATTTTTTCTCAAATAACAGTTCAGGAAGTGTTCTCAGTAGTATGCTTCTTTCAGAATCATCCCATAACACCGAGTTCAATGTATAATTCTGAGCTATGAAAGATAAATATACGTATATGTGTGTATATATGTGCGTGTGTGTGTATATATATAATCCCTTTTCCAGTCTAATGCCATATACACCTTCTTTTTTTAAAGTTTTGAGTTGCTCTTAATTGACATATAATAATTGCACATATTTATGGGGTACAGTGTGATGTTTGATCCATGTATATAGTATGTAATGATCAAATTTTGATAATTAGCATATCCATTACTATCGGGGGAACCCCGCCCCCAATATTTCAACGTAGGTTCTTTCTATTTTCCATAAGCGTCGGTCAGCTGAGAAAAAAGGAGAAAGAGTATAAAGAGAGGAATTTTACAGCTGGGCCTCCGGGGGTGACATCACATATCAGTAGGACCGTGATGCCCACCTGAGCCTTAAAGCCAGCAGGTTTTATTAAGGATTTCAAAAGGGGAGGAGGGTACAAATAAGGAATAGGTCACAAAAATTACATGCTTCAAAGGGCAAAAGGCAGAGCAAAGATCATGTGCTTTTGAGGAAAAAGGACAAGGGCAAAATCAGAACTACTGTTAAGGGTTTATGTTCAGCTATGCACATATTGTCTTGATAAACATCTTAAACAAAAGAAAACAGGGTTTGAGAACAGAGAACTGGTCTGACCAAAAATTTACCAGGGTGGAGTTTCCCAATCCTAGTAAACCTGAGGGGACTGCAGGAGACCAGGGTATATTCTAGTCCTTATTCAACCACATAAGACAGACACTCCCAGAGCAGCTGTTTATAGATCTCCCCCACAGGAATCCATTCCTTCCCCAGGTTATTAATTATTAATATTCCTTGCCAGGAAAAGAATTTAGTGATATCTTCCCTACTTGCTCATCCGTTTATAGGCTCTCTGCAAGAAGAAAAATATGACTGTATTTTTTGCCTGACCCCGCAGGCAGTCAGACCTTATGGTTGTCTTCCCTTGTTCCCTGAAAATTGCTGTTATTCCGTTCTTTTCAAGGTGCACTGATTCATATTGTTAAAACACACATGTTTTACAGTCAATTTGTACAGTTAACACAATTGTCACAGTGGTCCTGAGGTGACGTGCATTCTTAGTTTATGAAGATAACAGGATTAAAAGATTAAAGTAAGACAGGCATAAGAAATTATAAGAGTATTATTTGGGAACTGATAAATGCCCATGAAATCTTCACAATTTATGTTCAGAGACTGAAGTAAAGACAGGCATAAGAAATTATAAAAGTATTATTTGTGAATTGATAAATGTCCATATTAAAATGAAATCTTCACAATTTATGTTCCTCTGCCGCGGCTCCAGCTCGTCCCTCATGTGGGGCCCTTGACTTCCCGCAACACATTACCTCAAACGCTTTTCATTTCTTTAAGATAAGAGCATTTGAATTTTCTCTTTTTAGCTATTTTGAAATATATAATGCATTTTTGTTAGCCATAGTCACCCTATTGTGGAATAGAACATCAGAGCTTATTCCTTCTGTCTAACTGCAGCTTTGTACTTGCTGATTAACCTCCCATATAAGTAGAAAGTAGAATAGTTACTAGAGGCTGGGAGGAGAGGTTAGATATATCCTGTTTGTAAAGTTCCCAAAACACTTCGATGTGAGATGTTTATAGGAGATTTGAAGTTAATTGCTGTGTTGTCTCTTTAAAAATACTGAAGCCTGGATTGGACTTGTAGCCCATTACTGTGATTATCTGTGTAACAACTGTTGAAGGAGGTGTAGTCTGGTACTGAGCTCTCAGAAATGGGAACTAGAATTGGAAAAGACTCCATAGATCTAGTTCGAGGGGAACTGACAATGAATCGAATGTAACTGGAAAACATATTTGTGGCTGCAAATTAAACGGTCCTTCTCATATGAGACTGGGGTAAATTTTTGATTGGTTTTTAATTCCTACTTTCTTGCTTGAAGTATAAACACTGTTACTAAGGTAATTTTTTGAAGTGAAAAAGCATGTGTGTGTTGGGATTCAGCTGGATAAGTGGTGTTCACCTCAGTGTCATGACGATGCCAGCTGTTGAAGAGGTTTTGTAAATGAATTTTTTTTATCAAGGTCTCAATTTTCTGGGATCTTATGTGGCTCCTTCTGGCTGTGTAATGTAGAGGGAGTAGGAAGATGATTATACAGTCAGAAAAGAGAGCAGCATAGAATTTCAACTCAATACAAACAACTTCTACATTGACATGCCATCAAGTTTTCACTGTAAACTCTCTAACTTAAGCCCCACTAAAATCTGCCTTGTATTATTTGGACCTTGCTATGGTTAATTAATTTGCTTTCCATACCTACATTGTTGAAATACCAAATGTATATTCATAAGTAATGCTAGCGACTTTTTGTCTTTCATAACTGCCAATATTCTTTCCTATGTTAGGAGGCCACATTGTTATTCTTTAGGAAGGCTATAATTTTTCCAAAGAGGGGCTGAATGTTATTGCAGAACCTGACTGAAAACTGACAGGAAAAATGTGTGGAAAGCAGAAAGCAAACACATTGCATCTCCTACCCTGGGCTTTCACACAGCTCCCACAGAGCTACTGAACTCTTCCTGAAACTGATTGATTTTATCTGTAAAATAGGTGAAAAACGTATCCCAGCAAGATAAACTCTGAACTGTTCCTAAGTTAAAAAAGCAACAAAAAGATATAAGTAGAGCTTTCATTTGAAGTAACAGAAGCACATGAGATAGAATCCAGTTACAAAACTGGAAATGTACTTACACTTCTAATACGGGTTGAATGCCAATGTCAGACCTGTCGAGAAGGCAGTTAATATTGTTGTCTATATAAAGAGTGTTTATGTTTACAAGGCAGTCTGGCAAGCCAAATCTTTTCCTCCTATATCCCTATCAATACTCAAGATCTCTGTAGCAGTGGGTCATTCAATTCAACAAATATTTATTGAATAACTATTATGAGAAAACCAGTATATAAGATTCTCCAGGATTTAAAAAAAATAAGCAAGACATAAATCATAGTATTGAAGAATTGTAAACTTGATAATAATAAGACAGGTAAGCAAATAAGATAGCAGGGCAGAATATAATATGTCATTAGACCCTATACAATCATATACTTAAGGACATAAAAGGATCAGTGAAAATATTTTGCACAGTTGAATTAAACATTAATTCATCAACATTAACTCATCAACAATGAACACAGTTAAATCAACATTAACTTTTAAACAAAGGCTATGTGTTATGTTCTTTATAACACTAAGTACTTAACAGAGATACTATATTTTGTAAATTTTTCAAATTGCTGAGGCTGTATTCATTGGATGTTCATTAGCAAGTTTTATGCCATGAAATCATTGGAAAACCGAAGCATCTCATATAAACAGTGAAGAATGCTTTTGGTCATTTATTTCTCACATTTAGTGGGTTCTTGATAAATTTTTTATGAAGATCATAGTGAGGTAAATTTCAAGTGCAAATTTGGAGTCAAATTAGAATTCTTGATTGCTTTGAAATAGTGATATCCCTGGGACTGGGGATGTCTTGAAGAAGTGACAAAAGTTGTGGGAAGGTATTTGTACTCCAACATTAGTCAAATTGCAATTAATGCATAAAGACTCTAAAATAGTCTTTGCTGGGCCCTCAGACCCATGTATGCTTGGGTTACTTTTATTTTTTCAATTGTTCTAGCAGCTTCTCCACATAAAATTTGTATTGTCAGTTTATCTAAAGTTTTACAAGAAATACATATCTTGGAGGAGATTGGGAATAGGTGGAGGCTCTCATATTTCAGCTTTAAGGCTACATGTTATTGGAGTGTAAGGACTGAATTTTCTATTACACTAACATTCCCAACGGCATAATTCAATAAATATTTATGTGACTCAAAATATAAAAGTTAACATCACTTCTGCTTGAGGTATCCAATCTGAGGAATAGCCACACTTTGTTCGACGTTTTCTTTTTTTTCCTTTTTTCTTTTCTTTTTTTTTTTTTTTTTTTTGGAGATGGAGTCTTACTCTTGTCACTCAGGCTGGAGTACAGTGGCACGATCTTGGCTCACTGCAACCTCTGTCTCCCGGTTCAAGCCATTCTCCTGCCTCAGCCTCCCAAGTAGCTGGGATTACAGGCATGTACCACCACGACCAGCTAATTTTTGTATTTTTAGTAGAGATGGAGTTTCACCATGTTGCCCAGGATGGTCTCGAACTCCTGACCTCAGGTGATCCACTTGCCTCAGGCTCCTAAACTGCAGACATTACAGGTGTGAGCCACCGTGCTTGGCCTGTTCAAATTTTTAATTTAACTTTTAATTTATTTTTATTTTATTTTATTTTTTTACAGCTCAAACAGCCAGCAGATGTTGTGCCTTTGAAGGGAGTACTGCATTGTGTGGGACATACTCTGAAATATAAGTCTACTTTCCTCATGCATTACGTCCTACCAAGCTAGAGAGAAATGGAGACAGTACACTAGTATAATATGGCCTTGAGTTCAAATTATAGAATTCAAACCTTAAAATATTAAAATATATATGAGATTGAATCAGGCTGTGCTTACAGCTTGCTAATAAATCATATTTTCCACTCACTGCTCTGATTTTAAGAACTAGCAGTTGGAAACTAGAGGCATAAAAGAATAGGCTTGGAATGAATTTTAAGGAATAATCTAGTTCATTTTTCTGCCGTTGGCAGATTTTGCCTAAACTCTTCCGTAGTGGGGAGAATCTCTCCTATTTGAAAATACCTGCTGGGAAGGAAATTCTAGCATTCCCTATAAAACTATTATGATCTGTGGAAACAACTTGTTTCCTTCAAAATATATAGTTATCTCAGTTATTTCGTCTCTAGTAAAGCCCATTGCAGGAATAATAAATTCCAGCACAAGTGCCACTTTTTTTTTTTTAAAAGGTTTTAGTGGAATACATTAGATGGAGTGAAATATGTATTCAACAGTAAAGAAAAAAGTTTTTTCTTCCAGATCAAGGTTAATTCTAATAAGGAAATAGAAAGTCCATTACTAATGCCTTTGCATGAAAGCTCACTTCCTCTTGAGTGAACCTGAAGGATGTTCTTGCATATCAATGTTGTACCAAAGGCTTTCATTATCTCTGTGGTTTTGTTTATTTAAATATTTTCCCCACATGTGATTTCTTCATGTATAAACTAAATAGATGCAAATATATGTGTTTTTAAGAAGTCTGCAAATCTTTCTTTAATGAAGGTGCCCTTCAGTGCAACGGGCCTATTTGGGGATTGTTCAAAGATGGATTTACTTTCATTAATTTTTTTTTATTTTACTTTTGATCAGAGTTGGCAAAGTACAGATCAAATGGAAACCAAATGTCTCCTTTTTGATATTATTCAATACTCTTCATCTTCATGAGGCTCCTGATAACTGATTGTTCTCAACACATCAGGATTTAGGCCTATCTCAAGAAAGGGTTAGAAATATCTGATATTGTTGACTCCAGGAAAACTATCTGAGATAAGCAGAGAAAATAATTTGGTTAGTAGATTGTACGATTTAAGCCATTAACCAGATAAGCATGGCAATGTGCTGTGACTGAATAGCAAAGAACCCACCCTTGTCAAAAAAATTGAGCTTTTTTTCTAGCTGTGAAATTAACTATCAATTCATATGCAATCTCAGATCAAAAATGGTGGTGCACCAGATGCACTGGTGCATGAGAATGGAAGTAATTGTTTGTGGTTTTCATGAGAAGATTGCCAGTTTGCAGCATTTAAATTATACACAAACTGCTTTTTACATCTCTAATTGTAGCTCTGTTGTTTTCAGGGAGGGTTGAATTGACATTGACAAACATAGACTTAGAAAAAATACAAAGACATGAAAACAGCACTAAATTTGCCCCAAAAATGATTCAGTGAATAATGCCACAGTGTTCTATTTATTCCTTGATATGCCAAAATTTCCTTTTTTTTCCCCTAAGGAGTGATGCTGACTCGGGTAAGTTAATGAGAAATAGTAACTGCAGAGAGGTTGAGTAAATCAAGTGCATGACTTGTGTGAATTATTGTATGCCTGCCCTTTTATTTATTTTTAAAGAAAGACTTGAATTTAACGTAATCTTTTGCCTGTTTCTTTTCTTTACCTCAAAATTTTTCATTTACTTTCAGTGCTTAATTGAACTGTACCAGCTTTTGCCCATTCAAATCTTGCTATGATAACATTTCAGTTCTGGAAAACAGTAAAAACAGGATCTCATTAAAAATATTCTACTTACCACTTTTTGCCTCAGTTTTTGACTTTTCTGTAAAATAAATCCACTAACCTCTCAGGCCTAGAGAATGAAAAATTGGCGTATCAGAGAAATAAAACAATGGAACAAATTGGTAATTCAGATTTTGAGTTTGTAAAGCCAATTGAGTATGTAGCATTAATTCCAGTGCACAAATGATTGCAACAAAAAGATTGCCAGATCCACAATTCAGTATTGGTTTCTTTTGAAAAATAGTTTTGATTGTTAGAGGATCATATTGAGTTTAAAATATAGTTATGTAGATAAACAATAGCTTAGCAACAGGGAATTCAAGGTACATATACTGGGGAAAGGGGCCATGTTAAAAGCAGAAAACTAATGAAAAAACTTTAAGAAAAATTCTACATTTGGGCAATGTTACAAAGAAAACTGTCCACATTTTGCTTGGCACAGCACTTTGAAAGTTCCCGCAGTGAGAATAATTAGCAGAAGTCATTTATGGATATACTTCCAGAAGAGCTGGGTCTTATGCGCATTTGCAGAGGGGTGTACTGGGGATATTACCTTTAATACTCTAAGGAAAACGAGGAGCTCTTTGTCCCATAGTGTTCACATCCTCTGAAGGAGGGAGGAATACTGCACAGCAAGCTAACTTGGTGCTTCTCTACTGTGTGCCACTGACTGGGTTCCTTTTCTTTGTACCTGATTCAGTGTGGCCTGCAGGATGTAGACCATCTAGAAACTGACTTATTTGCTCAGTCTCATTCCCACCCTTTACATCTTTGTTGCTCTTGCTTGACCACAGTCTTCAAAAATATTGAAAGAATGCCATGTGAAAAATGGAGTAGGCTTAGTTTGTGTAGGACCAAAGAGTGGAAATTGTAGAACAGTAAGTGTTAGCTCAATCAAAGTGAAACCTTTCTTATGGGTTTAACAATTTAAAACTGGAGTGGGCTGCCTTGGGAAGGACAAGCTCTCCAGTGATACAGGGGTATAAACAGGGAGAATGGTCAGTTAATGGTCAGGGAGGTTTCACAGGAGATTGAGTGGGAGGACAGAAATGACCTCTATAGTTCCTTTCCTTTCCAATATGTACTTTGTTTTGGTTTATTTTAAAATTCATTCTCTGCTTTTGAGTCTTGAGCATTGGGCCTGTTACTATTCCTCGTTGTTTAAGCGCTGTGGGGTGCTGCTGTGTTGCGAGGTGGTGGAGGTGGCAGTGCATCAGCAACACAGATTTTTTTTCTGTATATTACATCCTCTTCCTCATCACCATTCCCTCTTGTTCATGTGTGATACCAGCAGAATGGCCACCAAGGATTTAGTAATACATTTGAAGAAATTCACAATCATGTCCCTGGGTACCCAAATTTTCTTTTACTTTTTGGAAACACATCAATTTGCCTGCCAGTCCCACATACGGTAAAGAAACTATAAATTACAGCACTATAATTTAATTTATAAATGACTCCATTAAGCCATTGTTATGACCTCTGTGGTTTACCTGAAAACTCATTCTCCCCATCGCCAACAGCAGGGCTTTTCAAGACAAGCTGTTTCTCAAACACAATGATAATTCTACTAACCTCTGACTGAAAGGCAGGAGACCTCAATTAATTTTCTAGGAGATTTTCCAGTAGCCTATGTCTTTTTTATTATTATTTGGTTTCTATTTTTGTATGACAAATTTGGACTGAATCACCTGAACTCTCTTGTCCTGGTCTCTGTGGCCATTGGCATGTGCGACAAGAGAATCTTTTGAAATATTAGTATCTGTGCTTTCTTTTCTCCCATTTTCTTCTCAAAACCTTTCCTGTATTCAATCACAGATATCTATTTTGCCTCTGGGGAGATGTAGGATTGTTCCATGGGACTGGAAATAGGAAGAAGTAATCAGTCAGGGTGTGTGTGTCTGTGTTTAAACTTCCCAAACAGACTTTTGAGAATAAAAAGGGAAAGCCTGAGGGTAGCAGGGCAAAGAGTTTATATCACAGCAATAGATCTGGGAAAGGAGAATCATTCTAGCCTCCCCCTCCCCCTACTCTGTGATCTGGAAAGATGGCTAAGTGGGGGAAAGGAGGAGAGATGATTGATTATGCCCCAAGAAGAGGTTTGCAGTCAGAGAGGAGAAAATTTGGGGAGACTTTCTGGGGAGGAACAGGTCTGCCCAGAAGATAGGCCAGTGCCACTGGTGGACATTGCACGGAGGACGGAGAAGCTAAGATGATGCCTGCACGTCAGCTATGCTTGCCTGGCAACTATGTTCCTCCTAGGTGGCAGAGTCAGGTTAGTTATAAGTATCATGGTTTGTGAACACTCCATTAGTAGTTCAATGACATATCATTTATGATTCAGCCAAGTGAAGCATGCCCACCTAGGCCCAAGACTTCACAAAGCCCCATGTCAATGATTTCATGTGGACGCTCCTTCACTTCTGCACCAGTACTTCCCAAATTGAAAGTGGGACCTCTTACTCTCCAGATTAGAGGGGGTTTGATGGAAAAGAAGTCCCAGCACTGATACTTGATGAGACTGAAGTATTGTGAAAACTATGTCCATATGTCCATTGCACATAGTTCACATAGTTTTCTTTTTCTTTTTTTTTTTTTTTATTCTCCTGCCTCAGCCTCCTGAGTAGCTGGGATTACAGGCGCCCACCACCATGCTCAGCTAATTTTTTGTATTTTTAGTGGAGATGGAGTTTCACTATGTTGGCCAGGCTGGTCTCGAACTCCTGACCTCATGATCCACTCACCTCGGCCTGCCAAAATGTTGGGATTACAGGCTTGAGCTACTGTGCCCGGTGCATTGTGCATAGGTTTATGGGATATTTAAGCAAGATTAGTTCTTAAATCTTTGGCTAATGACTGTAAATATGGGAAAAAGATCATTGACTTTAGCCACATTAGCACCATAGTTTTAATAAGGAAAGCTAATCAACTAGAGACAGAGAACCATGGCATCTTTCCCACTGTCTCTGTCCCTACAGAAAAGTATCCTATTATATACAATTGTACTTTGCTATTCATGTGTATTGACCACCCCATACTCACAGTGACCAAATCCTATATGCTGACAGTGCCTAGTATAAGTAAACAAGATAATACTTGATATTTATGAAAACAGATACTAACTCTTTCTGAGGAATCATAGTAAAACAAAATATAGATATTTTCATTGGAATGGTTTTATCCAGTGAACAAAGAAGTATGCCCATAGTGACTCTATTAGTTACCCATTACTATACAACAAATTACCAAAAACTTAGTGTCTTAAAACAATAATTAATCATTTATATCTCTAACAGTTTTTGTGGGTCAGAAATTCAAAAAGTGTTTAGCAGGGATGGTTTGTCTTTGCTCCACAATATCTGGGGCCTTAGGTAGAAGACTAAAATGTTGAAGGTTAAACTGTATTGTATTCAGGATATTTGCTAACACAGTAGATTTTAGGTGCTCTTACCATATACACACAAACAAGGTAACTATGTGAGATGATGGATATGTTAATTTGCTTGACCAGCAATCATTTCCGTATGTTTAAGTACATCTAAATATTGTATTGTACACCTTAAATGTATACACTTTTCGGGGTTTGAATCATCCTAAGGTGCATTTACTATCATGTCTGATGATAGATACTGATCGTTGGTGGAGGCTGAACGGCATATGTTGGCTGGAACACCCACATGTGACTTTCCTCTGAGGCCTGCGCTTCCTCACAATATGGTGTTTGGATTACAAGGGCAAGTATCCATAAATAGAGAGAGTGACAGAGAAATAAAGGCAGAAACCATTGACTTTTATGAACTAGCCTTCAAAGTCAAGCAGCATGACTTCTGCTGAACTCTATTGGTTCAAGAAGTTAAAAAGATTCAATTTCAAGGGAAATGAACATAGATCCCACCTCTGGATAGAGAAATATTAGTGTCACATTGTTAAGGCATATGGAATGGAATACTTATTGGTATAAACTTCTGTGAAAGATGTTATCTGCTATAGTGGACTGGTGTATTCAGAGTACAATAGGTCAACAGACCTATTGGTGAATTCTAGTAGTGCACAATTTCCAAACAAAAAAGACAACCAAGAACTAAAAACTATTCAATGGTTTATAATAAACCTCTTGGCAATTTTAGATAAAGTGACATTCTCCTGAAATAAAGAAAGAGACTTTCATCAAAATTGACTTTCAATTTCACAGATATGTAATTAATTTGTCTTGGAATGTAATAGAGATATTGTACGTTGTCATGATTTATATCTACCAATTTTATCTCAAGATGCTTTGTCATATTTTTCTACCTTTCCTATTTTTCTCATTTAAAATAATACTTTTTGATAACTGGGATGAGAGGATACCCTCAAACTTTTAAATAAAATTATTAGGCTAGAAAGCAAATTTCATATTTTATATATTTAATTTTAATGTCTATATGATGAATATATACATTATTAAACAGTAGTATATTAAAATTATCTAAGTGGAAGAAAAGTACTTCTATCTTTCTCTTTCTTTTTTTCAGTATCAGTTATGTTCCTTTAGGCTATGACTCCTCATAAGGACTTAACCATTGTGCATATCTATTATCTCCCTAACAATTTGAGAAATGGGACTTCTGAGGCAAAGTGGGTGAGGGCTCTGGTTCTCCTTCTCTGAGTCTCTTAGCTCTGCTTCCTCCCTGTGCTAGCTTAAGCTCAGGCCAGTTGCAGCCTGGCTGCAGTAGTTCTAGGTGTCACATTTACAGACAACAGTGAGAAGTGCCAAGGAATGGTCTCTTCTGAAGTTTCCTTCTTAGGAAAGAAAATTTCTTCCAGAAGATCTCCTCTTCCTATAACTCTTTGGCTAGAACTGGGTCATATGCACACCTCAGACAGCTACTGGCAAAAGAATGAGACCATCTTGATGAATTTCTACCAAAGAAGATATAACTCTAAGAGCTGGGAAAGGGTCATGTTTCCTAAATCAGGAGTTTGTAAACTGTAGCCCATGGGTCAAATTCAGCCGTCTGACTGTTTTGTGAAAAAGTTTTATTGGGGCATAGCTACACTCATTCATTCACATGCGGACTATCCCACTTTTGCACTAAACCTGCAGAGCTTAGTGCAATTTAGTGTGCTGCCCTAAACGCTGCAGTTTTAGTTTAGTTTAGTTTAGTTGCAGCACAGACTGTGTCACCTCTAAAGGTGAAAATATTTACTATGTGTCTCTTTACAAAAACTGTTTGCTGACTCAACTTAAATAATAGAACAAAACTGGGCTCTGTCTCTCAAGGAAAAATGAGAAGATGTTCCACAGGCAACAGTGACTAAATTCCAATTTAATTTTCCAAAAAAGTACCTTATGCCAATTTTTTCAAACCTTATAGTCAATATTATATTTACTTTGTGACATCTTATGCTGTGATTTATTTCAGTCATCCTGTTAGTTGTTAAGGTTATTATGTACTGTATATAATTTTACAGTTTTTCTATATTCTGGATTTCAGGATAAAATTTACTGTCAGGTTAAGATTGTACCTTTTTCCTTTGCCTTATAAAGTAGCCGTGAAGCCCTATTGACCTTTAATTCTATCAGTAACCACATCACATTTTCTACTCAGTATTCTACTTGGCCAAAATTTACAGAATGAATTAACTAGAATAAAACTTTATGAAGGACCCATTCTATTTAAATATTAATGTGGTTTTTATTTCTATCCACAGGTCAATTTCACTCTAAGCAGAGACCAATGCAGATGAATCCTAACTACTTTCTGAGAAAGCCTGGGGTACAGGGGGCACTCAGAGTCGCTGTTTGTGTGTGTAGGTGGAGGGGCATCAATTCAGGCATGTTTCAATTCAGACATTTTATAATAGAGAAGGGAAAACCTACCTTCTACTCAAGGATGAACTGGTTATAAGCAATCTGGAAAATCGACTTCCTAGGTACTATAGCCTTGAATATATTTGTCTAAAAGTTTAATTATGAGAAACATGATTAGTTGAGGGCTGCTGGAAGATATGCAGTCTAGCTATATATCCCCTAGAATATAGATACTTAAAATTCCATTCTTCAATCAAGCTTCATTATCTGAGAACTATATACTTGGGTCGTATTATTTTGATTCTTTTTAGAGTTGTTGTTATCAAAGACATCTTTGTTATTATGCCCTCATTCCATACTGCAGAATGTTGTCAGAAATAACCATGCACAAATCACTATTGTACAAATTGTAGGGATGTTGAAGATAGTGTGGGTTCTACCACTACAGGAACTGTATGAGTTTAGCACTAAAACTGTACCTCTTCTGAGTGTCTGGGTTGTTTTTATAACTTATGGTTGATGAGAATTTTTTCAAACACAATTACATATGGACTTCACATAAAGCATATCAGAACAACAGGGAAACTGGTGAAAACCAGGGTGGCAGCTGGAGGCACCCACTCCACCTCTCCATAGCACCCTGAGATAGTTTTAAAGGGAAATCCCAGGCTCTGCTGAGCTAGATTAGAATCTACCCATGAACTCATTGCATTTCCAATTGGATTTACCCACCAAAAAGTCCAAACACAAATTTGGAGTTCAACTTTAAATTGTCTAACTTACTTTGCTTGGCCTAATGATTCAGACCTCACTTTACCTTTCTTTGAATTCTATATCTTTAATAGCAACAACAAAATCTTATTGTTTAAAAAACACATTTTTATAAAATGATACAAATTCTTTTTCAAGGAGAAGATATAATTTGATAATTACAAATACTTCTAGGATTGTGACCAAGAATTTCATCAGGGATTGGTTATAAGCTCATTATGTAATTGTTTTATGCAGCACAGTAAGCCCTCTGTCAGATTCTTCCTGTAGTATTCAAAACCACAGGTAACGCAGATTAGCACCTATATTTTAAATGTGTTTGCTGCCTCCCTGTCATTTGAAAGCACAGCTAATTAAAGTGAGAATTGTAGGTGGAGGCTTCACCTTATGAAAGTTGGTCTTATTTGTTGCATGGAATCTTCTTTTCTCTTGAGATTCAGAAATTATATTCAATCTAGTTCCCTTCATTCTCATGAAGCTAGCTGAAATTCTAGCTGGGAACATGCTCCATTTTTTCATCTGTTAGCTTTTATCACAGCAGTGTGACAGACCTTTCAAAGGGCTTTCTTGCAACTTCTCTGGGATTTTGCTCCTGCTCTTATACAGACTCTTGACTTTTCTAAAAGCATTCAGAGCCTGTACCATGCAAACCACCAGATACACAGTCTTTGACACTCTCCTATGTGGCATTTCTATAATGCTTACATCTGTAAAAACCCAGGTCTCTTTGGAATAAGTTGAAAATATTTTAAAATACTTTTTTTTTTAAGAAAAGTGATATGCAGATATCTTAGCAAATCCATCTGTCTCTGATATAGGCAGTGGGGGAGGTTCAAATAAAGGGTCCCTGAGTGATAGTTGGAGTAAAAATAAAATGTTCATGAGGGCAGGTACTACCTTACCTCTTTTCCTCCCGTCAGACACCCTATTTTACCTGTGCAACTCTGTATTCCATTGTGGGTCCAGAAAGAGTTTCCATGTTCTGGTAGCATTACCTCCTCTTCTGCTTTTAGTTCAGCAGCTTAAACATTTCTAGGAATGTAAATGAAATAACACAAATAGGTTCTTCATTCTTTGACTTCATATTCTCTTTAATTGGACAGCTGTATTCGAAGAGTGGCAGTTAATAGATAGACTGAACCTGGGCAGATAGATAATATGAAGGATAATAGAATCCTGATCACTTTCATTTCAACACACTCCCAGAATAGCTACACTATCTGAATAAAAAATAGTGGTGGGATTAGCTGCTTTAGTAAGGACAGTGATAAACCAAAAAGGGTCTAAAGGACAAGGTTCAGGACAGGAAAAATATTAGAGAAAAATACCATATGAAAAAAAGGTGAAGGAACTAAGCATATTTGCCCAGAGCAGAAAAAAGTGTGTGTGTGTGTGTGTGTGTTTATGGAAGTGCAGGGATGATGGAGAGAGATTTTTAAGGGCCATCATATATAACATGTAAGAAGTAGAAAAGATATCATTAGATGCAAACTCTGTGGCTTAAGAGGCTGCAATATATAAAATAAATTTTATTTGCAATTAGTTGATAGCAAATAGAAAGCTCTAATGGGGAAAAACATCATTGTCTGTCACTAAATTTATGGTCACCGATGGTTTTCCAATAATTGTTATACCCTTCCTAGAGGTGCTATGAAGGCATCCTGCATACCGGTTGGTTTACTCAGAGTAGAAGTCTCTCCAACTCGGAACTATCATAATTCTCCAATTTTAGTTCAGTCTGGCATTTTTGTTCCTGATTTCACCTGGCTTCAGTTACGTAGGTTTCAAAACAGTCATGACTGTGATATTCTTCCTAGTGTGCTCTTAGATATTGCTTTTGAATTATGACTATTCTTTGACTTCTTGATGATCTGAAGTGATTCAGACAGCTGGAAATTTCTTTTTCTTTTAGCACAGAAAAGCTAAGCATGGCTAACTGTGGCATCTCTTTCAAGATGGTGGTTCACAGTGTTCTTCCTATGCCTAGCTCTTGCATTAGTCAATTTCTTCCCACCATGGGTGGTATAGCAGCTTCTTTGGTTCTGTAGGGAATAAACTGTTTCCCTAAACATCAAAGTTACTTCTGAAATAATTCAGGGGATATAGAGAATGTAATCTAATAAATTCTAAGTGTGAATATTATTATCAATTGCTTAGGAAGGTTAAAAATTGCCTACTCTCTTTCTTATCAAACCACACACTATTGCCTGTTTGTTTCTTAGAGAATATATGTTCAAAGGCACAACCCAGGCAAATGAGCATTCTTTATTATTTAGGACCTGTGACCCCCTGTTGGGGTTCAAAATGACTCACTAAAATTAGGGCAATTCAAAGAAGGTCTGATAAAGATACTACTTGCAAAGGTGTGGGAAGGGAGTAGGGAAAGTACACGGGATAGTGTACTTTCACAGTAGGCACTAACACAGTGGTCCTCTTACCATCTCCAGGCCTGAAGGGAGGAGGGAGGAGACAATTACTAGCACCTGGAAGGAGGGGGTCGGGTAAGTAGCTGTGAAAGCTTTGAACCAATCTGAGACAACCTGGCAGGGAACCAGGAAACAAATATCCAGACTCTATGACCTGATCTGATCTCTCTCTCCTCTCTCCTGCCAGGACTCTTCATTTTATACATGATAGCCTCTGAAGCAACAAGTAGAGTTTGTATCTGATGATAGCTCTCTACTGCCTCTGGTGATAGCCCTCATAGTCTCCCTTTCATGTAGTGCATATGCTCGGGCAAGCTCCTGGAGCAGGGGAGACCCTGGAGAAGGGTGGAGGGTGAATCTGAATGGGCAAATGGCAGATTGCTGGCACCCAGCACCCCTGCCCTGGCAGCACGGGGGATCTTGGACAGACCTTGATTCCACCTTTTATTCTTCTCCCTGAATGCCTAGAGCAGATCATTTTGGACCCCTTTCTCTTTAGGCCTTCACTTTCAATGCCATCTGAGATATTACTACATGAGTAATATGAAGAGCAAGAACATGGAGGAAGAAAATAACTGTGCCTTACCCTTTTTTCACCAAAGGTCCGTTCTCCAGCACAGGGGCCCCGAGCAACACATTTTATTTCCTCTCTGACTGTGGTGGGACAGAGTTTCACTTTTCGTAGGGGTAAACTAAAAGGATTTCACTGAGTTTTTCCCTTGAATTGGGAATGAAGAATGTCAAGGGGCAGAACCCATAGTCATCCTGAAAGTTTTAGGGAAACTTCCTGCCCTGAAATTTTGCTCAGAAAATAGCCCTCAAAACAGTGCTAGTTCAGGCACACCTACTTCTACTGATTCTAAAGTTACAGATGTGGAAGATTGGCCCATCAGTACTTTTCTTCCTCTATTCTCGTTAGAGAATAAACATTTTAGAGAGGTGTTGGCTAACATTACTCCCTCTGTTTGATATCACAGACTGTGTTTGACATTTGCTTCTTTCTCACATATTGCTGCGTGAGAAATCAGAATATGCAACTCAGCAAACCCAGGGCAAGAATTTGGTCTGTAATGTCACCTAAAATGTCATGCTGAAAGCCATACCAAGATTTTAAAATAGATGCCTTTAGCACATTTTTTTTTTTGGTAAATCTGAGAGAAACCATGAGTGATTTGCAAAACTTGATGGCAGTTGTTTAATAAACAAAATAAAGGTGGTAGACTGGGAAAAATATGGGATAAAAGCACAGAACAGGCGACATGGAATGTGTAAGCGCTACTGTTTCTTCATTTTCTGTTAGCCTTACTCAATACAACCAGAAAAGTAATGTTCCAAAGATAGTACTGATACTCTCTTGGTCTTAGCAGAGTTAAATGAGGTAATAATCATTTGTGTGCATTAATATATAGACTATTGGCACAAAATGGGAAGTTAAGAGATTTTGTGTGTTGCAATGTGATACAGAAAACGTAATTTTGCTGATTGTATATTTTAAAAAAGACTTAACTTGGCTTTCCGGCAAATTATTTTGCTACTTGTTAACCTAGACCTGGGTTTGGCAAACTTTTTATGTAAAAGGCCAGATTATACAGGTTAAATACTGTGAGCTTTGTGGGCTAATGATCTGCCACAGCTAATCCTCTGTCATCATTGTCCAAAAAAAAGTTGCCATCTATAGTACAGAAATGAATGAGAATAGCTGTGTTCCATTGAAACTTCATTTATATAAACAGGCATGAGCTTGACTTAGCCTGCAGGCTGTCATTTGTGAAAATTGACCTAAATCTAAACAACTGTTTGTCTATGGTTTCTAAAATTTTATATATTAATGTTTTGAAAAAATGGGGCAATACAAAGAAATGGAAACTTTCTTAGTTTTGGAGATACTCAATAAATTGGGTATTTTAAAAGTCCAAATTCCCACTGTTTCATTTTAAACTCTTAAGTACAACATGGTCTTAGATATTTTGTTATTATAAATTAGAGTTATGAGGCACTTAACAAGAATTTAGGATATTAGGACATTGTCACATTCCTACCAGTGACCACCAGGAAAGAATTACACCTAGCTAGGTACTGTAAAATTTGATAGATATCCTGGAACATCTGATGTTTTCATGATTTCAGAGCCAAATATTATCTTGTCAAATAGTCCATTAATGTGATACAGGCATAGCACACAGAAGCATGCATTTCTTCTTATTTGAAATGGATTCACCAAAGTACCAAGAAGCTATATAAATATGAGTAGAGAAAATTTCTCTCTAATTTGAGAAGAATGCATTTAATCAGCCATAAGTTGAAAAGAAATTGTGACTTTTTTCCAGTTACTCTTTTCTTTTTCTTTCTTTCTTTTATTTATTTACTTTTTGCCTATGTCAATGCCCTTCAGCTAAAGACCACCAGGAACACATTTATATTTGAACAACTTTTGTGTACTAATTACAGTGAGAGAGAACACACATCGTGGGGACTGACCGAGGCAACCTCAAAGTTCCCCTTAGTTTGACTAAACTTTCGACAGATTTCTTCCTGACTGTAGGTCCCTGACCTCCCTGTCTTAGAACATCTACTTCAGAAAACTTGCAATTATAAGTGCTTTCTCTATCCCTTCAAGAAATAAATCTTCTCTCAGCCTCTTGCCTGTTTTACAACCCAGAAATATCTTTTTCAAGGACCTGGAAGACATCCCTTTGAAATGCAATCATCAAGAAAGAGAGAATACCTTATTTCCTACTCTCTGTGGGAATCAGGAGCTTAAATGTAATAAGTGCCAACTAGCAAACAGAAATGGCCTAGTCACAGTGACCCACCTCCCTCCCATGTCCTCCAGTGCTTTTCCACTAGCTCGCCCTGGTGCTTGACATCTCTTCTGCCTTTTGTGTCAGAGGACTGAGTTCAGTCCCTCTCTCCTTTGCAGTAGTCTTGAATAAAGTCTTCCTTGCCTGTTTAACTCCATCTGGTACAACTTTTCTTTGACAGAAACGGTGGGTCATCTCAGTAAGGGGGAGTTAGGACTTCTAAGATTTGAGTTATGGTTGGGTAAATTTGGGGAGGATCTAAGGAAGTGGGAACTTATTCTGTCAGAAAGCAAAGAAATTCTATGAATGAATCTGTCAGTGAATCTTATTTATAGAGAAGGCAGACTAGAGAGGACAACAGTGTAACTGGTCAAGAAGTAGTAGCAGTCACTCATTTAATGAGAGAGGGGACATTTTGTGTTTTGTGGGTTGCACAGTTAACTTGTTTTGGTCTCAATTTATTATGGTCTCACAACAACCTTGTTTAATGTTGAAGTTCTTTGAAACAATGTATGTCCAACAGATGAACAAAATGGCCTGACTGTGAGCATCAGACCAGCTTGTAATAACATCAAGACCTAGCTGCCAGGTCAGATCAGCTTCCAAATGTCAGGGGCGGCTATTTTTCCTTCTTACTTTCTCACACCAAAAAGGAAACACTGCTGCCGCGCTTACAAAGCGTTTTAAGGCATAAGACAAAATAATGGTTTTGGAATTTATATTTTTAGAAGATCAGAAATGATCTTATATACATATATACACAGGCATGTACACTTACTCTCTCTCTTATAATGATCATGAAAATTGTGTCTGATTTACTTTGATCTTGATGAACTAGGAAGAAACTTTACCTTAGGTAACGGTATGAATAAAATGCCATCAAGAAATTACAGGATCAGGGGTATTTTGTCTATGCTCACCTCGTAGATTCATGATCAGTCTGTGTTCTTTGTGGTTGATAACTGGCAAATTGAAGACTTATTTTGTCTTGGAAAGAAGGTCCTATTTATTCCAGGGGCTCATTGGTTTTGCTGAGTTGGGCAATTGTTCTTATCAATAGGGTCTTTGCTGGAGATGAGATGAGGTTCTCCCTGGGTGAATGATATTCTAGAACCAAGACTCTCAACTGGTTGTATTTAACCTGCAAGGCCTGTTCTTGTATCCTTGAAGTGAGAATACATTTGGCTGAATTCTGCAGACTCATTTTGATCTGAGTGAAATATTCTTCTCAGTCCACTGGATCTTCAGTTCATTTGTGTAAAAGACACTGTGCACTCATTTATTCATTCACTTATCCTTCCAGAAATGACTGAACGCCTCCCATATGACAGATGCTGCCCTAGATACTGGATAAACATTAGTTAATAAAACAGAATTTTATGGATTGTAGCATTTACAGAGAGACAGACAATAAACAAACAAATAAATAAAAATATATCAAGTGTTATGAATAAGAACAATGGTTATACTAAAAATAACTGCAGGAAAATAAGCACAAAGATTTAGCCATCTCTGAAGAGCTGAATTTAAGCTGAGACTTTAAAGTTGAGAAAGAATCCGTCATGTAAAGACTGATGTGAAGAATGAATTCCTTTCACTCTCCTTCATAGTTGATGCATCAGCATAGATTTAATTAATGCCATTGTTTTGTTTGATTTATACAACATTTACTTGCTTGGCTGGGTCTCAACCCTCATTAAATTGTGTTCTTTTACGTTACCTTTACACTTAACATTTTTATTAACATAGTTATTATTACAGCTTGACCCATAATGTCTCACAAATAGATGTTGCTGTTAAGTTGTATACACAGGATGCTTTATCTCACTTTCAAGAATCTGTTAGTTTTCCATGGTATTAAGGACATTTTTTTTTTGTAAGAGTTTCTGACAGTGAGAAGTATCAGCTTGTATTTGTAGGTTTGATATATAGGTTAAGATCCAACAGCTTATCACAGTTTTATATAGATCAATACAGCTAGGAAAAGCATGAAGGCATGTTCCCAGTCAGTTTAAATCTTTTTGTCATTTCCAATGGCCTGTTGACAAGTTTAGGATCTGTCTATTGAAAGAATGGAGACACAGAAAGAGATAAAGAGAGACAGAGAAACTTTCTGTCCCTTCCTTATTACCTCCTCTGAGCTTTTGTGTGTTGCAGTCCCTGTAAGTGACATGACCATCTTTCATTTACCTCTGATTATAAATCTTGATCAGATAGACTTCTCCCTCTCCTTCACCTTGCACATTCAAGTAGTCACAGAATCTCTTCACTCAATCTGATTTTGCTCTCATCTTTCTACCTGGATGTTTTCTATCTTGAGTCACTATTGTTCTAGGTCTGTGCTGCCCACTAAGATAGTCATTAACCACATATGGCTATTTAAATTTAAATTCAGTATTTAATGTTCTTCCATTGCTTCTAAACCCCAGGCACATCAAATACATAACCTCCATTTTTTATATAAGCTCTTTTGTCTGCTTGAATTTTTGTTTTTAAAATTTTGGACCACCTAACGTCTGCTGATGCTTTAAAACCTGCTCACATTTTATCTCCTTCATGAATTCTTAGACTTCCTCCACCAGAGTTGATAGTTCCTTTATACTCACATGGCACTTCTATAGCATATATTATGTTTATTTACAATTTATAGCTCATGTATTTATGTCTCCCACTCATGAAATATAAACTCTCAGAGGCTAGAATAGTTTCTTTTTTTTAAATCATTGTATCTATAGTATGAAGGACAGTATCTGGCCCATTTTAAATCCTAAATAAAATATTCCTGAAGAAATAAATGTAGGAGAGAAATAATTGTAATGGTAATAATTAATGCCTGGAAGGTCCAGTGAATACTGTCAGATCTTCTTTTTCTTTTTTTTTTAATAATAGAGTTGGGGAAAAATCAATCTGAGAAAAGAGAAGATAACCATAGAAATGAACTGAAGGAATGTCAAAGGTTTAATTTTGTGTTATTGTTAATGTTAATCCTCTTCAGGCTGTGTAAACTTTGTTCAGTTAAGCAAATACTGCAGAAGACAAAGATTTTATATTTACTGGGAAATTCACAGTTGCAAGTGTCTGTGTGTTTCCAGTATCCTTAGGAACCTTAGCAAATAACTAACAGATTTGCATTTTCTTTCCACCTAAAGTGAAAGGCCTCTAGGTCCCTCACTGAACAATGACATTAAATAAATACTTAGAAAACAGGCACAGAGTTGGTAGAAAGGATTTGGGTTGATCTTTGATTTTGGAATAGATTACTCACAGATATTACAGCCCAGTAAAGAGAATAGAATTAAAATTACATTTATAATTATATCTGTACTCACTCCATATGCACTGTTAGCATAGGCTTTAAAAATCATGACTTTTATATATCAGGCAGGTCAGGTAATTTTAAAACAAATATTCAGTTCACAGTGAAGCAAACTCATGGAGTAGGGAAAAATGAACCTAATATGCCACAACTTTTTAAAAAATTACATTAAAAATGCATGCATAGTATTTCACCACCGAATCACCCAATTTTATAGCATATGTTTAGGGAGCAGGAACATTAAATTCATCAAACTCACCTAATTTTGGATGCCCCATAAAAAAATAATGAAAGAAAGTCAATAAATCCGAATCTCTTTCTTATATTTATTTATACAAACTTATATTTTCAAGAATTTACATAATAATTTATATGGAGAAATGTCCTGTGGGGATTTCTGTCTTCAATCCTTGTCAGAGCATTTTGACATTAGCCAAATTTATGAATTTTGTTCTACATATAGTAAAGAAGGAGAAAAGAAGATGGCAATTTCCTGAAAGTGACAAATCAAGATTCTGAAAAGTTGAGTGGAAAAAATTCTTGATTTTCACTTGTAAAGCAGAGATTTGAATATCAGTGTTATTCGATGCCAGGTATATTATCACTGACTAATGTATAGAAAAGGGAGTGGGTGTGCTCCATGGACCCTGGGATGATGCGAATGTTTATTTGCCAATATCTAATTTTTAATTTGTTCCTAATTATTTAGTTGTTTTAAGTATGTGTTTTTGTTATGAAATATAAGTGTGTGGTTTTTCATTTATTTTATTTTTAAAAATAGGTTACCTCATCTTGAGGTGTCAGGGTCATTCACTTTCTGTTCCCAAATAACTGGCAACTACTTACATGTGGTGGCAGCGGAATCTGAAGGATTCAGGGAAACTCTTTTTTTTTTTTTTTTTTTATTATTATACTTTAAGTTTTAGGGCACATGCGCATAATGTGCAGGTTTGTTACCTATGTATACTTATGCCATGTTGCTGTGCTGCACCCATCAACTCGTCAGCACCCAACAACTCATCATTTACATCAGGTATAACTCCCAATGCAATCCCTCTCCCCTCCCCCCTCCCCATGATAGGCCCCAGTGTGTGATGTTCCCCTTCCCGAGTCCAAGTGATCTCATTGTTCAGTTCTCACCTATGAGTGAGAACATGCGGTGTTTGGTTTTCTGTTCTTGTGATAGTTTGCTAAGAATGATGGTTTCCACCTGCATCCATGTCCCTACAAAGGACATAAACTCATCCTTTTTTATGGCTGCATAGTACTCCATGGTGTATATGTGCCACATTTTCTTAATCCAGTCTGTCACTGATGGACATTTGGGTTGATTCCAAGTCTTTGCTATTGTGAATAGTGCCGCAATAAACATACGTGTGCATGTGTCTTTATAGCAGCATGATTTATAATCCTTTGGGTATATACCCAGTAATGGGATGGCTGGGTCATATGGTACATCTAGTTCTAGATCCTTGAGGAATCGCCATACTGTTTTCCATAATGGTTGAACTAGTTTACAATCCCACCAACAGTGTAAAAGCGTTCCTATTTCTCCACATCCTCTCCAGCACCTGTTGTTTCCTGACTTCTTGACTGGCTTCTTAAAAGCCTAGTGAAGAGGTAGTTCCAACCTTAAATACTGTGGGAGTAAGAGTGTCACAGCAGGTCACAACAGAGGTCTTGTCCCAATTACACACGAAGTGGAAGAGCAGAAGGCCTTTGAGATTCCCTCCAATTGTAGCATGCAGGCCCAGTGGGTCAGTCTGCTACAGCATACATCCACATGGCTGGAAAAAAAAAAAAAAAAACTGCTTCAGAGTCTTCCCTGAGCAAATGCAGTAATTGTACTCACTAGAACATGTTTTCTCCCAGAGGCATGGTGATTCTCTGAGGGAGAGCACTGGGCTCTTTGGAGAATTCTTAGAGCATTTCAAAATTTTTTAGGGGATTGTGTTGTATAGTCCTGGCCCACTTTAGAAAATAGTACAGTATATTTTTGCCTCTAAATACGTTTGATTTTCATAACATTTTGTCGGCCTGGATCCTGGAACTAGGTGACAATTTGCCTCAGCAAGAGTCCTCTATTTTCTTTTATGCATTGCTTCTTTAGAAAGAGGCAAAATCATTTTGCTGACAAAGTAATTTCTAAAACTTGTCTAAACTGCATTCACTGAAGCCAAACCAGTTTATTCTCTTTTCTAAAAATCCCCCCAAATTTTGTCTTAGTATTAAATTATTTCTTTCCTTTATAATCCTCATCTAGTTGGTATGGTTTATATTACCTGCATTATTGCCTGATGATCTTTTTGTTTACTTCCATTAAGAAGCAGACTTCTTCTCTTTTGGTTCCTTTATCTGGTCCTTTAAACTTACACTAAATGTCTTTGTTATTTATATATCTAAAATGAGTGATCTTCCAAGAATTCTAACTTCATTAGTTGAAGCAGATGAAGAGCCCTCCTTCAATCAACTGTGGCTCACCACCCTAGTCAATTTCTCAATATGACCCTACTTAGCTCCAGGAAACATTTTCACTCAGGCATGTTTCTTAGCCCTTTTTATATATTTATAATATGGAAAGAGAAAAACAGCAAGAAGTTTTCAGTTTTGAGTATAAGCTCAGTACCATACTTGTATTAGTGGAAGAGAGGGGCAGGGTAGTACCTTATTACAGATTCCTATGCTGACAGGTCGAGCACATACTGAGAATTCAGGCAAATGATCCTTTAACTCAGTGTTAACTTGGGTGGGGGAAGAAGGGTCTATGTGAAAGTTTCAGAATGACCCTTCCATTCTTTAGAATTTTCCCCAGTTCCCTAGAGTATAATAGTCTTTCAAATGCAGGCCTGAGATTCTTCATATATTCAGGATGGGTTAGAAACACACTGCCTCTTATGATCTTTCTTTTTTTTCTTCTTTCCTTATGGGACATTTAGTTCTGTTAACCAGTGTTCTCTTTTCTAGTCTTTTTGGGTACTGGTTGTCCTCAACTCTACTGTTGCTCCTCTTTAGGCTCCTCTAAGGAGATGGGGGAACCAGCTTGGACCACACGACAGAGTGACCCGAAGACAAACAAGACATTCACACTGCAGTGTTGCCCATTTCCCAGCAGATTCTCATATATGAATTAAGCAAGGGCTCTGTTTCCTTCTTGTCACTACTAATTGACCAGTTTTGCCAAACTCTGATTTTGGTGTGCGCTTTGCTTCAAAAAGGGAGATAGGAGGAAAAATTAAACCATCTATTAATAACACCTTTTTTTGCTAAAAAGTATCCTTTGACCTCTTGAATGTGGGATATGATCAGTTTCCTGTTAATGGGTAAAGAAGCCTGTTGAATTAATTGGGTTATCATGGATAAATGGAAGGAATATATGACGCTATTTCTCTGCTCGAAACTCTCCGATTGCTTCCTGTCATAAAGATAATGAAATCCAGTCTTCACCGCAATCTAAAAGACAAAATACAGTCATATCCCTGACTTCTTCTCCAATTCATTCCTAACCATACTTTCTTGAACATACTTCTCTGTCTCTATTAGCCCAATTGCTATTCCTTGAATACATCAAATATGATATTGTCACAGAGTCTTTGTGCTTGCTCTTCCTTCTGCTTGGGACACTTTTCTTCCAAATGTTTACTTCACATATCTAGTCAACTGTTACCTTCAATGAGAGGCAACTCAACCACTCATTTAAGACAGTTTGCCCGAACAGCTTTTATTTTTCCCATTGTCCTTATCATTAGCTGAGATGATATTATATAAACCACTGGAACAGAGACTTTATTCTATTCACACTGCCACATCTCCTAACAGCTAAAGAAATGCCTGGCTCATAGGAATCAGTCAAAAAATATTAATTAACTTTATTTTTATTAATGGGTCACTTTATTGGCTACTACTCTGACCCATAAATGGGCTGAAGTTGCAGTTGTTATTGCTTCAGAGATGCTACCTTTTGTGTTGAAAGTAATGACAAAATGATGAATCGAATACCTATGGCAGGTATCAAGAGTAGATTTTACACAGGCCTGGGCCTTAAGGCCCAAGATGGTAGAGACTATTAAGGCAAAAATACAACACAGGCTTAATTCATTCAGAAAACACAATCAAAGTGACATCTTCAGTCAGTTATGACCCGCAATTCACTGAAGTGAGTTTGCATTAATATTTCATCTTTAATAACAAAGTTTTCTGAAACATGGGCAAGGTGCTATGATGACATACTTCTTTACCTCCTTCAGCCAGGATTGAGTAATTCCTGGGGTAAGTAGATTTTCATATGGTGTTATAGGAATAAAAAGAGATTTGTTTTTGGTTTGGTGGCTCTCTGTCTTGATCCATTTTGACCAAGAAACAGATTTAAGAGTTAATTATATGGAAAATGTTTCAATTATTGAGAATAAAAATATTTAAAACTCCTGTATGTCATATTCAAATGGACCCACAACCAGAGAAATTTAGTGAAATTTATTTAAATATTAACAGAAATGTCTGGAAATGTCTGGACATGAACAGAAATGTCTTTTTCTTTGATTCACGTTGGAGTATCACATGCCCTTTCTGGCACCATGGCCATGCTCTTGTAAGGGTAGGAGGTAGAAAGAAAAATCTGTCTCACTCCATGAAATTTCCCGTGGATTTAACCACATCAGAATTTCTTTGGGATTCTGATACAAAGTTAATTTAGTTAAATAGAAGTTATAAGTCTGTAACTGACTTGAAAATAAATCTTGTAATATTTCTTCTTTGACCATAAACTTCATCTCAATAACAACATTACACTGCCACATGTAGATTTCAATTAGATCCCAATTTTGACTAAGTATGGCTTTATATGTATTTAGTTTTAAAAAATTTCCTTTTTTTGTGAGTTACAATCCTTACTGCATCCCAGCAGGTCCAACGCTGTTTTCATCTTTTTCTTTCAGTTGCAACTGTAATTCATATTCTTAAGGTTAGGAACACAAAGCCTGCAACCAGCTCATTAGTAGATTTGGTCATTATGCTCAAATTATACATTAATTTCACCTGAATTACTTGAAGACAAGCAACACCACCACCAACAAAAAACCTGCCTCAATATCTGCTTCCTTAAAGGTTATTGAATTCAATCATATTGAGATAATAGCTTTAAATTAACATTTATATTGAACTTTGCAGATATGCAGTTCTTAAATTTTTGAACTTGGTTACTCAAATCACAGAAATTGCATCCCAACTAGATCTTCTGGCCTCCAACCTTTCTCTTAGCTCACTCATTCATTATCTTGTCACTGAAGTTGTTTCTCCAAGTCACAGATAGGGTTATGTGTCGCCCTGCTAGGAAACTGGCTATGACTCCTCTCAACCTATGGAATTAAGTTCAAATCCCATTGTGTAGTGTTCAAGACTATTTATAATCTCATCTCATCCTGCCTTTCTAACCTCATCTCCTGCATACACGCAGCTACTGCCACATGTACCTTTTATGCACTGAATTTAACAGATGAGCCATAATTTTCTAGTCATGCATACATTTTCATGTCGCTATACTTGTGCTTATGTTTTTTACTCTCTCTGAAATGAGCTTCCTCCTCTTTTTTATTTGGTTAAGTCCAACTCAACCAATATGTCACCTCCTCTGCAGTCTACTCTGACCCTCCACCTCTTCCCTTACCTCAGAAAGAAGTTATTACCGTTCCCTCCAATATTCAGCATGAATGAAGAGAAGGCTGTTACTAAAAAGTAAATATAAATTTCTTCACCATATATTACCAGTTAAGTCACTGGATGTATATTTTATGGTATTCTATTTATTTTAAACTGAAAAGCTTCATTAAATTACTTGTAAAATCTGTTCTCTGTGATCTGTGTTCATAGAACACGTAAAGAAACAGCATTGCTATTGTTGGGTGGGCCATTAGTCCTGTGAATTGATTAGTCTTACACAAAGATCACAATGTCCACCAGTTCAAAAAGAGGTCATTTACGCAGAGTACTTTGGGGCCCATTTCTTGTTTGGATCTGTTTGCCCTGAGTTCCTTGGAAAAGGACCCTAGCTCCAGCCTTCATCTCACAGACCATTCGCATCAGCTGATCAGCCAGTGTAGAGGAAACTAAAACAATATGACACGTGCTTGATAGGGGAAGCAAGAAGATATAGTGGGATTGTTATAGAGGCTTGAGGAAAGCTTCCAGAAGGAAGGATCATTAACTTGAGAATTGGCATGGGAGTTGGCATTAGGAATTAGCTTAATACTCAAATTATACATGAATTTTACGTGAATTACTTGGAGCCAAGTAACAACAACAGTAGAAGCGTTCTAATGTTGAAGCAAAAGAAATTCATTAAGGATGGCGCATGCTGGAGTTGGTGTATGCATATGTGTAGATGTGTGTAGAGGTGTAGTGGAGGCTTCCCGTAGGGGGAGAAGATGAGAAAAGCAGAGATCAGATATTCAAAAGTCAAATATATATTTTTAATCAAAGTATCTTTTAAACATTAATGCTTTCTTTATCTGGTTATTTTTAGAGTTCTATTAAATTAACATTTAATGAGTGCCTACTATGTGCAAGGTGCCCTGTTAAGTCCTTAGGAAACAAAAAAAAATTTACTATCTTAGTATGGAAGAGATAAAACCTGCATACAAATAACCATAATACAAGGTAGAAAGTGATACATGCTACAAGAGAGACAAAAATAAAATGCTACGGAAGTTCAGAGGAGGGAGAATTCACACATTTATGTGTGGCTAACCTATTTTTACTAACACTATGATAATCTTAGCTATGTGGCTTATCTCAATCATGGTGATGCTAATTTTGCAACTTCTTTGACCTTCTGTAGGGTATAGTCCTTAGAAAAAACACCCTATTCATGAGACAAACTTGATCTAATTACTGAGTGTCTGCAGGCTGATTACTAGAATGAAATTAAAACCTGAGTTTCAGTGGGTTTAAGCTGTAGAGGAATGGAAGTAATATAAATTGAAACTTACCATTTCTAAACTTGGGGACTGTGCCAGTTAAGTGTGGGCCAGTGTAGAGTTTTAATTACTGGGAATGAGTGAAAAGAAAAATTAAGAAAAGAAAAATTAAGTTGGAAGAATTATTAATGTTCCAACAGTAGGCTTTTATTCTGGGTAAATGGTCTTCCTGTGAAGGAAAAAGTTTAATTTGTGAAGAGACACACTTCTTTCACTGTAAGACACTTATGCACCCTATCTGAGTGGACATCACCAAACTAGAGGGAGTCTATCCCATTAATAGACTCATGTATGTAGCTGGTGATGGTGAGTCTATTTTCCCAAGCACCTGCAGGCTCAGCTCCACTAGTTGGTGAGCCCAAAATCACCAGGCCTGGTAATGGGATATCCCAATGCATCAGATGAAGATATTAGAATTAGTTCTGTTCTAAGTCCAGCCTTGTGCTCATTGAGCTGTGATCATTTTTTTGTAAACCCTGCTGAGTTTACCAGGCTTCTAAGACTGGAGTTCACATCCTTCCATCTTTAAGCGCATAGTGTTATCCTGTCAGCAGAAATAATTGTTACTTTCCATCCCCTTGAAATAATACTGGTCAGAGCCAATGTCTTGTACTTAATCTGATCCCTCAAGCAAACATTTCTAAAAGGCAAATGTAGTAATGCAACCTAGTGGAAAATCTCGAGACTCAGAGTTGGATTTTGGATTCATTTGCTTGGTAATTACGTCACTGGGACAGATTGGTATACGTCTTTGAGTTTTCATTTAGTCATTTGCAAAATGGATTGCTATGGGATTAAATGTGAAATATAAACATAAGGCTTTAAATGCTGTATAGGATAAGGTATTATTTATTGAAGATCAAAAGCTCTTTGATAATTAGGAGTGTTTTCTATTTTCCCAAATCTTACACATAGGGACATTTGTTACAGCCATTCAATCTGGAGATCAAAGTGAAGGTGTCATTCTTCTAAACATGCAGTTGGAGACACTTGCAGAGAGTAAAGATGAATGTGATTTTATTTACCTTTCAAGGGTGTATATAGACACGCAAGCTAATTAAAAGATATGCTCACCTTGGTAAATTCAGTAAGCTTAAAATATACCTTATATTTCTTTTGTAAATGGTATATTATTCCATCAACTCCATTTTCATACATTCACATAGAACGGGAGTATTTAAGTGAAAGAATATTTCAGAAAAAAGAAGGAAGGACAGGATAGTAATTACAACCAAACTTGCCTTGTGCTGACAGCAGCCAACTCATTTATTAAGTCAATGTAGTCAAGTAACACAGCAACATCACACTTGATTGAAATCTTGGCCAAGTCTGACAGATGTTCTCTACTCATTGTCAATCTCAAGTATGTTTTAATGAGTTTTAAGTGACTGGAGCTCCCCTCTGCAGATGCCACTGTTGCAGAGATTGTGAACAGATTCTTCAGGGCAATGGGTTTTGTATTTAATAAGTGGTTCATGGTAGGTAACCGGTAGAAATCATTGCTGAAAATGCGATCACGTCTCTGGAAACAGACACTCTCAGTCTATAGCTGATGAGCCTCTTTCAAATCAGTTAAATTCATAATAGTGCTCCAAAGCTGGTCTCTGTGTATAACATCTCCAATCTTAAAAGTTGATAAAAGTATTTCAAAACCTCAATCTTTTTGGAGATTTTAGAAGATTCCTACTTTAGAAGACTCACTGGAAACATTTTAAAATTTGCTTTTTTGTTGTTGTTGTTGTTCTTCAATGAAATTGCATGTCTAAGGACAAAGGGGGTGGTGAGAGTAGCTTACAAAGTAATTCTCATTTTTTGTATGTATTAGAAATAGGTTTTAGATTTTTTTAAAGCAGTTTTCAGAAAGATAGTTTGACATTTCTACTGGCTTATGGACCTGCTTTTTCACTTTAAAAATTATTACTTGTGTAGAGAAAAACCACGAGGATAATATTTCCTTTGGTCAATCTCTATCTCAAACAAAATGGTTTGTATATTTTGTATACTATGCCATAAAAATGAATATTGCTTAGCTGCTGTGGTGTATTAGTTTTTTCCACACTAGAATAAATCTACTTCTTATTACTAGCCTATCTCTTCAGTATAAGTTTAATAGTTCATTTCTATTTTATTTCTTCATATGTCATATATAAACCTTTTAATGATCTAAAATGTCTTTTCATAATGGTCTGAATTGAACAACAATTTCTAAGAAACTTCTTTCATCTTATGATGTAGAAATTGTTTAAGAGCAGATACATTTCTGAGGGGAAATAAAACTCAGTATAAATCACAGGAGATGTGTTGAAGTCCTGATTTCATTTATCCAACATTTTGTCTACAGTAAATGAAACTTACAAATATTAAAAGAGTGCATTGTCAGATTTCTGATATTTACAACTTTTCATGCTTCATGCTTGATTTAAAACCCAAAGCCTGTCAGAAAGCCAGATGGCAGTAAGGACATCTCTGATGCATTAATACTTAGCTCCTGAGAGGTAGAAAATGATTTATTTGCTTCTGAGAAGATGTGGGCTAGGGTAGACCACCCCTAATGTGTAGTGGGGAGTGATGATGGTTTCTGTGTTAAGAGGACTTCTTTAAAAATTATTTATTTATTATCTGTTAGGTTTCCATAGCTCCATGCCCTTTGAGTCTTCAGAGCCTGGCTGCTGCATGCAGCAATTAGTTTGTGCCAGAGAGAAAATGAGTGGTGAGAGAAATATCTGGGCTGAAATGCAGTGTGTGACAAACACAGTGGAATCTGAAAGAGTTGTTGCTTGTTAGTTAGAAATTAGTCATGGGCTAGCCCAAGGGTGGGTGCATAGTAACTTTAGATTATTCATTCTTTTCTTTTTTGGGCAGCCTTGCCCTTCTCTTAGGCATGGTATATTCTCTGGGGAGTTGATAATTGCACTGCCAAAAGTATACAACATTTAAATGGAACACCAACTGAGAAAAAAAATTTGCAGCTTGGAAAGGCAATAAATAAGGTGGATACTGAGAACGGGAGGCGATCTTTCTTCTCTCCCAGAGAGAAGGGCAGTAAGCGGTGAGGTTGCTCATTGTAGGCTGATTACAGAGTGCAAAGATGGTGGGTTGATTGAAGGTGTGTAAATAGACCACAGAATCTGTTAATCCAGGAGAGCGTATTTGTGTGTGTTCATTCGAATGTAAAGCCAAAAGGTGGCTTAGATCAACTGCAATATTTAAAGTTATTGTTTACCGAAGCAACATTCCAGTGTCCTTGGCATTCTTATAAATTGTGGGCAGAACACATGGGCTAAAATATTCAACCTCTGAAAAAGTGCAGCTTTGAAGCTGTAAAAAGCCACTAACTGCCTTAGTTGATTACATAGCAGGCTCTTTAGACCGCCAGTTTCTCGGCAGGCATCCCTGCCTCACATTTTCCTATTTATTTTTGCTGAAACTCTACCATGGATTTTAACCTGAAAGAAAAAAAAAAACATGCAGGCATTTGTTTAAGAAGAATCAGGAACCTCTCTGATACGCTATGTGAGCTGAGAAACACCGGTGTGTCAGGTTATTGTATGCCACCAGCTGTAGCCACTTTAGCTGGAGAGCACTTTGTATTCTTCTTCTTTAAGGCAGTAATTGGTAAGTATATTTCTGCCTGTAATCAATAGCTTTTATATTCAACATAATATTTCTAAACAAAAAGAAATATTACGTTCAATGTAAAAGCTATTGATTGCAGAGAGCAAATGTCCTTTCCACATGCCACTCCACATGGCTGAATAATCCTGAAATTCTACAGAGCTACCAGTGTGACAAATGCCTCTGTCATTAATTGGTTCTTCATTCTTTGAGACCCAGGAAAGAAAATTTCTTTAACCAAATCTCTAGTGAAACAATGTCTTGTATATAAAGAGAATACCATGTGATATGAATCAGAAAATATTATTTGAGCCTTTTTTCTAGTAGTGAATGAGTTTTTAGACTGTGTGTGTATACCTTGAAATTTATATGTGTATATGTATCAGTATGGATATATATGTATGTCTATTATTAGTATAGATATACATATGTGTATACATATCAGTATCTACATATATGTATATATTGACTCACATTCTCTTATATGTATATGGTATATAATACATATATCAGTGTATATATCAGATACATAGATAAGTATATATACATGTATATATGTGTGTATATACATACACATATGTATATCTATACATACATATGACATATCATATGCCAGCATATATGTACACATATGCATTATACATGTCAGTATATACATATATTTATATACATATAAATATACTGATATATATCAGTATATATATACACATATATGTATATCAGTATAAATCAGTATGTGTGTATACACGCATATACATATAAGAGAATGTGGATTAGTATATACATGTGGATCGGTATATATAGTACATATACATATATAGGTATATCAGTATATATGTATACATATATACATGCAAGAGAATTGTAACAGTATATAAATGTGCATCAGTATATATAGTATATATACATATATAGGTTTATCAGTATACATCAGTATATATGTATACACATATTACATACAAGAGAATTATATCAGTATATAAGTGTGGATCAGTATATATATACTGTATTTATAGATATACTGTGTATATATATATACTGATCCACATTTTCTCCACTGATCTTTCCCATGACTGGTGTGTATACACACACACATACACACACACAATCTACATGTAGTTGACTTTTGAACAGCGTGAGAGTGAACTGAATAAGTTCATTTACATACATGGATTTTCTTCCACTTCTGCTACTGCTGACACAGCAAGACCAACCCCTCCTCTTCCTCCTCCTTCTCATCTTACTTATTGTACAGATGATGAGGATGAAGACTTTTATAATGATCCACTTTCACTTAAAGTATAATAGATACATTTTCTCATTTTTATGATTTTCTTAACTACATGGTTTTCCCTCTGGCTTACTTTATTATAAGAATGCAGTAATAGAATACATACAACATACAACACTATTTAATGAATAGTTTATGTTATCAGTAAGGCTTCTGGTCAACAGAAGACTATTAGTAAGTAGTTAAATTTTAAGGGGGTGAAAAGTTATCTATGATTTTTGACTGTGCAGGGGATTGGCACCCCTAACCCCTCATGTTGTTCAAGGGTCAACTTGAACAACATGTATGTATGTATGTATGTATAATATATACACCTACACACACATATGTATACACACACATACACGCACACACACACACACACACACACACATATATATATATAAGTCATAGGGAAAATCGTCTATCTATGACATAAAGAGAGAGATATATATATGCCCACATATACACATACATGTTAATCCTCACTGAACCAATCTCTTCCCTGAT
Organism: Macaca thibetana thibetana; assembly: GCF_024542745.1. Lineage (NCBI taxonomy): Eukaryota > Metazoa > Chordata > Mammalia > Primates > Cercopithecidae > Macaca > Macaca thibetana. The sequence goes on along the minus strand of NC_065582.1, from coordinate 60,216,865 downwards.
ATTCTCCGTGACTGATATATATTGAACTTCCCCATTATATCTATATCTCTGCATACCATCTAACCTTGTTATATATTTGTATATATGCATACACACGTACATACATCCATTATATATGAATGCATGTATAATCCTTCATCACCTGGTCTTTTACATAACTAATTGTAAACCCTTCCAAAGCAGCTCATTCTGGTCGGCAAAGTGGCCTCTGACCGAGTTTCTTTTTCTCTGTGAAAGCAAACCTGCTTTTGTTGTAGCATTTAGTTTTTAGTTTAGGATCACCGGCCAAGGCATACAGTTGTGCAGGTTGTGTGCCGCACAGGAGCATCTCCCTGAGTTGATAGGCGCTTTGCAGTCCACTCTCAGTTTTCTGAGCTCAAGGCTGCCTCCACCTTGATAAAAGAACACTCCTTTTAACCTATGTGAAAATGCTATCTACTATGGAAGTCATGGTGGAGATATGTTTTCATAACAGGGGTAGCCTTTTTTTTTTTTTTTTTACAACATTCTTGTATGAACTAGCAGTAACTTTGCTGGCACGATGACCTATGAATTTAGCTGATGAATTAGGTACTAACATTGTTATAAATTAATATTAATTATAACAATTAATAAAAAAGGTGATGAAATAACCATCTTGAACATTTCTCCATAAACAGGATTTTTATTTCGAGACCCACAGTCTCAGACGTAGGTTCAATGGAATCACTAGGGACCAAACAAGAAGGAACATCAAATAATCTCCCACCACTGAAATCAGCTCCCTCTAGAAAGGGGCTACAGAAGAGACAAGACAGCTCTCTGAATTTACTTGGCACATGAATAGAATTCAGGCTCCAAAAGAGGCCACCTGCTACCCTTTATAGGTGCTAAGAAATACCAAAATTAAAAATACAAGAAATACGATACTCTAAATAGGGAAGGTAAAAGAATGGTAATGAACTTTCAGAATAGACAAGTAGACTGCACTGGTTGCTATTAAAAATACAATCCACAGGCAGAGAAACACTTGCCCAAATTGTACAGGGATGCTACAGCACTCTTTAAACTTATAATGAGGCATTGTAAAAAATATTTGTTTATTGTGCATGTATCTGTGGATTTCTGAGTTCACTCATCAGAGCAGGCACTACTTTTAGGGTTGTGTGTGTGCATGCGCGTGTTTGTGTGCATGCACATGCATGCGTATTGGGGGAAATTAATTTCTTTCAGTGTTTCAGTTCCTAGGCAAAGCCACATAAAGAGAGTTGTTTGATGTATGAAAAAGTGTCTTATACAGTATTAAATCCAGGAGTTTACTATTTGGGGGACAGACTCACATTTTATGGCAAGATCACTATTCACTTTAGTGTCTTCTGTCCTTTTCCTGGCAGAAACATCCTGCAGAAAATTCCAAATAGCTATACCCTCAAGTCATAGTACCAGTAAATATCTTATTCAAAGCAGAGAGGCATATTTCCCAAAACATGCTCTGGGCTGTAAGATCCTACTGTAAATCTTAACTTTTTTAGTGGTCACGGGTGGTATAGAGGGGGTTTGTTGATGTTGAATGGGAGCACTAAGTGGAATACCTCTGTTAAACTTACTTTTTTTCAAATGTGACAATTTAAAGAGCCCTGGTTTGTATAGGATAAGACACAGATATTCATGGATCCAGGTACCAATACACACACACACACACACACACACATACAATCAATTATAAATTACTTTATCCCAATGTAATAGTTCTAAAAATATTTGTACCAGCAGAATAGGAGAATCAATAAGCAAATTAATTAATGAATTAATTGAATTTATGATAATTTAGAATTCATTTTGCAGACATAAGCTCGCATAAATACACCAATTACAGAAAACTTTTTAACTACCAACCTCATCGCAAATAATACCACATACACAAATACATGTACACATATATATGGTGTTTTTTACTTTTCTGGATTTCTCAGTTTTTAAATGTAATTGGATTCAAAATATATTGTTATGATTTGAATATACAAAAGGCAAAAGTTTTGCAAACCCTGTAGGAACTTAATTTAAATCACATGACCAGTATTAGGAAAAAGTAGAATAGCATGCTTCAAAACAAACGGCACTTTTGATTTGGATAAATATATTTCTTCTAATATTTAAACCTGAAAGCTTTCTTAGTTGCAATATACTATTTATGGTAATCTGAGGTGTTGTTACTGAAGATGAAAAATACTTAACCCATTAGGTGTGCCTCAAATGAAAACTCCATTCTTTCTTTTCTGCTCTGTATAAAATCGGAGTTCTACATAACCAGGCTAAATAAATTCACATGCTATGGACTGATGCATAGTGTTTCTTATACACTGACCCTTATCTAAAAAGAGGGATCTGCTTTGCATCTGAATATATAGTCAACTTAAATATGCTGATGTTAGAAATGAGAATGAGTGGTTTTTATAAGTACAGTTGAGAGAACATTTCATTTAAAATGCTGAAAACTCTGGTTTAATATATGAAAATAAAGCAGCCAAGAAATGTTTTGTATGTTCTAGATTTCATCCTGCAGCCTTTCATAAAAAGGTGAGATGACAGATAGCAGATGGATTTACCTTTTTATTTAGCTGCCAAACTACAAATCAATTTCATATAAACAGATCTCTCAGCCAAATATAGCTTGACAGTAATTCTATAAGATTCATCAAGTCAAGGAAAGTGATTATGTCTGATGACACGAACTAATGTAAAAGTAAGATATATCACAATTTCAATATATTAGGTGAGAGAATCCATTAAATATCACCTTTTAAATGAAAATGCTTTTCTGTGTACTGATGATTTCAGTATTCATTTACTTTTTAGAATGATAAATAATTCTTATACTTTTCACATTGTTACACAGAACAATGTGAAAAAAAATTTACTAAAACAGTTTTCAGGTTGCAAGTGATATACAGTGTGTAAAATTATTTAGAAACATCCAGGTCAGTGTAAGGTTTTAAAAATATTGTTATTTCACTTATTAGACTAACCGTGTATATTGGAACTGCAGTTAAGTACTTACATTTAAGTAATTACTTTACTTATAAGAGAAGAAACAAGATGTGATGTGCATAAAGCACTTAATCACTTGTAGCTTAAAGCCTATTTTATTTCTCCATAATATTTGGAGGCAGACCTAAACCAACTCCAGAAAAGTGATGGAAGATATTCTGTACATTAACGAAAGCCTCTCAGTCTGCACTTAATTCTGATGTAATGACATCTGGCCAACATCCTAAAATGAAATTTTCAATAAATGCTGGCAACTAACACAATTCATTATGGTTTCTCCTGGTAAAGGATGTGGGTAAAAATTGCTTTGGCTCTAAAAAAGCTTTCACTTCATTATGAGACTGGATCAATCACCATCAGCAGAAGATACTCATTGGGCTACTTGTTTTGCAGCTGTGATGCATTTTGTTATCAGGGCCTGCTGAAGACACTAAGAAATTTTTTTTATTAGGCAACCATTATTGCTAAACTCCTCTAAGCTAAATGCATTTTAAGTGTATTTCTTTTTTAAAGAGAAGGAACGATCAGTTTGACACGAAACTGGCATTAGATTACCTGTTCATCCTTATAAAAGCAATGCCATTTAGATGGCATTTTATTGTAGTTTTGCACAAAAAGAAATGATAATATGTATTTCTCCATTAAACTAAGAAAGAGATCAGGTTACTCAGTGATCACTATGCATTTGAGACAAGTGGAGAAATTAAATTCAAGTCCAGTGCCTCCCTTCTTCTCTCCCTAACCTCCCTCCTTGAAAGGAAAATTTAAATGATGTTGTAAGTTGAGTAGTGGTATAGAAGCAAAGCTGACAGCCATATCTACCGGCTCCAACATTTCACATCTCCATTGATTTTTGTTTGCATTTTTGAGGCCTGAAAATGAAAGAAATAAAACTTTTCTGACATTAAAATGAGTTTTAATAACTATCTCACTAAAATATGATGTATAAGCATTATTTTGCATTTTATGCTTGTGGTTTCTAAATATTCTACAATATATTGTAGCAGATTCCTTTGGACAAGCTGTATTTAATTTTTTACTACTTTCCTCTCTCATAGGTCCTCTAGAAAAAAAAATTGCCGTGTCTTATGTTACCCAGAGTGTCACTTAGTCCCTTCAGTCAAATTCCTTTTATTATCAAAGAAAAATTCAAAAGATTGCCTACCATTTCATAGGTAGTTTATTCTGAATGTGTCTAAAGAAAAACACATAAATTGGAATACATGAGTATGTACAATGGTTCTCACATGTTAAAGAAGTGTGAATTGTTGCAGATGAAAGAGATATTTGAGAACAAATAAGCATGCTGCAGTGATTTGGAATGACGACTGAAAAATTCCAAAATGGAACTTGTGAGCCACTTCAGATATCCAAGGTAGGAGTTTGTTCTGGCGTGTCTCCACCAGCAAAACACGGGAGGTGATTTACCATCAGTTGTCTAGTTGCTTAGTATTTCACAACTGATAAAGCACTAAAGCTTATCGGATGGTCTTATCATACTTCTACCTTCTTAAAACTGCTTGAGTAGAGTAGTAAATAATTGGCTAGAAAATATAGCTGAGAAACTTTTGGGAAGTGGATAATTCTCAACTCTCCCACACTACCCTATTAGTGCTATACAGGAGTCTTATCAGAAAATGTGTTTTGATGAATGTATAGGCTTCTCCATGGACCCTAAATGGAATAAGGTTTTGTTTCTATGTTTGGCATAGATAAATAGCAATTTCATTGTCATCTCTATTAGCTCATATGAAAAATTAAGTTATATAGTTAATAGAACACTTCTGAAGTTTTGCTAAATGGCTAAAGAGGAGAAAAAAGTAGATCTGGAAGGTTATATATTTTTACTAGTTTAGGTAACATCATTTTTTGTAACAAGTGAACACTATGATATTCTAATAGCTCAAAAACTTAGGGGTAGTTCTGGGTTGTTAAGATATTTTGCTTCACACATCCATTCACAGATCCAGGCCAATAGATCTACTATCTTCAGCTTACAGACTCTAAGGTTGTCCTGGGTATTAATGCCTAGGTAGAAGGTAGAAGAATATGGATGGTTTTAAAGGTCCAGTCATGGGATTAGTGAACTTTACATTCACTCATATTTTGTTGATTAGGATTCAGTGAAATGACCATAGCTATTTATAAGTAAGCTGGAAGCTGTAGTGTAGACGTGTGTTCAGAAAGAAGAGGTGAACAGTCATCAAGTCTCAGCAACAAAATTGTACTGTATTCATTCTTATGGAAATGAATGGGAAAACAAAATAGAACTTTTTTCATTTGGATGCTACAGAAATTGTCATGAAACTAGGTGGAGATGGAATTTCTAAAGATAAAACTTCTGGGATTGGGATAAGAAGGTGGGATTTGGTTTGAATTAAAAACTAATTAAATAAAACCTGAATTTAATGATTGGCCACGAGCTCTCTCCTCTTCTCCTCATTCCCCTTTTACCCGCCATTCTGCTTCTCTTTGGAAAATTGTAAATCATATCACAAGCTGTAAATACTTTCTAGTCTGATTCAGTCAATGCTTAGGTATTTTCAGCAATAGTATTAAAACATTTAAAACATTTTAATTTATACTTACATATTAATATAAGGGTCCTTACTTAAATTCAAATATTATGCATAATCTCAGTTTGCAAGTCACACAAAATTGGACCTGCTTTGGTTGAAGTAGCCATGGGGACCCAGAGTCCCAGAGTCTCTCCCGTTCTGCCTGCCCTAATCCCAGCTTCGACCCCATGTCAGACCTTAAAGAGACAGAGTGAGAATAATTGTTCCACTCTAATACCACCAAGAATCACATTAATAGCAAATTTTTAGGTGCTTACTCCAGATTTCAGCTGCACCTATGTCTCCTAGTTCTCTAGTGTGTTTGGGTCATTCTGTTGGATGGTGTTTAAATAAAAATGATTCAATCCCTTATTCACCTCAACATCATCTATGGTTTCCTAATCAATATTTCTAAATACTCTCAGATGGAATCTATTTCTTCTGAATTGCTTGTTATTCCCATTTGTTGAAACTGACAAATTCTCCATTGGTCTTTTTCATCTACGCTCTTTTCCATTTCTGTCTATTCTCAGTTGATCCAAATGGGCAATCGGGCTCCTATGCCTTAATTTTCATTTTGAAATTCACAGAAGACAATTGTGTGAACAGACTATTACTGAAGGTGAGGGGTCACTCTGGAAGGAGATTGCATATTTCATCAGAGCACAATAGACAGACAATTTATTCTGATAGCTATCTCCGTCCTCAAATGTGGCCAAACCACCTGCGTGTTTCTCACTGGCTGATTTTGTTCACATGTCACAGCCTCCTCCCATTTTGCTGGGCCTTCTCCCCTACGGCTCCTAGCCCCTCTGCTTTTCCAGGTTCCCAGGACTATTCATACTGTCTCTTTATAGGGCACCTCGTGGAAACTCAAAAAACTTTTTTCTTTATCTTGCAGAGTTTTATTTTGTCTCATTCACTGTCTGATCTGGTCATGGCAAAGAAACTGTTCATATATATATATATATATACACACACACATATATATATAAAATAGCCTTTCAAGACTATTATTTGTGAAACAACAAATTTTCTTACCTAAAAAAATTTGCCACCAGCTTTTAAACTAACACTCTTAAGATTAAAGAAAGATACACTGAAATGAACGCACAGTGGGACCTGTATGCTGAGACAGAGATATTACGTAGAGAAATTAAGACAATAATGTCCACATCTGGCTCTCAATAGAGACAATAATTATATATGGGTTTTATCCTCCACACCTTACTACTTCCTTCCTTTACTTTCTATTGTATATATTGTCTCTTAGATTTCTAACTTTCTTTGCATTACTGTGCCATTTGACTCCATAGTGCATTGTGGTGAATAGAGGGTTGTGTGGCATCTCAAATATGCTAAGCAAAAAACTTGACTAGTCTGTTTAAAAAGAAAACCACTTTCTGATCTCCAACACTTATGATTTTTTATGATCTCACCACATTCACATTTCTTACTCTGTTATCACTCTCTGGGCTCTCCATCTGATTTCCATAACGCATGTTCATAGTTCATGTTTATTACAACAGAGAGCTAAGTTAACTTATAGCTTTTCTGCATTTATATTTTTCTCCCAATTTTAAATTTTAAGAGACACCAAGCCAAATCTGACAGTTACCTAATAAAGCTGAAATTCTGTCTACAATTGGAGTACCCTGGGATGTTGACTGCCTTTAGCTCTATGAACGCACACTGTATGCTTGTGTTGCATTGATCAGAATGTGTCTGCCTGCAGTGAGCCCTAGGCAAGCTCTGGGCCATGAAACTTAAGGGGAGTGAGGGATGGTGTAATCATTGTGAGAGCAGCTTAGATTCCATCGATCGATGCTCATGACACCAACAATGAACTTCTCTCTAGAGGGGCGTATTGCAGTTGTGAAGTCAAGCAAGTATAAATGTGATGGGGTGGAACTTCAATTTTTCTCCAAGTAAAGAAACTAGTCCAGAGGTCACAGCTGATGAATCATGAACTGCTCCTTTCTTTGTGGTGTCTGTAAAAGTGGGCTAATATTCATAAAAATCTGCTGATAATCCCATAAAAGTTCTCCTTTAATTCTAAACATATACCTTTGCTTTAGATTACTAGCAAAAGGAAACTAACTTTAAAAATATGGCTTGATACAATATGAAATTGTGAACAATAGCACTAAAAAAACTCCCTTGGAAGTGAAATGCTGATGGTCTGATGGATTTATGATTGAAAGAACCTATAGAAGTTGCCTGGTGCAGCCTCTACCATAGAGCTCAAATGAGTGCTAGTGGTCATTTCAATCTATGCATGGGACATCTGAGTGGGGAAAAGCTAGCCTTACAGTTACAATTTTATTTATTTGGAAATTGTGCTGAACTGAAAGTTGTCTTCCTGTTATCTATAGTTTTAATCTTAGTTCTGACATTTGGAGTTATCCTGCAGTACCTCCTAATCTTTCTTCTTAATTCTTTCAAATATTTGATAATAGCTTTTATGTTTCTACTATGTAGACTTTACCAGTCTTTGTTAATTCTAACATTCCTCAAATAATGTAATTTATAGACACTTCTTTTTTTTGTTGTTGCTATCCTATGGACAACTTTAGCATGTCTGTATCTTTTTAAAATGTAAAGTCCACGACAAAATGCAGTGATCTGGTTTTGGAGGGAAAAATTCATAGTACAGTGTGAAATTTACTTTTCTCTTTTTTTGGACATTGATATTTATTTACAACCCAGAGTAATATTAGCTATTTTTGCAGCTACATTTCATTATTATCTTATGCTAGGCATTTTTTGAAACAAGAACTGCTCTTACATTAGGTTTCTTTTACTCTGAAATTCTATAGTAGATTTTTGAACTATTATTTGTTTTTTATATTTATTCCTATTGAGTTACACAATATTAGCTACAATCTACTCTTCCAATCCAATATGAATTTTTAAAATTAATCATCAATAAATGAATCTAAATTTTAAGTTAGTTACATATACATGTAATAAAAATGTCTTATCTGTTTAATGAAAATGCTTTATGTGACTTAATAGATCACTGATAAAAATGAAAACAAGGTAGGATGAAGTACATGCCTCAACTAGTACTCTGTCTTGAGGCCTATATTAGTATATTAATTTACTGTTTGGCCATAGCTGAAACAGCTCTGAATCCCCTGAATTCTACTATCATCTAGCCTCCAAATCTCTTAGGGAATCATGGGAAAATTGGTCATATTTCTTTCTGAAATCCATATTTATTCCATCTAGGTTATTCTTCTTTGCTAATGTGGGGATTCCATTGCAAAGGAAATAAAATTGACATGATTTATTCTCAGTGGAGCCATTGTAGCTGCTAGTAATTACTATTTTATGTGGAAAATACCCACAAAACATCCACTTAAACATTTATTCTTATGAAATGTGATCTACAAAATGGCATCCCTATGCTGCAGAGCTCAAAATGGAGTTAAGAAGCCATTCTAAGAAGGACTCTCTCCATGACCTTGCACAAGAAAACAAAGACAAAACCAAAAACACAGGAATTTGCCTTGAATCTTTTAACTGCCAAACTGCAATGATCATAACATCCTGGAAAGCAGCTAAATTTCACCAGTGCTGCAATTTCTGGGACAGTGACAACCAGTGAATTATGGCTGCCTCAACCAATGATAGTTCTTTCAAAACAATTTGTGTAATCACCGTCAGCATTAAAATAAAATATCTTGACTCCCCTCCCTCTCTTTGGAACACAATTTGGCCCTTCATCAAATCTTTGTCTCCTGAATGGCAATTTCTAAGACCCCCCAAAATGCCTTGTTGCACTGATTCACAGTCTGGTCTTTTACCCTTCTTGGTTGGCATTCTCAAATTTTGCCTGAAGTGGATATAAAGTTACCATATCATTTGGAGAAGGTACAAGGGCACTTAGAAGAAAGCACTTATGAGAAGTTGTATCTACATAAAAAATTCAATTCTAATTCTCACAGGCAGAATATATATTTTGTCTCAATAAGATCGGATCTGGAAGAAGGCCTGCCCCCTACGGATTCATTGATGGGCTCACCTATGGTGGATAGGAGTACTACAAAAAGGCAGAGCAAGAGTTGGAGGCAAAGGCTGATAGAGCATAGCATGCTGTAATTTCCAGAATCTACTTCCATTCATTTTTGAAAATTGGAGAGTTTTTCAAAATTATTTTCAGTTTTTCTAAATCTTTGCATATTGTCTAGATATGTGCCAGTAGCCATTCCACAATTACATATGGATATACTTTTACTATTCTTGCATGCATTTCATCTGTGTTTGGAGTCTAAAAGGTAATGTAAAGTAATTTAGTTTACTCTTATCATTTCCTCTTCTAATTTATACTCTAGTCCCCTGGTAACCAAGTCTGTTCCATATTTTCCAATGTGAGGATCACTGTCTTTAGTAAAGAATGAAAGTGAAATGGAAATTGAATAGCCCTGCTTTCTCTCTGTCTCTGGTTATCTTTGTACCACATGTCTCAAATACTGAGCCTGTGCCTTCCTTTCCCTAAGCATCAAGTAAAACAAATGTTCATTGTATGCTAACTCTGTGCTAGGTATGAAGCTAAGTGTTTTATTTACATTAATTTATTCAATTCTCAGAAACCCGATGGAGAAGTATTATTATCCTCATTTTACAAAAGCAGAAACTATAAATCAGAGAAATTAGGTATATTTTTCAGGGTCCACAGTTAAAAAAGCAACAAAGCCAGCCTTAGAATCAAGTCTGTTTTAAACTCTTATTTTCCTAAGCAATATATCCTGTGATGTCATTTTACAATTTTTAGCATTTTACTTCAAAGCCTCAGTATGGGGCTTTTACCATCCTAATTATATTCTTTTATTCCTCCAGGTTTATAATAATGTGTTTTGTTTGTGTTTGGTTATGAGGATTTCCTTGCATTTTTTTAGACATGCCTTTTAAAAATCCAAGTTCAGGTGGCTGGCGTGACCCACAGAGAGGAAGGAAGAGCAGTGTGGTATGGCGGCCCACCTGAGAGCCACACAGGGCAGGGGACCCCCCATACCCCCGGCCAAGGGAGGTGGTGAGTGAGTGTGCTACTCAGCCTTGGAAAGCATGCTTTTTCCATGAAACTGTGCAACCCATGGATTGGAAGATCCCACTTGTGAGCCCAAGCCACTGGAGCCTAGGGTCCCAATCAGAGAGCCAGTCAGATTTTCAATAGCCATTCAGCTAGAATCTGCTTAAGCCTGCCGAGTTCCCGGTAGGAGGGCGGCATCACCACAGCTGCAGCTGCCTGCTGTCTATGCCATCTGAGTTCCTTGGAAAGGGGCAGCAGCCAACACTGCGACCTAAAGCTGCCTAACACACTAAGCTACTGCAGCGGGGCGGGGGCGGGGGCGGGGGCGGGGGCGGGGGCGGGGGTGGCGAAGGGCGGCAGCCATCTCTATAGTTTCAGGCCACACTTTCCCCCTACTGGAGCCAGAGAGGCTGGATGGCTTCGTCCCAAGCCCAACACACCAGCTGTGGCAGACTGTGGCCAGAGTGCCTCTCCAGGCATGGCCCTGACCCATCCCTCCTCACTGGGTGAGGCCCTCTGCAGGAACTCCATCATCTCCAGCCAGGGACTCAGGAGCAGAACTCTGATCTCCCTGGCCCTGAGCCCCTAGTGAGAGGGGTGGCCAGTCTCCGCTGACCAGAAGATTGAGTCTTTCCTCCTGCTAGTTGTGAGGAATCCAGGTAGCCCAGATGAGTGGGTTTCCCCCCAGTAAAGCACAAACCCTCCACCAAGAGACAGTTAACATGCTTCATTAAACTGGTCTGGTTCCCTGTGTCACCCAACTGGGTGAGACCCTTCAACAGGGGTTGTCAGACACCCTATACAGGAGTGTGCCTGTTGGCATCAGGTCAGTGCCCCTTGAGGTCAGAGATCCCAGGGGAAGTAGCAGGCACCCATCTTTGCTATTCTCCAGGCTCATCTCCCAGGCGCGGGGGCGAACCATATAAATAGAGCCTGAAGTGAGCCCCCAGCAAATCGCAGCAGCCCTACAGAATAGGGACATGACCATTGAAAAAACAAAGAAACAAACAAACAAATAGCAACAATAGCAGTATCAACAAAAAAAGTCCCCACAAAAACCCCATCTGAGTATCAGCAGCCTCAAAGACTGATACTAGGAAAACCTCATGAAGATGAGAAAAAATCAATGAAAAATGCTAAAAACCCAAAAGGCCAGTGGGCCTTTTCTCCAAATGATCACAGCAAGAACACAGAACTGGATGGAGGATGAGATGCACATAGTGACAGAAGTAGGCTTCAGAAGTTGGTTAATAACAAACTGCTGTGCTAAAGAAGCATGTATTAACCCAATGCAAAGGAGTTAAGAACCTCAATAAAATACTACAGGAGCTGCAAACTAGAATAACAAGTTTAGAGAGGAACGTAAATGACCTGATGGAGCTGACAAAAAGAACATGAGAACTTTGTGAAGCATACACAAGTATCATAAATCAACCACGCAGGAGACAGGAAATCAGAGTTTGAAGACCATCTTGCTGAAATAAGGTATGCAGAAAAGACTAGAGAAAAAAATAAAAAAGAATAAACAAAACCTCAGGGAAATATGGGACTACATAAAAAGACCAAACCTATGGTTGATTGGAGTACCTGAAAGAGACAGGGAAAATGGAACCAAGTTGAAAAACACACTTCAGGATATTATCCAGGAGAACTTCCCCAACCTAGCAAGACAGATTAACATTCAAATTCAGGAAATACAGAGAACATCACTAAGATACTCCATGAGAAGACCAACATCAAGACACATAATCATCAGATTCTCCAAGGTCAAAATGAAGGAAAGAAAGTTAAGGGCAGCCAGAAAGAAAGGCCAGGTGACCTACAAGGGAAACCCATCAGACTAACAGTGGACCTTTCTGCAGAAACCCTACAAACTGGAAGAGAGTGGAGGCCAACATTCAACATTCTTAAATAAAAGAATTTTTAACCCAGAATTTCATCTGACCAAACTAAGCTTCATAAGTGAAGGAGAAATAAAAACCTCTCCAGACAAGCAAATGCTGAGGGATTTCATCACCACCAGGTCTGCTTTGGAAGAGCTCCTGAAAGAAGCACTAAATATAGAAAGGAAAAACCAGTACCAGCCACTGCAAAAACACACCAAAATATAAAGACCAATGACACTACGAAGAAACTGCATCAACTAGTGTGCAAAATAACCAGGTAGCATCATTATAACAAGATCAAATTCACACATAACAATATTAATGTTAAATATACATGGGCTAAATGCCCCAATTAGAAGACCCAGACTGGAAATTGGATGAAGAGTCAAGACTCATTGGTGTGCTGTATTCAGGAGACCCATCTCACATGCAAAGATATGCATAGGCTCAAAATAAATGCATGAGGAATATTTACCAAGCAAACTGAAAGCAAAAAAAAAAAAAAAAAAAAAAAAAAAAAAAAAAAAAAAAAAAAAAAAAAAAAAAAGCAGGGGTTGCAATCCTCATCTCTAACAAAACAGGCTTTAAGCCAACAAAGATCAGAAAAGACAAAGAAGGGCATTGCATAGTGGTAATGGGATCAATGCAACAAGAAGAGATAACTATCCTAAATATATATACACACAATACAGGAGCAGCCAGATTCATAAAGCAAGTTCTTAGAGACCTATAAAGAGACTTAGACTCCCACACAATAATAGTGGGAGACTTTAGCACTCCACTGTCAATATTAGACAGGTCAACGAGACAGAAAATCAAGAAGGAGATTCAGGACTTGAACTCAGCTCTGGATCAAGTGGACCTAATAGACATCTAAAGAACTCTCCCCCCAAAATCAACAGAATATACATTCTTCTCAGTGCCACATGGCACTTATTCTAAAATTGACCACATAATTGGAAGTAAAACACTCCTCAGCAAATGCAAAAGAACGGAAATCATAACAAACTGTCTCTGAGACCAGAGTGCCATCAAATTAGAACTCAGGATTAAGAAATTCACTCAAAACCACACAACTACATGGAAATTGAACAACCTGGGTAAATAATGACTCCTGGGTAAATAATGAAATTAAGGCAGAAATAAATAAGTTCTTTGAAACCAGTGAGAACAAAGAGACAATGTACCAGAATCTTTGGGATATAGCTAAAGCAATGTTAGGAGGGAAATTTATAGAACTGAGTGCCCACATCAGAAAGCTAGAATGATCTCAAATTGGCAACCTAACATCACAATGAAAAGAACTATAGAAGCAAGAGCAAAAAAAAAAAAAAAAAAAAAAAAAAAATCCAAAAGCTAGCAGAAGACAAGAAATAATTAAGATCAGAGCAGAACAGAAGGAGATAGACACACACACACACAAATTTCAAAAATCCAATTAATCCAGGAGCTGTTTTTTTTTTTTTTGAAAAAATTAACAAAATAGATAGACAGCTAGCTAGACTAATAAAGAAGAAAAGAGAAGGGAATCAAATAGACACAAATGATAAAGGGGATATCACCACTGACCCCACAGAAATACAAACTATCATCAGAGAATACTTAAAACACCCCTATGCAAATAAACTAGAAACTAGAAGAAATGGATACCTGGACACATATACCCTCCCAAGACTAAACCAGGAAGAAGTCGAATCCCTGAATAGACCAATAACGAGTTCTGAAATTGGGGCAGCAATTAATAGCCGACCAACCAAAAAAAGCCCAGGACCAGATGGATTCACAGCCGAATTCTACCAGAGGTACAAAAAGGAGTTGGTACCATTCCTTCTGAAACTATTTCAAAAAACTGAAAAGGAGGAACTCCTCCCTAACTCATTTTATGAGGTCAGCATCATCCTGATATCAAAACCTAGCAGAGACAAACACAAAAAAGAAAATTTCAGGCCATTGTTCCTGATGAGCATCAATGAGAAAATCCTCAATAGAATACTGGCAAACTAAAGCTAGCAGCACATTGAAAAATGTATCCACCACTATCAAGCCAGCTTCATCCCTGGACTGCAAGACTGGTTCAACATACACAAATCAATAAATGTAATCTATCACATAAACAGAACCAATGACAAAAACCACATGATTACCTCAATAGATGCAGAAAAGGCCTTCAATAAAACTCAACATCCCTTCATAGTAAAAACTCTCAATAAGCTAGGTATTGATAAAACATATCTCAAAATGGTAAGAGGCATTTATGACAAACCCACAGTCAATATTATACTGAGTGGGAAAAAGCTGGAAGCAGTCCCTTTGAAAATCGGCACAAGACAATGATGCCCTCTCTCACCACTCCTATACAACATAGTACTGGAAGTTCTGGCCAGAGCAGTCAGACAAGAGAAATAAATAAAGTGTATTCAAATAAGAAGAGAGAAAGTCAAATTGTCTGTTTGCAGATGACATGATTGTATATTTAGTAAACCCCATCGTCTGAGCCCCAAAACTCCTTAAGTTGATAAGCAACTTCAGCAAAGTCTCAGGATACAAAATCAATGTGGAAAAATCACAAGCATTCCTATACACCAACAATAGACAAGCAGAGAGCCAAATCATGAATGAACTCTCATTCAAAATTGCTACAAAAGAGAATAAAATACCTAAAAATACAACTAACAAGGGATGTGAAGGACTTCTTCAAAGAGAACTACAAACTACCGCTCAAGGAAATGAGAGGGCACAAACAAATGGAAAAACATTCCATCCTCATAGATAGGAAGAATCAATATTATGAAAATGGCCAACTGCCCAAAGTAATTTATAGAATCAATGCTATTACCATCAAACTACCATTGATTTTCTGCACAGAATTAGAGAAAACTATTTTAAATTTCATATGGAGTCAAACAAGAGTGCGTATAGCCAAGATAATCCTAAGCAAAAAGAACAAAATTGGAGACATCATGCTACCTGACTTCAAACTATGCAACAAGGCTAGATTAACAAAAACAGCATGGTACTGATACCAAAACAGACATATAGACCAATGGAACAGAACAGACACCTCAGAAACCATACCACACATCTACAACCATCTGATCTTTGACACACCTGACAAAAAGAAGCAATGGGGAGAGGATTCCCTATTTAATAAATGATCCTGGGAAAACTGGCTAGCCATATGCAGAAAACTGAAACTAGACCCCTTTCTTACACCTTATACAAAAATTAAGATGGATTAAACACTTCAATGTAAAACCCAAAATTATAAGAACCCTAGAAGAAAACCTAGGCAATACACATTCAGGACATAGGCATATGCAAAAACTTCATGATGAAAACGCCAAAATCAATTGCAGCAAAGCTGAAATGGACAAATGGTATCTAATTAAACTAAAGAGCTTCTACACAGAAACAGAAACTATCATCAGAGTGAATAGGCACCCTTCAGAGTGGGAGAAAATTTTTGCAATATACCCATCTGACAATGGTCTAATATCCAGAATTACAAGGAACTTAAATAAATTTACAAGAAAAAGACAACCCCATCAAAAAGTGGTCAAAGGATATGATCAGACCAGACACTTCTCAGAAGACATTTATGTGGCCAGAAAATATGAATAAAAGCTCGACATCACTTATCATTAGAGAAATTCAAATCAAAACCATTATTAGATACTATCTCATGCCAATCAGAATGACGATTATTAAAAAGTCAAGAAACAATAGATGCTGGCGAGTCTATAGAGAAATAGGGACACTTTTACACTGGTGGGAATGTAAATTAGTTCAACCACTGTGGAAGACAGTGTGGTGATTCCTCAAGGATCTAGAACCAGAAATACCATTTGACCCAGCAATCCCATTACCGGGTATATACCCAAAGAAATATAAATCATTCTACTATAAAAAAACATGCACATGTATGTTCATTGCAGCACTATTTACAATAGCAAAGACATGGAATCAACCAAAATGCCCATCAATGACACACTGGATAAAGAAAACGTGGTATATATATACCATGTTACACTATGTAATCATGAAAAGGAATGAGATCATGTTCTTTTTCAGGGAAGTGGATGAAGCTGGAAGCTACCCTCAGCAAACTAACACGGGAACAGGAATCCAAACACCACATGTTCTCACTCATAAGTGGGTGTTGAACAATGAGAACACATGGACACAAGGAGGGGAACAACACACACCAGGCCAGTTGTGGGCTGAGGGTCGAGGGGAGGGAGAGCATTAGGACAAATACCTAATGCATGTGGGGCTTAAACCTATATAACTGGTTGATAGGTGCAGCAAACCACCATGACATATGTACACCTATGTAACAAACCTGTACATTCTGCACTTGTGTCCCAGAACTTAAAGTAAAATAAAAGTAAAAAAATAAAAATACAATTTCATTGTATTAATCTATCTATAGCTACTTTAATTTATTTTGATAATTCCCTATGTTCCCACATTTAGATTGTATTTTCAGGATGATTTTAATAAATAGATCATTCCAGTTGAGCTCTATAACTAAACTTTATGAATCGATATATTTTGTAAATTGGTTGAGGTCATCAGAACAATTCTGTACTCAGCTGGAACAAGTCTTCATTGGTCCTCTTTATTGCTTTTGTCAACAGAATGTTGCATTGAAGTACAGATTGTTTTAAAGCTGTGTAGTAAGCAATGTAATGCCTGTGACCATTTGCCCCAAAGATTACAGATTGCATTCACTATGATCACACATTGTAACACACATCTACATATACTTGTTCTCAGAATCAGCTATGTGATGTATTGGTTAAGCTAGAATCTGCAGGGGCAAGGCTAGTATAGTGAAATGATAATTATCTGGCTAATTGTGATCCCTGATAGTATTAGTTAAGAGAACATAGTTTGGAGGGTGTGATAGATTGTGCTTTATTTTGGATCAGAGTTTTGTGTTTGTTGTTGCCAGATTATTGCTCAGGCCTCATTACCAGACATTCCTAGCTACTTTGACTTTGCCTAGGCAGAATTTACATTTCCTGGGAATCTAATCATTTTTTAAAATTAAATTTTGTTAATTAAAAAAATCACATTTGCTTTTTTAAAAAAGATACCATGACTTTCAAAATGATAGTGTTTTTATATGTACGTAAGTTTTCTAATGGTAGAACACAGTTTTGCAAATATAATCACAGATAGGCAACTTGCTACTCTTTTTTTTTGTTTGTTTATATGCAAAGGTGAAATTTTTGAAATTTCCCCCTTGCAAATGAACTCAGTAGTCAATCATTAGATATAAATGTATAATTTTCCAGTTTTTCCACAATCATTCTGATGGTGACTTTTGGGAAGCCCATATATCTAGCAGTAGCTTTTCAAGCATTGAAAATATACACAGCACTTTAATTCCTTCATATTCAAGTGTCCACTATATATATGTAAAATGTAATTTAAGACATAGAAACAGGACTTAAGTGAAGCTCCTGCTTAAGACAGGCACTTAACCGTCTGGCTCTGAGCTGTGAAACAGGCACAGTGATACTATTTATCTCATATGGTTGTGGTAAGGAGTAAATGAGAACTCCTTTACAAATGACAAAACTATAAAGACATTAGTTATCTAAAATTTGGTGTTTGACTCTGAGAATACCTGACGACCACTGTTGTCCCAGCAAAACTGTGTCTGCTTTGTTTTTTCTCACAGCCACATCCAGTTTCTGTAAATTCCTTGTGCTGATGTAATTCAGTAGAGAGCATCATCTTCACGGTCAGGTATAGCGAGTCAGCCGTAAGAACCTCCTCAGTGAAGAAGTGAGTCTCTTGTGTAAATCAGCACATCTTGTTCATTAACACAGCTCAGGATAAATGGGCCACAGAGCCAAGAGAATGTTGGAAGAGGTCCAGATTGCTCCAAATCCAGATAGATGGAAACAGATTGAGATATGTCTGGAAACTAGAGTCTGCCTACTAAACACTATGTGCTTTCCAAGCAATCACTGATTAGGAAAAAAAAAAAAAAAGTTAAATGCCCCTCCACCCCTACGAAGAAGTCTCACATGAAGTGAGGCACATCGTCTCCCCTCGCCTTATACAGATCACAGGAGCACTCTCAAATAACCAATGCTGCATGCAATTTATTTTCTCTTACCCTCTGTTCTTCTGAATGACACCACTTGGCAGGAGGTTTTGCCACTGTCAGAAGGTTTGGGGCCTGAATGGTTAGCACGCTGCCTCAGTGGAGATTTTTCATGTAGAATAATTCATTGAGCCATATGTTCCAATGAATAAATACAGAACATTGTAAATACATCCACTGAATTTCTCATTTGCTACCAGAGGGAATCCATCTTTCACATATTCCAGCAGAGCACTTGACTGCAGATGTTAGAAAATATTTTGCTGTAACTTTTGTTCTGACTGTTCCCTCTGGTATGATTTACCTGGTTTTTATTTTCTGCTATAGTCTAAGTTCTGTGCCAATATTTCATTTATATATACCGTAAGCACCCTTGGGTATTCTTGGGCTGATTATTTCCACCAAAATAATCTCTCTTGCCACTTGCCTATCTTAACAAAAAAATGACAATGTCTCTTATGACACCTGTTTAGGCACTTGTTTCCATGTGATGCAGAAAAGAATTTGATTATAACTCTGATTTCAAGAAGCATAACAAAATGCTCTCCTAACTCTTTAAGATCTTTGATGCAGACTTAGTCTTGCTCAGATAGTCCAGTCTGTGTGCTCCTCTGTCTCCACCTTCTAGAACAAGCCTGTGATAGCTCCCTCTGGATGACATTAACAACAACACTTTAGATCTCAACTTAATGTCAGCTGAGAACAACCTCAGTGTCTAAATTTTGATTAGTCACCAGAAGGAGAGACAGTTAATACTGAAGTATGGGTACTTTTTTATTTTATTTTATTTTATTTTATTTTATTTTATTTATTATTATTATTACACTTTAAGTTCTAGGGTACATGTGCATAACGTGCAGGTTTGTTACATATGTATACTTGTGCCATGTTGCTGTGCTGCACCCATCAACTCGTCAGCACCCATCAACTCGTCATTTACATCAGGTATAACTCCCAATGCAATCCCTCCCCCCTCCCCCCTCCCCATGATAGGCCCCGGTGTGTGATGTTCCCCTTCCGGAGTCCAGGTGATCTCATTGTTCAGTTCCCACCTATGAGTGAGAACATGCGGTGTTTGGTTTTCTGTTCTTGTGATAGTTTGCAAAGAATGATGGTTTCCAGCTGCATCCATGTCCCTACAAAGGACACAAACTCATCCTTTTTGATGGCTGCATAGTATTCCATGGTGTATATGTGCCACATTTTCTTAATCCAGTCTGTCACTGATGGACATTTGGGTTGATTCCAAGTCTTTGCTATTGTGAATAGTGCTGCAATAAACATACGTGTGCATGTGTCTTTATAGCAGCATGATTTATAATCCTTTGGGTATATCCCCAGTAATGGGATGGCTGGGTCTTATGGTACATCTAGTTCTAGATCCTTGAGGAATCGCCATACTGTTTTCCATAATGGTTGAACTAGTTTACAATCCCACCAACAGTGTAAAAGTGTTCCTATTTCTCCACATCCTCTCCAGCACCTGTTGTTTCCTGACTTTTTAATGATTGCCATTCTAACTGGTGTGAGATGGTATGTCATTGTGGTTTTGATTTGCATTTCTCTGATGGCCAGTGATGATGAGCATTTTTTCATGTGTCTGTTGGCTGTATGAATGTCTTCTTTTGAGAAATGTCTGTTCATATCCTTTGCCCACTTTTTGATGGGATTGTTTGTTTTTTTCTTGTAAATTTGTTTGAGTTCTTTGTAGGTTCTGGATATTAGCCCTTTGTCAGATGAGTAGATTGCAAAAATTTTCTCCCATTCTGTAGGTTGCCTGTTCACTCTGATGGTAGTTTCTTTTGCTGTGCAGAAGCTCTTTAGTTTAATGAGATCCCATTTGTCAATTTTTGCTTTTGCTGCCGTTGCTTTTGGTGTTTTAGACATGAAGTCTTTGCCCATGCCTATGTCCTGAATGGTGAATGGTACTACCTAGGTTTTCTTCTAGGGTTTTATGGTATTAGGTCTAACATTTAAGTCTGTAATCCATCTTGAATTAATTTTCATATAAGGAGTAAGGAAAGGATCCAGTTTCAGCTTTCTACTTATGGCTAGCCAATTTTCCCAGCACCATTTATTAAATAGGGAATCCTTTCCCCATTTCTTGTTCCTCTCAGGTTTGTCAAAGATCAGATGGCTGTAGATGTGTGGTATTATTTCTGAGGACTCTGTTCTGTTCCATTGGTCTATATCTCTGTTTTGGTACCAGTACCATGCTGTTTTGGTTACTGTAGCCTTGTAGTATAGTTTGAAGTCAGGTAGCGTGATGCCTCCAGCTTTGTTCTTTTGACTTAGGATTGTCTTGGCATTGCAGGCTCTTTTTTGGTTCCATATGAACTTTAAAGCAGTTTTTTTCCAATTCTGTGAAGAAACTCATTGGTAGCTTGATGGGGATGGCATTGAATCTATAAATAACCTTGGGCAGTATGGCCATTTTCACAATATTGATTCTTCCTATCCATGAGCATGGTATGTTCTTCCATTTGTTTGTGTCCTCTTTTATTTCACTGAGCAGTGGTTTGTAGTTGTCCTTGAAGAGGTCCTTTACATCCCTTGTAAGTTGGATTCCTAGGTATTTTATTCTCTTTGAAGCAATTGTGAATGGAAGTTCATTCCTGATTTGGCTCTCTGTTTGTCTGTTACTGGTGTATAAGAATGCTTGTGATTTTTGCACATTGATTTTGTATCCTGAGACTTTGCTGAAGTTGCTTATCAGCTTAAGGAGATTTTGGGCTGAGACAATGGGGTTTTCTAAATATACAATCATGTCATCTGCAAAGAGGGACAATTTGACTTCTTCTTTTCCTAACTGAATACCCTTGATTTCTTTCTCTTGTCTGATTGCCCTAGCCAGAACTTCCAACACTATGTTGAATAAGAGTGGTGAGAGAGGGCAAAATGAGTTTGTCTTTGATAGGTTGGTAATTTTGTAGACAAGCATAATAAAACAGATAGTCTGGAAATGGGAAGAAAGAGAAGAAGATGGTAGGAAAGACCAAGGAATAATTATGTTTGCTTCTATATTTCATAGGGGATCCTGAGGATAGTTTGTGAGCCACTGAAAATCATTTCCTTCTGCCTTTACCATGTGTGTTACAGTTAGTTGCCAAGACATGAATCTGGATGTCGAGACTATTTTGAAGCCTTAAAAATGGAAAACCACACTTATCTTAATTGATTGTCTCGCTAGTAAAAGTTTGTCTAATGTTCTCCACTTCATCAACCTGCTTCACAGATGAAACATAACTCCATTTCTATTCAAGATGGAAGAGACTAAATGGAGAAAGATAAAGGAGAATGAAAAAATGGAAGGATAAAACTATACCATGGCGAAAATAAACCAGTTATCTTCTTTTTCATTTTTTATTATGGAATCCTAGGGATCTCTCATAACCTATTGACCTTCCTTAATGCCAAGAGCTGTCACTGCTTTGGAGGAAATTGGATTCATGTTTTAAATGAAGAGAAGGGAGACAATGAAGGCAGAGTGTAAATTGGTGGTGGTTGGAAGGATGGCAACTTACATGTGAAAGGTATTTGACTATTCATACCTCATTTCCACTTGCAAGCATGTAATAAAAACTGAGCAACAGAATTAGGAACTAAATGTTTCTCAAGTAGGTATCAATGATAATTTTCTCATGTAGTTAATAAAATACACCTTTTAATTTTTCCTTCTCCTCACTTTCTTCAATTGTCTAATAAAGGAGCATTCCTTCTCATTCATGTGTCCCCTACAGTGATCTGTTAATAATCCAGGGGAAAATAATGTTTGCCATTGGCTCACTACAATTGTGTGAAAGAAGCTAGTGATGGCAGACACAGCTGCTACCAGAAAAAGGCAGTTTGTTGGCAGCCTGACAGCTGTTGACTGTTTGAGTGTTTAAGCAGCAAGGCCCTGAATGCCCTGCAGTAATCCTATAGAAATACTGGAGACTCTCCAAATTTAAGATGCCATGGATGTGACTATCATGCTTGCTTGTGCCTTCTCTTATCAAAGGTAGTTTTACTGATTTTATCTGTTCAAGTTAATGCCATTTCTGAGGCAACAACAGGAAGAAAAAATAATGCACCTTCCTGAAAACCAGATTTAAAATGGCACCTGGCTGTTACTATGATTGTCCATAAAGCAAAGTTGCAATTAATGACGCAAGATCAGGAACTTGAAATTTATTTTGTAATCATTCTGCTACATTACTCAACCTAATTTTTATTTTATTTTATTTTATTTTATTTTATTTTATTTTATTTTATGTTATTTTTTGAGACGGAGTCTCGCTCTGTCACCCAGGCTGGAGTGCAGTGGCGCGATCTCGGCTCACTGCAAGCTCCGCAGCCTCCCGGGTTCACGCCATTCTCCTGCCTCAGCCTCCCGAGTAGCTGGGACTACAGGTGCCCGCCACCATGCTTGGCTAATTTTTTGTATTTTTAGTAGAGACGGGGTTTCACCGTGTTCGCCAGGATGGTCTCTATTTCCTGACCTCGTGATCCGCTGGCCTCGGCCTCCCAAAGTGCTGGGATTAGGGGCGTGAGCCACTGTGCCCGGCCACTTAAACTAGTTTTACATGTGCTTTCGTCTCTATCTTGTAAAGGTCTAGTGCTTAGGGTGAAAATCAAATAAAAACCATTGTGATACATTGTTTATGTTAGAATATCACAAACCTTCAGTCCAGAAATGCTGTATTTTTAAAAAGGAAAATTCATAATTTCACAAATTATGAGGGAACTAAGAAAACATGAGATTCTGCGTTAGAGTTTGAGATCTAAAATTAAGGAGTTGATAGATAATGTCTGTAGCTTTGATTATAGTTATCTAAAATGATTGGAAAAACATATATGCCTTTCTACAATGTGAGTCTGTTTTACCAATCCCTTATCACTAGATTATGACTATAACATTATAACATTTAGTTCTGAGTTGCTAGAATAATATCTTTGTCCTGATTCTGCATTATGCTTCACTTTCATGTTACATCTAAAGCTGAACTAGTCTTTTTCATGTTATGCTGGTCTCCTTTTTGTATAAAAGATTGCTACGCTAATTGAAAATAATTTTTAGTTTATTTGCATACAATTGGTTAATGTTCAGTCTGTAAAACACATCAACTTCCACTCCACTAGCTATTTCTGTGTCTGTTGCCACATATAATTGCATGATGCTGGGGAGATGGTTCGTTATATGCTCTTAAAAATGCATGTAAATGCCTCCAGAAAAGAACATTTACTGCAGCTGCAATGGGAAAATTATTTTTTTTCTAGCATCCCTGATTTTAGGAGAAAATATGAATAAATTCTAATTAGATTTCTACTTGGGATACTTTACTTGGTTACTCGAAAGACTAATGTTTCCTACAATCAAATATAATACACCTCTCAGTGTAGGACTTGGAGTAAAGAGAGCTTTTCATCTTCAGTGATTTTGGTGCATAATTTAATCCCTGTGGGTTACATGGAGTACCATAGCAAGTATTATTGACTACCCCAAGAGCCTGCCAGTTCTTAAAGCATTAACAGCTTTAAAGAGGTTACAGTATTCAAAAGAGAAATTATAAGGCCATGAAATATTTCTGGTAAAAACTCACAGGAGGTGAGTGTGGGAGATGATTGTTAAATGGTGATTAATCCATCTTGGCTGGAGGATATTCATTTTCTTTCTTTCTTTTTTTTTTTTTTTGAGACGGAGTCTCGCTCTGTCGCCCAGACTGGAGTGCAGTGGCCGGATCTCAGCTCACTGCAAGCTCCGCCTCCCGGGTTCACGCCATTCTCCTGCCTCAGCCTCCCGAGTAGCTGGGACTACAGGCGCCCGCCACCGCGCCCGGCTAGTTTTTTGTATTTTTTTTAGTAGAGACGGGGTTTCACCGTGTTAGCCAGGATAGTCTCGATCTCCTGACCTCGTGATCCGCCCGTCTCGGCCTTCCAAAGTGCTGGGATTACAGGCTTGAGCCACCGCGCCCGGCCAGGATATTCATTTTCTAAAAAAGCATAAGACTTACTTAATAAAAGTCTTACATGACAAGAGAGTGGTCAGAAATGAAGACTCCCAAAACAGGGAAATCTGTTTTTCATACACTTGGGTTTGATGAAGAATGGACAGTCATGTAATGTATTATTGGACAAAAGGGGTAACGGTAATAAACTAGGGGCAACTTAGCAAGGCCTTGATCCAGTTTGGATGTTTGAGCCCTCCCAATCTCATGTTGTAATGTAATCCCCTGTGTTGGAGGTGGGCCCTAATGGGAGATGTTTGAATCACGGTGTTCCTGGACAGAATTGGGGTCTGGCTGCTTGTTCTCCCAGTCCAATAACAAGATGCAGACAAACTGGGAAAGAAGGGAGTTTATTTCTGAAACCAGTTACAAGGAGAAAGTCAGAGTAACTCACCAGACCAACTCAAATTACAAGTTTTGTTCTAGTGCTTACATACATTTTAAGCTCCATGCTAGATGTGAGATTGCACCAACAAACAGGGGTGTTTCATTCGATCTATGTCTAATCTTTAACTGGGATCTGAGGTCTGGAAAGCTTTCTCTAGAGTCCTGGAAAATTTATTAAGACAGAAGAGGTGTATGTGTAAGAATGCTATTATTATTCGATCAGACTTTAGGGCCTGAGAAAACCCGAGTATGGTCTTCATGGGTTTGTTTTGGCATTCCAACCCTTGTACTCAGGCACTAGTTTCTCCAGTTCTTCAAAGTTTAACTTATGCATTCATCAAAATTATAGTGAAGGGTTAGTGGAAACTGTTCTGGTTGCTAATGGAAACCTGGCCTGCCACCATGGGACAGGATCCTCTGGAATGGCTTACAGCCCTCCTCACAGTAATGAGTTCACAGGAGTTCTGGTTCTTAAAAGCCCAGCATGTCCTCTTCTTCATCTTGCTCCCTCTCTCACCATGTGATATACTTGCTCCCTCTTTGTCATCCGCCATCATTGTAAACTCCCTGAGGCCTTACCAGAAGCCGAGCAGATGTTGGTGCCATGCTTGTACAGTATGTAGAACTATAAGCCAAATAAACCTCTTTTCTTTATAAATTACCCAGTCTCAGGCATTCTTTTATAGCAATATAAAATGGATTAAGAGGCCTAGTCATTCCGATTCTTCTTGGCCTCTAAGTAAAGGGCAGGGCCCCTCTTGGATGAAGGTCTTAGGACCTACTTTCAGGAGAGGTGGGTCAGAGAATTGTTTTATGGCTTTTTTTTTTCTTTTTTATTCTTTTTTTTTTTTTTTTTTTTAGGGGAGAAAGACGGGAGAAGGTCAGAGAGTGACCTTTTTAATTGCATTCAGCTTAAAATCTGAGTGTATGCATTGACAGGGCTGGAACAACAACAACAAAAAAGATAGGATGCTAGATGATGAGCCTGTGTCATGAGGGACCTGATTTTAGACTTCATTTAGTAAGTTGGGGAGCCTTTCAAAACTGTGGCTAGGAAGATTTGTTGGTATGATGTAAACAACAGATTTGATCAGGAGAGGAACTCCAGCTTATCCCTGCTCTCAGAAGAGAAGCTATCAATTTAGAGGTTTCTGTAAATTAGGGCAGAGATGGTAGGAATCTGAGGTAGGATAGTCACATTAGGAATAGGCGGTAGAGGATAAATGTAAGAGGAAATGGGAAGGCTTCATATGAAAGGTTTGACCGTTTCCCCATATCCAAAGTTTCCAGAATCAGTGATGGAGACTTTAAATATAAATCTAAAGTTTTCCACCTGTGCTCTTGTGGTGATGTTATTTCTGAAAATAGACGAGAACAGTGTGAAGATCTAAAGATAGAGGGAAAGAAATTTGGTTTTAAAATGCATTATATTTGAAGTTCCAAAAAGAATATCTAGGTGGAAACGTCAAGCTGGAAGCTAGAAATGTTTGTTTAGACTCAGAGGAGAGAACAGAGTTGGAGATATTGATTTGGAAGTAGAAGGTGTAGGAGTGAGTGGAATTTTCAGGGAGAAAACAATATTGTTGCCCACCTGAGCTATTCATTGAGCTTGGTGGTCATTAAAGGGCATGCTTCGTAGGGTTAGGTCACCATGGTTGGTCAATACCTCATTAGGTTGTGGATCAGTAAGTCAGCCAGGAAGAGTATGGGAATGAGGAAGAGTACACACGTCTATCTTTTGCTGATGCAACCAGATACATTGGTTGAAAAGACATCACCAAATTATTAAAGACAAATATCCACAGTTTTCTTGACTACTTATTGCTTGTTTTATTATTTTTATAATGTATTGGGTTTTTAAAATGAGAAAATACTGCTTGAACTGTTATTTAGACTATCTTTTTTGGTTCTACACAAGTTATGTGGTTCTACACAAGTTATGTGGTTCTACACAAACTCTTCAAAATTTTTATTTTCTGTCCTCACATTGACTTGGATTATATTTAACTGCATACATAATGTGTTTTTAAAAATTACTTTTTAACTTATTCATATAAAATTTTAAAAATTAAAATTTTAATTCTCAAATTAGAAATTAACAAGTAAATAATTGAACATTTGATAACTGCCTAATATTCACTCTGGTTGATCATTTAAATCCCCAAATTGTTGAAAGCATGAGATATGTCATAAAATAAATTTTCATGTACTCAGACATCAGTGTTTACTTTAAAAAATGATTTGCATTACTTTTTATTGTAAGACCTCTTTGAAGCTTGATTTAAGGGAATAAATCTAATAATCCATATTTCCTCATTTCAGAAGAGTCAAATATGCACAAGACACAACTTTTTTAATGACGGATTTTGCAGAGCTACTCAGTGTAAAAAGAAAATTCTGTCTAAACTTTTTCAGTTAAATGGCAGGAATTAAATATAAACAGAGTGGCATTTCTGTATTTAGTCACTAAGCTAAATTGAGATTTGAGGCTTCATAAAATGGTAAAAACAAAACAAACAAATAAAAATCCTTCCTCATCTCGAAACTTTATTTGTATCATTTTTGATACTTAAAAAAATTTCAGGCTTAATGCTTTGGCTTTTTCTCGCCTAAGCAAGTGCCTTTGGGATGAACATTTGTGTGCTGTGCTAAATAAAAACCAAACACAAAGTTGATGAACAGTGTTCTTACATAAGAGTTATGCTTGGCCGGGTGCAGTGGCTCATGCCTGTAATTCCAGCACTTTAGGAGGCTGAGGTGGGTGGACCACCTGAGGTCATGAGTTTGAGACTAGCCTGGCCAACATAGTGAAACTCAGTCTCTACTAAACATACAGAACAAAAACAAAACAAACAAAAAAAATTAGCTGGGTGTGGGGCAGATCCCTGTAATCCCAGCTGCTTGGGAGGTTGAGGCAGGAGAGTAGCTGGAACCCGGGAGGCAGAGGTTACAGTGAGTGAGCTGAGATAGCGCCACTGCACTCCAGCCTGGGTGACAGGGTGAGACTCTGTCTAAAAAACAAAAACAAAAACAAACAAACAAACAAAAAAGAGTTATTTTCTGTAGCCCCGATGCTGGGTATCTGTTCTTGTCTGTTGGCATGTGCTTAGCAACTTGCTTAAAGTTAGGTGGTGATTGTAAGTAACCTTCTTAAGGAAGGTTTTCATTGCCACTAAGAAGAAGAAATGGTAATTGTGTAAGTGGCCATCTCTTCAAAGGTTCAGAATTGAAGTTACATTCTATAAGACATGAAGGGTTTTGACATATTGATGATAAACACTTATGTTAGTAATATTATGCCTTCTGGTCTGGGGATTTATACTATGTCCTTATGTGTTTCTTTTCAGCTTTCCATTTTAAGCTATAGTGTAACTGGAAAGTTACTTTTAAAAAGACTTTGAGTACAATACCATACTCTCCACACATGAATCAATCTGTTATTGTACATAAAAGGTTATCAAGGGACTTCACAAATAGGCTCTTGGAAGAAAAGCCCTACTTTAAGCAGGATTGCTGGCAGGAAAGCTCACTAAACACTGGAAATAACTGGGCTTTTACTTTTCTACCATAATATCTGCAACTAAAAACTTTCAAACATTATAAAAATAAAATTATTCAGAGATATTGAGTAGTATCATTAATCTATTGTTTAATGTGATACTTTTAGTTATCTTGTTATATTTTAAATCTGAATTATTTTGTCATATATCCTGTTGCATAGATTAAAACAGGCATAACAATCTTAGAAATTATCAAATGTCTTTATTTCCATTCTTCATCATCTTTCGTAAGGGAAGGAAAAAGCGTGCTTACATCTGCAGAAATCATTCAAGATTTAGTATAATGTATACAGACATTTACATGATTTATAATGGAAAATCTTTCCATTTTTGTACTCTTACTTGTAAGGGACTAAATAGAAAATGAAATAGTATATATTTAGAGAAACTCTTGCTAATAATACATTTACTCATGACACAGTATTGACCTGCCAGTGTTTTTTTTTTTTTTTTTTTTTTGAGATAGTCTCACTCCATTACTGAGGCTGGAGTGCAGTGGTGAGATCTCTTCTCACTGCAACCTCCATCTCCCCTGTTCAAGCAACTCTTATGTCTCAGCCTCCCAAGTAGCTGGAGTTACAGGTGCGCCCCACCACATCTCGCTAATTTCTGTGTTTTTAGTAGAAATGGTGTAACGCTTAAGGTTTTTGCCTAGCCATGCCAAAGAATTGGTGTGGCAGCTGACCGCAGTGAGTGATAGAGACATGAACTGACAGAGAGAAAAAGCTGTAGGCTTCATTGAGCAGAGTGAAAGTACAAAGCTTCCACAGGGTGGAAGGGGTCTTGAACGGGTAGCCACTGCTAATTTTGGGTGATTGCCTTTTGAAGTCTTTAAGGAGGGATGGCAGGACGATGTTATCAGAGTGAGAAACAAAGGCAGTAAATTATTTTGTGACATGTCTTAGATTTTGAGGAAATACTGGAATTGCAACTTAGGTTTCATTTGCTTCATGACCTTGCAGTGGCATGGCAAAGGAGACAGGATCTTACAGGACTTCACAAAGTATGTTTACAGGGAGTTGGAATTGGGAACATAGATAAGATCCACTGGTCACAGAAAAATGGGCAGTTAACATTCCTTTTACTTTAGTTTCGGGGAGGGGGAAGAGTGAGAGGGAGAGAGGACACAGGGAAATTTACAGCAAAATTTTCGCTGTTGGTAGATTTCTTGGGGAAGAAAACACATGCACAAATCCTGGTGTAAGGAATATTTTAAGCATATATCTTCAGTATTATCCATCCAGGACTGAAGTAAGTCCTAATGCAGGAAATGAGTGAGTTTCACAGCTTTCTGAGCCCCTAATTCATCCAGGAAGCCCAGCCGGCCCCTCCTCTCAATGGAGTTTCGCCATATCGGCCAGGCTCGTCTCAAACTCCTGGCCTCAAGTGATTCGGCCACCTTGGCCTCCCAAAGTGCTGGATTTACAGGTATGAGCCACTGCGCCTGGCCTAACCTGTCAATATTTAAAATAATACCATGTTCGACCATTTTTAAATTACTAATGTCTGCAGTAAAATATTAAAGATAATAATTTACTATCTTATAATGCAGGATTATTAATTTTTCAGATTTGCTTTCATATTCATAGCACCACTATGAATTCTGGCATAAATGAAATTTCAACCTTGATAATTTGAATTAATTAACATAACCTGTTGGATTTGGGACAAAATGTTTATGTTTTCTCATTTGCTATTTATGTATAAAACTCACTTCAGCCACTGCTTGGCTCCCATGAAAGCAGAGCATAAGACATGAGGCGGAGCCTAGCATGTAGAAAATTGATGTACAGGGAGCAAGAGGGAAGGGCAAGAGGAGTGAAACAGGAAGGGAGGACAGCACAGGGTGCATGATGGACTTAATCACAATGAGAGGTGACATTGCTCTCATCTCATAGGACTTGCTGAGGGTTCTGTGACGTGGGTCTCGGAATCCTGTGAGAGACCAAATGAGAGAGGATTTATCTATTGGTTCTTATTTCTCGAGTTTGCGGACAAAGATGAATTACCTTGCATTTCTGGATTGGACATGTGTTGAGTGCCAATGGAACCTTATAGTCCAAAGAACCCCAAGGCATAAAGAAAGAGATATATTATATAATAAGTGGGTGCTGTTAGGTTACATTAGTGGGGAGCTGGTCAAATACTGCTTGGAACTGAACTCTAAGGCAGGATCTGGAGTAAGTGGTAAAGCCCAAAAGATTTAAGTGGTGTATAAGAGATGTTTGCTATGGCTACTTAGAAACAATAACAGATATTATGACTTCATTACCTGCTTGAGTTATATACATAAAAATCTAGTGGAGATGTTCATATAAACCATTTTATCATATTCTTGCATTTTCTCTGTTGTTCCCTCCTTTAAAGTGGACAATCCTGCTTCTGACTCGCATCTTTTGTTTATGCGACTGGTCTAGCTATAAAGATGGTTGCCATCATGCCTCCATATCTAATTATTCACTAAGTGTTGAATATTTAAAGTACAAAATATTGTCCATATCTATCCTCTCTCTGTTATCTCTATTAACATAGATTGGGGCATCTTTCTTCTTTCTCTATGATGACCTTGGGCAATTAGCCATAAAACATCATTTATACTCTTTTAGCATGCCTTGGCAACTCACCATGATTAGTGGGGGAACTATAACCTGTTTAGGGTATTTAATTGAACAACATGATTATTAGACTGTGAAGAAATCTATTGGATTATGGGGAACTGGCAGGATTGGAGAAGGTGAGTGAAAGAAAAGGGGTATGGAAGATGATTCTTATCGCAGCATATTAGGAAATTTGCAAAGGCATATACTTGATAATGATCCCCTTCTCCAATGAAACCAGGAACTATATATAGCCTATATGTAAAATTTTCATTTTTGTGTGTTGATTATCATTCAAACAGATGGTAAATAACTTTTGAGGACTAAAATGTTTAAACAGTATGAAGAGATCAACGTGAATATTATAGTATCTACCAATTGCATTTTGAATACATCAATTGGAAATATGTATAATATTCTTTTTTTCTTTGTTTGAGACAGAGTCTCACTCTGTCACCTAGGCTGGAGTGCAGTAGCATAAACTCAGCTCACTGCAACCTCTGCTTCCCATGTTCATGGGATTCTTGTGCCTCAGTCTCCCGAGTAGCTGGGATTACCAGCGCCCGCCACCATGCCTGGCTAATTTTTGTGTTTTTTGCCGCCATATTGGCTAGGCTGGTCTTGAACTCCCGGCCTCAAATGATCCTCCCACCTTCACCTACCAAAGTGCTGGGATTACAGGTGCAAACCACTGTGGCCAGCTGGAAATACGTATAATATTTTAAAAAATAATTGTTTATATTTTATTGAAGATAAAAATGGTAGCCATTTTGCTGGGCATGGTGGCTGATGCCTGTAATCCCAGTGCTTTGGGAGGTTGAGGCCAATAGCTCAAGACTAGCCTGGGCAACATAGTGAGTCCCCATCTCAAAAAAGGCACAAAAAATGAAAAAATTAGCTGGGCATGGTGGTGCCTGCCTATAGTCCTAGCTACTCCAAAGGCTGAAGTGGGAGGATTGCTTCAGTCCAAGAGTTCGAGGCTGCAGTGATCTATGATTGTATGATTGCAATCAAGCCTGGGTGACAGAATAAGATAGAGTCTCTACAAACAAACAAACAAACAAACAAACAAATAAATAGTACTAATTTCACAGAAGTATTCTGAGGATAAAGTGATTAAATGAGGTAATATATGAAAAATACCTGTGTTTGGCACATAGTACATGTTCAATAAATGCTTATTATTGTTATCATTATTAATGTATCTTTTGTCCTATTTTAACTACATATTTAAGATTTTCCAAGTTTAATCCCATTGGATAAGAACATAGATATTTGAGAGTTAACTATGGGAATCTTAAAAATATCTTCCTCTTTTTCCTTCAAATGTGTAACTGTTGTCTAAAGTAGTTCTTTGTGCATGCATGTGTTGCAGGGGGAGTAGTGCTTAGAGAACTATCTACTATTTAATTAATTAAAATTTAAAGGAATTGTCTCTACTTTCTTTATTTCAGAACTCAAAATTATTATCCACGGCAATTGCCCAATCCACTGTGGGCATCCTAATCACCAAATTATAAAGGAAGAGTCTTAATTGGAGGGGCATAGAGATTCTCTTTTTTTTTCTATATCTTTTTAAAAATTGGAATATTGCATGCCTAAGTTATGAGAAATTCTCTTTATATTTTCTAATTTGTTGATCTAATTATTTTCTGATTAACCATAATGCTGGTGGAAATAAATACTTCAGTTCTCAAATAGCAACATTAATACTTTGGAGAAAGAATTTTGTAGTAGTCGCAGTAGAAAGATAGAAGGGAACTATTGAACTTGTTATTTTCTTGAAGAAGACTGAGAACCTACCTTTCTGCCAGTATGTGACTCAACTTGTTCTCTTTAAGATGAGTTGCTTTCAGTTTCCTTTGGTTAGGACAGGGGAAGAGGGGCTGTAATCACACCTTGATGCTCAGTGCCACTTCTACAGTCTTTTCACTGGCAGGAGAACCTAATACAATGGAGATGTCAATCAGTGCACATCTTTGACTAAAAACCTCCCCTTGAAAACCAGATAGCAGCCAATGCTTTAGACTAGCAGTCTTCTTTACTTGCCAGCAGACTGCACAGGGTGATCACCAAGGGTTTTGTAAATGAAAAGCCTTGCACCCTTAGTGCATCCAGGTTGGGGATAATTCTGAAGTGGAATTTAGTAGAAACCATATGAAACATCACAAAAGATGCCACACAGGCAGCTCGGTGGAACATAATATGTCACTCACGACTGACTGTATTACCTCCTGCCTGTCCATTCAACACAGGAGCCCAAACAAATAAATTCATGCTTAACTAAGAGAAAGAGATTTCTGTTTTCTTCTTTTACAATGTATGCAACATCAGTAAACAATGAGTACTTGCTAGGAGAAAAATACGAAATAACATTTGTCTTTAGTACATTTCTGACAATGACATTGACTTAAAGACTTTCAATAATAATTTGAAGTAGTTCAAGGCAGTGTAGCTTCACAGTGGAGACTGCAGAATCTTCACAGTGGTCCCATTACTGTTAACAGGATTCGTGAGTGTTTTTCCATACAAATTATTTGAACAATTTACCCCACAGAGTCTTGCACACTGTGGAAACAGGAGATCACTGGTAAAGCAGAATCTGGAAATGAAAGTTAACATGAAGAAATCCATATTTTGATATGAAAGCAACTTGGGGACAAAATAGCATTCTGAGCTGCAGAAATGTGGATGATCAAATGGATCTTTGATCCAATCATTAGCAGACAGTCTTTGACACTGCCCACCAGAAAGAGATATTATCCTCATAAAAACAAAACAAAGCAAAGCAAAGCAAAACAAACAAACATAAAACACAGAGTAGGATAGAATGCTGTTCGTGGCATGCAGGCAGAAGTAACAACTAGATGTTTGCTACTTTTATGAAAATTAAACTGAGAGGTATAACCAAAATAAATTTTTAATACAAATTTGTTAAAAATCAATAATTAAAAAGAAGACAGCAAAAAAAAAAAGACTCCAAATGTCAATTTTAGGTTGTTTTAATTTTTTATAAAATAATTGATCCTTTAGTCAAGCAACAAAAATTTCTACTTATTGACCGTATTAATATTTAATTTCAAAACACTTATTTAAACATTGGACTCTTTTTGTAAATTATCAAATGTTTTCTTTTCATTCCTTATATTTCTATTCAGTTAAAGCACCCATACATCTCCTGAATTAACGTTATTTTTGGTAAATAATGTTATTTGTACTGGGTTGAATAGTGTCTTCCCAAAATTCATGTTCATCTGGAACTTGTAAACGTGATCTTATTTGGAAATAGGATCTTTGCAGTTGTAATCATGTTAAAATGAAGTCATATTGAATTAGGATGGGTCCTAAATCCAATATGATGGGTGTTCTCATAAGAAAAGAAAAATCTGGATACAGTGACAGGCACATGAAGAGGAGAGCAACATATTGTGACAGAGGCCGATGAGAATGATGCATGTATAAGACAAGGAACACCATGAATTACTGGCAACCACCTCAACTAGGAGAAAGGCACAGAACGGATTCTCTGAAAGCAGTCAAAAAGAAACCAATCCTGTAGACACTTGATTTTGGACTTTAAGCCTCCAGAACTATGAGAGAATAAATTTCTGTTGTTTTGAGCCACCCAGTTTTTGGTATCTTATTATGAGAGCTCTAGGAAAATAATAACATACAATAAATAGAGTCGTATTTTGCAACTTATTGGGAGAAGTTTCTGCTTTCTATCATTTTATTTTTATTAAAAAGTTTTCATTTCAATTTTGCCTGCTTACTCTACTTTTGTTTTTTTGAGTTGGATTTCAATATAATTCCTACTCTGAAAGTAGGAAATCAGTGTCAGTTCTTCAAGGACCATTACAAGAGTAGAGTGAAACACATAAATTAAGCCAGAAATTAAGAAGAAAAATACAAAAAGAAGTATGAATCCACAACCTGGGAATCAGGCTCAGCAGGGAATAGATACTGTTGTGAAAGCACCACACACCTTACTTACTCTTGCTGTCTGGACCTTCCTCTGCCTCTCAGTCTTCAGCACTAAGCATAAGCATTACCACCTTTTCACCATGAGACCAAGGGTCCAGTTTTATATTTTACATTTCTAATTCATGTAATAAATGTGGAAATAAGAATAAGGAATAGTAATACAACTTTACTTAAAAATTTCATAACTATTTAAACAGAGCAAACCCACATTTTTATTTCATGTTTTCTGGCTTTTGAAGGTATATTAGTCTGAAATGAACCCTCTTCACTGAATGAAACTAATAGCTGTCAGTTGTCATGTCTGTACCTGGAACACATTCATCTTGTAAATACTGGTTTCAGATTTTAAATATATCTTAGGTAGATCCTAGTTTATCATTATAACTGGTTCTTCTTGCACTTGCGTGACCAAAATACATTACTTGACGAACCTTTTGAAATACTAACATCTTATAATTTTGTTGAAGATGGCCATCTTCTGTGTTCCCTAATTACAGAACATTTTTATTTCTAGGTTTATAAACAAATATTATGACGATTAATTTAATTTGATTTTCATTTTACATCACTTATTTCCCTCTAGTTACTTATGTGTACTCAAATACTTTCAGCATCTGTCTACTTAGGAACCTTACGATTGCAAAAGATGAAAGGATATGGTCACATGTTCTCTTAGCCAAACAGAATAGTCCAAGTTCCTGTCTTAAACTATTACGTTACAAAGTTCTTTGTTAAATGACTAAGTGAATAAGAATACTATATTTATTTCTCTTTTGTTCTTAAAATTTTGTTCACCTGTCAATCTTGAATTTGAGGCAATTCATATAGGATATTGTCATCTGAAGACACACAGTCTGAGATTTCACTTACACCATCAATTCCATTATCATCATTCTAGTCTAGAGTGCTGCAATTAGTCACTTTGTATTCATCTTCTGACTCACCTAATAAACGTGAATCATTATCTTCTGTCAATTTTCTTCTCTTTGTCGGTATGGGGAGAAAACAAAATTTCTGCATTCTCAGCTGTGTTCAATGAAACCTTAAAGCAGTCTACAAAGATTGTATCTCCAGCTTCCTTTCATCTTTTTTTTTTTTTTAGAAGTTAATAATGTAATATTTTGGTCAACTCAGAATGAAAATTGAAAGATGATGCAATAGTGAAGATTTACTTCAATGCTGCATCATTTTTAGATGATTCCAACGTTTTTCTGTTTTGTTATTTAATCTGTCTTAGCATTGCTGGGAATAATCAATGACAATTGATGAAACAATTCTTAGAATGATGAAATAGCAAATTGTTTCAGGATACAAAGTATCTTAGATTTATAAAAAGTTTCAATGGACTTATATTGTAATTGTGAGATAGAATGGATTTTATTCAATTAAACAATAAGTAAGTTTAATTTTGTTCCTTGACAGACCTTTAATAAAAATTAGAAGAATAGATGTCATGAAATATCAATCCTTATAAATAGCCGTTCTCATCAAGGAAAATAAAAACTAAAGTTGATTCCAGAGAACTCTGATGATATACCAAGGATTAAGTGAGTGAAGATAAGGGGCCACTAGATACATGTTTTAATAGATGGTGAAAAAGGGGTTAAACATCTTTTCCTTAGGAATGTTCACTTAGATATTCCAGACAAAAAAGAATCCCCCATGTGATGTTCTTTTAAAAATTATTTTTCCTCTTTTTATTGTCTTTTATTTCAATAGCTTTTTGGGAACAGGTGGTTTTTGGTCACATGGATAAGTTCTTCTGTGATAGTTTCTGAGATTTTGCTGCAATAGTCACCTGAGCAGTGTACACTGTACCCAATGTGTATTCTTTTATCCCTCGCCCCTCCCACCCTTTGCCTTGAGTCCCCAAAGTTCATCATATTCTTCTTATGCCTTTGCATCCACATAGCTTAGCTCCCATTTAAATGTGAGAACAAATGATATTTGCTTTTCCATTCCTGAGTTACTTCACTTAAAATGATAGTCCCCAACAGCATCCAGGTTGCTGCATATGCCATTATTTTGTTTCTTTTTATGACTAAGTAGTATTCCATTGTGTACATGTACCACATTTTCTTTATCCACTTTTTGGTTGATGAGCATTTACTCTGATTCCGTATTTTTGCAATAGTGAACTGTGTTGCTACAAACATGCCTGTGCAAGTGTCTTTTTCATATAATGACTTCCTTTCCTCTGGGTAGATACCCAATAGTGGGATTGCTGGATCAAATGGTGGTTCTACTTTTAATTATTTCAGGAATCTCCACACTGTTTTCTATAGTTGTTGTATTAGTTTACATTTCCCACCAGCAGTGTAAAAGTGATCTTCTTTTCTTTCTTTCTTTTTTTTCTTTTAAAGATAGAGTCTTGCTCTGTCACCCATGCTGGAGTGCAGTGATACCATCTTGGGTCACTGTAACCTCTGCCTTCTGGGTGCAAGCAATTCTTGTGCCTCAGCCTCCTGAGTAGCTGGAATTACAGGCGTGCACCACCGTGCCTGGCTGTTTTGTATTTTTTTTGTAGAGATGGGGCTTCATCATGTTGACCAGTCTGTTCTCAAACTCCTGGACTCAAGTGATCCATCTGCCTTGGCCTCCCAAAATGCTGGGATTACAGGCGTGAGCCACTGAGCCTGGCTTAAAAGTGTTCCTTTTTCACCACATCCATGCCAACATCTATTATTTTTTTGATTTTTAAATTATGGACATTCTTTGAGGAGTAAGGTGGTATTGCACTGTGGTTTTGATTTGCATTTCTCTAATAATTAGTGATGCTGAACAGTTTTTCATATGTTTGTTAGCCATTTGTATATCTTCTTATGAGAATTTATTCATGTCCTTTACCCAGTTTTTGATGGAATTATTTGTTTTGTTTGTTTGTTTGTTTTCTTGCTGATTTGTTTGTGTTCCTTGTAGATTCTGGATATTAGTCCTTTGTCAGACGCAGAGTTTACAAATATTTTCTCCCATTCTGTGGGCTGTGTGTTTACTCTGATGATTATTTCTTTTGCTGTGCAGAAGCTTTTCAGTTAATTAGGGTCCAGCAATTTATTTTTGTTTTTGTTGCATTTGCTTTTGGGTCCTTAGTCATGAACTCTTCCTAACCCAACATCTAGAAGAGTTTTTTCTGATGTTATCTTCTAGAATTTTTATTGTTTCAAGTTGTAGATTTAAGTATTTGATCCATCTTGAGTTGATTTTTGTATAAAATGAGAGATGACAATCCAGTTTCATTATTCCACATGTGGCTTGCCAATTATCATAACACCATTTGTTGAATAGGGTGTCCTTTCCCCACTTCATGTTTTTGTTTGCTTTGTTAAACATAAGTATTTGGCTTTATTTCTGGATTCTCAGTTCTGTTCCCTTGATCGATGTGCCTAAATACCAGTACCATGATGTTTTGGTAACAATAGCCTTGTAGTATAGTTTGAAGTTGGGTAATGCGATGCTCCCAGATTTCTTTTTTCTTAGTCTTTCTTTGCTTATGTGGGCTGTTTTTTTGGTATCATATGAGTTTTAGGATTTTTTTCTAGTTTTTTGAAGAATGATGATGGCACTTGGATAGGAATTGCATTGAATCTGTCAATTTTTTTTGGCACTATGGTCATTTTCACAATATTAATTCTACTCATCCATGAGCATGGGATGTGTTTCCATTTGTTTGTGTCATCGATGATTTCTTTCAGTTGTGTTTTGTGGTTTTCCTTGTAGAGATCTCTCACCTCCATGGTTAGGTATATTCCTAAGTATTTTTATTTTTGCAGCTGTTGTAAAGGGATTGAGTTCTTGATTTTTTTCTCAGCTTGGTTTTTGGTGTATAGCAATCCTACGGTTTGTGTACATTGGTTTTGTATTCTGAAACTTTACTGAATTGTCAGATGTAAGAGCTTTTTGGATGAGTCTTTAGGGTTTTCTAGGTATACAATCATATCAGTGGCAAACAGTGAGAGTTTGACTTCTTCTTTACCAATTTGGATGCCCTTTATTTCTTTCTCTTGTCTGATTGCTCTGGCCAGGACTTCTGGTACTATGTTGAATAAAAGTGGTGAAAGTGGGCATCCTTGTTATGTTCTAGTTCTCAGCAAGTATGCTTTTAACTTTTCCCTGTTCAGTATAATGTTGGCTGTGGGATTGTCATAGATGGCTTTTATTACCTTAAAGTATGTTTCTTCTATGCCAATTTTGCTGAGAGTTTTAATCATAAAGGAATGCTGGATTTTGTCAAATGCTTTTTCTGTGTCTATTGAGATGATCATGTGATTTTTGTTTAAAATTCTGTTTATGTGGTATATCACATTTATTGATTTGCATAAACCATCCCTGCATCTCTGGTATGAAATCCACTTGATCATGGTGTATTATCTTTTTGATATGCTGTTGGATTTGGTTAGCTAGTGTTTTGTTAAGAATTTTAGCATCTATGTTAATCAGGGATATTGGTCTGTAGTTTTTTTATTTTATTTTATTTTGTTGGTATGTCCTTTCCTGGTTTTGGTATTAGGATAATACTGGCTTCATACAACAATTTAAGGAGAATTCCCTATTTCTATATATTTTGGAATAGTTTCAGTCAGATTGGTACCAATTCTTTGAACATCTGATAGAATTTAGCTGTGAATCCATCTGGTCCTGAACTTTTTTTTCCTGGCAGTTTTTTTTTTATTACCGTTTCAACCTTGCTATTTGTTATTGGTCTGTTCAAAGTTTCTATTTCTTCCTGATTTAATCTAGGAGGTTTTTATACTTCCAGGAATTTATCTATCTCCTCTAGGTTTTCTCGTTTGTGTGCGTAAAGCTGTTCACAGTAGCCTTGAACAATCTTTTGTATTTCTGTGGTATCAGTCATAATGTCTCCTGTTTTGTTTCTAATTGAGCTCATTTGGATATTTTCTCTTCTTTTCTTGGTTAATTCCATTAATGGTCTATCAATTTTGTTGATTATTTCAAAGAACCAGGTTTTTGCTTCATTTATTTTTTGTATGTTTTTGTTTCAATTTTAATTAGGTCTGCTCTGATCTTTGCTTCTTTTCTTCTGTTGGGTTTTGGTTTGTTTTGTTTCTCTAGTCCCTTGAGGTGTTACCTTAGATTGTCTCTTTGTGCTCTTTCAGACATTTCGGTGTAAGCGTTAAATGCTATGAACTTTCCTCTTAGCACTGCTTTTGCTGTATCCTAGAGGTTTTGATAGCTTGTGTCAATATTATTGTTTAACACAATTTTTTTTTTTTTTACGTTTCCATCTCGATTTCACTGTTGACCCAAAGATCAGTCAAGAGCAGATTATTTAACTTCTATTTATTGGTATAGTTTTGAGGGTTCCTTTTGGAGTTAATTTCCAGTTTTATTCCACTGTGGTCTGAGAGGACACTTGATATAATTTCAGTTTTATTAAATTTGTTAAGACTTGTTGTGTAACTTACCATATGGTCTATCTTGGAGAATGCTCCATGTGCCGAAGAATAGATTGTATATTCTTCAGTTATTTTCTAGAGAATTCTGTAAACATATGTTAAGTCTATTTGTTCTAGGGTATAGTTTAAGTCCACTGTTTCTTTGTTGACTTTCTGTCTTAATGACGTGTCTAGTGCTGTCAGTAAAGTATTGAAGTTCCTCACTATCATTGTTTTTGTCATCTGTCTCATCTCTTAGGTTTAGTATTAATTGTTTTATAAATTTGGGAGCTCCAGTGTTAGGTGCATATATATTTAGGATTGTGATATTTTCTGGTTTGACTAATCCTTTTATCATTATGTAATGTCTCTCTTTGATATTTTTGCTGTTTTTATCTGTTTTGAAGTCTGTTATTGTCTGATATAAGAATGTCTACTACTGATTGCTTTTGGTTTCCATTTGAGTGGAATATCTTTTTTCCACCCCTTTACCTTAAGCTTATGTGAGTCCTTATGTGTTAG
Organism: Macaca thibetana thibetana; assembly: GCF_024542745.1. Classification (NCBI taxonomy): domain Eukaryota; kingdom Metazoa; phylum Chordata; class Mammalia; order Primates; family Cercopithecidae; genus Macaca; species Macaca thibetana. Next base: position 60,175,805 of record NC_065582.1, on the reverse strand, counting down.
GTGGGTCTCTTGAAGGTATTAGATACTTTGCTGGTGGATTTTTATCCATTCTGCCATTTACATTCAAATTTAGTATTGAGATGTGAGGTACTTGTCTATTCATCATGCTAGTTGTTGTATTAATACCTTATTTTATTGTGTGTGTATGTGTGTGTTATTGTTTTATAGGTGAGATTTATGCATTAAGGAGGTTCTATTTTAATGTATCCTGAGGTTTTGTTTTAAGATTTAGAACTCCCTTTAGCATTTATTGTAGTGCTGGCTTAGTAGTGCAAATTATCTCAGCATTTGTTTGTCTGAAAAAGACTCTCTTTCATTTATGAAGTTTAGTTTTGCTGGATACAGAATTATTGACTGACAGTTATTTTGTTTCAGGAGGCTAATGATGAGACCCTGATCCCTTCTGCCTTCTAAGGTTTCTGCTGAGAAATCTGTTAATCTGATAGGTTTTCCTTTAGAGGTTATCTGATGCTTTTGCCTCACAAGTCTTAAGATTCTTTCCTTCATCATGACTTTATATAATCTGATGACTACGTACCTGGGTGATAATCTTTTTGTGATGAATTTCTCAGGTGCTCTTTGAGCTTCTTATATTTGAATGTCTAGACCTCTAGCAAGGCCAGGGATGTTTTCCTCAATTACTTCATCAAATAAGTTTTTCAAACTTTTAGATTTCTCTTCTTCTTTGGGAACAGCAATTAGTCTTAAGTTTGGCTGTTTAACATAATCCAAAATTTTTGAAGGCTGTGTTAATTTTTTGATTATTTTTTCTTTATCTTTGTCTGATTGGTTTCATTTGGAAGTCTGGTCTTCAAGCTCTGAAGTTCTTTCTTCTACTTATTCTAGTCTATTGAAACTTTCCACTGCGTTTTGTATTTCTCTGTGTGTCTTTCATTTCCAGAAGTTGTGATTGCTTTTTCTTTATGATATCTATTTCTCTGGAGCATGTTTCATTCATATCCTGTATTGTTTCTTAAATTTCTTTAAGTTGTTTTTCACCATTCTCTAGTATCTCCTTGAATAGCTTAATAATTGACCTTCTGAATTCTTTATTTGGCAATTCAGAGATTTCTTCTTGGTTTGGATCCATTGCTAGGGAGCTGGTGTGATTTTTGCGGTGTGTTATAGAACCCTGTTTTGTCATGTTATCACAATTGCTTTTCTAGTTCCTTCTCATCTGTGTAGGCTATTTCAGTAGAGAGGTCTGAAACTCAAGGTCTGCTGTACAAATTCTCGTGTCCCACAAGGTGATCCCTTGATGTGGTGCTCTTTCCCTTACCCTAGGAATGAAACTTTGTGTGAACCAGACTGCAATAATTGTTATTGCTCTTCTGGGTCTAGCCACCCAGCAGGGCTACCAGGCTCTAGGCTGGTGCTGAGGAATGTCTGCAAAGAGTCCTGTGATGTTATCCGCCTTCAGGTCTCCCAGCCATGGATACCAGCATCTACTCTGGTGGAGGCGGCAGGAGAATGATGTAGACTCTGCGAGAGTCTTTAGTTATAGTTTTGTTTGGTGTGCTGGTTTTCTTGAATGCCAGTTATGCTAGCAGTGATATTGTTGTGTGGACGGACTCAGGACCTCTGGTTAGCCAGTATGTTGCAGGTGGTGTAATTAGATGTTATTTTATGTTTCCTCAGATCAATATTATTCTGTCATGAGTTGCTGTAATAGCCTGAGTTGGTTGGCATCCAGCCAGGAGGTGGCGCTGTCATGAGAGCACCAGCTGTAGTAGAAGGATCTACACTTGTCTTAAATTGGCCAGGATAAGTATTTTGTTTTCTTAGGTGATGGGTTGGGCCATAAAGCTCTCAAAAATTTCTGTCTTTTTTGTTCAGCTACAAGAGTGGGTAGAGAAATATGATCCGATGGGGGCAGGGTTAGGTAGGTATGGGCTCAGACTCTCCTTTGGCAGGGCTTGCTGTGGCCACTGGGCTGGGGGATGGTTCTCAGGCCAATGGGGTTATGTTCCAGAGGGGATCTTTGCTGCCTCTCCTATGTCATGTAGTTTGTCATGGTAGTGGGGGATAGCTGGTAGTGAGAGGCTTCAACACAGTTGGTGGGGCTGGTCTCTCCTTCAGTGCCCCAACTCAAAGCTTGCCCCAGGCCATGGGCTTCCCTGCTGAGAAAGCAAGTATGGCTTTCGGACATTACCCTTCCCCATCCGCCTACTCTACTGGTGGCTCCTGCGTGCTTGATCTTATATCTGCCGCAGCTCCTGCTCATTCCCCACACTCCACTCAAGAAAATTGTGCCCAGTCAAAACCACTACCAATTTCAACTGGAAGCTTCCTTTGCCCTGCAACTTCTTTCCAATTCAACTAGCTGCCTTCCCCATGGCCCCTTGTGAGATGTAGTCAGGAATGGCTACATCTGGGTTCGAGCTGGAGACTGGGAGTCCCTGCAGGCACTTCCTGCTACTACTTCTACTTTTATATTTCATGCCTCTCCCTAAATTCGTTTCAGCTCTATGTAAGGTTAAATCCTTCTTTTGTGATCTAGATTTTCAGATTCCCCAGAGGGGATGTGTGTTCAGAGGCAAGTTTCCCCCACTCACAGTTTGAGAACTCACAGTTTCTCACTTGTTTTGCAGAATTTGCGGTGGCATGCTGCTTCTTTCAAAAGATCTGTGAATTCTTTTTGTTTTCCTGGTAAGTTCCTGAAATGATTTTTGAAGCAAAAGATCATGGTGTGAGTCTCCACATGACGTTCTGTTCATCCAAGTGGCAGCTGCATGTTAGACCTGTCTCCTCTCCCCCATCTTGCTCCCCATGAAATATTCTTATATCATCATGTACTTCTTAGTAGCAACAATCACAATTATAATTCTTTATTTTGCTAATACCTATATACTCCATTAATTTGCAAACTTTATGAGGGTAAAACTTTTATCATGGGTTCGGGTTGGTATTCTCAAATTCCTATTGCAGAACTTGGCTCATAGACATTCTTCAGTACTGTTGGTAAATAAAAGGAAAAACTCTACAGGTCATTTTATTCACCTATCTGAACAAGAGGTCACAGGGTCACTTTATGCTTAGCAACTTCAGGAAAAGAGATCTTACTCTTTTTTTCTTTCCTCACAATGATCCTTTGTATTTAAGAGAGCTCAGACTGTTATAAATTTAGGCAGCCTATCTCTGAAGATCTGGATCCAGACTACTGTCCTTCAATCTTCACTGGTGCAACTTTGGGAAAACTATGTAACTTCTACATGCCTCAGGTTCCTCAGCTTTAAATAGGAGATAGTATTAGTGTCTTCTCCTGGCATCATTGTTAGGATTAAATGACTTATTATATAGCACTTACGACAGTGTCTGGCATATAACAGGCCTCATATAAGCATTTACTGCTATTATTATTATTACCATAATTAAGATGATTATTACTATATTGACCTGAAATCTGACCAGCTAGTACCCTTAACTGTTGATTTCCGCTCTATTCCTACAGCCTCCCCAAATCTCTCCCACATGACAGGCTTTCAGCTACATAAAATTGGCTAATTCTTCTTTTCTTTAGGCTGAATATTTGCTTTGCTTCAGGATTCTTCATAATATTAGTCTTTTTCCCTCTTCTTGTTATTTTGATCACCTGAGTCTGACTTCTTGATCATAATTTTCCTGGCTTCTTCTGAAAATCCAATATCAAACATTGAAGTCAGTACCCCAGGGATGGTTTAACCATTCTAGGAGAGGGTATTGCTTCATTTGACCTGAATGCTTTTTGTCCATCACCAAAGCTTGGGATTCTATTATCAGTTATAGCATATTCATTCCATTATTGAGCTTTACTAGAGTTATAGCTATATAAAATCCTTGCATTTTTCCATCATGTATGTCTTATATATATTCTACATTCTAAGCTCTTATATTTTTATTTTAAGCAGATTATTTTATACCTAATAAAAATTATGTATGTTAGTGTGCTTAACATTTTGTTTTCTCACATAGATCATCTATTTAGATATCAAATAAACTTGTGTGGTAGAAGTTATCCTAATTATTATTTTATAGATGAAGGAGCTGGGATAAAGAAAGGTCAGCAAATTCTCCAGGATAACATAACCAAGCAGTGGCAGAATGAGTACTATTAACTGAGTAATCTTATTTCTTTAATCTATGACTCATTCTCTTTCAATAAACAGGTATTATAATAATTATTATAATTCATATGTTTATAGAATTATATACCAAATAGTACACCACTATGTAAACCATATACTAGAATCATATACTAGATTTACTATCCTTTTCAGCTTTATCCAAATATTTAATTGACTTGCCACTAATGTCCTTATCTTACATATTATCAAAATGTTGAACTAGTTAGTACAGGGTTAATGAGAACTGTTGAATGGACATCCTTTAAAATATCTCCTTCCAAAGGGGCATGTGCCCATTAACTTTTGGCCTTTGTAATAACCACCAAAGAAGTTTGCTTCTACAATGTCCTATTCTCTAGTTCCATGTCTTCATTTTGCCTACAGGAATATTTTGTGAAACTTTGTTAAATATCTGTTGAAATCCAGATGCGCTATGTTGTAAGAATTTTTCTGACCTTTGAGAATGGCAAGCTAACAAATAAGATAAAATAAAATAAATCAAACCTATTCTTACTAAGCCTAAGCTAGCCACCTTCTTATAATTAAATGTTACATTTTTAGCCTTCAAATTTGTTGTTGTTGTTGTTGTTATTGTTGTTGTGTTTTTGAGACGGTGTCTTGCTCTGTCACCCAGGCTGGAGTACAGTGGCTTGATCTCGGCCCACTGCAATCTCAGCCTCCTGGGTTCAAGTGATTCTCCTGCCTCAGCCTCTCGAGTAGCTGGGACTGCAGGTGTGCACCACCACACCCAGCTAATTTTTGTATTTTTAGTAAAGACGGGGTTTCACCATGTTGCCCAGGATGGTCTCAATCTCTTGACCTCGTGATCCACCCGCCTTGGCCTCCTGAAGTGCTGGGATTACAGGCATAAGCCATCACACCTGGCCCAAAAATATTTTTAATGGCCATATCTAGAATAATTCCTGGTATTAACTTAAATTTCATCAGTTTGTAATATGCAAATCTACCTTCTTTTTTTTTTTTTCCTGAATAATCTAAATGACTTTTGTCGTCTCTAGTAAGCCAGTTCCTCTCTTGTTCTCTGACTGTTTAAATCTTAAAGGATTTTATGTGAATAATCCTAAATAAACCCCAGATATAAAAAATCAGCCAGGCCAGAAGCTATAGACACATTTAGATCTGTGACTTAAAGTTCTTTCAAAAAGCATTGAGTTTTTGAAAATGATTTTCACCCAAAGATTATTCCAACTGCTAGAGGAATCAGGAATATAATATAAACTGAACATTTCTATAACAAAAAAAATTGAGCATCTAATTTTTGTTAGAGATTGTCTTATTTAGACAAATAAGACTTGGTTCCTGATCACTAGAAGTTCCCAACCTTTGGAAGTATATCCTAATATTTGTGTGGTATTTTACATTGTATTACACATTTTAGCACGTACTTTCTCAATTAATTGTGCTTTCTTTTGTCGCTATTTTGTCATTTCCTCTTTTGGACATTACTTCTTCCTTAAATTTTTTCATACTCAGAACATAGCTTCAATTATCCTTTTCAAATTGTCTTTAGAGTTTTCCTTATTTAAGGAAAGCTTATTTGTTTCTTTTTTTTTTTTGAGACGAAGTCTCACTCTGTCGCCCAGGCTGGAGTGCAGTGGTGGTGCCATCTCAGCTCACTGCAACCTCCGCCTCCCGTGTTTAAGCGATTCTCCTGCCTCAGCCTCCCTAGTAGCTGGGACTACAGGAGCGTGCCACCACACCTGGCTAATTTTTATTTTTGTATTTTTAGTAGAGATGGGGTTTCACTGTATTAGCCAGGATGGTCTCAACCTCCTGACCTCGTGATCTGCCCTCCTCAGCCTCCCAAAGTGCTGGGATTACAGGTGTGAGCCACTGCACCTGGCCTAAGAAAAGCTTATTTCTAATAGTTTTATATTGTTGCTGTAATGAGTTACTACAAACATCATGGTTTAAAGGAACACAGTTTATCACCTCATATTCTGTACTTTAGAAGTCCAACATGCATCCTCACTGGGCTTATATCAGGGTATAAGCAGGCCTACTTTCTTGTCCTTGTTTTTGTTTTCTTCCTTTTTTTGTAGAGATAGGGGCTCACCATATTGCCCAGGCTGGTCTCGAACTTCTGGCCTCAAGTGATCTTCCTGCCTTGGCCTCCCAAAGTGCTGGGATTACAGGCATAATCCACTGATCCTGGCCCCTACTTCCTTTTTGGAGGCGCTAGGAGAGAATCCTTCTTTTGTCCAGCTTTTTGAGGCTGTCCACATTCCTTGACTCCCTTATTCCATCTTCAAAGCCAACAAGTTGGGTTGACTACTATTCACATCACATCTTTTTGATCTTTCTTCTTTAATTACATATCACTGTGATCACAGCTGGGAGATACTCAGCTTGTAAGGATTCATGTGATTGGATTGGGTCCACCTTCATAGTACAGGTAATATCCTTATCTCGCCTAAATCACACCTGCAATGTTCCTCTTGCCATGTAAGGTTAACACTATCACAGCTTCTAGGGTTAGGGAATGGACATGTTTAGAAGCCATTATTCTGCCTAGCAAATAATTTAACTGGCACGTCTGCATTTCTGTTTTAGTTATGTCTTATTTCATTTTGTATATCATTTAAATATCTAATCATAATGAAGAGCAACTTGTGAAGATTTAGTGGTTTATTAAGGCAGCTTCAGTTCTTCTTCATAAGTGAGTTAATATACTCTTACTTAATTGAAATCTTGTTTCTGAGATCCTCTTAACTTTTTTTGAAATACTTTTTACATTTAGAATCTCAAGCCATAGTTTTAATATTTTTGAGATATCTGTAGTCCTACTTACACAATTCTCAAAAATTTATTGTGATAATATTTCCCCCTCTTTCTTATACCTAAACACAGTCAGCCTTGAGAAACTATTTCTCATAGATGTGCCCAGATTACATTTAAATTAATTTGGAATGTAAAATTACATGCAGACACACTTTTTTTGAACAGATACATGGAGTGGTAATATATGTGGTGTTAAGAAAGGTGTGTAGTAGAGATACTGCTTGGATTATTCTCTTTGCATATTGTGAAAGCTCGTGAAGATACATTGGGCCATGTGGTCAGGTTTCTAACAGTTCTCATATTGGCCTCAATTAGTTGTCTGCTTATTAAAGGAAGTTATGCTACAGACTTCTTTGTCTCTGTAGACCCAAACTGTTATATTCACCATTTTCTGCATATACCATTAAATTTAATGTCCCCAAATATTATGTGTATGTTATGTTATATACACACACATCATTAAGTCCCACATCTCAAAGAAATTTTTCTCTGGAGTCCATTTCTGTTTTGCCTATCCCTCTATTGCCATTTTTCTATACTACCTTTTCATATACCTTAAATTAGCTAGTATCTGTTTATATATTCGCATCACATTTTTGCAAGGTAGATAAAGGAAATTGCTCTCAAATGATGGGATTTTTACTTGCTGTGTTTCAGCTTAAAACATCCTTTTCCCCCACAAAAACTAGTTTTATAAACATTTGTGAAGCAGACTGCGTAAAGGAAATTGCTGACACAACTTAACTGCATCTATAATCGTGCAAGTGATATGACTGCATGGGGAGAGTAAAGAAGATAGAAGCAAAAATTGGGCTATATTTTCAACTTAAGTCTCAGTATGAAAAAAGAGACTAATGCCATTTAGTTATAATTTGAAGTGTTTGGAATATTTTTACTTTGTAGACACTTGGCTAGAGTGCTTCAAATAGAGATATGTGTCTTACAGTCTAAATGGAGCTTTTTTTCTTTCTTTCTTTCTTTTTTTTTTGACATGGAGTCTCACTCTGTTGCCCAGGCTGGAGTGCAGTGGTGCGATATGGGCTCACTGCAACCTCCGCCTCCCCGGTTCAAGTGATTCTCCTACCTCAGTCTTCCGAGTAGCTGGGATTACAGACACCCGCCACCATGCTTGGATAATTTTTTGTATTTTTAGTAGAGACGGGGTTTCACCGTGTAGCCAGTATGGTCTCGATCTCCTGACCTCGTGATCCGCCTGTCTCGGCCCCCCAAAGTGCTGGGATTACAGGCGTAAGCCACTGCGCCCGGCCAGAGCTGTGTGTTTCATGCCTCTAGATTGCCTGTAATCCCAGCACCTTGGGAGGCCGAGGCGGGCGGATCATGAAGTCAGGAGATTGAGACCATCCTGGCTAACACGATGAAACTCCATCTCTACCAAAAATACAAAAAATTAGCCGGGCGTGGTGGCGGGCGCCTATAGTCCCAGCTACCTGGGAGGCTGAGGCAGGAGAATGGCGTGAACCAGGCAGGGAGCTTGCAGTGAGCCGAGATCGCACCGCTGCACTCCAGCCTAGGCGACAGAGCCAGACTCTGTCTCAAAAAAAAAAAAAAAAAAAAAAAAAAAAAAAATCATTAGAGTGTCTAATGATTTTGAAAGAGACAGAGCATACTGTGTCCTGGGAAAAGTCACTAACCACCAGGGTTTTTATTATTTTTATTTTTTACTGACTTACTGATTTATTTTGAGACAAGGTCGTGCTCTCTTGCCCAGGCTGGAGTGCAGTGGCATGATTATGATTCACTCCAGTCTTGAACTCCTGGGCTCAAGCAATCCTCCCACCTCAGCCTCCTGGGTAGCTGAGACTACAGGTGTGTGCAACCACGTCCTGCTAATTTTGTAATTTTTTTGTAGAGATGAGGGTCTAGTTATGTCGCCCAGGCTGGTCTCAAATTCCTGGGTTCAAGCAGTCCTCCCACCTTGGCCCCGCAAAGTGCTGGGATTATATGAGTGAGCTACTGTGGCTTGCCTTTTTTTTTTTCTAATATATGTAAGGAATATTATAGTGCCAGTGCCTTTCTCTCCGGTGTTGCAGGTCTCATTATAACATCTGTAAATTTTATATATATATATATATATATATCTTTTAAGATATATATATATTTATATTTAAAAGATATATATATATTTAAAAGATATATATATATCTTTTAAGATATATATATATTTATATTTAAAAGATATATATATATTTAAAAGATATATATATATATCTTTTAAAAATGATTACATTAGATTATTATATTTGCTCTTGGCTTCTTCTGTCTTTCACATGAAATCTATGGTCATGAACAATATCTCCAACTCCAGATATGTGTCTCTGTTTTAGCAATATCCTTAAGATTATAGTTCCTCTGAATAACTTTTTAAAATTAGATATGTTTTAGGAAATTACTGCTCTAGTGTACAACATTCATTTCTTTCCCACTGGTAAAACCTGGATTATATATACAGGCATACCCTATTGCAGGATTAGTTTCAGATCACCACAATAAAGCAAATATCACATTAAAGTGAGTCATATGAATTTGTTGGTTTCCCAGTGCATATAAAAGTTACATTAACATTACACCATATCTATTTAGTGTGAAATAGTATTATATCTAAAAAACAATGTATATACCTTAATTTTAAAACATTTTGTTACTAAAAAAATGCTAACAATTATCTGAGCCTTGAGCAAGACATAATCTTTTTGTTGGTGGAGGGTCTTGCCTTTATGTGGATGGCTACTGACTGACCAGCGTGGTGGTTGCTGCAGGCTGGGGTGGCTGTAGCAATTTCTTAAAATGAGACAACAATAAAGTGTGTTGCATTGATTGATTGTTCTTTTCACAAAAGAATTCTCTGTAGCATGAAATGCTGTTTGATAGCATTTTACCCACAGTAGAACTTCTTTCAAAATTGGAGACAATCCTCTCAAACCCTGCTGCTGCTTTATCAACTAAGTTACTGTAATATTCTAAATCCTTTTTGGCCATTTCATTAGCGTTCACAGCATCTCTACCAGTAGTAGATTCCATCTCAAGAAGCCACTTTTTTTTTCTCATCCATAAAAGAGAACTCTTTATATGTTAAAGTTTTATAATGAGATTTCAGCAATTCAGTCACATCTTCGGCCTTCACTTCTAATTCTTATTCTCTTGCCTTTCCCACCACATTTGCAGTTACTTCCTCCACTGAAGTATTTCTTGAACCCCTTGAAGTCATCCTTGAGGGCTGGAATCAACTTCTTCCAAACTCCTCTTAATATTTGGACCTCCTGCCACAAATCATGCATGTTCTTAATGGCATCTAGAAGAGTGAGTCCTTTCCAGAAGGTTTTCAATTTACTTTGCTCACACTCATCAGAGAAATCACCATCTATGGCAGCTATTGCTTTACAAAATATATTTCTTAAGTACTAACACTTGAAAATTGAAATTACCCCTTGACCTATGGGCTGCAGAATGGATATTGTGTTAGCAGGAATGGAAAACAACATTATTTTCTTGTGCAACTGCATTATAGCTCTTGGATGACCAGGTGACTTGTCAATGAGCATTAATATTTTGAAAGGAATCTGTTTTTCTGAACAGTGGGTCTCAACAGTGTGTTTAAAATATTTGGTAAACTGTGCTATAAGCAGATATACTGTCACACAGGCTTAGTTTTCCTATGTATACAGCATAGGCAGAGTAGATTTAGTATAATTCTTAAGGGATCTAGAATTTTTTGAATGGTAAATGAGCATTGGCTTCAACTTAAAGTCATCAGCTTCATCAACCCCTAATAAGAGAGTCAACCTGTTCTTTGAAGCTTTGAAGCGAGGCATTGACTTCTCTTCTCTAATGATGAAAGTCACAGATGGCATCTTCTCATATAAGACTGTTTTGTCTACATAGAAAATCTACTGTTTAGTATAGCCAGCTTCCTAAACGATCTTAGCTAGATTTTCTGGATAACTTGCTGCAGCTTCTACATCAGTACTTGCTGCTTCACCTTGCACTTTTATGTTATGAAGATGCCTTCTTTCCTTCAGATTTATGAACCAACCTCTGCTAGCTTCCAACTATTCTTCTGCAGCTTCCTCACTTCTCTCTGCCTTCATAGAATTGAGATGGGTCGAGGTCTTGCTCTGGATGAGGATTTGGTTTAAGGAAATGTTGTAGCTGGCTTGTTCTACCCAGATCACAACATTTTTTCCATATCAGCAAGAAGACTAATTTGCTTTCTCATCATTTTTGTCTTCATTGGAGTCGTACCTAATTTCCTTTATGAATTTTCCTTTGCATTCATAACTTGGCTAACCAGTACAAGAGACCTAGTTTTGGGGACATATGAGCTTTTGACATGCCTTCCTCACCAAGGTTAATCATTTCTAGTTTTTGATTTAAACTGAAAGACATGTGACTCTTCCTTTCACTTGAGCACTTAGATGCCATTGTAGGGTTAGTCATTGGCCTAATTCCAATATTGTTTTGTCTTAGGGAAAGCAAAGCCTGAAATGAGGGAAAGAAATAGGGAAACATCTAGTCAGGGAAGCAACCAGAACACACCCTGGCATCGTTCCTGGCACCCCAAACAATTACAATAGTAGCATCGAAGATCATCGAGCCCAGATCACAATAACACATGTAATAAAAATAAAAACGATTGAAAGTTTTGAAAATTTTAGTAATTTTGGAATTACTATTATTTTATTAATAAAATGTGACACAGAGACACGAAGTGAATACGTGTTGAAGAGATAGTGCAATAGACCTGCTTGACACAGGGTTGTCACAAACCTCCAGTCTGCAAAAAACAAAATATCTGCAGAGCACAACAAAATGAGGTCTGCGTGTATATATAGTATATGTATAATGAGATACATATACATATGTATATGTATAGTATATAAATATGTTATATATAGTGCATGTTACATATATATATATACAGTGTGCATACATATTTTGTTTGATAAGTATTCCTGATTAGACAGAACAACAATCTTGTCTGTTTTTACCTGTGTGACTTTGAGCAAGTCATTTACCATTTCGAAGCCTCAGTTTTTTAGATCCCTAAAGTAATGAGGCAAAACCAAGTTATGTCTCAACTAACCGCCAACATCACTACGCTGGGTTCCTAAGATTAAGATTCTGATCATTCTAGTATAACTAATACTTATTGAGTACTAATACTTCATGTGTGCCAGACACTCATCTATGTATTTTACATATATGAAAACTTTTAGTCCTCATAAAAACTGTGAGAAGTGTAGTACAATTTTCCATTTCATAGGTGAGGAAATGAGGCAAGGAAAGTTTCAGAAACTTGCCTTAGGTTATACAGCTTGGAAGTGGCAGAGGTGGTGTTTGAACTCAGGAATCTGTCTCTGGAGATCCTTTTTTTTGGTAGATAGGTGCTGTCCCTGTTGGAGCCAGCCGTAGACAAATCTTGACATAGACCATGTTACTTCTACTTCAAAGAGCATTTCCCTTCTTATCTCAAGTTTTTCACGTGTCTCAGGCCTGCCTCTTGTCTAGAGCTCACCACTCTAAATGATTTTTATGTATGGCAGATATTCCCCATCCTACATTCCTAGCTTTGGGTGTCCCGTTCCATTGGGATTTTGCTCTATGGTAAAAAACTGATAAGCAGATTCAAAGTAAGGGCAAAACAACCTGTTTAATAGCATATTTAATGGGGAAAGATATTTGGGAAAGAAAAAGAGTTTTCCTTGATTCTAAACTTTGAATATATGATTATTTGAATACTATATATGATATTCGAATATATTACATAGTGACTACCTATGTGATTAAGCATATGACTGACACAGTTCTGTGAACTCTTGACACACACAAGTAAATTAAAACTTCTTTTCATCTACCATTCTGCCACCAGTAGGATGAGAAATGGATGCCAAATGTCTGCCTTTTTCAAACCAGGCTGAGTTTTCCATAGATGTTTTAAATTTATTCTGTTTTTTTGATACTATATTATTTATATGTCCCTTGAAAAACAGAAGATTCTGGTTTTACAAAATGTATTTCTTAGAGTAATAATTATAAATAAAACTAAAAATTAAAAAAATTTCCATTTGAAGTGATAATATGTTTGAAAAATCCAAGGACACTTTTATTAAAGTTATCTTACTGAACTGAGCTCTAAGAGGGGTTATGACTTAAACAATTTTTTGATATGCTTTAAGTCCTTAAGCTTTGCTAATTGCAAGCTCACTGAAACACAGTACTAATTTTAAAAATCTTGCAAAAAGTTTGATTCACACCATTCCTGGCTTGCCAAGTCTGTGGCTCGATAATCCTTTAGAGGCAATTTTGAACTATTTGAACAAGCCTACTTTGAGATCATGTACAAACAATTTATTTATGTGTGATTATACTGTCTGTACTATTTTCTGCTTCTGTGTTCTTTATTTTTCCAGAGGATTATAGCAGATGTTTTAGACTTTGTGAGAAAGGTCAAGTTGTTCTCTCTATTGCCATTAGTAAAAATGCTTGTGAAAAGCTATTTGTTATACTGTATTTAGATAGTTGCATTTATATGCTCAAAAATCAAGTTTACTTTGGGATAGTTATAGATGAAGTAATAAAGGCATTACTTAAACTATGAGCAGTAAAAGTTCTTGACCCACAGTGGGTATAAAAGTTGAAGTACCCCTTTAATACCATGTGCTCAGCTTCCATCTTAGCACTATTCATAGCCCTCAAGTTGCCCGCCTCCTTGTCTAACTCTCAGCTACACAGGGAGGTCCTTGAGGCAGGCATTGTAAGTGCACATGACAGTATCCAGCATGATAAATGCAGGACCTAGAACACTTATCTAGTCCTTGCGAGTATTAAAAATTCAACAGATCTTACAACTTTGTGCAACAAGCAACGGCATGTTGATTAATGAGAAACCTAATAATTATCCAATAACTTCAAGGTGTCCTCAATCGTATGCACCATCCTTCAAACATAGCTTGTTAGTGTTGATACTTGTCTGTCTCCACTACTAAATAATAACTTTTATCTTAATTTATTAACTCTTTTAAGGCAAGGTTCTCTTTATCTCTGCCTCACTAGTTCTTAGCACAGCGCCTACCACAGTGCCTGATTAATTGAAATAATTCATGAGGTAAAACAGAACAAGGATATATACTTCTATCAGCAAATTGCTAAAATCAAGCTTAACTTTTGCCTAATAGAATTATCTCTGATCATCTGATTGTGGATGGTAATTAGTATGCAAAGGTGTAATGATCAATGCTGTACCTTGTGATGTAGTTCAGGTCATTTTAAGGTAAGGTCCACCCAAATTAAGGAATTCTTTGGCCTGAAATAGCTAAGACAAACCATTGATTATTGGCCAATGATTGTTGGTTATGTCCATAGAAATTTAACTAAATGTGAGGGGTTTTGTGAAATAACCTGGCATTTGTTACTGTTCCTTCATCTTAGCATCATTGTAAATTCTAGTCCATAGATCATAGCTTAAAGTCTACTCGCTTTTAAGCAGGTAAATTCTCTAAGTTCTGTGGTTAGCCCAATGTTTGTAATATAGTCACTGACAACTAGTGAAATAGCACAGATATCTTAGCATCTATTGCTTGAATTTTTAGCAGATGCCCTAATCTTATTTAGTTTCTAGTAAAGGACAACCTGGATTCCAAGCATTGCTTTCTGAGGACAATTATTCTTGATAAGTACTTTCAGAAGGACTTATCATTAAAGCTTTTAAGAGAAATAACCCAAAATGAGGGCATTGGTGTGTAATATGGGATGAGACAGCTATTTATTTGTGGTCTCTCAGTATCATCCTATTACTCTTTTTTCTGTTCTTACTAGCATGGCTCAGATTTTGAGTCTACATTTTCTATGCTACCTTGCCAGCTGGCTATGTTCTACTAATGGGGAATATTGTTAGGAAATTGGAAGGGTAGAAATTGAGAAAACTTCCTACTTTGGTCTTCAATGATGTGGCAGTTGTTGGCAGATTGTGGAATTATATAGGAGTTTCTGTAGTAGCAGAAGAGGTGAAATGATTCTGGACTCCAGTAGCCAAGACAGAAAAGCACCTTTTCAGCAGTTCCTAGCTGGGTCCAGGTGGCCCATATTTGACGGATCTGGAACAGGTTGCAATAGCATCTCCAAAGTGGGGTAACAGGTGCAGGCTAGTGGGTTCCAGCCTAGAAGTTTTGGAAGGCTCTATTTCACTTCTCCTTTTCCGTTTTTTTCCCTTCTTTTTAACTTTTCTAAAAGGCAACAGTTTTACTATAATGTTTTCCCTCTGTTTGGTATACTTAGAGTGAATCATGTTTTCTTGAGCAGACTTTGTCCTTTTAGTTTTCTATTCATTAGACAAACCAAATACCAATGTGTACAAATATGTACTAAGACATGGGTATAAGCATGGCAAAATTTTTATGTTTGTTTCTGAGAATCAATCCCCTAACATGCTGTTGAGTCATACATCTTGTAAAAGTAAAACCCAGATACAACTATAGAATTTTTTGTTCTCTCAATGACAAAATTTAACGTTTGTCACTGAATTGTGGACTCTTGGAGAAATGGAACTATACGTCATTTATTTTTGTATTCCCAGATGTTGACTTAGTGGCACATTCATATTCTTTCCTCTTTCTAATCCATTCTCTGATAGTAACTGGTGCTAAACTTAAAGAATAAATCTGCCCCTATCACTTTCCTACTTGAAATCATTCAAATTCTCCTTACAGCTGTTAGGATAAAATCCAAGTTCTCTAGTGTAGCCTACTGAGAGCTTTAAAATTTGGTCATTATTTACCTTTCCAACGTTATCTCTTGCCTCTTGATTTGACTCTTCAAGTTTTTGTCACACTGGGAATCAATAACTTGCAGTTCTTCCAAAGTCTCACAGTATGTCTTACTTTTGGTTGTTGTCACATATGTGATCCCTTAAATCGGAAGGAACTCTTCTCTTCTTATTTCATCTTTGTTTTCCAAGTAAGCTCCTATTTGTGTTTGTCTCCAGCTTATATGCTTTTTTTCTTTTTACTTTCCCATGTGCTCCAGCCTGACTTAGAAATCTTTCTGTATATATTTCCAATGCAGTCTTCACTGCCCTTTTTATAGCACTTAACACACTGTGTTGCGATTGACTGTTTAATTGCATCACAGTATGCTCATAGGACTTCTCTTATGTAGGGACAACAGGTAAATTCCTAAAGCTAAAGAAAATAGGTACCTCTGCATTCTAAAGAAGCTAGAAATCTGTTCCAAGCTTATCATGCTCTCCAAACTCTCCTGTAATCCTTGACACCGTTCCCACCAAACACTCACTAACCTGTAGAAAGGGGGTGTCTAGACATTCCAGAGGAATTGTTTGAAACAGGAAAGTCAATGCGGTGTAGTGTGACATGGACCAGGAGGAAATGTTTTGGATTTTTATCTCATATTTGGGAGAGAGAACAAAAGGGTAATATTTATTTTTTAAAGTTAATCTTATGTGTTAATTTGGCTGGGCCGCAGTGAAGATATATGGTCAAACATTCTAGATATTTCTGTGAGGGTGTTTTCAAATGACATTAAAATTAAATCAGTGAACTATGAGTAAGCAGAATGCCCTCTATAACATGGGTAGTCTCATCCAATCAGTTGAAGGCCTGAATAGAACAAAAGACTGACCTACCATAAGAAAAGGGAATTCTGTCAGCAGATGGCCTTTAGACAGAACCTTCATCCTCAGCTCTCCTACATCTCAGCCTGCTGACCCACCCTGCAGATTCTGGAATTGCCAAACTCTTATCACTGGCTCTGTTTTTCTGGAGAACCCTGACTAACACAGAGGGGAAGCAAGAGATTGAATGTAACTGCAGGCATAGGAGGCAGACACTTTCATTGTCTAAATACCTGCTGAGCTTCATTTGTAAGCTTACCTCAAAAGCAACAGAGTAGAGCACAGTGAGGGAGTTCTTGGGAAAGGATGTCACGTGGTCCCTGGAAATTTGGGCTATTGGTGAATAAAAGACCAATGCCTACTACTTCCCTGGGGGATTTTCAAGACAGACTGTTGATTGGAACAGCCTGCTATGGTAAGAGGAGAAAACAGGGCAGCAGTGTTGTGGCATAAAGTCCTTCCATTTGGTTAGCAAGGATGCCATTATTGATGGGTGACAATATACATTTCCTGTATTGCCACGTGGAGAATCTTACTCAAGCTTTGTTGTTCAGAGTTTTAATTGGGGGCTCCATGGTTGATTGCCCAGAGTCTCCAGTCTCTCTGGAGGTAAACATTGCATGACCCAAAGTCCTTCTCATAAATCACACTGTTAAACTGTGTAGTGGTTGAGGCTCCCACGTAACAAAGATACTCTTCCCTGAGATCATTACCCACATGAAACAAAGGCCAGGCCTCTCTTCAAGTAAGGTTAAATTATTTGTTACATGCATGGGAATTTTGATTTAAAACTTTTTGGTCACTTGGAGGTATTGGGGAAATGATGTATATACTTGAGAATTCTTGGGGGTGTTAAGGGAAGCAGTGTAGATAGACTGTGTTTTAATGAAGGCTTTCCTTGAGAGCAGTTTTTCTATCTAATTCAGACTTAACAAACCAGTTATTCATGTATGTCTTCCCAACTAGATGTGAGTTCTGTGAAAATGGGAATGATATCTTTCTTGTTTCCATGACCCAGCACAGAGACTAGCACTAATAGAGCCTGAAGAAATATTTGTCTACTGAATGGAGAAAGATTTATCACAAAACACTGAGCAGATTGCCACTTCAGAGCTGTACTGTTATGATATATGTGTTCCTGATGTTCATGATAGACTCATAAAAGGTCAAAGCCTCAATCATAAGTCATCAGCATTAGCCTACATAGAATGAAGAGAAAGGCCTTGATATGAAGTGGTCCATTAGCCTTCTAGAAGTAGCTGAAATATTTAGGAATTACTGTTAAGAGACAACAACTACTTTTAAGACTCAAGTGTAGCCTTTGTATCTTCCTTTTTTAAGAATGATTTATGACCAGAGCCATGTAGTTAATAACATGAAATTCAGTTCCTAAAGGCTTCACTGCATGGTTAATAACACTCTGGAAGGATTCTTTCATGATAGTTATAACCTAGTATATGTGTTGGGTGTGTCATGACAAATTCATTTCAAATGTATATAAAGAGTTCATCATTTGGTTTAATAGTGACATATTATGACAGATTGCAAAGTTTGAACAAAGAAGATATTTTATGTCTAGGATTCATGAATAATGCCTTTTATTTTAAATACACTTTTGATTTTAGAATAATTTTAGGTTTATAGAAATGTTGTGAAGATTGCATATATTTCTTATATACCCCACACTTAATTTTCCTTATTCTTAACATCTTAGATTAGTATGGTACATTTGCCAAAATTAATGAACCAATATTAATACATTAGTATTACTTAAAGCCCATACTTTATTCAGATTTCTTAGTGTTTAACTGATGTTCTTTTTCACTTTCAGGATCCTATCCAAGATACCACATTATCACATTATGTCTCTTTAGGCTCCACTTGGCTGTGACAGTTTTTTTCAGATTTTCTTTTTTGTTTATGGCCTTGGCAGTTCTAAAGAGTATAATTCAGTTATTTTGTGGAATATACCTCAGTTGGGATTTGTCTGACATGTTCTTATTATTTAACGAGAATGTGCATTTTTGGAAAAAAGACTACAAAGGTAAAGTGCTATTTTTATCACATCGTATTAAGGGTACATTCTATCAGCATCATTTATAATCCTGGATATTGACTTTGAACATCTGGCTGAGGTAGTGCTTGCTAGGTTTCTCCATGGTAAAGTTACCCTCCTTTCTTTGCCATGCTGTCCCTTTTGGAAGAAAATTACTATGAAGAATTATGCTAACTTCTTTGAAGGTATAGTATCGACATAAATCATTTTTTATTCTTCTGGATGGGAGATTTATCTTTTGTCCTCCATTTATTTTTTTATTCAATCATTTGTGAATATCACTATAAACTCATGGTATTTATAATATACTCTAAATCATTTTCCAATACAGTTTTATTACATTGCTCAAATTGTTCCAGCTTTAGCCATTGGGAGTTGGTTCAGTTGGCTTTTATGTCCCTTTGACATAACACTATCATGTTCTTGTTGTTGTTGTTGTTGTTGAACACTTCCTTAATTCCTGTCATTATAAGAAGTTTCAGGCTCAACTTACATATTTCCTGTTCCAGTTCTGGAATTAGCTGTTTCCTCAAGAAGCTCTGGTTCTTTTTATTGGAGAATGGTGTTAGAAATCAAGATCTTTCTGCTAGAGATGCTCATTGCTACCGGAGTGTCATTGCTCCTAGGCCCCTCATCTGACAGAGCAAGGAAATATATGTGTGCACACTAACTTCTGAATATACAAATATATGTAAATATTTACACATCCATCTGTATCTATATGAAGCTAAATATGAGTATATAATGTCTTCAACTCTAATTCATTACATACATCATTCCAGCCTTCTCCCTTTGTTTGCTGTAATATACAACAACATGTAAAAAACGTAACTTGTACATTCCACCTATTCTCTTGATTGTCTAATTCTAGTAGAGTAGTTTCAGAATTGTTAACCTGAATTCCCATGGAAGACAAATTTATCAATGAGATCATGGGCTTATGTACAATTCCTTTTGCCTTTAGTCTTAGTCTCCATGCTTTTCTAAAGTTAAATGGGTCAGCACCTCTTTTCCCTATTGCCTTCAATGATGTTATTTTATACAATTGTAATAATAGTAGTAGATCCTTTTGTTATAGTATATCCTGGAATTCCACAAACTTCTAAATGAGCATTGCTTCATTTGTATATATTAGGGTTCATGCTTTGTGCCATAAATTGCTGTGTTTGACAAATGCATATTGTCATGTATCTACCATTGAAGTAGCACACAGAATAGTTTTACTGTCCCCAGAAATTTCATGTACTTCACCTATTCAACCCTCCTCTACCTTACTCCATTTCTATTTACCATTTCTATAGTTTTGCCTTTTCAAGATTGTCATATAAAGGGAATCATACAATATGTAGCCTTTACAGATGGGCTTCATTTGCCCAATAATATATATTTAAGAGTACAATTGGTCCTCCATATTCAGGGGTTCCCCATCAGTGGATTCAACTGACTGGAGTGGAAAATAATTGGGAAATAAATTTTCTTTGTACTGAACATGTACAGATCTTTTTTCCCTGGTCATTATTCCCTAAACAATACAATATATCAGCTATTTACATAGAAGTTATATTGTATTATATTGATATGATGTTAGTATTATAAATAGTCTAGAGATGATTTAAAATATACAGAAAAATGACCATAGGTTATATCCAAATACTATGCCATTTTATATAAGATACTTGAGCATCTGTGGATTTTGGTATCTACAAGAAGTCCTGGAACAAATCCCCTATGGATAAAGACGGACAACTGTAGTCACTTTTTATATATTTTATTACACAAAATGGATGTTTCTGGATTTATTTCCATCTCTAGGAATAAATTCTATGTTGGGAGAAGTAAACAAGCTCAAAGAAATGTAAAGCACTGAGAAATTCAGCCTTTGCTGGATATCTTGTTTGTCCTTTCAAATCTACTTTCTGTCTTTTTAAACTGGATTTCAATTCTGGAAGGCTAATTTATATAGAGCTCATGATGAATTCCTTTGCCCTTTGATCTTGGGTAGATTAAGCCAATGAGCAGTCCTGCAGAAAACAAGAGGGAAGGTGGAGAGTGAGGTCATGCTTTTACTATCTTTGCTCTCTTCCTGCATGGTGTCCTGGTTACTGACTTATGGGGGACAGTTATTCTCATGTGGGCCTCTCCACATAATTTCTCATTTTGGTTCTGGTAAGCATTCCATCCCCTTTGCTTTTGGGGCCTAATGATACTTACACGGTAGTGCATGATCCTTTCTGGTTACCCTAATCATGCCCACCATTTTGTAAACAAATCTTTTATTAAACCTTCTTTGATTTATCCTTCTGTGAGTGTACTTATGTTTCCCATTGTGGTTCTGATACATAACCCAATGCAGACTTTGTTTCTTGAACATTCAGACTTCATGTTATAAAACAGATACCTCTTGGAAAAATGGAGGAAGATACTCTTTGTGATGGTTAATATCGAGTATCAACTTAATTGGGTTGAAGGATGTTGTTTCTGGGTGTGTCTGTGAGGGTGTTGCCAAACAGATTAACATTTGAGTCAGTGGACTGGTAGAGGCAGACCCACCCTCAATCTTGGTGGGCACCATCTAATTAGGTGCCAGTGGGGCTAAGAGAAAAAGCAGGCACAGGAACATGTAAGGACTAGACTGGCTGAGTCTCCCCGTCTTCATCTTTCTCCCATACTGGATGCTTTCTGCCCTCCAACTCAGACTCCAAGTTCTTCAGCTTTTGGACTCTTGAACTTACACCAGTGGTTTGCCAGGGGCTTTTGGGCCTTTGACCTCAGACTGAAGGCTGCACTGTTGGCTCCCCTGATATTGAGGTTTTGGGCTCGATCTGTCTTCCTTTGCTCCTCAGATTGCAGACGGCCTGCTGTGGGATTTTCCTTGTGATCATGTGAGTCAATACTCCTTAATAAACTTCCTTTCATGTATACATCTCTTCTATTAGTCCTGTCCCTCTGGAGAGCCCTAATACACCTAGTTTCACCTCCAGCATCTATTCATGTACCAAACTCCCGACTCTTTATACTTAGAGATCCAGGATCAGGATTCTCTCCTCCGAAGGGTATTAATTTAAGAGAAAGGCTAGAATATTGGTTCCAATCTTAGGCTTTGTCCTTGTAGCACCTTAGTAAGGTTAGTTACTGGTTGTTTTCTGTCATTGTCTTGTTTTTTATTAAGAGAAAGTTTCTTTGTGTGTCAGGGATCCTATACTTCCTCAAGCCTGCATATTGTAAATGGCTGAGGTTCTTGTCTAGTTAATAGCTTTGAATTATAAAAGTCTTTTTTAAATGTCAAAAGTAAAGTATCTGGCTTGTTTCCTCTGCCTTAAGATTTTGTATGCTGTCTTTCTGGGCAGGGAAGGCAAACCCATATCCAAAGTTTATATTAATTCTAATAAAGTCAATCACTGTCTGCTCCCAGGTAGGAGAAGCTCAATGAAGTCACCACTGAGAGGTGACTCACTAGTCTCTTCTGAAAATATCAAGGTCTCAGATATTCTTCTCCTGTTGGAAAGTTGGTTAGTAGCAATATTTCAGCAAGAGTTTGTGGGGAGGAACCAGTGCTGTTGGGCCTATGCGTAGCTTCAGTCTCTTCCACCATGGTCCCTCTATTCTTCTCATGTGGGCCTCTCCACATAATTTCTTGTTTTGGTTCTGGTAAGCATTCCATCCCCTTTTCTTTTGGGGCCTAATGGTGGTTACGGGGTAGTGCATGCTCCTTTCCGGTTTCCCTAAATCATGCCCACCATTTTGTGAACAAATCCTTTATTAAACCTTCTTTGATTTATCCTACTGTGAGTGTACTTATGTTTCCCGTTGTGGTTCTGATATATAACCCAATGCAGACTTTGTTTCTTGAACATTCAGACCTCATGTTATCCATAATTTAAACACTAAAGTGGCTGAAAACTGTACCACCAGAGAGGACATCACGCTCGCTTTGTTGAGGAGTGCTTCCCTTACGATTAATACTTTCTGGATGGAATTACTATGAGAGACAAAGATTGGTATATGTTGTGCTCATTTCCTTTATATGGATCATGCAACCTTTTCCCATGATTTTTAGCCTTATTTTTCAATACCTGGGTAAGTGGCTAAGCCATTCACCACTGCCCAGGATTCAGTATATAATAATACCTGTGGCTATTTTTCTCTCTCCATTTGAAATGAATATCAAATATTCCCATTTGAAATGAATGTCTGACTTGCAACTCTGTCCACAGAGATTATTTTTTTTTTACTCCACTGACTCTCTACATAGATAGCATCCTTGTATTCCAAGAATATCTCTAGTATAATAATGGGCTTTACTAGGCTATATGTCCTGAATCATGGCAGTTTGCTCTGGCTGAAGAGTCCTTTATTACTGTGGACCCCACTTGAATTTTTTAGCATTCAATTTTCACTATATAAATGCTTAGAACAATTGTCTCTCCAAAATCCAATGATGCCTACACAGCATTATGGCTCTTTCCAAATAATAGGAAGTTTAAAGTATATTAACTTACCTTTTACTTTAGATGTACTATCCTAATATGGACTTGGAATTCTGAAAATTTAATTAGTTGGTTGACCTCTGCAGGATTTTGGGATTGATTTTCTGCTCTTCAGCATGCATGTGTCTTATTGCCAAGGTTCTGTTGACCTGGTGTCAACATAGCATAGTTTGTGAAATTAGAAGACAATCAAAGGGCTGGGCGCTGTAGGTCACACCTGTAATCCCAGCACTTTGCGAAGCCGAGGCGGGCGGATCATGAGGTCAGGAGATCGAGATCACCCTGGCTAACATGGTGAAACCGCATCTCTACTAAAAAATACAAAAAATTATCCGAGCATGGTGTCATGCGCCTCTAGTCCCAGCTACTCAGGAGGCTGAGGTAGGGGAACCACTTGAACCCGGGAGGCGGAGGTTGCGGTGAGCAGAGATTGCACCACTGCACACCAGCCTGGTGACAGAGCAAGACTCCATCTCAAATAAATAAAGACAATCAAAGACAATATTATGACAAGGAATAGAAGAGGTAATATAGCCCTGAGACATTTCTGTGACTGTGTATTGCTGTGCTTACCATGTAAAGGTATGTTTACTTCAATCCTCCCTGATGCTGTACTTCAGGTAAACGAGATTGACCACATTAACATCACCTTACCAAGTGCCAGGTACCTTAGTGATATACTTCATTAAAGACCTGCACCTGGAACGGCAGCTATGGTTGGGGTTGCCAACCAGTTAAATGTATAATAAATAGTTCATCATTATATACTATGCTCCATATTTTCCTTTGCAGGAGCCTTATGGGTTGATCGAACAGTTCTCTGATGGGTACCATCACTCTGCATCCTCAAAACTTAGAGGATGGCACTAATTTCTGCATGAGGTATTATTTCTAATTTACCATCTCGGCATTGGAGGTGATCAGGAATTTCAACTTGGCTTTTCCTACTATAATGGTTGCTGCTCTACAAATATAAAAGCCAATGTATGGGTTTTGTCTGCTTCTAAGTACTATGTCGCTGTCAAATATATATCCAGCGACTTGTTAATATCTTCAGGGTGTATTTAAGTGTCCATTGTGCTCTATTTGTATCAGACTTGGACTAAAATCTAATTTCCCCCCAGGTCTCCATAAACTCCCACTCATCCCAAGACAATGTGGGCATTTTGGATCTCCTGGTATTAGTGTCACCTCAGACCTGGAATTTAGCCCTCTTTGTAATATTGGATATTCTTTCTTCTCCAGTGCATTATTATCATGTCAAATGGGAGGATCAAAAGAATAGACTTGTAATTACATTGCAGGGGTCTTCCTCAAGGCAAACAAGCCTTCTCTTTAACTAACAGGTTCTACAAATTGACTTAGATCTGAAACTGGTTGAGGGAATGCCATTGTCAATTTTGGTGGTCTATATGAGCCATGTGATCACCAGCTCTTGATATTTATGCTTATATAAATTGAGAAATACCATAACAAGCTGTCAATCTATGTTTCCTCTGGAGCACCAAGATATATTAGCTGCCACTACAGATAACTTAGATCAAGATATTCTGATTGTCACTCTAGCCTTATTACAATTTGATAATTATGTTCACTTTGCCTCAAATGGTTAAGTGCTGCCTCACTGCCATTTAGGAATCTTACCATTTCTGCTAATTGTAGATGACCTTATTTCCATGTCAGTGTTTCCTGCCTAACACTACCTTGCAGGGGAGAGCTACCACCCAAGAGTCCAGTGCTTCTCTCACCTGTTAATTCCTTATTACCTAGTTCAAAACAAGTGTTCTCTGTGTCGTCTTGGAGTATATAGTGCAATGGTATGTTTTTCAGTTCTTGCATAATATATCCATCCTAACAATTCCTTTAAAAATATGGGACTCCCAATTAACTTTGCATTTCAGATAAATGAGAATTTTTAAACAGTATAAGCTATGTTTCAAATATTGCTTGAGACACACTTATACTAAGAAATTATTTGTTGTTTGTGCTAAATTCAAATTTCAGTGGAGTCCTGCATTTTAACTGGCAACCTCATCACAGAACAACACCTCCTGTCACATTTATCACCAGAGGCAACCATTTAGATCTCTGTTACCTGATGGCATTTGAGAAATAGCCATTCTTCCTACAACTTATTCTTATCGTGATCTTGCCTTTCTATCTCCTTGGGGTAAGATTATCCTCGGGTGACCTTACATCTTGTTTTGTGTGGGACAGTCTTATTTTATTTCTGTTGTCTTGACATAATTGCTAACAATCCTTTCACTTTCAGAAGTGTCTCGGTTGAGATGATAAATTATATGGTTACTGATGCCTCGTTCCATCTTTGATTTTCTCCCAACCCTATTAGTAAGTACATTTTCAGGTTTTTTTTTTTTTTTTTTTTTTTTTTTTCCCTCATAGCCACACTCTAATCTCCAGGAGATGCCAACATTTTGACTAACCCTTACTTCACTCCCACGAAGCACTGGGTCACACTATGCTGCTGAAGCTAATGTAGACACACACAAAAATGGCTCCTGAAAAAACAATATTAGTGACAGTAACTTCCTGTGCTTGTTACCCTGTGTGAAGAGAGAGACTGAGCCAATATTATTGAATTCAGTAAATATAAGTGATTAATAAATAAATCAGGTGAAAAATATGTAAGTGCCATTTGTTTGAAAGCAGGTAATTTATACTTTAAAAAAACATAGTAAGGATGATGTCTATATATGATACATAGGAACTGTTAATTAAACTGCAATTTTTGAGTGTGCAGAAATAAAATAATTTTTTATATTGCCTAAGGTCACAATTTCCATTTCATAGTGTCTATCAAACACAATTCTTGTACCAAACAAAATTACTCAATAAGGTTGCAGCTTTTGGGTGTGAAATGTCAAATTACTTGAATGACTGATTTTCACCTTGATTCATCCATTTATGTTTTGTATTTAGCTGTGTGCATGTTTGGGAGGGGTCTTAAGTACATAGCCTTATATAATCACCCATAACAATATAGGATCAGCGGTCTGCTGAGTCAAAACCACTTATTCTTTCCTTTGTAAGCATCACATAAATATAGGCAGGTCCCTTCAGAAACCAAAATAACTGTCTCTAACTTTTAATAAAATAAACAAGGACACGGTAGTAAAAGTTTTTTTAAAAACATACATTGATTTTATATAAGCTAAAATATGAAGTGTTCAAAACAGAAGGAAAAAGAGCATTTATCAGTAAGAATTAACATTGTAAGAATATTTATTTCAAAGTGTATCTTTAACTTAAAGATTAAAAAGTTATTTAGAATTTACTAGAGGAAAACAAATGTCATTTTATTTTCTTTATGTTAACTCATCTAAGACAAATAAATATAATGCATTATTACATATTAGCAACCATGATTGGATTTTATTTTTAGATAGTAAAATAATATGTTGTCTTTTTAAATTTAGATCAAAGGCTCTTTGGGAAAGCTTAATTTGAGATATTGCTGCTAATTTCATCAGTATTTTAATGGCCTCCAAGGTAAATTGTGAATGTTTTATGAGTATTTAGAAGTAATGTAGATATTCCAAGGAGGAAAAATGGAAATAAAAAGAAAAACGTGTAATGTCATAATACTTCATTAGTGTGGAGAAGACATTAGCAAGAAAATTCCAGGTCAACTTAAAATGGTCTTATGGGGTGCAGGCATTTTAATGACCATCACAAGAGGGTTGTCCTGTCCCAAACCAAAGCCTGTGTCGGATTCTATAAATAGATTAGAAAGCAAATAGCCTTTTGGTTTACTGTAAAATGAGGATGTGTGAAAATGTTTCTTTGCAAATTTGCTTTTGATAATCAGGAGATAGCATGCATAATTTACTAAAAGAAAATGTATAAATATTTAAGTAACATAATCAGAAATACAATCCTGTTGTTTTTCTTACATGGAATAAAATATTTATTCCAATTAAATTATCTGGATCAAGAGTTGACCAACTAGGCCTGCAGGTCAAATCTGACGGCCACCTGTTTTTGCAAATAGTTTTTTTTGGAAAAATCCTCGCTCATTCATCTAGGTATTGTCTGTGGTTGCATCTGTGGTACAGTGTCAGTTGAGTACTAGTGACAGACTGTTTGGCCTGCAAAACCTAAAATATTTATTTTATGGTCTTTACAGAAAAAATTTGTCAATATCTAACTAGATGGTTGTTTTAATTATTCAATTCTCTAGACATAATCCTCCTACCAACCGTCAGTGTAACTGAGTCATTAGAATATTAATTACCATCAAATTTTATGGCATTGCTGTAACATTTTATTTATTTAGATGTTCATATGTATTAATTCAGGAAAATGCTTATTAAGGACCTGGAGTGTTCACTTTACAAGATACAGTGAATTCAAAGATTTGAACAATCTGGTCCTTGACTTTAAGATCTCGTGAGATACTAGCAGGGGAATGTCTCAGGCTGCAATTTAGACATATCATTGCAATATGTGTGTTTATTCATTTATCAGATGTTTCAGAGCAAGTGCAAATTATTAGGTGCTGTGCATATGCTTGTATGGTGAAAATAGATATACTCCTTGTTCTCATTAAATTTATGAAATAGCTAAGTCAAAAGGGAAGAATAAATACTTACAAATTGTGACAAATACTATGAAAGAAGTGAATAAATTTCAGTGGTGGAGATTAATGCCAAAGGACAGTTTTTCACAGCATAGTTAAGGGAAAGCCTCATTGAGAAGGTATTTCAGTTATTTGTTGCCACATACGAGCCATCTTATAACTTGGCAGGTTAAAATAACCATAATTATTTATTTTCTTCACAAGTCTGCAATTTTGGCAGGTCTTGGCAAGGGCAGATCCTCTCTACTCCATGTGGCATCAGCTAGAATGGCTCTATGGGCTGGAGAATCCTCTTACATATTGGCTTACTCACATGGCTGGCCAGGTTGATTTAGTGGTCACCTGGGAGCTTGGCCGTAGTTGTGGCTTGGACATTGGGGTCTCTCTAGGTGAGCTTCTTCAGGCTACTTGCAGTTCCTCACAGCATGGTGGCTGGGTTGCAAAAGTGAGTGATCCAAGAGAACTAGGCAGAACCTGTATTGCTTTTTATGATCCAGCCTCAGAAATTGCATAGTATCATCATTTGCTTTATGGTAATTAGTCCATCTAGATTTAAGGGGAAAGAAAATAGACCCCCTTACCTCTTGATGGGAAGAATCTCAAAGTCTTATTGAAAGAAGACCATGTTATTAGGATATAGTGCTATAGCCCTCTTTGTAAAGTACATTTTGCCACAAAATGCAATAATTTGTACAATTATACTAAGGCCTGAAGGATAAGAAGTCAGATCTGCCAATAATGTGAAGAGTATTTTTCTAAACAGAGCTAACATCAAATGTGAAAACACTGCAGCAAGAAAGAGATTGGCATGTTTGAGAAACCTGGAGGAGACCAGTGCAGTCAGCAAGGGGAAAATTGATTAATGTTTAGTTTGCAGAGCTGGGAAGTGTGTGATCACACTGGGCCCTTTAGGGCAAGGCATTGCTTTCAAATTTTATTCTCTAAGCATTATAAGAAGCTTTTGAAATGTTTAATGCATGATAGGAATATAATTTAATTTATATTTCTAAAGATCTTCCTGACTTCAGTGTGGAGAATGGAAGGAGGGGTTCAAAGTTAGGGGCTTTAGGGGCAGAGAGATCACTTAGAAGGCTATTGCAGTAATTCCAGTGACTCATGATTTTGTCTTAAAACAGAGTAATTGTGGAAATGAATATAGACAAAATGATTTGAATAGAGAAAAGTTTAGCAGTAGAATGTGTATGTGTTGTTACTGAATGGATAAAGGGGTAAAGCATAGGGAATGTGGAAGAACCAAGAATGATTTCTAGTTTTTAGGAATGAGCAACTAAACGGGTACTTCTATCATTTGTGTAGAAGGAAAACCCTAGAACAGGAACACATTTCTGGTGAGTTTAATCAAGGGTTCTGTTTTGGGCATTGTATATTTGAGATATCTCTGATATTGTCAACAGAGTTGTTGGTTTGGCTTGAAGATACAGATTTGGAAGTCATCATCATACACATGGGATATGTGCTCTTATGGCATGGGAACTTATGAGATCATCTCAGGAGAGAATACAGAGAGAGGAGAGAAGAGAACCAGAGCCAAATTCTTTGGAAGGCAGTATTTGGATACTGTTAGGAAGAGAGAAATGCCTGAAAGAGAAAGAGAAGTCAGGGAAGTTTGGAGATACCTTAGGACATGGTGAGAAAAGAGAAACCAAGAGGTTGGAGAGTTTCAAAATCCAGAATACCTTCTGGGCAATCTTGTAAGATAAGAATGTGATGTGTGAATCCTTCAGGTTCGGCAATTTGGAGATATTTGGCTAGAAGCCAAATTGGAGGGGGGTGGAGTGTGGTGTGAAGAGAGGAGGATTGTGCATGTATGTGATAGATGCTGTGTGGCTGTGCAGCAGAACATGAGGAAGACTTGACAATTCACGGAAGGCTGCACAGAAGAGATGGCAGAACTGCTTCATGTAAGTAGAATGGTCTACTAATCAAAGAAATACAAATTAAATCACAATGAGATATTGTCTTACACCAGTCATAATGGCTGTAACTAAAAAGACAAAAAAATTACAGATATTGGAGAGGATGTGGCGAAAAGGGAACCCTTATATACTGTTGGTGGGGATGTAAATTAACAAAAGCTCTATGGCAAACAGGATGGAGATTTTCTCAAAGCACTAAAAATAGAACAGTCTTTCAATCCAGCAATCCCACTACTGGGTATCTACCCAAAGGAAAATAAATCTTTATATCAAAAAGATACTTCACTTATATGTTTACTGCAGCGTTATCACAACAGCAAAGACATGAAATCAACCAAAGGGTCCATCAATTGATGACCGGATAACAAAAATAGTGTGTGCGTGTGTATATATACACACACGCACACACATACATGCACACACATATATAAACATGTGAATACAACTCAGCCATCAAAATAATGAAATCATGTATTTTACAGCAATATAGATAGAACTGGAGGCCATTATCTTATGTGAAACAACTCACACAGAAAGACAAATACCACATGTTCTTACTTATAAGTAAGAGCTAAATAATGTGTATACATGGAAGCAGACTGTGAAAGAATGGACAATGAAGACTCACAGGGGTGAGAGGGTGGGAAGGGGCTGAGGAATGAGAAATGCTTTATGGGTACAATGTACATTATTCAGGTAATGGAAACAGGAATAGCCCAGATTTCACCACTACACAATGTATCCATTTAACAGAAATCCATTTTTATACTCTAAATTTATACAAATTTTAAAAAATGGTCTAGTTTGCTGATTCATAGTCTGAAATATGTTCATTTAAAACATTTTTAATGGGAATACAGGGTGTTCCCATTCCAACACAGAGTATACAGTATAATGCAAATTTTGTTCATAAAGACTGTTTCTGTCTTGTCTTTGCCATGTTTGGTTCTTAAGGTTAACTCTTATTTTAAGTGGCTTTAAATGCCTATGCTTTAGGTTTTCTGTGTGTGTGCACACGTATGACAGAGGGGGGTGGGAAGAGAGAGCTAGTCTTCAAATGAAGGTTTGTCAGCCTTCAGAATCCCATGCCATTTTCACTATGCTAGTCTATCTAACTAGCAATTAGATCCATTCATTCAATAAATATGTTTGATTCCCTTCTAAAATAAAGCAATCATGACACTTAACCTCTATAAAAGTGCGTACTTCTGTGGACAGATAATGTTTTATGCACTTTACATGTATTACCTCATTTAGTTCTCACAATAGTCTTATGAGATCCCATTTTACAGGTGGGGCAATTGAGATCCAGAATGTTTATATAAATGTTTAGAGCTTCCACATGTGGAAAATGGTGGAATCAAGTTTCCAATCAGGCAATCTGGGGCCAGCGCTCTTTAACTATTCTCTAGGACACACACACACACACACACACACAGTCATTATTTCTGGAGTTTAGTAAGCTGGGAGAGGTAAGCAAAAAGGCTGCAGGAGGCAGCTGCCATTTGATCACTGGCCGTTTAAGCTCTGTTCAGGGTTTGAATTTTCATCTAAGCAATGGCTGTGTCTTGATGTGTTCTGAGCAGCAAGTGATGGGATGGGATTTGCTTCTAATCTATAGCTGGTATTGAGCATAAAAAGTGAACAAGCTCTGTAGAAGTATAAAGTACATAAGCTTTATAACAACTATCATAGACAGAGAGGCATTTCTTGCTCTCAGCTTGGTTCCCAGAAACTCTCATTGCACAATCTTGGCTAAAATGATAATTACGATGCTCACAATACTAAGTAATGCTACCAACTCCAAAGCAGTTATTAATGATAATCAAAAACTCGAAGACAAAACTAAAATAAATAACCTCACAAAGTCAGCTCAAGTCATATTTTACAAAGTTTTTGAAAAATGTTATTAGGTTTAAATAAATGTTTTATGAATGTATTCAAATACAACTTCTTTGCTGAAACCTTTCTCAATCCCCATTTGGCATTAGTTGCTATATCTTCTGTAGTAACTATAGATTGTTCCCATAACAATCTATTTGACCTCTATTAACCAGTTATTATTCTACATTGTCATTTATCTATTTACGTGTAATTCACAGTTTGTTTCGATTTGATCCAGCAAAGGTTTATGTAGCATTTTTAGTGCACTATGCTCAGCATTCCCACATCATATGATAAGTGACTTAGAGGCCTATAAGAAACATTGAATTGTTATAAAGGAGAGACTCAAAATCTTTTAAATTTGTTCTCTAGCACAGCCTATCTAGAATAAATATGAATAAACCAACTTTTTATTATCTTTGCGTGATGCAATTTTTTTTTGTATTTAATGTAGTATTTTAACTTTCTCTTATTTATTGGTCAAATCTTGAATAATTCCAGAGCCAAGGTTCATAAAGAAAATATAGTTATAAATAAATGCATATTTTAAAAGGGCAAACATTTCTTGACATTTAAAACAGCAAATCCATGAATTTTGAAAAGGAAGACAGGTTTTAAGATTATATTTTATCAGATGGATATAGGCTGTCAGTAACCTGATTGCCAAAAAGCCCTTCTACCATTATAAAATTGGCAAGGAAGAAAAATGTGCCTGTATTGTTGATTGTCTTATACTGGAGAGTATAATTATATCTCTGACTGTAGGCTAGATGGAATTGTGACTACCTGATAATAATGCTTACTCAGTTAAGAAGGGGCTTGTGTGCTTACAAAATTAAATTAAAGCAGGTTGAGTCTTCAGGCACAAGTTTTGACATTTCCTTTCAAATGTAGACCTAGACAGGACAGTGTTTATGGGTATAAATAATCTGAGTATGAGAAGATTTTAATACAAGGATAATCATTACAGAATGAATAGAGAGAAGAATGGATCACTGACTAATTCATCAGCAGATCTCATGAGTGATTCATCTGATGTGAAAGAGAAGTAATCCTGAAGATGTAGAACCAAATCCAGGTGTTGTAGAGCCTTGATGTCATTGCCACATTTATTCAGAAACAGTTCAACAGAAACAGAAGAAACTGAGTGGTCAGAATTCTGATTTTTTATTTCAATTGTATTCATTTGTCTCATAAAGATAATTTGTATGTAAAGTATGTAAGAATCGTCTTCTGCAAAGTGAAATTTTGCTTCAGATTATGGGTGAGGGGTTTTGGATGATGGGTTTTATTTTAGGAAAAACCCTTGAGATTAAAATTTTGAACTCCAATTCAATCTATGTTTTAAATTCTGAATATTAACGATATGGCATATTTTATATAATTATAGAATTGACTTTTTGAGTTACAATATTTCCTTAGTGCTGTATTTTCACAGCAGTGAGTAAATTTTACTGTAACTGGAATTTAACTTTTAATTCTCCAAGTTTAAGAATTTTAAACAATTTTGATGAAAATAGTTTTAAATTAAAACAATTTGCTTTTTAAATTTTTAAATAGACACCACTGAAATCAACCACTTTTAGAAATGATTCAGGAACACTGTTATGATCCTTCATGATTATGATGGTCTATAGTACAAAATAATACTGTTGTGATAGGTTATATAATATAATTACAATACTATAATGCCTAACTTTTTGTCGCCCCAGTTGCTGACATACCATGGGTTGTCCGTATTTCCTTGTATTGTTATGTGTTCTTCTAGGAGAATCTCATTGCCTTTTTCACAAATTATAATCTCATAAATGCACTTAAGTCTAGATATCAGAGAACCAATAGTGTGAGAATTTTATCTTATAATAAAAGTCACTGAGTTGGGGGAGGTAAGAATTTCACTCTTGGATACCAGTGCAGAAGGGACTCTCTGTGACCCTGGGACTTGTGACACTGTCTTGTTCCTAGATTCCTCTTCTCACTATATTTAAGAGGTTTGGAATTTTTGAATAATCAGAGTATTATTAAATAATAATAATTTGGTAGTCAAAATTGCTGTGAGAGGTGTCCTATGGCATCTTCTAATTTTAAAGACAATTTGTATTTGTGGCCTTAAGGGACTTTAAAGTTTTTACTTTAACATTCCAAGGATATTGATTACATGCTTGAAAAAGACTTGGAAAAATAATACAGGTTTGGCAAATTGCTATGTGCAATTTCATAAGCAATGAACAAAAACCATAGACATTTTCACCCATCTTTGGGCAGATGGTGAATGGCAACAGCAGAGATTTCAAATATAGATGTAGCACATATATACTGCAAACAGCTGTAATAGCTAAAATACATGCCAGAAGACTTAATCATTCTGGATTTTTTTCCGATACATGCTAGCATACAAAAATAGACTTCTCTTTTCTACAATTGCTATAGAATTCTTTGAAATAGGCAAGTGCATCTATGATATAAGAACTTTGCTGTGTGCTGATTAGGCTGTATTTTCAAGGCTCCTTGAAAACTGGTTGATTAGCAAAATTCTCATTAGTTATGATTTGGTGTGTATAACTCATGACCAATTGTGACTTCTTGTTTTTGCTACTGAGTTGGCTGAATCAACTGTTTTGTTATGTGTAGACCCTGCCAATACCAAATATCCAGATGAAAACTGAAAAGCTGAATTGACTGCACATTCTTTTACATTTGTATATCTGTCTTTAGGTAGAAAGGACAGCTAAGGCTTTAAGAATATATCCTTTTTTTTCACTGATGGAGTTCTTACATTATGATTTGAGATTTAAAAACTTCTGAGTGTCTTAAAGTGAGAAGATCTTTGACTTGTTTGAAAATAAGAAAGTAGCATAGAGTTTTTTCAGCACAAACAAGGAAAAAGTAATCTATATTACTTTAGAAACTTTGGGGGAAATATCTCTGCCAACAAACAAAGCCACCATTAAGGTTCTTATACTCTAGATGTTGTTAGCTTTTATGGAATCTTATGTATGACAATTATAGCAGAAGGGGGCTCTCAGTAGGTCAACTGATATGTATTTGGCAGTAGAGGGTGGGGTATGAGAAAGAAGTGAATGTTTAGAGTCCATAGATCTGAATTAGTCCTTACTGAAACGTATGAACTGATGTGAATTTCACTAAGTATCCTGAATTGGGGATGATATTAGCATTGTCTAACTTAGTAAGAATTAAAGGAGATGATGAGTTAAATAGATGTTGTAAACTCTTATATGATATTCGGATGCTAGCTAAGCATGACACTCAAAGGATATGGGCCGCCATAATTTCCTGTTTGTTTCTTCCAGTTTGCTGACATTTCAAGCAGATAAGAATTCTGGTTAGAAATTTGTGATATCTCTTCTTTTCCTTTTGTGAATAATCTCTTCTTATTCCATTTACCCTGTGGTTGCTTCTTTTCTTCACGTTCTTCTTTTCTAGTTTACATCCCCTCTCATGCCCCAGGCATTGAGTGATCAGTGCTGTCTTTATCCTCTCAACAAACTCCAGACTTTAGGAAAACCTAATGTAGCTCTTTATCATCAAAACATTAGAGGCTTATTTTAGAGTGGATATAATAATAAAGGGTCAACCATTAGTATTAGTATTAGAATGTATTCTAGGTATTCTAAACTTGACATCTTGAGACTAGGATAATCCACATATTCTACTGAAACAAATATGTTTTATGGGTTAATTATTATTTAAGCAACACAACTTTATTGTGTAGTATGTAATATCATCTTAGATATTATTAAGATGACATGATAATCCAGCAGGACAGATCCAAAGGGGAACAGTGATGGAAAAATGAAATAATTAAATACACTAGAATTTTAAATATAGAGTCATTTCTCCCATAATGACTATGTATGTTCTTTAAAAATCACTATAATGTGGAATATTATGCAATAAAAATAGAATTGGAGAGACATAGAAATCCTAGTCATTTAAGTAGACTTAATAAAAACACAATATCCTATTAAAGTTTCAAGCATCTTAGATTCCAAGTAAATATACTACTACAGTAAATAGGTGAGTATTGAAATTTATTTTGAGAATAGATATTAAATTTGTTTGGTATGAATGAACGTGGTGAAATGTGGCATTTGGGTATCATGAAGAAATGGAAGGAAGAACAACATCATCATTAAGGCAAAATTTGTGTCACTGGAGTTGGCACAGATGGCTGTTGCTTGTGCCTGCAAATGAGACTGGATGCCTAGTGGTGCCTTTCTGTGGCAGCTTTATGGCTGGTGTCCTCTGTCCTGCTCCAGCACTTTTGAGTCTCCCTTAAACAGGTAGTAACTGTGTTGTATCTATCTCTTGCCTCAGTTATTTTCCTGACCTTGCCTTTGATGCTGTGCACCGTGGATTCCCTCAGCCCTGTTCATTTGGAGCTGTCATGTGCTCTCCCATTTCTTTCAAAAAGTTTTATTACTTTAAATTCTCATCATTATCTAAGGCTTTTAGATATTTATCATATTTGGATTATCTTATTAAAATATTTTTAATAGAAAAAGTAAGTAAACTCAAAAGTTATAATATATACCCATAGGACAACATATGTACAGTAAAAACAAATGGAGTAAGAGTAAGAATAAAAATGAGATATATGAATGTTTTGTGTATTCTTCTGTGGTCACTATGTTCAACTGAGTAGTGTTCTTTTCTTCCACCCAGTGTTACTTGGAACAGAAGGCACAGCCACCTCATGAAAAATCAGTATGAGCTAACATGGTTTTCTGTTTGGCTGGTTTTCCCCCTATTTATCCTCAGTGTATTAAAAAAATCAGTCATTACAAATAAGCATTGAAACAGAAAGAAAAACAGTACCATTTTCTAAAGCATAAGGTTCCCCTAAGCTGAATGAAATTGATTGTATAAGAAGTCCATGCATAATTTAAGAAATTGGATTTAAATATTTCATTTGATCATTTATTAATCCATCAGTACTTTTTTTTCACCCCCTTAGAAGGTGAGATAAAAATCCTCTCT
This sequence comes from Macaca thibetana thibetana, assembly GCF_024542745.1. Classification (NCBI taxonomy): domain Eukaryota; kingdom Metazoa; phylum Chordata; class Mammalia; order Primates; family Cercopithecidae; genus Macaca; species Macaca thibetana. The sequence goes on along the minus strand of NC_065582.1, from coordinate 60,139,292 downwards.
GGGTAAAATGGGGAAGCAAGAAAGTTAGATATAGTTGAGCATTCTAAAAGAAAATCTGTACTCTGCTACTCCCACCCTTCCTAGTAAACTCTTGAGAAGGGTGAAAGAGGTAACACCAACTGTATCTCTGGATCCCAAAATTATAATGAATCTATGGTCCGGTTTACATTTAGAAACCTGGAAGCACCATGGCAAGGCAGCAAGTGATAGAGTTGTTCAAAGGTAACTCAGGTAGCCTCAGCAAATCCTGTGATCTGCAAATAGTCATGGACATAAACCTGGAAATAGGCATATGCTTCTGGAAAGGTACAATGGAATGGGAAGCAGTAGACCTGAAGTGAATGCATGTGATGGTGTCTCATTGACAGATGGTGGATTGGACCTTATGGCCAAAGAGCCAATGGAGATTCTGATATCTCAGTGGATGCCAATTTGGGGGGTGAGGTGTCACAATAGCTGAGATCCAGATGGGATGATGTTTATATTTCAGTGGATGCCATGCAGACGGGCAATTACAAAGGGTGAGTGGCCCCTTGTTAATTATTTATTTTTTAAAAAAACATTGATTGAAAACCTATTATATTTCAGGCACTAACCTAGGCACTGTCAGAAAGTGTCTGATCTACATAAACTTTTAGATGTAGTCCTAGAGAGAAAGTAAACAATTTCTGACTTAGCACACTATATGTTACATATTATATTATCTATGTCCTTTCCATTAGAATGTGCCCAAGAGAGTAGGGATTTTTACCATTCCTATTGCTTATAGCAAAATTTATCACATAATAAGTGCTCAATACACAGTTGTGGTTCAGAAATAATTAGATTATAGAAATAGAGACATAAATTACAGGCAAATAAAAGTACTTTTTGGTATATTTGCATTGATGGCTGAAAAATTATCTGCTGTAGAGTCAAATAATATCCATTAAGCAATAAGGCCATATTTATGTGTCTAAAGTAAGGCAGGCCCAGTGAATGAAGGTAGAAACCTTTTTTTTTTTTTTTTTTTTTTTTGAGATGGAGTGTTACTCTGTCACCCAGGCTGGAGTGCAGTCCACACGATCTCGGCTCACTGCAACCTCAGCTTCCTGGGTTCAAGTAATTCTCCTCCCTCAGCCTCCCAAGTAGCTGGGACTATAGGTGCACGCCACCACACCCAGCTAATTTTTTTTTTTAATATTTAGTAGAGATGGGGTTTCACCATATTGGTCAGGCTGGTCTCGAACTCCTGACCTCAGGCAATCCACCCGCCTCGGCCTCCCAAAGTGTTGGGATTACAGGTGTGAGCCATCGTGCCCAGCCAAAATCTTTTTTACATCTGTGTCCATCCAGTATTGGGAAACAATGTGCCGCATGCACTTCATGAAGAAATGTTACTAATACTACTGATAATAACCATCTTAACTATCTTTCCAAAATTAACCAAATATTTATCTTATACATATAGAAATCTCTGGAATAACACTTTCAGTGGCAGAGGTGGGAAGAATGTGTGTGTGTAATACTTCAATGAGGGAGGAGTGTGATTGGCGTGTGTGTCCTGACTTAGTGACACTCTGCTGCCCATTTCAATTACTGCTAGTCATGTGTTGCTACCAAGTACATTACAGGTATCTAGTCCAAACTGAAATACGCTGTAAGTGTAAAATACACATCTGGATTTCAAGGATTTAGTACAAACATATAAAATATCTCTGTGATAACTTAAAATATTAATTTCATATTAAAATGATAATATTTTGTATATACTGGCTTAAATAAAATACATGGTTACCATTACTTTCACCTGTTTCTATTTTTGACTAGCACAAACTTTAAAGTTTTGTGTGTGGCTTGCATGATATATCTCTTGGGCATCAAATGTTGCTGTTTTAAACCATTTTGCTCAGACCCTTTCACTGTCTCATCTCTATTCCACTGAAAAGAATAAATTCCTGTCACATGTACTGCCACTGTTGCTCCAGAAACTTCTTACCTCCAGTATGACTTTCTTTTGCACTGGGGAATACCAAGCTTTTGTGGACATATCATTTCATTATTCCAGATAAGTTCAAATTACTTCAGGCATCCACCACCATTTCTAAATCAAAGGCCAAAGGAAAAATTAATCGAATGAGTGATTCCATTTTATGACTGGAAATTATATACGGTTCTTTATTCTGAAAGTTACTTATTTTTATTCCGGTAAACATGACTTTTTTGTCACTATATTAAACATAAAGTTACCAATAAACTCACCTAAAGGAAATTGCTTTCTTTTCCTTGGGCATTATTTATAGATAAAACTTCTATTTCAGAGGGAATCATGCATGGATTGGGTATATTATGATTAATGTAGGAGATACTCACTTTTACATGGTCTTCAAAAGCAGCAGTAAGCAAAGGGAGAGGCAGTGTATAAAGGTAGGCCTATAGATACCACAGGAAGTATAAACAATTCCAGGCCTTTATAAAAGAAAAATATTCCTAACCATTGCAGGCAGAGCAGAAGCGTACCTTCCTGAGTGACTATCTAAACTGCTCTATGTCTGATGCTGTCTATTTAGAGTTAGTTAAAAGGATAATTTCAAGAGTTACATGGATAATAAGGGCATTTAAAAACTCTACTTATGAAAAAGGATTTGTGTTCACCCAGGCCACCTAGACAGGCAGACTACACTAATCAAATCACTTGGATCATTACTGTAATTTCCACATCTTTGAATTTATGTGGTGAAAGCCGTCTAATAAGAAAAGCATATTTGGAGAGGATCATCTGGTCTAACATTTTTTTTCTTTTTTTCTTTTAAGCAAAGATGAAAACTAAAGAGGAGACGTTCAATGTTATACAACGATTTAGTGGAAACCTAGATTATAACTAGATTTTCTAGTCCTTAGGTTTTCCTCAACAGAATCTGAAGGCAGGAAGAAAGTTCCAAATGTCTTCAGATAACCTACACTGCTTAGGGACCAAGTCATATTAGAAAGATTAGTTTCTTGCTCATTCTTATTTTTTTCATTTGCTTTCCTTTTGATTGATACCTATAATTAAAAACACTCCTGAAAATTTTAACAATTGTATTTTGCGATCAGCAGTGTCTCTCATTTTTCATTGTATCTCCCACATAGCTTGTCTTTGTTGTAAGACATATGGGAGTCAAATGAATGCCACACAGATGTGATAATGTCTGTTTTTTAAGTGTAGGATGGAACTGCAGAACCCAATCAAGTCTTGAATTCTGGATTTCCTTAGCAGTATTCTTTGGCTGACTTTTTTTCTTCTTAATCATTGAGTACTCCACTTGTGATAGAAATTGTCTTCATATTGCTTCATGAATAATTTTTAGTTTTCCTTTAATACACCAAGTAAGCTCACAATTTCCTCAAGTCATTGAAGTGGCTGTCAATGGCTATTATTCTATTTATGCATTTTTGGACTGTGAGCATTTTTGCACATAAAACTTCTATTTCAGAGGGAATCATGCATGGGTTGGGTATATTATGATTAATATAGAAAATACATCTACATGGTTTTCAAATGCAACAGTAAGCAAATGGTGGGGAGGGAAGTATATAAAGATAGGCCTATAGATATCACAGGAAGTATGGCTATCTAGTTTTCTGTTCTAATGCCAGTGACAACAGTAACAATACGCTGACTCCTAGGAGTTCCAGATAAGTCCAGGAGTAGGAAAAGAAAAAAAAGGAAGGAAAAATATGAAGCCATGTGGAAAACCAAATCAGAAGGAAGGTTCTATAGGAAACTGTTAATACACTGGGAAAAATAATTTTTAATGTATTTGCCATGTGCATGTATGTATGCATTTTCATGTATATGTCAGTGTGTTATCATTGTCCCTGAAATTAAAAAAGGAAAATAGATTATCTTACATTTGCCGTAAATATTCCTCCTAGAACCATATAATTTAACTTTAATTATATTTACCAAAAATACTTAGTGTCTATTGTGCATAAGACTCTGTGATTATGGAGGATATGAATGTCAATGATGCTATCAAGAACTACAGATTTATGATAGAAATAAAACAACATGCATGTTCTTTGTAGAGGTTATACAGTTATAACTGCTTATTTGCATTCCTTTGTGCGGGTATTAAAGCAAATTTCATAGAATCCAAAGTTTTGGATTCAAAAATATCTTATATTTTTGTGCATTAATGGTTAAAATGTATTTATTATACACACACACACACTCCCTTACTCCACTTTTAAATTTTAAATTAGTAAAGAATACTGATAATTTCAATAACTTACACTAAGATAAAGCATTGGAGCTAAATGTTTGATATATACTTCATAAAACAAGCAAAAAATGAATAAAAGAAAGCATGGAGATGTAAGCTAACACATTAAAATGTGTGATTTATATTAAGAAGTTACCATGAAGACTGGACATGCTATTCAGGAATTATTCAATGCTTTCATCCCAGAGGTAATTTGCTTCTTTTAAATAAGAGAAGACATTTTAATTTGCAACCAGGCCTGAACATGTTTGTTTTTTAAACCACTACCATTCCCTGCAGCTAAAGATGGAAGATGGGAAGAGTATGTTTTATGATGCCTTTTCTCAAATGAAGCTTAGTAACTGCTTACCATGGAAGTTTCCATCTCCACTCTGAATCTCCATTTGAGTCTTGTTTATAAAACTCTAACGGCATAGAGTTACTGATAATGAAAAATGAAAATAAATTTCCTAGTTTTGATTCTTAAATATGTTATTTTATGTATATGTATATATCTGATATTTATCTAATACATATTTTATTGAAATGTTGGTTTTTAGATGAAATACTACACAGCATATATACAAACTAAATTTTTTGCTAGGGTTTTGTTTGTACATATAGGATGGAATGGACAACTAAGACATTTAAATAGATATTTCAATAAAAGTGTTAATAGTAGACAATTGTAAGTAGCAAAACATCCACAGCCCCAGTACCTGCTCAGAGAATATAGTTTAGGTTGAATACTTAGGAAGTCTGTTAGAGTCTATGATCATGCCTATGGGAAATATGTTTTCCTTCACACTTTAATTAAGCAGTTTTGTTCTGAACCCAGGATGTAACATTTCCCTTCTTCATATCAGAGGAATAATGAGTAACAAGCATTTCCTTGAGGAAAGTGGACAGAAAATATGGACTGTTCAACCTAGAACAGAAAATATGGACTGTTCAACCTTGGAAAGCTATGAGTGGAATCTTTCCACATTTAGTGGAAGAGAAACCACTCACAGGCCACAAGCAGCAATTATTTTTGAGAACAGAACGAAGGAAACCAAAGTCTCCTTAGGGATACAACTGATAAAAACTCAGACCCTAATGTGAAATATAAGCAATTATGTTTTGAAAAAGGATCTTAAGTTTTAAGGTAGTAAGTTCACTGACACAAGAAAATGACATACTAGTATAGATAAAAGTGGGACAAAAAATTGAGACACAAGTGAAAATTAAAAAGTCTAAGTGGAAGAATCAAGAAAAAACGAAAACAAAGACTATTCCTTTCCTGAACTAAGGTGTTTCATCAGGTCTCTATCAATAGACATAGGGTGTTTATTTTACAACCTCATACTCATTTATATTTAGTTTTACATAATTATGCTAAAGTCAAGTGTATAATAAACTATGGAAAGCTTTCATTTAATAAAAGAGTTTCAATTACTCTTAAACCTCCATAAAATCGTGAGTCAAACAGCTCTCTTGAGAAGGACGGACCCAAGTGGGTACAGCAGTTCTAGCAGATGGCCAGATAGGTTTTAGTTGCTGAGACATCATACGGCTTTTAGCCTGGAATCTCATTTATTATTTCCTTCTAATCTTTATGGAGTCAATCAAATTAAATATTTGACACAGAAGCGCTTAAAGCAAACCCATTTATTTATGGGATGACAGCAATCAAAACAGAAAAGGATAGATAGCCCTTCTGGGACCCAGCAATATGGTTTTTTCTTACAGCAAAGGAGTACCTCTAGGTTTGGTATGAGGAAACAGTCAACAAAGTGGAATAAACTTGTTTCTGATCAGTTGTGGTTGTGTGACAAGACTGGGTATAGTAGTCAATTTTCACAATGCTGTCATGGAATAGCTGAGGTTGGGTAATTTATAAAGAAAAGAGGTTTAATTGACTCACGATTCTGCAAGCTGTACAGGAATCATGGCATCTGCTTCTGGTAAGGACCTCAGGAAGCTTTTACTCATGGTAGGAGGCAAAGTGGGAACAGGCACTTCACATGGCAAAAGCAGGAGAAAGAGAGTGAGGGGGAAGGTGCTACACACTTTTAAATGACTGTTTCTCAAGAAAACTCACTCCAGGGATGGTGCTAAACCATTCATGAGCAACTCACCTCCATGATCCAATCTCCTCCACCAGACCCCACCTCCAATGTTAGGAATTCCATTTCAATATGAGATTTGGGCAGGGACACACATCCAAACTATATCACTGGGTTTCCATCATAATTTTCTAAGAGAAAATGTGGGAGTAGAAGAGGATCTTATTTTAGTGTCATGGGACACTTAGTTACTTGGTTTTCTGAGGTTAACCTCAAGCTGCACAGCTCCTCACCTAGGCCTTATGTGTAGAATAATGTGTCAAATAGGCCACTTCATCCACTTATCCTTATATACAACTCTCTGTGTCCCTTGGGATTTTATGTTCGCTTTATGTTTGATAAATTTCCTTGGCCTTTTCCATGTTGGCCTAATCTGGAAACTTGCATGTTCTCCCCTCCTCTTTGTTCCCAACATATAATTTTACCCAAATAGGGCTCCTTGACTCTTATTATATCCAGGAATTAAAAAAAAACTCTGAATCATCTTTGTTTCCTTCTAGATCATTCATTGAATATGAGGCAGGGCAAATCATGAAATGCTTGCCTGACGTTTGACCTACAAAATTATTTAATTCATTTTTGTCTTACTGGATATTTCAGGCATAGCACACAGATTCCAAAAGACACAAAAAAGTGTAAACTGAAGAGCATGGCTTTTTCCTTTTCCCATAACCCAGTTGCCAATATTTCTTCTAGGAGGCAGTTTCTGTTACAGCCTAATATAAGTCATTTATATCAGCTTGATGCGTAATTTTCTAGAGACTGTCTATATTTACTATGTATCAATCAACTATTGATCTATTTTTTGTGTGTATGGTAGCATTCTCTACATGCCGGTCTGAAATATGCTTTTGATTTAACATTATGCCTTGAAGGTTGTTACTTATCAGTTTATAAAGTGGCTCAATTCATTTAATAGACACAGTGTTCTCTTGTATAGATGTACTTTAAATTATTTATCCAATTTTCTATTGATGCCTATTTATCTTGCTGTCCATATTTTGCATTGCAAATAATGCAACATCAAATATTTTTGTACATTTGTCTTATAGTTTTTGTACTCTAAGCTATAAAATGAGAAAGTCAGTATAGCACCTTCTACCTCCTTTTCTCCTTTGTTCAGCTTTTGTTATTTACGACATTTTCTGCTACTGTATTTATGGCATTGACATTCTTTTCTGTAATAATAATCCTTCGATTTGTTCTAGTCTTAGTCTTACATTTAAATAAATTTAGTGCTCACCATCAGTCCTTCTGCTGTTGCTTCTTCACTTATTCCTAAGTTGGCTGAAGTTGCTCCTTTAATAGTTTTTTTCAAGAAAACAGCTAGAGAACTATATTCCCCAGAGTATTGTACATTTAGTGTTATCTGTCTATTACCTTTATACTTTAATAACAGTGTGAATGCTAATTAAATTCTTGGGTCACATTGTGTCAATCTTCTTGAAGACTTAATTGCTTCACTGGATTTCAGCATTGAATATTGTCATTGGAGAAGGAAGTCTGATACCAGTTTTTTTTTTTTTTTTCTGATTTAAGTGACTTGATCTTTTTTCCTGGATGCACAAAGAATTATTTCTCTATCTTTGATGTCTAATTAATCTATGAGCCTAAGTATTATTCCTTATCATTTATTTATGTGTTTTGGTAGTACTGGGTACACTCTTCAGGCCTGTAAGGTAAAATTTCCTTTTCTTTTAGGAAAATTTCTGGATTTTATTTTTGTATATTTGTTCTGTTTATCATTAAACATTTTTTGGGGGGGATGCAGTCTATGCAAATGTTGTGTTTCTTTTGTTTTTGTTACATGTATCATATCATTTTTACAATTCTTTTGATTCTTTCATTAATCCTTTGCCTTCCGTGTATTTTACTATATGGTTTTCCCAACTGTCTAGTATTTTTCCTGCTGCTCCCAAAGTGGCCTTCATTCCTGTGATCAGCTTAGTTTTTTCTTCAGCCTCTTTTCTAAGTTGTGTCAGTTTATATTTCCTGTTTAGTTGCCTTGTCACTTACTTATTCAGTTCAAAATATGTGTGAAACAGTTGTTATATCCCAGGCACTGTTTTAGGGCATAGTAATAGAGTAGTGAAAAAGGAGACAAAAATTTATTTTCCGGTAATGCTTACACTATAATTGGTTTTAGCATCTGTACTATGATTCTGTTTTATAGAAGTGATTACTGAGAGACAGGACTAGCTGTATTTCCTAGGCGGACTAAAAATCCCTAAGACTAGTTGGGAAGGTAACCATGTCCACCTTTAAACAGGGGGCTTGCAACTTAGCTCACACCCGACCAGAGAGTTCACTAAAATGCTAACTAGGCAAAACCGGAGGTAAAGAAATAGCCAATCATCTATTGCCTGAGAGGGCAGCGGGAGTGACAAGGATCAGGATATAAACCCAGGCATTCCAGCCAGCAAGGGGCTACCCTCTTTGGGTCCCCTCCCCTTATATGGGAGCTGTGTTTTCACTCTATTTCACTCTATTAAATCTTGCAACTGCACTCTTCTGGTCCATGTTTCTTATGGCTCCAGCTGAGCTTTCGCTGGCCATTCACCACTGCTGTTTGCCCGGTCGCAGACCTGCCACTGACTTCCATCCCTCCGGATCCAGCAAGGTGTCCACTGTGCTCCTGATCCAGTGAGGCGCCCATTGCCACTCCTGATGAGGCTGAAGGTTCGCCATTGTTTCTGAACAGCTAAGTGCCTGGGTTCGTCCTAATCAAGCTGAACACTAGTCACTGGGTTCAGTGGTTCTCTTCTGTGACCCGCGGCTTCTTATAACACTCACTGCCTGGTCGTCCAAGATTCCATTCTTTGGAATCTATGAGGCCAAGAACCCCAGGTCAGAGAACACGAGGCTTGCCACCATCTTGGAAGTGGCCCGCTGCCATTTTGGAAGCGGGCCACCACCATCTTGGGAGCTCTGGGAGCAAGGACCACCCCCGCCCCCGCCCCCCCCCCCACTGCAACAATTACCTTACTGAATTTCTACAAAATCTTTCAATATTTTTATCTTGTCCATGATAAATGAGAAATTATTATTTTGCATATAATATTCCTGTATTTCCTCCTTTTTAAAAGTTTTAATGGTATAATCTTTTTTTTTTTTTTTTTTTTTTTTTTTTTTAAATCTTGAGTTGGAGTTTTGCTCTTGTCACCCAGACTGGAGTGCAATGGCACAATAATGACTCACTGCAACCTCTGCCTCCCAGGTTCAAGTGATTCTCCTGCCTCAGCCTCCTGAGTAGCTGGAACTACAGGTGTGTGCCACCACACCCAACTAACTTTTTTGTATTTTTGGTAGAGACGGGGTTCCATCATGTTGGCCAGGCTGGCCTCGAACTCCTGACCTAAGGTGATCCGTCTGCCTCAGCCTCCCAAAGTGCTGGGATTACAAGTGTGAGCCACCACACCTGGCCAATAATCTTATACAAAGGTCTATTATGGGTCCTTGTATTACTCATCTTTAAATAAAATTAATTCTTTCTCTACCAAGTATTTCTATGCATGGTTTTATTGGTGAAGAAGGGAGATATAGGATTCATGCTCTTGTCCAGGGCAGCAGATCATAACCAGTCGTTCCAGTACAGTCTATTGCACTTTTTGAACAGTCTATGAACTAAGAATAGAGGAGAAGGAGAAGGAAAACAAGAAGAAAGAGAAGAAGAAAAAGAAGTAAGAGATGAAGAAGAGGAAGAAGAAGGAGGAGGAGGAGGAGAAGGAAGAAGAGAAGGAGGAGAAAGAGGGGGAGGAGGGGGAAAGAGGAGGAAAACAGAAGAAGAGTGAAGAGCGGGAGGAAGGGGGAAGAAAAAGAAAAAGAAAAAGACGAAGACAAAGATGAAGACAATGAAGAAGAAAAGAAGAGGAGGAACAGACGTAGCCAGCTATGAAGACTCTGTGGCCCACAAAATCTAAAATATTCACTACCTGATTAGCTACAGAAAAAGTTTGCCAATCGTTGTTTCATTGTAACAGTAATTCTCCTTATGAAACAAAATAATGTGTTAAAAAATCTGTTTGCTTTTATTTATCCTAGGAAATTGTGATTGATACTGCAAAGAACCTTCCATTAATCAATCTTTCCTCTCTAACTTGCCTCAGAAACAGTCTGCTTTCTTCAAGTATGTGTGCTTGTGTGTGTGTGTGTGTGTGTGTGTGTGTGTGTGTGTGTGAGAGAGAGAGAGAGAGAGAGAGAGATAGAGAATGCTATTTTCATTTACTCAAACGAAAGATTATTCATTTTGGTAACAAGTATATGCCACTCGCTTTAGAGAACAGTGTGCTGATGCCTTTCTCTGAGACCTGCAGCCATGGGTACATTCTCATGGATTCTTCCTATACTTAGTTTTAATTTTTACTGCTACGTTTTGCAATTTTACTCATATAATGTGATTTGACTTACAGATGTCATTTAGTTCCTTTGAATTTCTATTTCTTGTTCTCTGTTTTATTTGTATGATTGCTTAAAGGAGAAGGGAAAAAACACCTACATTAGTCCCATGTTTAAAAATGAAATATCTATTTTTCAATGAACATTACTATATCTTTATCTTGGCATATTTTACCAGGAAACTTTCAGGAATAAAGATAGTGAAATAAAATAGTAAAGATTACATAAATGCTATTTGTCATTACTGTGAATGAACAGTAAATTCTTATCAGACTGCCTCATAAATATCTAACAAGCACACAGTGTATTGTGATTGCATACCATGGAAAATCCATCAGGGCTGTGTGTGGTTGGCTAATTAGACTCCGCATCACGATTTTAGCAACTAAAAGGATAATTTAAGAAATATGCAAAAGACTCGAATATTCTCAAGATCAGGGATAAAGAGACTTATTCAGTAATTCAGCAAACCATCAGCGTCTACTCTGTGCAAGGCACTATGCTAGGTGCAGGTTTATTCCTGTACTTAGCATCAAGCAGATCATTTACATTCCACTCCACCAAAGGCAAGAGGAAATAGTTTCAACTAGAGATGTAATTGATATAAAATGAATCAGTTAAAGTGAGAAGTAAAGAAAAAAATCATATAGAGAAAAACTAGCTTTTCGATGTAATGAGGACGAGGGGAGTAAATAAGATCAGGAAACTATCATGACCATTAACTTTTCTTCTAAGGCTCTTGACATGTAGAGAGAAAAATTAGGCAAGCTAGATGAGTCCATTTGAAAGTGTAAATGAAAAAAGGAATGAGATTAAGTTCATATTGGAAGTTTGTTTTAGTTGTTCTTCACACATATTAACCTACACAGCGAAGTTAAAATCCTTTAAATTTCAGATTGTGAATCTTATTTGAAATCATCTGGGCTTAGCTTAATTTTCAATGTTTTGGAGTTGCAACGTGTTTCCAATATAATTACAAAGTAAGTTTGTTCTGTGTTCTCTCTCCCCCTCTCATTTTCACCGAGGACATGAATTCTTAAAAAATTTGTGTAGTAACATTTACTTTCTTTTCTGCTCTGTGAAGGAATATAATTAAAAAGGTGAAAGGCATTAAGCTGATGGTTCATAATGCACTAATTTATAATAGTGTATTAGCATTCTGATGAAAATACAATACTTAATGAAACTGGAGAAAGATTTCATTTTCACCCGTCTCATTATATGTATGGTGAGTTCTGAGATTCAGGCAATGTTGCAGCAGAGAGGCTATCATAAGTGAATGCTGCTTAGGAAGCTATTCAACGAGAGTTTTCAAACAGCTGTTCCCAAGCTTCATTAAGACTCATTATGAGTTGTCATGTAATGGAGAACTTATATTTTTTGATGATCTCTGCATACCAGTAAAGATAAAAGTATGTCTTAAGGCAGAACTAAAAAGAACAGAAGTTGGTACATATTAAAAATAGATTACTAAAATGCCCTAGTTAGCTGGCACAGACCTTAAAAGCTCAGTACAATCATTCAGATTTAAAGGGAAAGATAAAAAGTGACTAAACTCACTGAGCTTTTAATACATCAATGGTTATATTTTAGGGAAAAAACTCTATTCTTTCATATGAAAGATACCTGGGGGCCCCAGAGATTTATCTGCATGATGGGAATTCAGAGTTTGCATGGCCACGCCTGAGAGAGGCATCCTGATAGCTTTTCTCATTGTTACTTTACATGAAGTGTAAGGAGTCACACCTTCAAGTGTAAGTAATTGCATCTCCCCTCCATGCACCACACCTCAGACGCTTTTCCCACACAAAGTGAAAGGCTATCTCAATTTTTAGAGCATGAAGATCATTGTCACAGCTACTTCTATATCAACAGGGACCTTCAGAATTGATATACACATAGAACAGACTTGAGGGGGGATGTGTTTGAGGGAGGAGGGTTTAGAAGATTAGTTCGAAGTCGTACAGCTATTTGTGCAGAGCAAACACATTTGGTTTTTTTTTTTTTTTTACTTAGCGCATAAACAAAAGTCACAAAAATTTTTAAGGAATGCCTTTATTTATACTTTATGAAAAGTAAGAAATGATCAAGTATTCATATCAAAGATTATTGCTATTAATTTGAATTGTATTGTGGGCTGATGGAAATTAATGATGGTGACTTTAGCACCCCAAACTACTGCCTAGAGCTGCCACTCTTCCATAAAATGTAGCACTTTCCAACAACAAGCACAATTGCCAGAGCGATACTTTTGTATCTAGGTTTTCATTGTCAGTCACAGCCCTCATCCCATACCCAGTCACACTCATCCAGAACTCTGTATGCCTTAGAAAAAAACGGGACAATGCCAAGCAAATGCTTTTTTTCCTGCCTAGTTGTCATCTTCCGTCAGGAGGAGATAATGTGTAGCAGATCCACTGCACATTTACCAGTAGCAAACAGCGGAGTAGAGTGCCTTGAAGTTCAAGATTGCTCAGAGAAAACATTCCTTCATGACAGAGATCCAGATGTGAAAGTGGTAGAGGAAGAGGGCTTTGGGAGGCGAATGAATGCAATTGCATGTAGCCACAAATACTGCATTATGCTGAGGATGAGGGCACCTTTAACAAAACTTGCACAGGCAGAGTAAGAAAAAGTCCTAGATTTATGCACACAGAAATCTAGAAAAAGTGTAGTGTTTCCTTTATTCAAGATAAGCGTAAAAAGGAGAGAGTCAGTGGGGAAGAGGGTGACACTGGTTAAAGAGCTCGGTAGTAAAACAGGAGTGGATCAGGAAAAAATCATATTTTGCTTTTATATTAGTCACAGATCTCCAGAGATATAGAACCAATAGGATCTATTTATCTAGATCTACATATATAGACATAGCTATAGATATATAGGAAGATATTATGAGGGATGATTGTGGAGGCTGTCCCAAGATCTGCTGTTTGCAAGCCGAAGGTTCAGGAAAGCCGGTCTAGTTCCAGCCTGAGCTTGAATATTTGAGGACCAGTGGATACAATGGTGTGAGTCCCAGTCTGAGTTTGAAGGCCTGGGGACCAGGATCACTAATGTTGATGTCCTTGCCCAAGAAGAGAGAGCAAATTTGCTCTTCCTCCACCTTTCTGTTCTATTTTCTCCCACATTTTCTCTGATGTAAGCGAGCAATTAATGTGCCATGCTGTTCTATGTAAACTTTATTTCTTCACACCACAATATTTGGGTCCTCAGTGGATTGTATGATGCCCACCCACATTGCTGGGACTGGGTCTTCATTTCCCAGTCTACTGACTTAAATGGTAACTGCCTCCAGAAACACCTTAACAGACACCCAGAAATAATGTTTTACCAGCTACCTGGGCATTCCTTAGCTCGGTCAAATCAACACATAACATTAGTCACTACAGCTCTGTTCTTGAAATATGCTCTGATTTTCTTCTAAAACCTTTTTTTTCCAAGGTAACTAATTAGTTTTGTCAGTTCAAACATTGCAAACCAGATTATTGAATGACTTCATATTTGATAGTCTTTACATCAATATATTGATATTAGTAGGTTTGTTAACAGTTTGGAGACAAAAGAAGAAGCACTGATTGCCTACTTAATATACTAAAAAGTTATCCAGGTAGAATATGAGCTTTCTTCTAATTGTTATTAAGGCTGCTCATAGATTAATTGAAGTGGCAAATGGCAACATCATTGTCTAGGGTGACCTACCTAATCCCAGTGCAGCAAATTCAATCTTCTCTCTCACAACAGGCTGTCTCCTATGTCTATCCTTTCATCACCATAGAACTTTGGATAGTATCTACTGTTTCAAAAGATGCTGTCATATCTATTATCTCAAAAGCCTGTGAGAAAGATAGGGCCAGAATTACAATCTCCATTTTATAGATGAGGATACAGGTCAAAGAGGCTACGTGAATTGGCCCTGCAGCTAGTTAGTAGCTGACCTGGGACTTCAACACAGGTGTTCTAAATTCTAATGTGGCGAGCATCTCCTCTGCTTGAGAGCATGCTGCCACACACCTAATTATAGAAGAGGAGTCCTGGGGCAGAGATGAACTCTTTTGGTCAATCTCTCTTCTAGGATTCTTGGAAAGATTTTGAGGTCAAACCTGGCCTATTGGTGATTAATTCCTGCCAAAGCAGACATATTTCAGAAGATTTTGTTTTTAAAATTATTGCTATTTTAGAGAAATTGACTGTTAAATATACAGCACTTTTAATAGTAATGCGAAGTCTATATGACTGGCTCAACATGTGAAAAGATGACAGGCAATTTAACTTTTCTGTGCAGACTCAAGCTCTGCCTTGTAATGGATAGTGCCACCTTAGTTTTATACTGCATTTCTCAACCTTCCTAAGGATTTAACAAACTGTGCATGGCTATGCGAACGACCTGTTCTCCCCATGAAAGATAGCAAGCATGCTGTGATGACAAAACCATGCAATCAGTCTCCAGAAAGGATCATCTATATTCCCCATGCAGCTACTAAAATAAGAGTGGAATAAAACAGAAAGGGCTTTGCTGAAGTAAAATGGGACTCAGATGCTTAGAGGTTATGTTCTTCCATTGTGTATTTTTGCAAGCATCATCCCTAAAGGTTATCATACAGGATTTTTGCTGCTTTAAATAAGTAGCAGTTGAAATGATTGTCTTTCTTATGGATCATGCCTGTGCTTTCTCTGATGTATGAGAGGAATTACTGTGCCATGCTGTTCTATGTAACCTTTATTTCTTCACGTGACAATCTCTTTCTTTTATTTCACATGTAACTCAAACTTCTATTTGGATAATCCTTGGGGTCAGAAGGAGATTGGATTCAGATAAATATCATTTAAATGTAGTCAGTCATGGGCCATAGGTTTTGTTTTCTCTATATATTATTTGACTCAATATCAAAGGTGCAATTTCTTCTCTGTGTTTTCAATTTAGTGTTACATAGTGTGTTAATTTCAATATGAGTACTGTAGAGTATGGCAGGAACCACAGAATTTAATGTTAATAAATTCAGGCCTTAGGTCCATGATATGGACCAGCCTTTGCAAAGATGTGCTCAGTAAAGCATTAATCCTGTCCTATGAACAATGGGGGCAGAGGGAAGCATATTTGGGGAAGGTTACATGCCTCCCTGTAAAATTCATGATGCACGTTAGCATATTAATGACCCTGAGACTTCCTCCAGTAGATACTTTGCTCAGTTTTGCTCAACCCAATATTTCTCAAATTTATGTCATTCAATCACACATATTTCATTGAGCTTCTATTATAGGCCAAGCATTCTTCTAAGTTCTGAAACTACTTCAAGGAGGAAAAACAATGTAAAACCTTTGCCTATATGGAGGTCACATTCCAGTGGTGAACACAGACAATAAGCAAATAAATAAGTGAAATAAACAGTATGTCAGATAGTGCAACGTGCTATGCAGCTAAATAAAGGGGGTAAAGGAGTGGGGTGGAGTTGAAAAGTTGGATATGTATTTTATTTGACTGCAGCATCTCCATTGTGCATACTTTTTAAGGCCTTGTGTAACCAGAGTTCTACAGAAAACACTCCGGGTTCCACTGAGTTGGACCCTCAATTAGAAACCTTTTGCAGCTCACATTCTAGATTCATGCTTCATGTTTCTTTACAGAAGATGATTCATTTAAAAAATAGTCTCCATTGTAACTATCGTTTTCTGAATTTGATTAACAATATCTGTAATATGTGAGCCAGTACTTACATTGCACTTCAAAATTTTAAAGCTAGCTTTGTCCTTTGAGAGAATGAAATAGATAACCAAGATTCAGATTAATAACCACTAGATGTCGGTGTTATCATTGGGTAAGAGAGATGATCTTAAAGCAGGCTTGGTTGACCTAGATAGTTCACAGCATAAGTAGATATTTAAAAATATCTCACTAATTTATTAAAGTATAATTGTATAACTTTCAAAAGCAGTTCCTAGAGGATAAAGACAAATATAATTTGGAACAAGATTTAAAGGAACATAAGAATGTGGGCTTATTTACTTATTAATCAAGTTAAACAGTTTATCTAAACACATTCTCTATGATAGTTTCTCAAAGTTAAATATATTCTAGAAACCTCTATTGAGCAACTATTATGTGTTAGATACTTGACTAGGTACCAAGGAGAATACTGTTTTAAATGGCAGTAGCTTATTAATAATAAGGGTACTTAATAACACAATGTGAGAAGGGCAATATATTTTTAGGGACACAGATGACAAACACAAAATGCAGGGGAAGGAGGATGGAGGTGGAAGAAGGAAGACTCTTCAATAGGGAAGACTGACTCACATGGGGACAAGCCTGGGGTTACGAAGGACTTAGGAAACTCTTGCAATAGTTCAGGTAAGAGGTAAAGAGGTTAGCAGTTATTTATACCAGCTTACTTCACAGACAAATAGGAACCCATCTGATAATAACTTCCTATGCAAGACTATTGTGTCTACTTTCTCCCTAGCCCCTATATTCTTCATCTTGTGAAGGGCCTTGTGACACTGAGAATTCTGAATCTTTACTATCTCTCTACCTTAGGTTCCTGCCAATCAGAATTTACATGTGCCCTGTTATCTCTAATCTTAAAAAATAACTAACCAATCTCCCAATCCACCAGCCAGTGAACTTTCACTGTTCCCACAAAACTCTTACAATTGACACCTTTGAGGAATTATTGGCACTTGCCATTCATTCACATCTCGACTGGCAGAAATCTGCCGCTGACCATACACAAACTGCTCCCATCTATTGTTACTGAAGACTTTTGATTCCCAAAATCCGGTGGGCACATTCATCCTTTACTTTGATGGTTTCATAGCATTGGCCACTGTTGAACATTTTCTACTACTTGAAACACCGTCTTCCCATAACACCACATTTTCCTAGTTTTGTTACTAATTATTCCCATTGTTGTCAGATATTTTACTGCCCTTTCTTCCTCTTCCTCACGGATATTTGTTCTCACTCTCTTCACTTTCCACAGTGAATGCTTATCCTTTCTCAAGCCTAGCTATTTTTATTTATATGTGTAGACTCTGAAGTCTTGCCTCCAGTTTAATTCTCCCTCTTTTTAACCCCTAGCATCTTTGAATCAATATATTAAATATTAACACATACTTTTTTTTCTCTTAAAACTTGCTGATTCACCAATATATCCTATCTTTCCTGGTGCTCAAACTGGAAAGTTTGGCAAAATCTTTGATTTTTCCTTCTTCTTTTGTGACTATATCCAATAAATCACTTACACTTAAACTTATTTATTGAGGACGTATTATACACCTTCAGGGATTCAAAGCCTGAGATCTTCAGGATGGTAATAAATCAGTTATGTGAAAGGTGTGGAGAGAGTGTTTCAAGCAGAGAAGAAAACATTTATATAGGTGGGAAAGAGTTTGTCAGAAGGCCAATATAAAAACAGAAATCTGTTTGCATCTCTCTGTGCTTAACCTTAAATTCTTAATGTGGATAATAAAGCTCTTCAGGACTCTGACCTTGACTCTTCTCAGGCCCATCTCATTTTCTGGCCCTTCACTCTTTTTACTCCTGTCACACTGGATTTCCTTTGGCTCCTGCAATGCTGCAAGTTCTAACTTCAGACCCTTCCACAAGCTTTTTCCTTAGCTGCAGGGAAAGATCTCATTGCACTTTCTCCTTTATCTGGCTAGTTCAGACTTATTCCTCAGGCCTTTGCAAGGAGGCTTTCCTTGGCTGGAATTCCATCCTCACTTCTGGGCAAGGGAAAGACCCACACGAACCCCTGTGCTCCCCTTTTTAAAATAAATAACTGGCTTTTCTCTTGTTTAGTGTCAATCTTCCATGTTAGACTACATGGAAGTCCTTGATGAGGACAGACCCCTTGTCTGTATTTCTTTTTAACCTTTTATCTTCAGTGCCTTGTACTATTCCTGCCATATCGTAAATACCCAATAAGAATGTGGGTGAAAACGGAATGGATAAATGGATTCCAGGATTTTGAAAGAGAGGCAGATATCAAGGGTCATGGCCATCTTATTCCTGGCTGATAACCTACCCATATTGATGGTCTCTTTTATGTGGAAATAATACTGAAATCAATATGAAAAATTTTGCATTTAAATTTAAGAGTCGCCTGTAATCCCAGCACTTTAGGAGGCCAAGGTGGGTGGATCCCTTGAGCTCAGGAGTTCAAGACCAGCCTGGGCAACATAGGGAAACCTTATGTCTACAAAAAAAAAAAAAAAAAAAAAAAGCAAAAATTAGCTGGGAATGGTGGTGCATTCCTGTAGTCCCAGCTACTTGGGAGACTGAGGCAGGTGGATTGCTTAAGCCTAGGAAGCAAAGGTTGCAGTGAGCTGAGATTGTGCCACCGCAGTCCAGCCTGGGCAACAAAGCAAGACCCTGTCTCAAAAAAAAAAAAAAAAAAAAAAAAAAAGAGTCATAATCTTTATCTGTAGTATCTCTCATTAAAAAAAAAAATAAAACCCCAAAACTGCCTTTGATTCTTCTCTCAAACCCCATATCATTTCCATTGTTCCCCTTGACATAAAAACTCCTCAAATAGCTGCCTATAGTTTTTGTCACTTCTGCTTGTTCCATTAATCCATTTCAATGGGATTTTGTGTCTCTCATTCAACAGGAAGTACTCTTATCAATGTCTGTAATAACCCATGTCTTGCAAACTCAATGGTCCATGTAGCGTTTACTCAGGAGAATTGATGTTGTTCAACATTTCTTTTTTTCCTGGAAACATTTTCTTTGGGCTCTTTCTTAGTTCTCCTCACAACTCACTGCTCTTCATTCTTTTGCTGGATTAACTTCAACTTCCCAAATGTCAAGTATTGGGGTGACCTAGGGCTCGGTCTTCAACTTTTCCCTCTCTCTGTTTTCTTATCCAATCGTAGGGCCTTACAAAGCATCTATTCCTAGCGGAGTTCCAATTTTATATGTCTAGCCCTGATCTCAATCCTGAATCCCAGACTTTCCTATTGAATTTTCAACTCGACACCTGCCTTTAGATGTTAATTAGACATTGCAAATCTAACACCTCAAAAACTGAATTTTTGAATTTCCTCTGAAAATCTGTTCCTCCAGAAGTCTTTCCCATCTCAGTAAATGGAGTTTATTCTGCTAGTTGCTCAATCCAAACATCTTGAAGTCATTCTTTACTCCTCTCTTGCTCTCACATCCCACATCCCATCCATGCAAATCCTACGTGCTCTGATTTTGAAATATGTCTAGAACTCTGCCCACTCCTCATTGCCTTCACCCTAGGAAAGTAATCTAACTGGTTTTCCTGATCTCATTCTTGTCCCACAAAACCTGCTTCCTCCTTCTGCACAGCAGCAAGTGTAATCCTTTACAGAAGTTTGCCTGGTGCTGGCTTTCCATCTCAATCCATCCTTAACATGGCCTTCAAGGTCCTGTGTAATCTTTTCACAGCCTTTCTTTCTGAATTTATCTCATCCATTCCAAATATTTTGCATGGTCTGCTTTTTTTTTTTTTCCCCCTTATTTTTTTGGTGATGGAGGGGGACTGTGGCAGGGGTGGCCTTGGACACTCTTTCCAGCTGTTAACACGGCTTACTCTTTCCTTGAAGTCTGTTCAAATGTCACTTTATCTGAGAGTCCTTCCATTAACACGTCATCAAAAATAGAATCTTCCATCACTTGGTGTTTCACCCTCCTTAACCTCATAACACTTGCCATCACTTGACATGTTGTATATTTCTTTATTTATTTTAGATAGTAGGCACGTAAATGATTTCAATCGGAATTATAAGTAGAACTTAGACTTATGATCCAAATTCAGAAGACCTGTTCTGTTTCCTTTTACTTGACTCAGACAAGGCAAAAACTGAAAGCCTTTTCATAATATGTGTACTGTTCTTCAGATAACATATTGCCAAGGACAGTTAATTACATAATAGAATTACATGATTTCTTCCTGTTGCTGACAATTTAGACTTTTTTCATGTCTGTTCCTATAATTTTTTTCTAGATTACCCTGATTATTTGTACTTATTTAAACTGATGGGCTCATTTCTTTTATTCCTCCAATTTAGGGCTTCCTTAAAGTTTGCTTTGCATAAAGAAGGAGCAGTGGTACTGTCAGTAACTTAGTTTTCTAAGGCAGTCTGAGAAATTCTAAAAGAGTTTACCTCGCTGTTTTAACATCATAACATTTTCAAAACAACATAACATAGCAAAAATAATTTGTAAAGAGTTACACAGTAATTTCCCAACAGCCCTCGACACCATGTGCCAGCTGGTGCTCTCAGGGTGAATGACTGGGTAATGGCTCAGTTCTCACGGAGAAGAAAATGAATATCTAAGCAAGTTTTTTGTTTTGTTTCGTTTTTAAGTGCAATTAAATTCCCTTTAGGCAGACACTTTGTTTTGTTCAAGGCTGTTTTCCCTGGGCCTAGGATTGTGTCTCATATTTTGTGGGTAATTTTAAATATTAATATGCACTGAATTAAATGAGTGAATAAATGAATAAAAATAAGCAAAAGGAGTTCACATAAATAGCGAAGCAACATAGTTTTCTGGAAAGAGGTTTACATAAAGTCTGAGGAGACCTAGGTTTTAAGCCTTCACCAAGATAAGCATGCCACAACATCTGTTCCTTAAGTAGTAAAATGGAAATAATGATACCTCGTAAGATGGGTGTGAGGATTCAGTGAAAGAATGTGAACTAGGTTGCACACACTGGATACCAGATGAAAGTTAAGTTTTTTTATCCTTTTCTTTTTTAGGTCATTACACTGATTTGTCTCCTTCTAGATAGGTAATCAAGTAATCATTTTTGTTGCTAAGTTCGTTGTTATTAGGGATCATAATACCTGAATGCATCTTCAAGGATCAAATAACACCATGCATGTAAAAAATTCTGAAGCATAATAAACATGCTAAAGCTTATGCATTATTATTATTTGGTAAGGTTGCTAAATTTCTATTATCTATAAATAACAGGATATTATGTGATAGTCACACTCTATTCAATATGCTCTAGGTTCCTTAAGGATATTAATTTAATTTGCAATATTTCCAAACTTTTCCTACCTTTGCAAATCACTCTTCTTTCATGGCCCCTTCTATTCCCTTAACAAGTCATGTCTAAGAGGAGCAGCTCTGATTTGGGTCAAGGTAAAAAAAAAAAAAAAAGGCTTCAAGAATACTTAATTTTTCAACAATATTAAAAATTAGAATATTTAATGGGAAGAATAATAGTATTAAATTGGAACTGAATGGGAATGCTTATTATTATGGATAATTTCTTCTTTGGTTACTACATGGTTTCTTGTCCTCAGCATTGTTGACATTTAGCACTAGATTATTCTTTGTTGGGGATGAGGGTTGACTTTCGCATTGTAGGATGTTTAGCGGCATTCCTGGCCTCTACCCATTAGAAGCCAGTGGCACCCTCCCTGCTATGACAACCACAAATGTCTTCAGATATTGCTAAATCTATTCTCTGTAGGTTGGGGGAGGGGGATAAATAGCTCCCCATTGAGAACATTGAGTTACAGGAAGCAGAGGATGCACTAAAGAGAGTTTTCCAAGTGAAAGGTTTCCTCCAACCCTTAGAACAAGGAGTTGATTTAAGCCAGATCTGAGATCAGAGAGCCATTCTAGTATCAAATCATTTTCTTTCACTTCCTCTTCCTTAGTGGCAATACACTCAATGTGGTTTTAGGGTAGGCTGACTTTGGTTCCAGTTTCCTAGAACTGGCAGAGTTTACAGTTGATATTGTGGTGTAATTATTATAATGCTCCCTTTTAGTATCAAGACTTATTGTTTGGACAATCAGTTATATGCTCACCTTAGCCTGTGTGTTGACCACTATTTTAGATGCTGGAGCTTAGTGATAAAAAACAAACGAACTCTCTTTTGGAGTCCCTTTGGAGTCCATTTGGAGATCACATTACAGTAGGGAGGAAGAAAATAAATAAATGTATTATATAATGTAGCTAGTTACAAGTATTAAAATGCAAAACAAGGAGCTAGTTACAAGTGCCACTAAATGGAAAACAAGGAACTGGGGTGACAGGAGGGGTCTAGGATAATTCTTTAAATAATGTAGTTGGGAAGACCTCTTCCAACAGCATCATTTGAATGGAGACCAAATGTGTGTGAATGTGGATTATACTTCTCATGGCTTTTTCTGATCTAGATTTAATTTAAAGCTAAATCTTCTGTTTTCCATACATATGAATTCATACATTTGAACCTTCATTCATACATATGAATCTCCTAGATGAATCTAGGTTTTGTATGTGGCCTGAGGATTATATAGGGAAGGGAAAGAGGAAGGAACTGTGGAAAAAAATGCTTATGTAATTATGACTAACAACTGGGTGCAGGTACTTGGAAAGGGACTATGCCCATGAAAAGTCCCAAAGCTTAAGCTTTATGAGCTTCATGGTGAATCCATTACTTACTGCAGTTAGAGATCAGCAAGGGAGAGGGGTCAGAAGCCCTCACTGGAATCAATGAGTGGGCACTTTCTTGAAGGGCCGGCACCTCCTCCAGCAACCAGTGAGTGTGGAGGGGCTGAAGAGAGAGTGGGGCATCTTGAGACATCACTAGTAAGCCAAGTCACATGCTTTTGCATAAAACTGAGTATTCCCAATGTATTGTGGTTTGGTTGTGCTGCCCCTACCCCTCAAATATTACTACAGCATTTTATTGTGTGCCGGCAATTGAGTGTCATTTTGCGAGACAGTCCACGAAGGAAGTTTTGAGGAATAAGTGGTTTTAAAAGTGCCATTAATGTTTCTAATGATAGCTGACAGGTAATTAGCCTGAATAATATTCTAACCAAGTGACTTGAGCAATTAAGACTGTCCTGTAAAAGTAAATGATGCCTCATTTGATAAGAAAAGTGTAGTTTCCATGCAGTTTATTCCATTAAAATGAGCTGCTCCATTATAAGCAGATTCAGAAGTTCTTTGTTCTTTCTCTTAAACCCCATAGATTCAAACTGTGGTCCTATTTGAAATCTGTCAGCTGAGGTTTTAACCATAACACCAGTCTTATCTTTTCAAAAGGATTGGATCAAAGTAGCTTAGTTTTCATCTGAGTTTAACAGGGAAAATGGCCTGTGGCTGTCACTCTGTAATGAGAACTTTCCCAAGTGGCCAGCACTAAAGAAATACAGTGATGTTTTGACTTTGTGTTTGTTATCATCAGACCTTCCAATCTCTAAATATATATACACGCAAAAAATCATAGCTCTTTAGAGAAGTGATTCAAGAGTAGTATAATTCATTATTTTACCTATGAGAAGAGCTTAATGAGAATGAAATAGGTCTTCAAACTAGGTCAAAATCAAAGATGTGACTCATGTTCTATATCCTTAAGCATTAAACCCTACTGCAAAGAAGCAATGCATCATGAGAATAGATTGCTTATGTTCATAACAGGCTGCCTCACTAGATACTAAAATGGGAAAGGACAAATCAAATTTAAGCATTTGCATAAAATTTGAAGAATGGAATTTTTCTATAAGTTTTAAACTAATATTTCTGCTAATAAACCAAAACTGCAAGCATTCTCATATTTTTAAAATGTTATCAACCAGGGTAAGAGATGTTAGTAGTTTTTAAATTTTTTTTTCTAATGGAAGTATGCCTTTTAATACATAAGGGATGTGAAGATGTTTATTCCTGTCTTTTTTTCTTTTCAGAAACTTGGAGAAGCTGGGTGTTTATTTTTACTTGGTATATTGTTTTACCCATATGTCCGTTTGTAAAATACATTAATAAATTGAATTTTGGAAGTATCTTATACTAGTGCAAGCATTGGTTTTATCAATATAATGTGCATGTGCATCTGAGTGAGAAGTGGATCGAAAAATTGAATGAGATTACAATAGCCACTTGAAGGAAGGTCAATTAGTCTTCCTAGATGGGGAAAAACATTTGGGATTTCTTTGAATAATTTTTAAAACAGATTATTTGCATATATATATATGTGTGTGTGTGTATATATATTTATGGACATAAATTACTTTTATGTTGATACTTTTACAATTCTTCAAATAACTAAAATATCACATTGTCATATAATGGTGCTAGATGTAGAATTTGTGTTTGGGTCTATAATTTGACATATGTTTTCTCTAAAATTAAAAAAGCAAATACAACCCTGCCAACTTAGTATCTATATTAAATTTTGAGGTTTTTTGGTATAATTAGGATTACTATGTGATTCAGATAAAAACTTATTTATACAATTAAATTTATTGTATAATAAAGTGTTTTATTATAAATTCAAAAATAGGACACAAAATGTTAAAAAAAGTAAGGGCTTTTATTAAATAAATTACTTCTTTTCTTTACACATCAAATCTTTGAGGCATAGACTATTACTTCCTTTTCTTTTTTTTTTTTACACTACAATAGTTAATTTTATTTGTTCAAGAGCTCATATTGCAAGCATTAAACCAAGCATAGGCTTTGATTCTATGAGCCCAAATTCACACATTGAAGAAGATCAAAGCAAACCGCGATCCATGTACACAGATGAAAACTAAAGGCTCAGAGTTAATAACAGTGTAGTTTTTAAATTTCTATAGCCTAGAGCCCAGTAGTCACAGGTCTTTTAGGTCCTTCTGGATGTCCCACAGGGTATCTGCACTTTTCTTGAGCTGAGCAACTTCATCATCCTTTAGCTTCTGGTTGATAACGCTGGTTAATCCTCGGGCATTGAGGATACAGGGAAGGCTCAGGAAGACTTCATTCTCGATGCCATACATCCCCTTTACCATTGTTGACACGGGATGAATCCTCGATAGATTTTTTCAACATGGATTCAATAAGATCAGCCACACTTAATCCAATAGCCCAGTTGGTATATCCTTTTAGCTTGATGACTTCATAGGCACTTTCAACCACCATCTTATGCACTTCCTTCCAATTTTCACTATCATTGTCCGTTCCCATTTCTGGATTCAATTCCTGGAGAGAAACACCTGCCACATTCACGCCACTCCATACAGCCACACTTGAGTCGCCATGTTCCCCCAAAATCCATCCATGGCAGCTGCTGGGATGAATGCCAAGTTTTTCAGCCATAAGGTAGCGAAATCTAGCAGAATCCAGATTACATCCACTTCCAATCACGCGGTGTTTGGGTAATCCACTTAGTTTCCAGGTAACATATGTAAGAATGTACACTGGGTTGGAAACCACAATTATGATGCAATCAGGACTGTACTTGACGATCTGAGGAATAATGAATTTGAAGACATTAATATTTCTCTGCACCAGATTGAGCCGACTCTCCCCTTCTTGCTGACGGACTCCTGCAGTTACCACTACAATCTTGGAACTGGCAGTCACAGAATAATCTTTATCTGCCACAATTTTAGGCGTCTGAAGAAATAAGCTCCCGTGCTGCAGATCCATCATTTCTCCTTTAAGCTTATCTTCCAAAACATCTACAAGAGCAAGTTCATCAGCCAGAGACTTTCCCAGAATGCTGATAGCACACGCCATACCAACTTGTCCAACACCCACTACAGTGATCTTATTGTTTGGGACTGTTGCCTCTTCTTCTGCAACTGGTGCAATGAGTTTTTCCTTAAGAGTTGCCGTTTTGCACAGGAGGGAGAAGGCACTGGAGACCTCAGTAACAGCAGTGCGGAGAAGACAATGTCTATTACTTCCTTTTTTATATCTATTCCTTCCTTTCCCTTTATAACAGAATCCCGGATTCTAAGTGGACACAAACTCTAAGCTAAAAAATGATTACTTTTCCCATAGTCTCTTAAAGCTTGGTCTAATTAAGTTCTAGTTAATGAGATGCAAACTGTTACATAGTGCTCTGGAAAGTTTTCTTAAAAAGGAGGGGTCATGCATCTCTTCTGCCCTTTAAGCAACTAATTGGCATAAGATGTGATGGCTGAAGTTCTAGGAGCAACATTTGTTGATATGACTGAAGACCACATCCCGAAAGTGGCAGAGAAGTGAGCTTGAAGGGGCTAGTTCTCTACTGACTATATGGAATAGCTCTACTAACCTTAAACCATCAACCTCAGGAATTCTTTTATGTAAGGGAGAAATAAACTTCTATTTAGTTTGAATCACTGTTTTATATTATTACTTTTTCTTATGTGGTCCAATTCCATCTCAAATGATACACAACACAATTATTGAAATAATATATTAATATCATATTTAATTGCATGAGGAAATTAGGTAAATATATTGGACAAAATAAATTAATTTATTAATAAACAAATAAATAAACCAAACCATTGGCAGCATTTTTTATTTTTACTTTCTTCTTTATACTCTTCTGTACTTTTAAATTTTCTAAAATGGATAGGTAACACTGAAAAGAACATATTTCTACCTGAAGTTTGCATACATGGTTGCTCACTGTCTTATAAAAAATATGTTGGCTTGGAAGTGCAGAATATTGATTTGGGAGACTTCTTTTTACATATTGGCAAATCAATGTCTACAATGATTTTTTAAATTTAATTTTCTCTGAAGCCAACAACATAATAAGAGTGCTCATTTTGTTGCTTTATAACATAACACAAAGTAGTCCCTTTAAATTGAATAACTTGACTATATATCAGGAACATGATTTTTAACTTTCATTGAAAATTTGTTTCCTCCCTATAAAAATTATTGGTGAACAAATGATAATCTTAACTAGATTTGTAAAATAAATAGAGGCATCAGGATGATTCTAAGATTTTTGGCCTAAGCAACTAGACGTATAGAATATGTTCTGATGGGGAAGACCAAGGGAGGGACAGGATCCTCCAAACTAAACTTTGAAGAGGTATACAAAATTTAGTCCTGGATATGTTAGGTATGAGATTACTGTTAGAAATCTAAGTGGAGATATTGCATGGGGAATTAGATATATGAATCTGGAATCCAAGAAAGAGGCTTGAGCCAAAGATTTAAATCTGGGAGTCATCTTCTTTAGACGATATTTAAAATCATGAGTTGGGTGAGATCATTATCTCAATGAACTTATAAAGAGAAGAGATGAGAAAAAGTGAGGCAAGAGATAAACTAAGTGTTAGGAAGGATAACATGATAAACTACGTCAAATGTTGATGATAGGACAAAGAAATTTGGCAGACATATTTAGCATGTGTACATCAACGAGCACCTTAGCAGAAGTGTTTTGGTAAGGGATAGGGGATAAAGCCTGAAAGAAGTAGGGAAAGTGGAGGAGAGGAAAGTTGGAGAGAATAAATACAGATTATCTTTTCATGGAGTTTTGTTTTAAACAAGAGGTGAGAAATGAGGCAGTAGTTGGCATAGAAATTGAGGTCAGGATAAAATGTTGCTTCGTTTTGTTCTAATATGTGAAATATGACAACAAATTTTTACGCTGGTAGCAATGATTCAGGAGAAAGAAAAATTAATGATGTAAGAGACAGAAAGGAGAAGGGCTGGGGCTATGTCCATGGAGGGGATGTAATTAAGCATGCATGTGGAGAGTTGGCTGCAGGAAAGAGAACAGAGAGGTCACTGGTAGGAACAGGCAGAAAGGTAACTTAAAGGGACGCAGATACTGGTAGGTGGGTAGATGTAAGGGTGCAATAGTGGAGGCTCTTCACTGATTACTTCAATGTTACTCAGTGAATTGAGAAGTAAGGTCATTAGCAGAGAGTGAGGGTGGGCATGGAGGTGTTTGAGGTTTGAGGAAACAAGGTCTGGCTGAAATATTAGGTTATTATAGTGGAGACTGAATGGGTCCTGGAAACAGTGTGAATGGCCAGCAGCATTAGGGTCCACTGGGGGTTGTGGTCAGAAATATGAAGTGGAGTCAGTGAGCATGGTGTGTGTTTTTCTCCAGTCACTTTCACTTTCATTTTCAGCTGGGTGTAGGCATGAAGTAGGATAAAAATTGGACCTAACCTGGATTAGCCAAAGGAGTATGAGCAAGAAATGATCAAGAAAATGTGAAAGTGATTGTAGTGGATGTCAATGGAATTTAAGCCGAGCAAGGAGAGAAGGAGGCATATTCAGTGGGTGAGATTTAAAGTCAATAGATTGAAAATCCCAGTTGGATGGAAATATTGTAGGAGTTGGGATATTAAAGGGAATGAATTAGAAAGATGGAAGTGAATGCCTCAGGTATAAGTATAGGAATAGCTAAGATAGGATAGAAGACAAGACCACTTGAAGATTTCAAGGAACTGAGAAAAAGCAAACTTTGAAGCTTGAATTTTGCATGCAATTTTACAAACTTTCTAATTCTGTCTTTTTAAAATTAAGAGTTTCTTAATATCACAGCATAGGAGTTACAGAGTTATAGCTGTACAATTATGTAAGCATCTGTTTAAGGACAAGAATAAGATACAGGTATCTGAACTTTGTTTTTCTAGAAATAAAGAGCTAGAAAGGGACACCAATCTAGTTAATTCTGGTGTTGGTGTGATATTTTAAAGAGTTTAAACACATGGAATTGTCACTATCAACTATCTGTAATCTTCAAAAATGGCTACTTGATGTAGTTGAACCTAATATGTGTACTTGTATGCACGCAGTTATGTATATGCATCAGTATGGCAAAAATTCTCAAACGAAAGTAACAAAACCCAGTCTGATATTATTTTTGCAGGAATAGGCTTTCTGGAAAAGATATCTTCTGAGTTTCCCTTTTAAGGAGAAGAAAAATTAAGGCAGAGCAGGTAGGCAAGGAATGGCTTTCATTTTACACTTTTATAGTCTTTCTCCCTGGGCTCATTCTCAACAGACTCATTATCACAAGCTAGATGTCACTGATGTTTTTAACATTTTGGTTATAAAAATAATAACAAGCACAAATTTGTTTTCAAAAGATACAGACAATATAAAAATGTACACAGGAGAATAGGAAAGTTACCTTTTTCTTTTCTTTCGCAAACTTCAACTGTTTTTCCCAGAGGTAACCTGTACAAAATGCTGTCTATGTATTCTAAAGTCTCCTTTCCATGCATTGGCCTGTATCTACCTATACATATAAATGCATCTCTCCTCCTTTTCTTCATATTATCACAAAAATGGGAAAAATAATATGATGTGTTTTTCAATTTGAATTTTTTATTTAGTGATATATCTTATGGATCTTTTTGCATCAACATATATAGTATGACTGCATTGTACTCAATAGTATTAACATACAACCATTTTTTAAAATTTTGTTCTTTTTTTATGTTCTAGGGTACATGTGCACAATGTGCAGGTTTGTTACGTATGTATATATGTGCCATGTTGGTGTGCTGCACCCATTAACTGGTCATTTACATTAGGTATATCTCCTAATGCTATCCGTCCCCCGTCCCCCATCCCCCAAACTCACAACAGGCCCCAGTGTGTGATGTTCCCCTTCTTGTGTCCAAGCGTTCTCATTGTTCAATTTCCACCTATGAGTGAGAACATACGGTGTTTGGTTTTCTGTTCTTGTGATAGCTTGCTGAGAATGATGGTTTCCAGCTGCACCCATGTCCCTACAAAGGACACAAACTCATCCTTTTTTATGGCTGCATAGTATTCCATGGTGTATATGTGCCACATTTTCTTAATCCAGTCTATCATTGGTGGACATTGGGTTGTTTCCAAGTCTTTGCTATGGTGAGTAGTGCCAAAATAAACATATATGTGCATGTGTCTTTATAGCAGCATGGTTTCTAATCCTTTGGGTATATAGCCAGTAATGGGATGGCTGGGTCAAATGGTATTTGTAGCTCAGAATCCTTGAGGAATCACCACACCGTCTTCCCCGATGGTTGAACCAGGTTACAGTCCCACCAACAGTGTAAAAGTCTTCCTGTTTCTCCACATCCTCTCCAGCACCTGTTGTTTCCTGACTTTTTAATGATTGCCATTCTAACTGGTGTGAGATGGTATCTCATTATGGTTTTGATTTGCATTTCTCTGATGGCAAGTGATGATGAGCATTTTTTCATGTGTCTGTTGGCTGCATAAATGTCTTCTTTTGAGAAGTGTCTGTTCATATCCTTTGCCCACTTTTTGATGGGGTTCTTTGTTTTTTTCTTGTAAATTTGTTTGAGTTCTTTGTAGATTCTGGATATTAGCCCTTTGTCAGATAGGTAGATTGCAAACATTTTCTCTCATTCTGTAGGTTGCCTGTTCACTCTGATGGTAGTTTCTTTGGCTGTGCAGAAGCTCTTTAGTTTAATTAGATCCCATTTGTCAAGTTTGGCTTTTGCTGCCATTGCTTTTGGTGTTTTAGACATGAAGTCCTTGCCCATGCCTATGTCCTGAATGGTATTGCCTTGGTTTTCTTCTAGGGTTTTTATGGTTTTAGGTCTAATATTTAAGTCTTTAATCCATCTTGAATTAATTTTTTGTATAAGGTGTAAGGAAGGGATCCAGTTTCAGCTTTCTACACATGGTTAGCCAGTTTTCCCAGCACCATTTATTAAATAGGGAATCCTTTCCCCATTTCTTGTTTTTGTCAAGTTTGTCAAAGATCAGATGGTTGTAGATGTGTGGTATTATTTCTGAGGGCTCTGTTCTGTTCCATTGGTCTATATCTCTGTGGTACCAGTACCATGCTGTTTTTGTTACTCTAGCCTTGTAGTATAGTTTGAAGTCAAGTAGTGTTATGCCTCCAGCTTTGTTTCTTTGGCTTAGGATTGCCTTGGCAATGTGGTCTCTTCTTTGGTTCCATATGAACTTTAAAGTGGTTTTTTCCAATTCTGTGAAGAAAGTAATTGGTAGCTTAATGGGGATGGCATTGAATCTATAAATTACCTTGGGCAGTATGGCCATTTTCATGATATTGATTCTTCCTCTCCATGAGCATGGAATGTTCTTCCATTTGTTTGTGTCCTCTTTTGTTTCATTGAGCAGTGATTTGTAGTTCTCCTTGGAAAGGTCCTTCACATCCCTTGTAAGTTGGATTCCTAGGTATTTTATTCTGTTTGAAGCTATTGTGAATGGGAGTTCACTCATGATTTGGCTCTCTGTTTGTCTGTTATTGGTGTATAAGAATACTTATAATTTTTGCACATTGATTTTGTATCCCGAGACTTTGCTGAATCTGGGACACATTTAAAGCAGTGTGTAGAGGGAAATTTATATCACTAAATGCCCACAAGAGAAAGCAGGAAAGATCTAAAATTGACACACTAACATCATAATTAAAAGAACTAGAGAAGGAAGAGCAAATCCATTCTAAAGCTAGCAGAAGGCCAGAAATAACTAAGATCAGAGCAGAACTGAAGGATATTGAGACACAAAAACTCTTCAAAAAATCAATGAATCCCAGAGCTGGTATTTTTTTGTTTTTTAAAGATCAACAAAATTGATAGACTGCTAGCAAGACTAATAAAGAAGAAAAGAGAGAAGAATATACAACTATTTTTAAAACTACCTCTCTAGTTTTGGATGTTAGATTATTAGAAGTAAATGAGGATAATAATAATTCTACATTCACAAGATAGTATAAAAGTTGAATAATACAGCTTATGTGGAACACTTGTGAGAACACCTGGCATATAGTAAGCCTTCAAACCAACATTTGAAAAGTTTAATCTAATTTTTTCTAAATCTGATGGATGAAAATGATGAAAAATTGCTCTTATATTTGTTTTCCCTAATCAGTAAGTATTTTGAGTATCTCTCCACATGTGTATCTTTTGTTTTGTCCTATGTAGCTTTATATCCTTTACAATTAATCTCTTTTGGTTTGAGGACTTTTATATTCCAATCATAATTTTGGGGTATCAAATGCATCAAAACATTTTATGACTACTCTTCTGTTTTATATTTTTAAAGTAATATATACAGTAAAGACTTTCAGTGTCTTTACTTAACATCCTTTGGTTCAGGTCTGACTTCAGCTGTGGTTGTGGTGGATAGTGTCCCACATCAAGACGTCTTGGGACCTTGTCTAAAGACATGGGGCTTCCTCAGCCAGTATGTAATTATAGCCCAGAAACTAAAAGAGTGATAATGTCTCTAAGGGCAACCCTCAACCAATGGGTGACAGGAGCCAGAAGACAAATGTTCCAGAATCCCTTACTTTCTGTAGGCAATTCAAAGAAGCATTATGTATGCTTCTCAAAGATTCCCAAGTAATTGAGATCCCATTGCTTACAACTGTGGCCTCTGTATGTATTCTTGTATTTACTTTTGCTCTTCCTTATTCTTACCTTTCCAAATAACTTACTCCTGCTTCTTAGGTTCATCTCTTATATAAATTTTCTATCCCCAACTCTCAGGCTCTGCTTTTAAAGGAGTCCAAATTAAGACAATTGACACTGGAGTTGGCCCTGGTAAACAAACTGTGAAGATGGGATAGTGGAGTGGGATCATTAATTCATTCATTAGTCAGCAATAATTACCACATTGCATTTGATAAGTGGGTTAATACTATAGGTTGGTGATGGTGGAACGGTGCTTTTGATAAGTGGAGTGGTGATGGATGTAATTTCACAAACTCTTACTTGTAGCTTATTGGGATGAGTTATAAGCTAATGCTGAAGAATTAGGTTATGCCTTACCACTAGCAATTGAATGAGATAGAAGCAATGACACTTATGAGACTGTGGATTGGCTGACTTTTGTTAACTGCTTTAGAATTCTGAGGGGATAAAAGAGAATGGTAAACTCCTCTCTTTAAGCAGCCCCCGATCTTCTGTAGCCAGAAGGAAGCCTGGATGGAGTTTAATTCTAAGGTGGCAACACTGCAAAGGAGACTGTGTGTCAGTCTCAGTGGGAAAATTACATTAAAGTCAGAAAACAGAGAGGAGAATATTCAGAATCTGATGTTGGATAAATGTGCCTGAGAACTTTTAACTCCCAAATAGTACCAGGTTGTACATCCAATCTTTTATTCTGCTTCTCCCGCATTGTAGAGAAGGGAAGCATGCCCTTACCTTACCATACAAAGATATCATCTAAGGCAGATGTCCCATAGTTAATAGTCTCAAGATTCCATCTTTGTGTTCTCTCGCTGTGTTCAGCCAATAACTAAAGTCATGGTAGAGCCAAGCCTGAGAGGAAAATTCTCCTGGATGTTCCCAACTATTGGATGAAATAGTTATTTTATTGACAGTTGCAGGATTTGACTAATATTCATAAGCAGGAAACAGCAGAGCATGTACAGAAGTGGATCTTAAAAGTGTTGAACTAAGTAGGGTTAGGTTCAGAATGTAAGGCTGGAGAAGGGAGAGTTTATTGGCATAGGAATGCTTTCCTTTGCCCGGAAAATTGAAACCCATCTTGTATGCTTCCAACATGGCTACTTGAAGCTTGGGCTTGATGATGGCCTTTAGTGAATGAGTTGGAGATGCAGTAACTGACTTGTGAGTGTATTAAGGATGGCGTTAGAGGAAAGAATATTAGAATGGATTTATTATATGAGGACACAAAACCACTTTACTGTGAAAGTCCACAGGACACTTCCTCAGTAAAGCAATAAATAATGGACCTGTGAGGGACACACTAATATTGGTGAGAAGCTCAGTGGTTGCTGTGCTCTGAAGACCAGTGTTGACAGTAGAGTAGATTGTCATGGAAATGGGTTAGCAATGATAGGTTCATGGAAGATCAGAGTCCAGGAAAAGATTCTTAGGCATTAGAGGTGAATGAGATGGAATTACCATAATGAGCATCAGGGTTAGAGTGACAAACAGGTTGCCTTCACCTACAGGGACCTCTGGCAATGACTGTTAGACCAAGGTATTTATAGGGTGAGAATGATGGCATTTCTTGACTTGTATAACCAAAATATTATACTAAAATAACATAAACTGGAAGGAAGACATCTATTTGTTAACGGCACAATGAAAAATTCAGTCTCTCATTCTGTTTCAAAAACAGAACCACTCAGAAGCAATCAATTGAAGGAAAGATCAAGTTCCCTTGAGGAGGATTTTGTAACAACATTACAAGAGTACACATAAATATTTCCTAGTATTTTTCCAGTGAGACCTGTACCAATTAACAAGCTTAAGTGTATACCAGGAAAAGCGGGAGTGCTTGGTCTTTTGATGGATTTGGGATACAAAGCTTCAGTTGACACAGGTACTAAGAGATCCAGAAACCTATCTTGTCTTTCACTCCTTCCTTAGAAGAAATAATTAGACTTACTGATAGTAAATCCAAATGAGTTTACAAGCCGTACTGTCCACAGTCCCCAGATGGAATTCAAGGGGTTGACCTTTTCTTCAAACTTAAAAGATTCAAGAGTAGTGGTTTCAATATATTCCTGTTCAAATCACCTATATGGTTTACAAAGAAAAAAACAGATGGATCATAGCATATGTGGGTAAACTACTGTAATGTTAACCAAATTGTATTAGCAATTGCTGCTGCTATACCAGATGTGATATTTTTATTGAATCAAGAAATACAGCTTCTGGTACTTGATATGTTATTATTGACCTGGTAAATGTGTTCCTTTCCATCTGTATTGGTGAACAAGATCAAAAACAGTTGTTTTTACAGGAAAGAAAAGAGCCCACTTTCACTTTCTTTCCTCAAAGATCTATTATATCTATGGCATCTGCCACAATATAGTCTTCAGGGTCTTTGATAATTTTGACATTCTACAAAATTATCAGGGCCACTATATTTTTATATCATCCTAATCAGACCTGATGGAAATAAACTGGTCAATAACCTGGATGCTCATCTAAAACATATGTGTAAGAGAGGATGGGCAATGAATCTTATAAAAATTCAGAGACTTGCCAAATTGGTGAAACTTGGGGGAATAATTTGGGGTCTTACTGGAACATCCTCTCAAGGTAAAGAACAAATCGTTGCACCTTGCAGCTGTCAACTCTTAGAAAAATGCACAGTGTTTGGTTTAGTGTACTTGAATTGTTTGGATTTTAGAGGCAGTGCATACCATACTTCCAGCTAATGGCTATTTAATTATTTGAAAGATTGCTAATTTTGAGTGAGGTCCAATGACAAAGAGGGTTCTTTATCAGATCTAAGCCATATATAAACTATCCTGCTACTGGAGGGCCTAGCAGATCCAATGGTGCTACATGTAGAAAGCCCCAGTAGTAAGCCGAATGCCTTACCATGATACATCAAGCAGCCATGAGGTCAGAACTGCCCACTAGAAGAAAGGTTTGTCACCTTATCTACCAAGTCATTATGCCTTTCAGATACATCAGTGACTCGCTGCAAGATGGAAATCGTATATTAGCGATTGGGCCAAAACTGCTTCAAAGAACAGGTATATCACTGTTTCACTGATGCCTCCTCAA
The DNA here is from genome assembly GCF_024542745.1 of Macaca thibetana thibetana. NCBI lineage: Eukaryota > Metazoa > Chordata > Mammalia > Primates > Cercopithecidae > Macaca > Macaca thibetana. The sequence goes on along the minus strand of NC_065582.1, from coordinate 60,103,372 downwards.
TCCTTATGGAGCATTCCCTTCAAGAAGCTGATGGCAGGGGATAAATTGGGCCTAGTTCATATGTACACTGGCTCAATATGCTAATGTGAGCCAGATATGGAATATCGATGTTACTGCCTCTCTAAAAGATACTGACTGATGAGAGGAGATCACTTCGTCAGGCAAGACTATGAACAGTATACCTAGTTTTCCCTTTCATATGGATGGAAAAATGGCCTGAAGTAAGACTACATATGATTTCCTGTGCAGCTGTGCATGGCTTGGCTTATTTGTCAAGAACAGGGGTTGGCAAGCTATGTCTTGCAAGCCATATGTGGACTATTACATACTTTTATATGGCCTGTGAGTTTAAAATGATTTTTACATTTTAAAATATGGGAACATTATTTCAACAGAATAATATTTCAAATTATATATAAATCATAAGAACTTCAAATTTCAGTATTCATAAATACAGATTTGCTAAAATGTAGCCATGCTTATTTACATACTCTTTATGAATGTTTTGTGCTACAAAAACAGAGTTGAATCATTACAAGAGAGACTGCATGGAACAGAAAACCTGAAATATGTACCACAGGTATTTTTACAAAACAAGTTTATGGATTTTTGGACAAGGGCTTGGGAGGAGAAAGACTGGAATATTATAGGTAAGAAGGACTTTAAAAGAGCCATATGGATGGACATTTTGGAGTAATAGCAGACGTTCATGTCCCACATCACTGCCCAATAAAAAGCGTCACTGCAGAGGAGGCATTCACAACCAGTAGACAGGATGAACCATCTGACAGAGGTCATTCAGCCTCTGTCCTCAAACTGCTGCTAGCTCTAAAGGCCTATGATATAATGTATCATAGATGAAGATTCTTCATGTGTCCAGTAGCATGGGCCTTCTTTTTCCAAGGATGATACAGCTGTATGCCTGCCTTATCAGCAGCAGAGTCCAACTCTGGGTTCTTGATACAGTACATTGTTGAGCAAATCAGCTATCTACTTAGTGTCAGATGATTATAGAGAACCTTATTTAACATGGTGGGGGGCAGCGATTCATTCTTACTAAAATTAACACCAACTCCAGATATGAATTTGCCTGTTCTACCTACAATAGAGCACCAATCTCACGTAACGTCATTACCTGAAAGTTTAGAGAATGTCAGATTTACTGATGTGGGATCCATCAAAACAGATCCTTAGACATGACAATAGGATTTACTCATCAAGCTGCCAATGTGATAGAACTTTGAAATAGCCTTATTTAAATCACAGGTATGGCTGCTTGGGGATACAAAGGTCTTACAAAGCCTTACTGCTGTTCTTCAGGAGGCATTACATAGTTGATCAAACTTCTACTGTATGAGGCTATATCTTCAACAGTCAGAGTATGTAGATTTAAGGAGCAAGAGGAGGAAGTAAGATTAATCCTTCCCATCGTAACTTCAAGGGCGCACTCTAGGAATTAGTCCTCTTTGTTCACACAACTGTAGGCTCTGTGAATTCGAGCTTCTGCTTCCCAAGCCTGTATTAGGGATATGATAAGGATGTGACATAATTCCCTTTGTCAGGGCCTGGAGGAACCCTAGGGTATAAGCCTAAGAATTCTAGAATTCATGGTAAAGGAAGAGAAAATGATGACTTTGTACTCAGTGTAACTCTGGTTACTGTAGCTTATTACACTAAACTGTTTGAATCGGCCTTTTTTTTTTTTTTTGAAGACAGGGTCTCTCTCTGTCACCCAGGCTGGAGTGCTGTGGTGCGACTTCGGCTCACTGCAAGCTCCAGCCACCACGCCTGGGTAATTTTTTTTATTTTTTATTTTTTAGTAGAGATGGGGTTTCACTGTGTTGGCCAGGATGGTCTCGATCTTCTGACCTCATGATCCGCCCGCCTCGACCTCCCAAAGTGGGGGGATTACAGGCGTGAGCCACCATGCATGGCCTGAATCAGCCTCTTTTAAAAGACTGTGGCTGGTCACCAATTTGACAATTTAGTGACAGAGTGGTTTTAATGTAAGACATTAGTGGAGAAGAGTGGTGCAAAAGGTGGACTGTAGTCAATGCTTCATTGTGTGGAGTCACCGTCCCATTGGACCACGTCCGATTTCAGCCACTGAGTGCCAAGACCTCTGTGCGAGCTCAGACGTACATTGACATAGTATCACCTTCAGTACAAGCCGTGCTTTTCTCTGCCCTCTTCTGAAGTCCTGAGAACTCACTCAGTCATTGTGCAAGTGAAGCCCAGAAATGTGGAGAACTTAGAACTCCGAGGGTGACCCTCAACCGAGGTGGGGCAGGAAACAGGACATAAATGCCCTGTTTCCTCTTTTCATGAGAAATTCAGGGAAACAATTGAGATATCCCATTGTCTACAACATCAGACTCAAAAAATTCAATAGCCTTATATTTATTTTCCTTATTTCCTTTCTCCCTCTTCCTCATCCCTGTTCTCCGTGATCACTTCCAAAATAAATTACTTGTACCAAAATCCAGTGTAAGTTACATGTGCATGAGAGTTATCTCAGGCTTTCCTTCCAAGTAATTCGAACTGAGAGAGTTTCATTTGAAACACTGAAGTTACAGAATTTTTGTGTGCTTAGAGCTATTATTCTTTCCCTTCATGTTTTCTGTGTGTTATTTTTTCTTATACAGGCCTAACTTACTTTATGAAAATATTTGCCTATATATCCTTTTAATGTTTTTATAGTTTATTGTCTGACCATTGCTCATTTACTTTTGTGGACTTTATGAGGTATGAATTTATCTTTATTTGTTAATAAATGCAGAGTCAACTATCTATCAACATTTTTTTTACACAGTTCCTTCCTCTTACGAACTGAGTTTGAATGTCACTTGTATCACACAGACAATTTCCACTTAAAGTTTTTTATGACTTATTGGTCTATATTTATATTACTGTGTTTACATTCACAGTATTTTAGTTACAGGAAATATTGATATCTGAGAGGGCAAGTTCTGCCTTCAGTTTTTTATTTATCTATTTTTTCACAATTGCTTTGACTATTTTTGTACACATTTTGTTCAATAAAACTTGAAAATCAGCTTTTCAAATTTTATTCAAAAATCTCTTTGGGGTCTTTGATTGAGAGACTGTTGAATGTATAGATTGATTTGTGGATACATAACATCTTTTTTAAACTTTCCCATTTGGGAATTAATCTATTGAGGGTTTCTTTTTGACCCCTGGTAAAGTTTACTCACTTATTTTCTCACTTTGCCTACTTAAATTTCTTATAAAAATTTATATACATATTATACAAATTCATATAAATCTTATATATCTTATAAGACTCTTACAAGAAATATAAGTAGGTAAAGTAAGAAAATAAGTGAGTAAAACAACTTATTTTATTAAACTCATTTTATTAAATAATAAGACATATAATATTTCTATAGATTTATGAAATAGATAAGATTTATATCTTTACAAGATATATAAGATTTATGTCTTATAAGAAATATAAGAAAGATATATAAGAAAGGTATATTACAAGATTTATATCTCACAAGGTATATTAAAAGATATATCTTATAAGATATATATTCTTGTGTATTTTATGTTTTTGTTTTTATAGTTTATTGTTTGTGAATGGGATCTTTTGTTTTGTTACAGTCCCTGCTTGTTGGGAATATGTAGGAAGTGTGTTACATAAAAGAACTATTGGTTTCATAAGTTAATATTGCATTCAGGCCAACTTAGGAAACTCTCTTTGTTTTATTGTATTTTTTGTTTGTAGAGTTAGATTTTTTAGGAATATAATTATGTCATCTGTAAACAATGAAAATTACTTTTTCTTTTCTTTTTTGTTTTTACACATGGAGGAGTGTAGACAATGTGCTTAACTGGTCATCTTTCTCATTAAGTTTTTAAAAAATTTTCATATATGGACCAAGCAAATTTTGAGTCCAGATGGAGATAACTCTTGTGTTCAGAAAGACTGAAAACCGTGGCTAATATATAGGCATAAAAATCTCAAATCAGAAAATCAAATCGAGGAAGAGCCAGGAGTCAGAAAGTCAGAATCAGGTCCCAAGATACTTATCAAGAACCAGCTAAGGTCAACATCAAGGAACAGAAAATTTAAGCTAAGATTCAGGAATGCTGGAGACACTGTTTTTCTCTGAAAAGAGTTTTCAGTTTGAAAGGTGGATATAAGATGGTCAGAGATTGAATGTGTCAGTTGGAAACTGAGGTATGCGAGAATCATGACAATGGAACCTTACAAGGGAAAGGAGGGCAAAAGTCCAACTGTGGATTCCAGACTGCTCCTTACTTTTATGGGATTTTTTGCTAATTAAATTCAATTTTTATTTTATGTTCCGGGATACATGTGCAGGACATACAGGTTTGTTGCATAGGTAAACATGTGCCATGGTGGTTTGCTGCACCTATCAACTCGTCACCTAGGTATTAAGCCCAACATGCATTAGCTATTTATCCTGATGCTCTCCCTCCCCTTGCTACACCCTCCCCTCACTTCAACAGGCCCCAGTGTGTGTTGTTTCCCTCCCTTAGCCCATGTATTCTCATTGTTCAACTCCCACTTATAAGTGAGAACATGCAGTGTTTGGTTTTCTGTTTCTTCTTTAGTTTGTTGAAGATAGTGGCTTCCAGCTCCATCTATGTCTTTGCAAGTCATTCTATGGGCTATAAGAAAACTGTGTATAAAAGTTTTTGTTTTAACCTTTCCCCGCTGCAAAGAGTTTGCACAGAAAGCCTACCTAGCATTGCTGTTGAAGGGCTACGACTTGAATATATAACTGGCTATTAATAATAAGTAAAGTAGAAACTCTCTAAATTAACTTCTTATCACTGCAAATTATCATTTTGAGTAAAAATATTGAATAATTCTTAATTGCACTCATACAAAGATATGGATTCTTTTTGAGAAGTGGAGTAATATAACTATTAATTGACTTCCCTATTTCTCTAATATCAGGTGATGTCTATCAGCTCTCAGATCTAAATGTAACTGAAGAGCCTGTGACTATATATACTAGCTTAATAAATATTTAGAATAGTCCTATTACTATATATTAAGAATATAATTAAGAAGATACTATTTTATATCAACAATCCTCATATTTTATGTATATTTATTGTAGGCATAGAGATAGGCAGAGATAGGCCATATTAATTGGTGAAAAGAAGAAAAAAATCCCTACACATGAATAGAATAAGAGAAATAAAGTATTATCAGTCATCCCAACATAAATGAGTACACATAAAAGTGTGAAATGATGAGTATATTTTCTGACATGGCAGTGTAGTTAGAGATTCTGGGGAAAAAAGTGTTATCAGCTCCCTTAAATTTGAAACTAGAGAATAACTTCAGTCACTCTTGACAGAAAAATAAATGTATTGGATAAAGTCAGCTGCGAAGAAAATTTTAAATCAAGAATCAATGAATAAAGAGAATAATCAATGAAAAACTTGTATTGAGCAGGTGGTTCACTAGTCTGTAATAATTGGAGTGAGAATAATAAAGATGTTTGTATTCAGTATTAAAAAGAATACAGTCAATTGAAATAGAGAATAATGAGAAGCATACAAAGATAAAGCTTTATGTTTTATTTTATTAGAAAAATGAGTTGTAAATGAAATATTAATAAAACATCAAAGGAATATGAATGAAAAATATTGATGCTGTAGAATGGTAAAATTATAAGTTTAACTTAATGAGAATTAAATTCTAGGGAATAGCTTATGACATTCACACACTAAACACAGATTCATCATCATTCACTGTAGTATGATAATCACCACCACGAACAATTATGATTTATCTATTACTTCCAGTTTTGAGGAACATGGTCTTATTGATATATCAAGTATGTTTTGCAGATCCATATGTGATTGTTATCCGTAAAAAATAAATAAATAAATTAGGGTCAATTGTAACAGATTAGTGAAATTCTAACACTGACCATTAATACATTTTTTTTTTTGCCTATTTAAGACAGTCTGTAGACCCCATACTTGTGAGTAGAGAAGAATTCATTATTTTATGAGGAACCATTAAAATATTTAGCTTTAACATTAGATCCAGGGCTAAAATTAATGAATGATTTGCAAGGTTTGGAGTAGTAACAAAGATTCAAGTTTCTTTTCAAAAGATAGAATTGAAATGATCAACACTTACAGATAATTAGCTTTTATACAACCCAGTAATTGCCAGAACTCTCACGTATGGGAAATAACTGTTTCCAATTCTGACAAAGTGACATATACATAATTGTTCATGCATTGCAACTCACTTTAAGAATTTGCCTACAGAGAAGACGGTAAAGAGTTCTTTCTTCTCTGTCAAATGTATTATATAGTTAGGGTTGCTTGGTCATAATCAGTGCAAAAACAATGTCTTTTTTTCTGTTTTGTTTTTAGTTTTGCTTTTATCAAAGTTCCATTAGCACTAGAAAGGATGCTTTTGTACAGAACTTTCTACAGATTGAGGTTAAAACCGTGGGATGAAGCTGCCAGGACTTTACTAAACAGAATGATTTCAAGTTTTCTCTGGACCACTTGGCTACTACCAGTGAAAGAACGAAAGGGTACTCTGTCCAGGACTGGGCAGTGTGGAATTTCAAGAGGTAAATTACATTCTTCTCTCAGCTAATGTCTCCACAGTTACTATCTGTTTTGTAGACAAATTGTTAACTGTCACGAACAGGTACCCAGTACTTAGAAATATGTGAGGTATCTCATGTCAACAACAAAAGTGGTGGGAAAATGCTAAGCACATAATTAAAGATGGCAAATCATCACAATGATGTTACCAAGCTCTTCTGAATATTTTAGCAACATTTTACAGAAACTCTCCGTGATAGTGAAAATGCAATGCTTTCCTCTTTGGTTATATGAAAATAGCTACTAAATAAAGGCATTATAAGTCAATGGAAGAAACAAAATGAGAAATAAGCCATTCATTCATATACTCTATAAGCAGAAAAAGATAATGAAAAATAGTCTATTCATCCATAACTCTAGAGTTACATTCCTAAGAAACTACATGTTATCAAAAGTTGTGATATACAATTTTTAATGAGAAAAATAATTAGTAGCTAAAGACTTTCAGATTTGCTTTCAATAATTAAGTAAGTCAGGGGTCTCCAACCCCGAGGCCGCGGACCGGTACCAGTCCATTGCCGGTTAGGAACCAGGCTACACAGAAGGAGGTGAGCGGCTGGCGAGTGAGCATTACCACCTGAGCCTGGCCTCCTGTCAGATCAGCAGTGGCATTAGATTTTCATAGGAGTTGGAACCCTCTTGTGAACTGCACATACGAGGGGTCTAGGTTGTGGGCACCTTGGGAGAATTGAACTAATGCCTGATGATCTGAAGTGGAATAATTTCATCCCCAAACCAACCCCAGTGCTCACCATCCCCCACCCCCAGATCCATCCATGGAAAAATTGTCTTTCAGGAAACCAGTCCCTGGTGCTAAAAATGTTGGGGACCTCTGAAGTAAGTTATATTTTGTGGCACTAGGTATATTCTGTTATCACAAGTTACAAGTAACATACTAGTTGATCAATACAGATCAAAAAAGTGACTTAAACTATGCTAAGAAAATCCTGTTAAGAAACTTTAATGGGGTCTTTGCTCAAAAGTAATAGGCTTTTCATCTCATACCATTTAAGATGGCTTTCATCAGAAAACAAAAAGGTAAGTATTAGTGAGGGCATGGGGAAGCTGGAACCCTCGTACACTGCTGGTGAGAACATGAAATGGTGGAACCACTTGTGAAATATAGTAAGGTGGTTCCTCAAAAAATTGAACATAGAATTACCATATGATTTGGCAATTCCATTTCTGTGTATATATCCAAAAGAATTCAAAGCAGGGACTCAAAGAGATATTGTATACCCACGTTCACAGCAGCATCATTTACAGTAGACAAAAGTTGGAAATAACCCAAATGTTCATCAATGGATAAGGATAAGCAAAATGAATGTATATATGAAATGGCATATTATTCAGCCTTAAAAGGAAGAAATTTTTACACATTGTACATCATGTATAAGTCTTGAACACATTATCCTAAGTAAAAGAAGCCAGTTATAAAAGGATAAATACAGTATGATTCCACTTATGTGAGATACCTAGAGTAGTCAATGTAATAGTGACAGTAGGTACAATGGTAATTTCCAGGGGCTGAGAGAGGGGTGAGTGGGGAGCTGTTGTTTAATGAGTAAAGGGTTTCAATTTTGCAAGGTGAGGGTTTGGAAGATGGATTGTAATGATGGTAGCACAACAATGTGAAGGTACTTAATGTTACTGAACTGTATGCCTAAAAATGATTGGGATGGTAAGTAGTATGGTAAGTATATTTTTATCACAATTAAAATTATTTTTAATGTAATGGGCTTTTACCATTACCCCATCACATGCATAAACACACCATTACATACATACATTTTTACTATGATTAAAGCACAAAGATATGATAATATCTTTTAATAAAACAAAAAATCAAAGTACAGCAGAATTCACACTCACAAAGGCAGACAAAAACCGTGAATATACAGTTTGATTACTCAGACTCTGAAAGTGGTTGTGTGTGACTAAGCCGGACTTTTCTCCTGTTGTTTCATTTACGTTCTCAATTATCAGGTAATGACTAATATTGGTCTCTGTAAGTTCTATTTCAGAATTAATCTCTTTTGTTAAGGTCAATTTGTATTAAAAAGACACTACAGGAGAAATATTTGGGTGTGGTGGTGTGGTAAGTTTTGTATTTGGGTTTATGTTTCAGTGAAAATTAAAGTGTTATATAAAATATTTTAGTTTGGGGAGGGTCAGTCTGTAACCAAATATTCCACTCTAATTAGTCCCAACATTTGCTTTCATGTGTATGATCACATTGGGGCCCAGCGGTTACCTGAAGTGGTAGTATTTTTCTCTTATATATTAGAGGGCATGTTGGCTGTTGCTAAGTTGACATACTCTAAAAATTAAAATGCTAACATTCTGCATGTACTTTTGTATTCATGCAGAATTATTTCTACCAATTATTTAAAATCCTTATTTTTTGAACTAATTTACAATTGGCAGCAATTTTTGTAGACTAAAGCTTGATTTTTAAGTTATTCGGTCAATTCAGATTTTGATTTGATACCACAAAAATAGCATGGTATAACAGAGTAATTGTAATGGACTAAGAAAAAAAGAAGAGAAACAAATTTGATCTAAGACTAAGTCATTTGAGCCAGAGGAAGTCTAAGGAGCTCTACGAAGTTTTTACATTAGTTTGAATGATGAAGAACCATGAAAGAATAACTAGAGAATTATTAGTTATCCTGAACTGAAAAGACCTGTGCTTTAGTATTTAGTTGTGTGTTTGGATTTTAAATTCTGTCTTTTTTGGGTACCAAATTGTATAATGATTATTGGTAAATGTACCATTAGTTACATTCCCAATGAGAAATTTTTGAAAATGTCTTTTAATTTTTTTTTTTGAAATGTATTTTTGTGCGCATTCTCATATTGGCCCATGATGATATTGGGTTAACTTATAAAAACTCTTTATTTAGTTTCAGCAAAACAATCTTATCCAAAATGTTAAACTAGTACTATTAATTTGAATTGTGTTTGATAAATAATTTTGTGTTTGACTTTTGCATTTTTCTATGGGCTATGAACACCAAAAATTTATTTCTGATTTTATGTTTATACTTATTCAGGAAATACTATATATATAATAAAAATAAATACTGGCAACCCGCTAGAACTTTTACTTTTAAAGGATGCATGCGTTTGTACAAGAACTAGCATACAATGGAATAGTCTAATGTTTAAAGCTTAATGTTAAGAAATTCTATTTTCATGTCTTTTGTAATTCTGTAATTAAAGTTATTTTGTTGGGGGAGCCACAGCAAACTGATTTATCTAGAGTTACACTGTATGATTTTTAGAAGAAAGACTGAGGAAGTGATAAAAATATAAAAATAAATATGCAATTACCGACATGAAAAACACCACTAGGATTTCAGTCAATCACTATATGATTAAAATATTTACCTATGATAAAAGAAACAAGGTATTTGATAAAGTACTGATTTGCATTAAGAAGTGATGTACTGCTAAGATAATCAATACTACAATCATTTTACTATTTTGCATTTAAGTTGTTTGGAAAAAGGTTTCTCACAATCTATTAGCCATTTAAAAAGCCTTGGAATGGGCTTAAATATTTTGAACAGATCTAGATTGTGAAATAAGTCTTCAGTTTTTAGAGCCAAAAATAAAGGATTGAGGGTAAAGGGTAAAGGACAATATGGTTTAGACTTTAAATGGAAAGAGAACAGAGACAAAGAGAAAATGATCTGGCATTATATGCTCACATCGATGGCAGTAATTAGGCTTTGCAGTATCATTAGATATGATAACAATCATTTGTAGCCTTTTATAGTGTTTCACATGCTAAGCATACAGAACCACATGGTAGCAGGACCCTTAATATTTTTCACTGTTATTTTTTTCTAAGGGAATAATGGTATTCAATTGTCATGAATTGGGGAGATACACAACACAAATTTGGATTCTTATCTCCCATGGAGAAAAGATGGAATGTTTTATGCCTTTTAACCATCTGCAAAATGTATGGCAGTAGTAAAATGCTAACAAGATCTTGAGGTGAATATTTTGAAGGGTGTAGCATTTAAATGTATAAAAGTCAGTTTGGCATTACATTAAACATTGAGTTAATGTTCCTACCACCTAACGACTGAACTATGACATATTATACTATATTGTTAAAGTTAAACAACAATATTCCAGGTTTCAATTTTGAGAAATCAGTAATTAATCAGTTCAAAATTTTGAATGGTGTGGTTTGTGTAGAGGAAAACTCCTAAATGAATACTTTGAAAATTCTCTACAGTAGAAAATGAGAAATGTCTTAAATAAACACTATATTTAAGACAATATAATGGTCAGCCTTAACAGATAATCATGTTTGGTTTTTTCTCTGGAACATTCAAATTAAAGTGAAGATCTAATTTTTATTTAGTTTTCAGGTACTATTAGAAAGTATAAGAATTAAATTAGAATTATTGCTTGAGTTAGAGCTCTGCGTCTTTATATGTTCAAGCTAATCATAGTGAATAAGCAATTCCTATTTCAAATTTGATTTCCAAATGTAAATATTCAATATAGTCAGATTCCTTGGCATAGCTCTATGAATTTTTGCAAGCTTACCAGATACCAGTTTTTGCGCAATTACTTTAGTTGATTCAATAATCTCGAAGGGTATGGAACAGAATGCAGAGTGTTGCACATTTCCTAGAATTTGAATAGATTGAAAAAACTATGAAAGGTGATGTAGCTAATTTTGTCTTTCTTAAGATAAAGATAGAGTGCAAACTACCTTGGGTTATGCTTAGGTCAGATTTTTGTTCATCCCATACAGCAGTTTTTGTTTTCTGGCTATACTTCTAATTCAGTTCATCTTTTTTTTTTTTTTTTTTTTTTTTTTTTTTGATATTTAAGCCAGAAAGCTAGTGTAAAGGTAGAAGATATGCTCTTCTATTACCTGGTTCTTTTAATGATAATATGAATACTACTTTTAGCCACATTTCAAGGTTTTTCTCTACTGATACTGATAATGTCTCTAAAAACTTGTAATTAAGTGCCACAAAAATTTCCTCTTCCCACTTGCTAACTGAGCTGACAATTAGTCTCCTCTTTCAAAATAAAACTTTAACTTTACAGAAGTTAGTCAGAAATAGGTCTAGTACATCCGTTAGAGGCATCTAAATTCAAAATGTAATCTGAAGAGCAGCATGAGTACTTGCTAAAGAAAGAGATGAACTGAAAATGTAGAACACAAAACTAGAAATATGCTTGCTTATATCCATCTGATTGGGACTTCCAGAATTTGGAAAATAAAATCTTTACTCCTCGAATGGCTTTCACTTTGCTTAACAGGCACATTTCATTCCCACTTCTGATGCCTTCTGATCTGATGCATTTTAGTTAATTCTTGATATCTCAGAGACTAAGCATATATATTGAATATCCATATATTCTCTTGTCTTGTTTCCAATTCAACTTTTTAATATATACTAATTAAATTATGATTGGTTAGGGGGTAAGCAACGTAGTACTGGGGTTGCTGAGAGTAATCTAGATTCCAGTTATGGCTATCCTAATGGAGAGATTAAGTGGAGATATTTGTGGGGAGAGTAAGCAAGATTTGGAGACCTTGATTTGATGTAGGAGGCAAGGTGAGTGACACTGAGTGTCCAGTGCTGTGGAGGAGCGATAAGATTAGTGAGAAGGAAGACACAGAAGGAGAAACAGAGAGAGAGGGAGAGGTAATGGGAGCGAGGGAATGAGTTCAAATTCAGCCTATTGGGTTTGAGGTGCCTCCACTATATTCAAGTGAAGGTTTCACAACCAATATAATATATAGGCTTGGAATTTAGAAAAGGGGTCCTAGCCAGAGAAATAGATTTGTTATTGATGAGTACAGCAGGGAAGTGAATTTCCAAATATGGGAGAAATTGATGAGATACGGTGTGTATTTTGGGGAAAAATATCTGAAAGAACATCACCATTAAAAGAATGCAGAGAGGAAAAAGAGTATTAAAAAGGAACCAAAATCTCACAGATCACCACTAAAGAACTTATTCATGTAACTAAATACCACCTGTTTCCCAAAAACCTATGGAAATACAATTTTTTAAAAGTGTTTGCAAGTTAAAAAAAAAAAAAAGGAACTGAGGAAAAATGACCTTAGAGGTAGGCTGCCCACTGACTTCAGGGGAACGCTGTCTAAACTGAAAGCCCTTTAGATTGCCTCACATATATTGCTGGATGTATTTTCTGGAAAATGTTTCCTGTTCACTCTTTGCTCAAGTGTAATAAACTCTTTTTTGTTGTTTCCTTCATATGCCATGTACTTTCATTCCTCTGGAGGCTTGCCCAGGATCCTTTTCTTTCTTCTTTCTACTAGCAAAACCTGGATTAAGTATGTTGCTTTCACTATGAAGCTCATTGTGGTACATGGTATGAAAAATGAATATTTTAATATTCAACTTTAAATATTTTAAATACTTGAAAACAAATTTTTTCAGAACATCTGAAAATAACCAAGTTATAATATTTCCTTCATTTTCAATTCTTTGTTTTAATTGTGAATTCTTGATAGCCTGTAAACTCTCTTAGGATCAAGACTTTTGCAGTATCCTCAATTGTAAAATACAATCATATGTATCTCATGGGTTTGTTAGGACTAACAAAAAAGGACGGGATGTGTAAGGACTTAGAGCAGTCTTAATATGTATCAGGGGCTCCAAATATAGTAGTTAATAGTGATGACGATGATCTTATCTTTGTGATCTCAGGATTTCAAAACTTCTTAATAGATTTATGAATTTAAATAGAGAAAAGTACAAATATAATCAGTATATGAGATCAATTATTGTAATCCATTCATTATCAGAAAGACAAAAGAATATCTATTTATTCTGGATACTTGAAGCATAAGCATTTTTAAATGCTTTTAGCTACCCAGTTGAGGATTTATAATTTTTTTCCACTGACTTTTTAAAGTTGGTTAGGGTTTTTATTTTTCAGGTTATTACATCAATAAACTCCAGGCACAGGATTAAAATGATTGATACTGAAAAACATAGAGGTGTAGATATAGCTGCAACTCAAAAAGTAAGTATTTCTATCTTAAATTGTTCTCTGAGTGAAAAAGAAAACAGATATTTCTATAATACTATTTCCCTTCCAACCTGGCAGCTTGTATTGTTTGTATATCTTCCTACATTAAATACATATTCGATAAAAGTGAAAAAATGAGAGAAAAAGAAAACTAGTTTAGAAGGCTCCATTGTAATTCAAGTGTGCTTGTTTTAATTCTATGTAATAGACTGTATTTCTGTAATGTTTCTTAATTATGTATTTTTCTACATTGTTATTAGTGAGGTTTCTCACCATTACTCAGGCTGTAAGAGTTAGCATACATAGTCACAGGGGATTGATTCTTCCTTAGGTTCTTTATTATAAGATGGTGTGCTTGCAGTGCTGATTATTTAAATTGAAAAATTATAATTCCATAACATGCAAGGCAATTTTGCAACAACAACAACAACAACAACAACAACAACAAAAAACTCCTTTTAAAAAAATTCCACCAATTTAGATTCCGAGTGTATCTTGAAAAAAGTCTGTTAGACCAAATTTTCATTGCATATAAGAGCTGGTGAACCTGCCTCTGTACTGGGATGTTAAAATTAGAAAAAAATTAAAGCCAGTTTGTCTTGATAGTTTTGAAGGGATAAATCTGATAAAAGCCTTTTAGCAAAGAAGAATGTTCTTTAATAAAGAGCACTTAGCTTCCATAGTTTTATAATTACTGGTAGAAATTAGGAGGAAAGAAAGTATACTGCTCAGAATTTGTTATGGCTCTGTGGTCCCCAGATTCTCCTGGAAGAGGTTACTTATGAAAACTCATATTTGCGCCAGCGAGTCTACTATTATAACATCTGAACACAAGTCTCAGGCACTCTGTTGTTAACTAAACTGAAAGTGCTATTGTGATTCCAGCTGTAATCACTGGAATATGGAGCAAAATTAACTGCAGCTGATCCAAGATAAGCTCTAAGAAAAAGCAATTTATGGAAAATAAGAGACCCATGTAGTTATGTGTGTGATGCATATTCTCACATACAATGAAGGAGGCTATCCCTAGTCCCATCTATAGAAAATCAAATAAGGTTCTGAAATCTGGCTCTATCAGCCGTGTTCCCATGCAGCATAAGTCAACCAGTTAGCCTTAGAAACAGGCTTGCTAGATAGTTTAATGCTTTACTTTTTTATTAACACCAAAGAATATATATTATTCCAAAAAAGAGGATCGGGAGAAGGGTTCTTACCTATTATGCTGATGGGCTTTTTATACCTGTGAATAAGTTTTGCCTAACAAACACTTATCATATATTTAGCAAATATATCACATCCTGCTATTCATTTATGTGGTATTTTAATGCCACTCTCTTTCCCCACTTCATACACACATACACAAATGTAGAATAGCATGCACACAGAGTAACAATAACTTTTAAGCTTAAAAATATATGTTGGGAATGGTAGCTGTCTTAGTCTATTAAGGCTGCTATAACAAAATGCCATAGACTGGGTATTTTATAAACACCAGAAATTTATTTCTTGCTTTCTTGACATAGGGAAGTCCAATATTAAGGTGCCAGCAGACTCAATGTCTGGTGAGGACCCATTTTCTGGTTCATAGATGGCTCCATCATGCTGCATTTCGCATGGAGGAGGAGGCAGAGAAACTCTCTGAGGCCTCTTTTATAAGGGCATTCATTACATTCATGAGAGCTCTATCCACTTATGACTTCATCGCCTCCCAAAGTTTCCACCTCTTAATACCATTACCCTGGTAATTAGGTTTCAGTGTATAAATTTTGGAGGATGCAAACTTTCAGACCATAGTATTAGGGGAATGGTACACCCAGGGGATCATAAGTATTTCTAGCCTGGAATTTCTTAAAAATCTTGACTTTTTTTTTCAGAAGCAGCACAGATAAGAGGATGTGATTATAACATAGAAGGGCACTCGTTGTGAATAGCAAGCATAACTATTATCAAATTATTTTAAAAGCGGAGGCAAGTTTGAGACTTTCTTTGTGACCTTTCCATAGTCTGTGGGATTCTCTCGAATTCTTCTTAGAACTCAGTTGAGATTTAGCCACTTGGCCCGAGTGCCTCTGTCCTCTGATGAATGAATCATGAACTGGTGACAATATAAAAACATACTGAAAAACTCTGTAGAGTGGAAAGTTTCTTCCACTATTTGATCTGTAAAAAAAAATCAAGTAGGACTATATGTCTTCCTGTTTAAAACCCTTCTTTGGCTTCACTGTGCTTTTTAAATAAACTCCAAACTCTACTAAATCCTGCAAAGACATACTCTTGCCCTGGTCACCAACCTCATCTACTGTAGTTTCCCTCCTTCCATATTATCCTTTAGATGCAAAGCTCTTGTATTCGTCAGCCCTGGTTGCCACAGTCAAATACCATAGGTTAAACAACAGAAATTTATTTTCGCATAGTTCAGAAGGCTGGAAGTCTGAGGGCAGGCTGCCATCATTTAGTGATGGCTCTCTTCCTAGCTTGCAGGTGTCTACCTTCTGGCTGTATCCTCACACAGTGGAGAGAGAGAGAGAGAGAGAAATCTCTCTTTCCTCTACTTCTAAGGCCAATGTCCTAATGGATTAGGGCCCTACCTTTTTGACTTCATTTAATTTTAATTACCTCCTAAACATCCTATCTGCAGATACTGTCACATTCAGAGTCAAGGTTTCAACATATGCAATTTGGAGAGGCACAATTCAGCCCATAGCATTCCATCCCTGGCCCTCCAAAATTCCTGCTCTTATTGCATGCAAAGTGCATTCATTTCATCCCAATATTCCCCAAAGCCTTAACTTATTTCAGCATCAGCTCTAAAGTCCGAACTCTAAAGACCTAAGTCTCATCTAAATGTCATCTAAATCAGATATGGGTAAGCCTAGAAGTACAATTCTTCCTGAGGCAAAATTCCTCTCCAGCTGCAAACTTGTGGAACCAGACAAAGTTTATGTTACCAAAATACCATGGTGAGACAGGCATAAGATAGACATTACCATTCCAAATTGGAGAAATCAGAAGGGAGAAAGAGGTGTCAAGTGCCAAGGAAATTCAAAACCTTACATGGCTAATTCCACTTGATTTATCTTCAAGCTTGAAAATAATTGTTTGTGGTTCAGTTCTCTACCTGCCAGGTCCCCTGGGATGACAGTGCTATCCTCGTGGCTCTGTGGTTTTAAGCACCTTTATTCCACTACTAGGCCCCACCCATGAGACGCTGATCAGGGTCATACTGGCCTTCCAAAACCAGAGAGCTTGTCCTACTTTTTGAAATCAAAGAGGAAATAGCTTTGCTCCCTGAATCTGCCGGGGAGTGGCAGCTCTGAAGATCTTTGTATGAATCACCTTTAGAATCATTCTTCCCTTTCCTTGAATAGCGGTAAACATTTGCTGCCAAATAGCTTCGTGGTCTGGTCCTGTTAAATTCAAGTTGCCTGACAGACTTTCTTCATTGTGTCCCCTTTTCTCTGTCCCCTTTAGTTCAAATTACAACTGTTATAATCTCATCTATATTCCTGGCTTCTACTCAGGTGGTTGATTAAGTCTATGAGTTGTACCCATGATATTTTTTGTCAAATGATTATTCCACCACATCCTTAATGTCCTCTTAAAGCAAGCTTTCTAATTTTTTGCAATATGGACAATGTGGAAATTCCTTCAGATATTCAAATTCTGGTTCATTTTTGCTAAACAATAAATTCTTCAATTCATCTCAATCGTTTTGCATCTACTACAAGCAATTGAAGGGAGCCCAACCACTCCTTCAACACTTTGTTTAGAAATTTCCTCACCTAAATTTCCAATTTCACTGTTTACAAATTCTATGCTCCCCAAAACACTAAAGCACGGTTCAACCAAACACTAGAATGCAGTTCTTTCCCACTTTATAACGAGGATCACTTTTCCTCCAGTTTCCAATAACATGTTTTTCATTTCTTAGACTTCACCAGAATCTCCCTACTGTTCATATTTTTAGCATGACCTTCAAAATCCATCCAGCCTCTCTCTGTTGCCCAGTTCTAAAGCTACTTCCACACACTGAGGTATTTGTTACAACATCATAATTGGAATTTGTTTCCTATTTGCTTCACTTCAGTTTTCTCTTTCCTCTATTAGGAAAACAGAAACTTTATTTCATTTACCGTTTTATGGTTGGAATAGTGCTTGATAGGCAATTGGTTCAATAAATTTTTATTAAATGTGTTGACAAATGATTTTGCCTTTCAGTTATGTTTGAGTAACCTTTCAGTAGAATCTGTGGGTTCCTTGTCTGCATATGCTAATGGTATATCTTTGAGGATGAGTCATCTTTGAGAGAAAGTGAAAATATGTAACAGACACTACAGAGTAGACTCCTTCAGATCGGTGTTAGCCATACCACGGTGGGGCGCCCCTACCTATAGTTAGCCTTCCTTTTTAAGTATGCAATTCGATCAATAAAAGTAAGTTTGCAGCTCAAGATAATTAGAACACTGGCTGCCTGAAGTACTTAACTTAGTAATAGGAGAGAGTCTACTGGAATTCAGACATAGGGACAATGGTTATTCATCTTTTTAAACATTTTGTTAATTGACATAGTAATTTTATAAATTTACCATGTAGAACATGTTTTGAAGTATGTATACGTTGTGGAACAGTAAAATAAAGAGAATTTACTATGCGTTTCCTCACATACTTACTTTTTTTGTGATAATCCTGAAGATCTACTTTCTTAACAATTTTTAAGGATACATACATTGTTATTAACTGTAGTTATCATCTTGTACAACAGATGTCTTAGAATTATTCTTTATATCTAACTGAAATTTTGTATTATTTGACTGACACCTTCTAGCCCCTGGTAACCACCATTCTTCTTCTTCTTTTTTTTTTTTTTTTTTTTCCTTTCTTTCTTTTGAGATGGAGTCTTGCTCTGTTGCCCAGGCTGGAATGCAGTGGTGTGATCTTGGCTCACTGCAACCTCCCCCTCCAGGGTTCAAGCGATTCTCCTGCCTCAGTCTCCCGAGTATCTGGGATTACAGCTGCATGCCATCATGCCCAGCTAATTTTTTATATTTTTAGTAGAGACAAGGTTTCACCATACTGGCCAGGCTAGTCATGAACTCCCAACCTCATGATCCGCCTGCCTCAGCCTCCCAAAGTGCTGAGATTATAAGCGTGAGCCACCCCGCCCGGCCTGCTGCACTTGTTTTAATGTGCTGGCTTTTTATCTTCGTTTTCACTGTTCGGTCACAAGGTGGCTGACACAGCCCCTGGGATTACATGCACATTTTAAGTGAGGAAGAAAGAGATGATGTCAACAATTTTCTTCTTATATCTCTCCTTCAGGTAAATGAGGATGAAAAGGTTTTCTCCAAAAACCTCACCAAAAACAGATTCTCACTTATGTTTCACAGACCGGGCTAGGTCATGTGGCTACATTTAATTGCAAAGAAGCCTGAAAAAAAGAAAGAAGAATATAAACAAAATAGAATGTACAGTAACAGGTTTAAGCAAATAATGATTCTACTTTTAAAGTTGTGGGAAAAAACTACCTCTCCCAAGGGAATAATCTGTCTGTTCACTATTATTCAAAACATTGGGGTTCTGTTGAGAAGGAAGCAGGGAAGAAATATTGAAGAGGCTTCATTTTCTTCTCAGATTTCTGTCATTTCATAGATTAGGAAAAATTGAAAAATTATCAGAACCGAATTATAAACCCACATTATTTAAGAAAAAATAATGGACAGATTGTTTAATGTTGTCTGGATGGACATTTTGGAGGACTGATGATTAGTGGAAAATTTTAACAAAACCGAGTGGACAAATGATTAAAAGATAAGTTGCATACTTTTAATTTATTTATTTTAACATTAAATAAATATAGAATTATATATCACATGGAGTAACTGCATTTGAGTTTTAATAAAAAATTGTCAAGATTTTTTGAATAAAGCCATATCCCTTGACTAATTATGGCATATAAGTATTAGTTGTAATACTTATGTGGCTTCCAAAATGTGGTACATAGACCGCTGAGGGCTCCCTATAACCCTTTTATGGAGTAGGTGAAAATAAAAATATTTTTATAATAATATTTAAATGATATTGTATATCTACAATACAATGTTTTCTTTTTTTCTATGTTGATATTTGTACTGATGATGCAATAGTAGTGGAGAATAAACTTATGACACCTTAGCAAAAATCAAGGCAGTGACAGCAAACTGTACTAGTAGTATAGGGCGAAACGCAATAGTTCAGTAGTGCCCTTTCCTGCCACTCACTCAAAGGAAAACAAAATGTCTGTTTCACTTAAGAATATCTTTGATGTGGTAAAAATTATTAATTTTATTAAATCTCAATCCCCAAGTACATATTTTCTTTTAAATTTAGTCGTGATAAATTACATGTAACATAAAATTTAGCAGCTTAACTATTTCTAGGTATATGATTTAGTGGCATTTAGTACATTTATATTGTTGTACTACAATCACTACAATTCATCTTCAGAATTCTTTTTATTTGGCAAAATTAAAACTTTGCCCAGTAAACAACAACTCCTCCTTCTCTCCTCCCCGATCCCTTGGCAACCACCATTCTACTTTCTGTCTCTGTGAATTTGACTATTCTAGGAACCTCATAAGTGGAATCATACAGTGTTTGTCTCTTTGTGACTCGCCTACTTCATTGATCATCGTATCTTCAAGGTTCATCCATGGAGTAGTATATGTCAGAATTTTCTTCCTTTGTGAGGCTGAATAACATTCCATTGTATGTACACACCATATTTCATTTATGCACTCACTGATCAATGAACACTTATGTTGCTTCTACCTCTTGGCTTTTGCAAATGACACTGTCATAAATGTGGGTATATAAATATCTCCTTGAGTCCCTGCTTTCAGTTCTTTTGGTTGTATACCCAAAAGGGGAATTGTTGTGCTCCTATGAAAATTCTATTTTTTAATTTTTTGAGGGACTGCCATACTGTTTTCTATGGCAGCTGTAGTATAATTACATTTACCTTCCCAGCAGTAATGCACAAGAGTTCTAACTTCTCCATATTCTTACCAATATTATTTTGTTGCTGTAGCTATCATAATGGTTATGAGGAGGTATTTCATTGTGGGTTTCATTTGCATTTCCCTAATAATAAATGATGTTAAGTATTTTTCCATGTGTTTATTGGCTATTTATATATCTGTTTTGGATAAATATCTATTTAAATCTGTTGCCCATTTTTAAATCTGGTTTTGTTGTTGTTGTTGGGTTTTAGGTGATCTTTATAGATACTGGATATTAACTGCTTATTAGATATGTGATTTGCAAATATTTTCTCCCATTCTGTGCATTGTCTTTTCACTCTGTTGTTTGTATTCTTTAATACATAGATATTTTCAATTTTGATGTTGTCTAATTTATCTGTTTTTTCTTTTGTTGTGTATGCTTTATGTGTCGTGTCTGAGAAATCATTGCCAAATCCACTGTCATAAATCTTTTGCCCTATGTTTTCTTTCAATATTTTTATAGTTTTAGCTCTTACATTTAGGGTTCATTCTGCTTTGGCTTACTTTTTGTATGTGGTGTAAGATAAGGATCCAATTTCATTATTTTATATGTTGACTTAAGCACACATGTTTTTCTTCTGAGAATAAATACCCTATGAATAAAATAGGAAGTATCAATGATGCATTTTGACTGAGTAGGACTGCTGTCTTCACATTGGTGTGATTATCTAAGTTACAAGCTGAACTAACCACTTTTTTGTAGAATATGTTACGTTTTTTATTTGAAAGAATAACTAACAAGAATACTCATTATTCAGATGTAGATATTGGCAGTGATTAAACAAATAAATGATTTTACCACTTTAATGTAAATAATTCAGTAATTAATGTCTTGTGAAAGATAAATTTCAAACTCTCAAGGGAAAATAAATTTTTTTGGAAAATTTAAGTATTTCTCATTTGTCATCTGAAAGTGCAGCAGCTTTCCAGCCTGACTCTTCTTATTAGATTAGTGGTAACATTAACAAATGTAAATTTTCTGATATTGTATTTTAAATGTGTGAACACTTAGAAAATATTTTTACATCAATAAAGCAAAATTTCTTAGTGATCATCAATTAAATGGTGTTACATAATTATACATAAATTAAAAATTCATTTTATGTGCAAGTTAGACAAATGAATTTTAATGTAACAAAATACAAAAATTCAGTGGCAGGATTTCAGATTCCATATTGCAATTAATCTTTAGGAATTATCACTTGTGAGTTTTGGTGTAGTACCAGAGAAGAATATCTATAATTATCTGAAAAGACTATAAAAATATTCCTCTCATTTACAACTACACATTTATGTAAGGCTTGATTTCTATCATTTCCTTAAACCATAATAACATATTGCAACAGATTGAATGCAGACAGAAGCAGATATGAGAATCTAGCCATCTTATCCTAAGCAAGACATTAAAGTGATTTGAGAATATAAAATAATGCCAATGGGTTATCATTGTTTCCATGCCCTCTCAGTGGGCACACCTAGGGAAAAAAAATATATATATATGTACACACACACACATATATACACACATACATACATATATATACACATATGTATTCTTTATATATGAGCATTATGTATACATAAAGAGTCAAATATCATATATCTATGATGTTTCTGTATGTATCTACAATATATGTATATTATAAAATCATGAGTTTATACCAATAACTCATATTCCACTACAGAATTTTGGGGGCTTTTTTAGTCTTTCCCCTGTCTACGTTTATGAATAACTTCTCTGCTAATGAGAAACTTGAGTCTCTTTATCTATTTGCTCAGGGTAACCTGTCTCTCAACCATATTGACTATGTTCTCCCTGTAACCTTACCTACCCTACCCTCCAAACTACCGTCATCCAGTTCCCCAATTCCCACCATCCTGTGTCTTTGGCCTCTGGCCCTGCAGCTGCACACTATGAAATCTGGTAGCTTTAGTTAGGGAGAAGTGTAATAGTGGCATATAGCATGACTCAGTATTTTCAGAAATTGAAGAAGTATTAAGAAAATGTTTGGACAATAAAATGGTTTCATTATATTTTGTTCAGTGAGTAATATGAAAATAGATGTCAACTTTCAGAATAAAACATAATTTCAGTGTGGAAAAAATGGAAAATTTTGCAGGGTATAAAACATTTGAACAGTTTATAGGTCTGAATTTGACACATCCTAAAACAATTACAAGTTTAGGTTAGGCAAAGAGTTCTTAGATATGACACCATAGCATACTGCAAAATTGGACTGTGGTGATGGTTGAATAACTGCAAATTTACTAAAAATCATTGAATCATACTCTTAAAGCAGGAGAATTTTATGGTATGTGTATCTTTAAAAAGCTGTTAAAATTATAATCCATTGCAAAATAAAATTCAGACTTTAGGATGATTTAAAGAACTTCGTCAGAGATTTTAGGAACTTTAACAAGCCATGAGAAATTTAACAGATTCCAGCCACCACTGGAAGCAGCTTAATAGGAAAGATGCCTGTGTGGCTTATCCTGGACATATGAGCCAGCTTCATTTGGTTTATCCTTTTAGAAATTTGGTTGGGATGTAGATGCATTAACTGAACTCATATCTACTGAGTGCCTGCTATGCACCAGGCTCTGAAGTAGATGCTAGGGAGTCAGCAGTTAATGAGACAGATTAGTTCAATGGTCCTCTCTCAAAGCATTGTCCCTCTAGTGAGAGATATAGGCAATAAACAAATAAACAAATAAGGCAAATAAACAAACTATAGTTTCCCATAGTTATAATTGTTATGAAATAAAACAAAAGAATGTGACAGAAAATGGAAACATTGAATAGGGGATCAGGAAAACACTTTCCAAGGGGAGGAGTTTGTCCTGGAACCCGAGCTTGGTAAAGGAGCCAGCTCATGAGTATTGCAGGTACTGTGAGTGAGGGGGTGTTCTCCATAAAGTCATGAATAAGCAGCAGGACTAAGGAGGAGAGAGTTTGGTGGACACATCAGGGACACCTAGTCTGCAAGTAGCGGAAAACTTGACCGAGTAGCTTAATCAAACCTATATTTACTTTCTGACATGACACAGTTTGGAGTAGACAGATTTAGCAATACTTTGTTGGTTCAGTATTATCAGAACCATGTGTCTGTGATTCTAGTGAACACTGGTGTGCTGCAGCCATCCTGTGAGAGCCAGTTGTTAAATTCCCGGGAATTTGTGAGTTGCTTGTGCAACACAGCCATTATTAAAACTTGTATTTTATGAACTAACAAGGTATGTTAAGAATAAAGGTAATAAATACTGAAAACTCATCATTTCTTGATTATTGTTCTACATTTCATTGTTTTGTATGCCCTTGAGATTTTCTATCTGTTGAAACTGTGTGGTGGAAACACTGTATCCACTGTGTTTATTGCATGCAGCTCTTCCTCACTTGATGCCCAGTGATGTCAAATTGCAGGCCTTAAAAAGACCATGGTGGAGATATTTATACCAAGTAAGTCACCAAATACTGCATATAAGGTCCACCAGAAAAAGTAATTGTTAAACATTTAATAGCGCACTCTTGCTCTTGTGGTTTTTTATCTATGGCAGCAATACGTCTGTTGCAGCTCTAGTTCTGACTTCCATAGGGCTGAAGAAAGACTGAAGGGTTAGGGGAGGGGTGGAATGAGAGAGAGAAAGGGATTAAGGCAGCGACTGCTAAATTAGAAAAGCAAAAGCAAAAGTGTCGCAGATCACTTCTAGAAGATGATATTGGAGAGAAGGGAGCTGGAAGTGTGGGTTAGCTGGCTCATTCAAGGGCTGCCGTAGTTTTGAGGAGTACAGAGGACTCTGTGACTGCCACATAGGAAATAAGAAATTGATGGATGAAGGGTACAGATGGAGAAGTAAGACAAACATGATTAGAGAGTAGATGGTATTTTGTAACCTGCCCTTCCACTTAATATATCTTTTTACTTTATTAAGTATTCTTCTACAACGCAAGTTTGGAGACTTCAGAGTGTTCCATTATTGAAATCATTCTCTAAAGGGAATTCACTTAATGACTTAGAATACCGTAATCTTATTTAGTTTTCAGTGTTTGCCATTCTTGGTCAACAGTCCAGCCCATGTTTACTTGTATTTCATGGGGATAAGAAAGGGACAGGAGATAATCTAGTTAAAAGTAGAAATCGGAAGTATTGTCAGGGGAAAAATTGCTATTTTCAGGTTTTGATTATGGTATTTCATCTGGTAAAGTATAGGGAAAAAAGTAGAAAATAAAAGACAAATTTGACACCTTAGCCTTAAGCCTCTGCATTGAAATACAAGGAAAATATTGTTCATATATCAAGGGAAATAGGTTACAAGCTGAAGCATGCAAACCTCTTCACACAATCAAATGTACTGCCCAAAAGGAATTAATGGTATTCTACTTAACTTCACTGAAATAAGGTTAGAGACTCCAGTTCTGCTAAAAATTTAGCAACTGAATACCCAATTGAATTAATTGAACACCCTGGGAAAGAGAATTCTAGTTATTGCTTTTCTATTTTTCTAAACTTGTTGCTATTAAATTACAATAGGCACTTAAAGCCTGTGAAAGCATTGGCTATGGCACTAAAGTCCCCTAGGCTGCTTGGTTTCTCGGTGAACTTATTATGAGGAAAGGTCTTTGATTTAGCAACATTTAAAAGTTGGAGACTCCATCAATTTTAGAGCTTTTAGTTTCTGAAGAAAAATGAAAGTAAATGAAGATTTTAACATGAAAAATACGAGATCTTTTTGTTTCACAGCACTTTTTTTTTTCCTTTTTCTATAAGATTTAGTTAAGAATTAAGTGCTGTCAAATCTGTCTGGGGAGCAAAGATAATTTTTAGCCTAAAAGAAGACTGATCTTAAATGCAAACCAGAGGGATAATGGGACATTGAAAATCAAAATGAAGGAAACGTTACTAATCTCTTTCCATTGAGAAAGAGTGCAATTTAAATTAAGGAAGCAAGGTTTTTCCCTCCTTTTCAATGGGATGCCAAAGTAGGGCAGACTCTTCATATCAGACAAGAAACGTGCTGGAGTAAAGATTTCTTCCCTGTTGCCATCAACAAGTTGCCTGAAATAAATACTCTATTTTAAAAAGAAACTTGACTGATAGCTCCCGTTTGCCTTTCAAATTATTATTTCATTTTTGTTTCCTATAGTTCAGCAATTTCTTTCAGAGAGCTACATTTCTGATTAGAAAGGGAAACTTAAAATGGAATCAAATAGTAAAAGAATGATAAACTTCTGTACATATCATTTCAAATGCCAGAATTACAGATGATATGTTAACCTGTGACATGTTATTCTGTTCTTACATTTTTTTGATGTCAGGAATTCTAACAATAATAAAAGTGTGAAAAGCATAGATATTATTTCCTGTGAGAGCCTCTTTCCATCTACCTACTTGCACTCCAAAGAACATGAAGAATCCCAGAAACTGCTGCCTTTTTGAAAAACACTTGAGATTTCTTCTAAAAGCAAAAGATTGACTGCATTTTGAATTCCTTACATTTACTTTCCCAAGTAATTTATTAAATGCTTAAATGTGTCAGCTATTTCCCCCAAGCTTATCATTGGTATTGCCTTATTTAATCTTCACAACAACCTTATGACATAGTAATATTATCTCCTTTTTACAGATGAAGAAATTGGGGCTTGGGAAGATTTAGTAATGTTGCACAGCTAATAAACAGTGGAATTACAGAAGTGCTCATCCTTTTAATCATCACAATTTGGTTAATTGTCAAATCCCAATTTGTTCCCAATCACTTAATTGTCAAAAATTAGAGTAGAAAAAGAGCTGTATTACAATAAGCAGTATACACTTTACCTCTCACCATCTGAGCCCTTCTTTCATAACTTCATATGGCAAGAAGGAGGTGGGGATGGATGTACCTAGGTGTCCATACTATAGATTCATGAGTTCTTACCAGTAATTGGTAGAATAGAGAAGATGCAAAACTGATGGAGGAAAAAAAATCTAGAAGAAAAACCAGGAAAAAATTGGACTACCTGAATTTTAATGGTTATAGACATTTTGAAAACTACCCACAGATAATTTTCAAAAGGCCTATACTTAGAAGAAGCAATGAATATGAGTATGTGTTATCTATGGCTGCTGCTATTTAAAAATGTCAAAACCACTCATCACTCATTTCTAGATTCTAAAACTCCTGGAAACCCTTCTGTTAAGAAATTAGATGACTCCAGCTAGTTTGAATTTTTTCTTTTTAATCACCTTAGAGGTTGTACATATTGAACTTGTTGAACCAAAGTCAAAAATAATCTACATTCTTCAGAAAGTTTTGAATGCCAGAATATACTCATAGAAATAACTCCTTGAATTCTAAGACAGACTAGAGACCAAAAACATTTTTCAGGTGGGGAAAAATGGGCCATAACAGCAAATTGGGTTAGGGTGACTTGAGGAAATGGCTATAAAACATAGTGGATGAATTAAAATTTCTGCTCTGACCTGCAGATCGTTGTGAAAGCAGATGACGTAATTTTGGGGGAAGTATCCTCTGGCAGTATATAGATCAGGTTTTTGACATGTAATTTAATTGTTTTTTAATTGAGAGATTTCCAAAATTTTAATTTTTTGCTTAAAATACAACTCTATTTCTATTTTATAATTCTCTATTTTAAATTTGTCCTATTGAATTTTTATAATTTGAAACTAGATGCAAATTAATAAGATGCATTAGACAATTAAAATTTTTTTCTAGAGACTTTGCAAAAGGTAGAAGAAATACACTATTGCAGAAATACTAGATATATAGCATTTACAGCTAAAATAAGATAAATTTTCCACAAAGATTAACAGAAGAAAACTGGTTTTTAAATATTTTGGTTGAAATTTTCAGTATATTTAATTTTTTTCCTGAATTCTCTGATTTCATGAAATAGTTATCTCTCTACTTCCTGACATCATGTGGCACATAAAGCCAGAACTTATTCAATGGGGGGAGTCCATCTCATTGAAATTCTTTCTTACTAACTTTATCTATCCAAGTAAGGCGAAGTTACTGTATACTAAAATGACCAATGCCCCATGTCCTTCTGTAAAATTCTCAGTTATTTTTTCATCATTCTTTTCCTTGAAAAACTTCACTATTCCTCAAAATCCTGATATCGTCTATGACCTGTTTAATTAATCAGTAATATAAATATGCTTTTCAACTGTCGGTTTGGTTTTTTTGGTTTTGTTTTTACTTAATTATATATTTGCATATTCTTAGTTCTAATGAGTTCTTATAGTAAATAAGAGTAACCTATTATTTTATTGCTTATATTGGTAGAGAATTTCTGATTTTTGTGAGGAAAGCCATACATATACGTAAGAAGTAGATTAAATATAAAAACTTAGACTATACATGAAAATAAAACAATGTGGCAGTATTTTGGGGTGAATATTCTCAGATATTAGTGAATTTAAATGATTGTTCAGATAAAATGCAATTGACCTTAACTTAATTAAACCAAGAACTGGTACTATAAAATGCAGAAGACTGGACATTCATGTTAGGGTATGCATAGTTATAATCTAAGATAAAAATCCTGAAATTTCATTAAAAGTATATTTTAAGTGATCAAAAATTTTTGCTTAACTGTAATGAAATTAAAAGCTTAACCAATCCCTGGGTAGGGAAATGGGACCACCAGAGTTAAATTTTATTAACCATAATTCATTCCAGGCTTAGACTGGTAGCTCTCTCTCCTGAAACACATGACCAAATGGAAGAGAGTAAATTTCTGTTAAGAAGGAAAAATGGGAAAAGGCTCTTGGGTGAACAACTAGCAGTATCTGTTTCAAAGAACATGAGCCAAGATGAAAAGTTCATGGGCTCTTGGGTTGTATAGAAGTTGCCTTAGTACCAATAAAGTTTCTATTTTCCTTTTTTGTACACACAGACACAAACACACGCACAAACATAAAGTTTATGTGTGTTGTAAATATCTACTAAAGATAATTTTTAAATGTTCTTTCAGTGGGTGCGTACATTCATCCATTGTTGTTTTTAAATATGTTTCAATAAGCAAGTTTGGGATTTATTCAACGGTGGCCCATCAGTGCAAGGTCCTCTTTCTCAAGAGTGATGGAACTCTTGTCCCTTAATGGTATTATGACTCTGATAACTCCAAAGATCTCCAGGAAGATCTCATTCTGCATCCAGTGTTTACCATAGAGGATTGGTAAATAGAATTACAAAGGTCTTGACACTGAAGACATCAACTATTCTACTTTATCTCTACTTTTCTTCAGACTCAATATAAAAATAGAACGATTGCATTTTAGGAAAATACCTGAATTTCTTTTGCATTTATCTGATAAGACCTCGCTGGATGCATTTTACTCCAATGCACTGTTAAAATAGTGTCAATTTTATTTCATGCTTCACATACCTGACTTTATTTTATAGGTGGAGTTTTTCTCTAGAATGGTCGAACTACTCTTTGGAGTCATACAGGGTAAAATTCCAGACCCATGCTGTCCTGTGTGCTTGTGCCTCCATTAGAGACAATCATGCTGAGCCATAATTTCGACTAACATTGTTGGCTTGATGACATGCAGGTTGACTTTTTCATCTTAACGGATCTGGGGGAAGGGAGAAGAGAAGCAATTTGGGGTTTGATGAGGTGCCTAGCTGACACTTAGGCCTGGATTTCTAAAGTGTCCTGAAGCTAATTTCAGAAGAAATGGAGTTGATTTTTGGTAGGTCCCTGCTGCCTTTTGAATGGCACTTTATCCATGGCTGTTGGTTTTGATAGGACTATTATATAACCTGTTATTATTAAGTTCTGTAACCTTGGGCTGTCTGTGATTGTGAACTTTCTTTTGATAACTGGTTCAGATGCTTTTTACTATTTTGGTTCTGAAGCAAATTCAGGAAAATGCTGTTCACAAAGTTTTGCTTTATCAATTTGCACTAATTGATGTGAACTACAATTACAATTTATTTGGACATGGAAGAGTCTTGCACATTCCTAAATGTCCAGTTAAAGGCTTTTATTAATGATTAAAATGTCATAGGATGCTGAGAGCAAACAAGAAGAAGATGAATACATACCCTCCTGGTAACATATTCTTCACCATCCTATCTGATCATGTAGATTAATGTGTTGTTTTGTGAAAGGGTTGAAATTGGATAAACTCTGAAAGGCTGACTTGAGGAGAAAAGGGTTTCTTGGAATCCATATGTCTTCATAAAAAACGTTGACTTTTGACACATGCTGAGATGTAGCATTGTCTGTTTTGCAGGTGGCTCAGAGGCTGCAAGAGAACATTAAAATCTCCAAGGTTACCTCAACCCAAATTGATCTCTGCTTTCATTTAAGTTACCCTAGAATCACAACTACAATATATGCAATGGTAACAGAGGAATCACAATACAGTATGGAAAATCTGGCGGAAATAAAAGTAATTTAACTGTAAATTAAAGAAAGTAACATAAATATTAAGTAGAAAATGCCTAAAATTTCTCTTAGGCATTAGTGAAAAGTTTAGAGTAGGTGGGAAATGAAAAAATTCCATAGGTGTGAGATGGCAACCAGAGAAATTTTGCTGCAACTGAGTTGTACAGTGACCATGAACTAGAAAAGCTGGCAACATGTAAAAATAGTGGCAAGATATTCTGAATTAAATAGAAAGTGATAATAACAACACATGGAAAAGGCTAAAACTGGCCTACATGTAAAGGAGGAATTATAGATTTTACCTTGTGCTTTGAAGCTTTTGATGAACAAATAAATGTTCAAGGCTAAAGCCTACAAGTCTGAAAAGGATTATCTCAAAAAATAATAGATACCGATCATTTTAGAAAATACTAGAAATAAATATTATTTCAAAGTTAGACATTATGAAGAATGAAGGAAAATCATTCTAAAGACAAGAATTATTCTTTAAGAGAAATTTGTTTGCATAAGACACTTTATTGAGGGTTTAACAATGTTAGTACAACATTATATGTATGTATTAGTTTGCCTAAATGCCTTTAGCTACAAGTAATATAAAAGTCAATTTAAACTGACTTTTAAAATAAAGACATTTATTGTTTCACAATTTTGTGAAACTGTTAGAGCTTCCTAAATGTTCTAATTAGTGACATAACTCCATTTTTTCTCTTAGATATTCTTTAAACTTTAAGAGGGTAGGAAGACGGATTTAGTTAATCTGGCCTCACATTGGTACATAAGAAAGTTCATAGGAGAAAAGCTATCACCTTTTAAGATCTTGGCCAGGCCCGGTGTCTCACGCCTGTAATTCCAGCACTTTGGGAGGCCGAGGTGGGCGGATCATGAGGTCAGGAGATTGAGACCATCCTGGCTAACAGGGTGAAAACCCGTCTACTAAAAATACAGAAACAAAATTAGCTGGGTGTGGTGACGAGCGCCTGCAATTCCAGCTACTCGGGAGGCCGAGGCAGAAGAGTGGAGTGAACCTGGGAGGCGGAGCTTGCAGTGAGCCGAGATCACACTACTGCACTCGAGTCTGGGTGACAGAGCAAGACTCCGTTTCCAAAATAAATAAACATAAATAAATAAATAAATAAATAAAATAAGATCTAGGTTTCTAAGTCTCTAGAAAACTTCCTTTCAGGTCACTCTGGACACAGCTGCACATAAATGCCCCACATGGGTGCAGGATAGGACTAACATGTAGTCAATCAGGTCTACCGTAGTGCTGAATTCCTTAGGCTCACATGGGAAAGATAATAAATAAACAAATTAATAGTAGTTTGGAGCAGTTAGATTCTGCTGTGATAACAAAAGACTCTGAAATTTCAAGAGCTTAAAGCAGCAAAGGCATATTTCTCACTTGCTGGTTCCATTAGTTTTTTATTTCCATAGATTATTGGGAAACAGGTGGTGTTGAGTTACATAAGTTCTTTAGTGGTGATTTGTGAGATTTTGGTGCACTCATTACCTGAGCAGTGTACACTGCACCCTATTTGTAGTCTTTTATCCCTCACTTCCTTCCCACCCTTTCCCCTTTCCCCATGAGTCCCTAAAGTCCATTGTGTCATTCTTATGCTTTTATATCCACATAGCTTAGCTCCCACTTATGAGTGATAGCATACAATGTTTGGTTTTCCATTCTTGAGTGACTTCATTTAGAATAATAGTCTCCAATCTCATCCAGGTCACTGCAAATGCCATTAATTCATTCCTTTTTATGGCTGAGTAGTATTCCATAATATATACATATATATATATGTATATTACATATATAAGTATGTATTATATATTTTATATATACATTATATATATATATATATATAAATCACAGTTTCTTTATGCACTTGCTGATTGATGGGCATTTGGTTCCATGTTTTTGCAATTGCGAATTGTGCTTCTATAAACGTGTGTGTGCATATATCTTTTTCGTATTATGCCTTCTTTCCCTCTGGGTACATACCCAGTAGTGGGATTGCTGGATCCAATGGTAGATATACTTTTATTTCTTTAAGGAATCTCCACACTATTTTCCATAGTGGTTGTACTAGTTTACATTTCCACCAGCAGTGTAGAAGTGTTCCCTGTTTACCGCATCCAGGCCAACATCTAATTTTTTTATTTTTTGATTATGACCATTCTTGCAGGAGTAAGGTGGTATTGCATGATGGTTTTGAGTTGCATTTCCATCATCATTAGTGATGTTGAGCAGTTTTTCGTAAGTTTTTTGGCCATTTGTATATCTTCTTTTGAGAACTGTCTATTCATGACCTTAGCCCAGTTTTTATGGGATTATTTGTTTTTTTCTTGTTGATTTGTTTGAGTTCATTGTAGATTCTGGATATTGGTCCTTTGTTAGATGTATAGATTGTGAAGATTTTCTCCCACTCTGTGGGTTGTCTGTTTACTCTGCTGACTGTTTCTTTTGCAATACAAAAGCTCTTTAGTTTAATTAAGTCCCAGCTGTTTATCTCTGTTTTTATTGCATTTGCTTTTGGGTTCTTGATCATGAAATCCTTGCCTAAGCCAATATCTAGAAGGGTTTTTCCAATGTTATCGATCGTCTAGAATTTTTATAGTTGCAGGTTTTAGATTTAAATCCTTAATCCATCTTGAGTTGATTTTTTTATAAGGTGAGAGATGAGGATCCAGTTTCATTCTCCTACATGTGGTTAGCCAATTATCCCAGCACCATTTGTTGAAAAGGGTGTCCTTTCCCCGCTTTAAGTTTTTGTTTGCTTTGTCAAAGATCTGTTGGCTGTAAGTATTTGGGTATATGTTTGGGTTCTCTAATCTGTTCCATTGGTCTACGTGAGTATTTCTATACCAATACCATGCTGTTTTTGTTGTCATTGTCCTTATAGTTTGAAATCAGGTAATGTGATGCCTCCAGATTTGTTCTTTTTGCTTAGTCTTACTTTGGCTATGTGAACTCTTTTTTGGTTCCATACGAATTTTAGAATTGTTTTTTCTAATTCTGTGAAAAATGATGATGGTATTTTGATGGGAATTTGTAGATTGCTTTTGACAGTATGGTCATTTTCACAATATTAATTCTATCCATCTGTGAGCATGGGAAGTGTTTTTATTTGTTTGTGTTGTTTATAATTTCAGCAGTGTTTTGCAGTTTCCCTGGTAGAGGTTTCTTTTACCTCCTTGGTTAGATATATTCCTAAGTATTTTATTTTTTGGCAGCTATTGTAAAAGTGGTTGAGTTCTTGATTTGAATCTCAGCTTGGTCACTGTTGGTGTATAGAAGAGCAACTGATTTGTGTACATTAATTTTGTATCCAGAAACTTTGCTGAATTCATTTACCAGTTCTAGGAGCTCTTTGGATGAGTCTTTAGGATTTTCTAGGTATAAAATCATATCATCAGCAAATAGTGACAGTTTGACTTATTCTTTACTGATTTTGAGGTACTTTATTTTTTTCTCCTGTCTGATTGCTCTGACTAGGACTTCCAGTAGTATGTTGAAAAGGAGTGATGAGAGTGGGCATCCTTGTCTTGTTCCAGTTTCTTAGAGGGAATGCTTTAAACTTTTTCCCATTTGGTATTATGCTGGCTGTGGGTTTGTCATAGATGGCTTTTATTATATTGAAGTATGTCCCTTGTATGCTGGTTTTGCTGAGAGTTTTTTTTGTTTGTTTGTTTTTGTTTTTTTTGTTTTTTGTTTTTTGTTTTTTTGAGACGGAGTCTGGCTCTGTCGCCCAGGCTGGAGTGCAGTGGCGCCATCTCGGCTCACTGCAAGCTCTGCCTCCTGGGTTTACGCCATTCTCCTGCCTCAGCCTCCTGAGTAGCTGGGACTACAGGCGCCCGCCACCACGCCCGGCTAATTTTTTGTATTTTTAGTAGAGACGGGGTTTCACCGTGGTCTCGATCTCCTGACCTTGTGATCCGCCCGCCTCGGCCTCCCAAAGTGCTGGGATTACAGGCGTGAGCCACCGCGCCCGGCCTTGCTGAGAGTTTTAATCATAAAGCGATGCTGGATTTTGTTGCATGCTTTTTCTGGATCTATTGAGATAATCATGCGGTTTTTGTTTTTAATTGTTTATGTGGTATTTATCACATTTGTTGACTTTCATATGTGAAACCACCCTGCATCCTTGGTATGCAACCACTTGATCATAATGGATTATCTTTTTGATATGCTGTTGGATTTGGTTAGCTAGTATTTTGTTAAGAATTTTAGCATCTATGTTCATTAGGGATATTGGTCTGTAGTTCTCTTTTTTGTGTGTGTCCTTTCCTGGTTTTGGTATTTGGGTGATACTGGCTTCATAGAATGATTTAGAGAGAGTTCCCTCTTTATTTTGTGGAATAGTGTCAATAGGATTGGTACTAATTCTTCTTTGAGTGTCTGGTGGAATTCTGCTGTGAATCCATCTGGTCCTGGACTTCTTTTTGTTGGTAAGTTTTAAATTACCATTTCAATCTCGCTGCTTGTTATTGGTCTGTTCAGGGTATTTAATTCTTACTGATTAAAGCTAGGAGGTTTGTATCTTTCCAGGAATTTATCTATCTCTCTTAGGTTTTCTAGTTTATGCATGTAAAGGTGTTCATAGTAGCCTTGAATGATCTTTTATATTTATGTGGTGTCAGTTATAATACCTCCTGTTTCATTTCTTATTGATTGGATTTTTCTCTCTTTTTTAATGGCTAATCTTGCTAATGGTCTATCAACTTTATCTTTTCAAAGAACCTGCTTTTTATTTCATTTATCTTTTGGATTTTTTGTTGTTGTTCCAATTTCATTTAGTTCTGCTCTGATCTTGGTTATTTCCTTTCTTCCGATGGGTTTGAATTTTTTTTTTCTCTAGTTCCTTGACATGTGACCTTATGTTGTCTGTTTGTGCTCTTTCAGATTTTTTAATGTAGACATTTAGGACTGTGAACTTTCCTCTTAGCACTGCCTTTGCTCTGTCCCAGAAGTTTTGATAGGTTGTGTCACTATTGTCATTTAGTTTGAATACATTTTTGGTTTCCATCTTGATTTCATTTTGACTCAGTGATCATTCAGGAGCACGTTATTTAATTTCCATGTATTTGCATGGTTTTAAAGGTTCCTTTTGGGGTTGATTTCCACTTTTGTTCCACTGTGGCCTAAGAGACTACTTGACATAACTTCAATTTTCTTAAATTTATTGAGGCTCATTTTGTGGCCTATCATATGGTCTATCTTGGAAAAAGTTCCATGTGGTGTTGAATAGAATGTATATTCTAAGATTGTTGGACAGAATGTTCTGTATATATCCATTAAGTTCATTTATTCCAGGGCATAATTTAAATCCATTGTTTTTTTTGTTGACTTTCTGTCTTGATGACCTGTTTAGTGCTGTCAGTGGGGTATTGAAATCTCCCATTATTATTGTGTTGCTGTCTATCTCATTTCTTAGGTCTATTAGTAAAAGTTTTACAAATTTGGAAGCTCCAGTATTAGCTGCATATATGTTTAGGATTGTGATATTTTCCTGTTGGACAAGGCCTTTTATTATTTTATAGTTTCCCTCTTTGTCTTTTTAAACTTCTGTTGCTTTAAAGTTTGTTTTGTCTGATATAAGAAGAGTTACTCCTGCTCATTTTTGGTGTCCATTTCCATGAAATATATTTTTCCACCCCTTTACTTTAAGTTTGTGCAAGTACTTATGTATTAGGTGAGTCTCCTGAAGGCAGCAAATAGTTGTTGAGTTCTTATTCATTCTGCAAATTCTATATCTTTTAAGTGGGGCATTTAGGCCATTCCCATTCAATGTTAGTTTCGAGATACAAGGCACCATTCCATTCATCATTATATTTCTTTCCTGTATACTTTGGTTTTTTTGTTTTTGTTTTTTAAATTGTATTTTTGTCTTATAAGACCTGTGAAGAGGTTCTGTTTTGAGGAGTTTCCAGGATTTGTTTTGAGATTTAGAGCTCCTTTTAGCAGTTCTTGTAGTGGTGGCTTGGTAGTGGCGAATTCTCTCAGCATTTGTTTGTCTGAAAAAGACTATATCTTTCCTTCATATATGATGCTCAGTTTCACTGGCTACAAAATTCTTGGCTGACCATTGTTTTGTTTGAGGAGGCTTAAGGTAGGGCCCCAATGTTTTCTAGCTTGTAGGGTTTCTTCTGAGAAATCTGCTGTTAATCTGACAGGTTTTTCTTTATAGGTTACCTGGTGCTTTTGTCTCACAGCTCTTAAGATTCTTTCCTTTGTTTGAACTTTAGATAACCTGATGACAATGTGCCTAGGTGATGATCTTTTTGCAATGAATTTCCCAGGTGTTCTTTGTGCTTCTTGTATTTGGATGTTTAGGTCTCTAGCAAGGCTGGGGAAGTTTTCCTTGATTACCTCCCCAAAAATGTTTTCTAAACTTTTAGATTCATTTTCTTCCTCAGGAACACCAATTATTCTTAGGTTTGGTCATTTAACCTAATCCCAGACTTCTTGGAGGCTTTGTTCATGTTTTCTTATTCTTTTGTATTTGTCTTTGTTGGACTAGGTTGATTCAAAGACCTTGCCTTCGAGCTTCGAATTTTTTTCTTCTCCTTGTTCAATTCTATTGCTGAGACTTTCCAGAGCATTTTGCATTCTATAAGTGTATCCATTGTTTCTTGAAGTTTTGATTGCTTTTGATTTATGCTATCTATTTCCTCGAATATTTCTCCCTTCATTTCTTGTTATCATTTTTTGAATTTCCTTACATTGGGCTTTGCCTTCCTCTGGTGCATCCTTGATTAATTTAACAAATTACCTTCTGAATTCTTTTTCAGGAAAATCATAGATGTCTCGGTTTGGGTCCATTGCTAATGAACTAGTGTGATTTTTTTTTTTTTTTTTTTTTTTTTTTTTTGAGGGGGGCGGTGGTAAAGAGCCTTGTTTTGTCACGTTACCAGAGTTGGTTTTCTGGTTCCTTCTCATTTGGGTTGGCTCTGTCAGAGGGAAGGTCTAGAGCTGAAGGTTGTTGTTCAGATTCTTTTGTCTCACAGGGTGTTCCCTTGATGTAGTACTTTCCCCCTTTTTTCCTACAGATGTGGCTTTCTGAGAGCCAAGCTGAAGTGATTGTTATCTTTCTTTTGATCTAGCCACCCAGCATGTCTACCAGGCTCCTTGCTGGTATGGGGCTACTGGAGTTGTCTGCACAGAGTCCTGTGATGTGAACTGTCTGTGGGTCTCTCAGCCATGGATACCAGCACCTGTTCTGATGGAGGTGGCAGTGGGGTGAAATGGACTGTGTCAGGGCTCTTAACTTTGGTGGTTTAACGTACTCTTTTTGTGCAGGTTGGCCTCCTGCCAGGAGGTGGTGCTTTCCAGAGACCATCAGCTGTGGCAGTAGCAGGAGGAATAGGTGGTAGGTGAGGCCCTAGAACTTCCAAGAGTATATGCCCTTTGTTTTCAGTTACCAGAATAAGTAGGAAGGACCATTAGGTGGCGGCAAGGCTAGGTGTGTCTGACCTCAGACTCTCCTTGGGTGGGTCTTGCTGCAGATGCTGTAGGGAATGGGGGTGAGGCTCCCAGGTCAATGGAGTTATGTTACTAAGAGG
The DNA here is from genome assembly GCF_024542745.1 of Macaca thibetana thibetana. Lineage (NCBI taxonomy): Eukaryota > Metazoa > Chordata > Mammalia > Primates > Cercopithecidae > Macaca > Macaca thibetana. The sequence continues at coordinate 60,065,680 of NC_065582.1, read as the reverse complement.
ATTATGACTGTCTCTACTGTGTCATGCAAGTTGTCAGAAAAAATGGAGGAAAGCCAGAAGTCACAGGCCTCACTCAGCTCCCATACAATCCAGAGGGCCAGTCCAACTCCCACTGTGCCCATCCCCAACGTCACTGAGTCTATTTGCAGGTAGTGAGTGAGCAGGACTGAGAACTTGCTACCTCCCAGCTGAGAAAGCAAATAGGCTTTCCTTCTTCCCCCACCGATGGAGTTTGCACACCAGATTCATGCCCTCCCCAGAGTTCTGGTCAGTTCAAATTGTTACAAAGTTCAGCTGGAGGTTCCTTCTTCCCATGGCTTTTTCCCAGCATCTCTGGCTGCCCTCTGGGAAAACCCCTGTGAGACCAGACAGAAACAGGTTACTAGGGGACCCAGCAAGCTCCCAGGGCTTTTCCCACTGCTTCCTCTACCCCTGTTATTTCACTCGGCTCTCTAAATTGACTCAGGTCCAGGTAAGGTCAGAATCTTCTCCTGTAATCTAGACCTTCAGTTTCCCCAGTGGGGGTGTGTGTTCAGCTATGGACGGTCTCCCTTTCCCATTCCACAGTTTGGACACTCACAGTATTTAGGGTCTCTCCTGGGTCCTGCAGGAGCAATCTGCTCTCTTCATGGGGTCTGTGAGTCCTCTCAGGTTTCCCAATTTATTCCTGCAGTTGTTCTGGAGCAAAAATTCATGATGCAAACCTCCACATGCTGTTCTGTTCATCCAAGTCAGAGCTGCAATCTGGTCCTGCCTCCCATCTGCCATGATCCCCTCAGTCCCCTCCAGCTCCATATTTTTGAATTTCTCACTTTGGAAGCTAGGCTTAAGGAGCATCTCCTGTTTGGAAGAGTGCTGGTTTATGGTGGACTACAGTTGACTTTTAAAAAATAAACTTAATTTAGGCATAAAATACATGTAATAAAATCCATCGATTTAACGTATTAAATGAAATGAACTTTGATAAATTCCTACATCAATGAAATAACTGCCATGATCAAGACACGGAACATTTCCATCAAACCCTCTTGAACCTTTGCAGTCTATCCCTCCCTCCATTTCCTTTCTCAGACAATGAACTGATTTGCTTTGTGTTACTACAAATTAATTTGCATTTTCTAGCATTTTGTATGAATGGAATCACGCAGAATGCACTCTTTGTGTTTGGCTTCCTACAATTAGCACAATGATTTTAAAGTTTGTTCACTCGTGTTGCGGCATGTATCAGTAATACATTTCCCTTTATGCTTGGTAGTATTCCATTATACTGATGTGCCACGTTTTGTTTATCCATTCACCTTTGGGTAAATTCTTTTTTTTTTTTTTTTTTTTTTTTTTGCATAAAGCTGTTATGAATATTTACGTACAAGTTTTGCATGGACAAATGCTTTCTTTTCTCTTGAGTAAATGCCTATAAGTAGAATAGATGGGTCATGAGATAGATACTTGTTTAATTTGGAAGAATATTGACAAATAGCTATCCAAAGCGGCAATATTTTACATTCTCGCTAGCAGGGAATGAGAGTTCAAGTTTTTTCCCCATACTTGCCAATTCTTCATATTGTCAGTCTTTTAAAATGAAACTGTTCCAATATATGTCTAGTGGCTGTCATTGTGGTTTTAATTTGCATCTTTCTAATGACTAATGATTTTGAGCACGTTATATGCGCCCTTTATATATTTGTGATGCGAAGTATTTGTTCAAGCTTATTACTTATCTTCCCATTTCTTTACTTAGTGTTGTTTACTATGGTTAGAATTCTTAGATGGTTTAATTCTTTTGAATATATTAAGACTTGTTTTATGGCCTAGCTAGCTTGTCAAACACACCAAATATACTTAAATAAAATCTGTATTCCACACTTTTTGACTATTGCATTATAAAATTATGTATAATTTTATAAAAGAATGGTACATGGTACATGTCTACTTAAATTTGGAATTTTTCAATAAATACTGTGGGGCTTTCATATTGGCAGGTTCTACATTTGCAAATGTGGATCACAAATACCATATTGGCAGCATGTGCCTATGGTCTGAAGCTACTGGCTGAGGTGAAAAGATTCCTGAAGCCCAGGAGTTTGAGGCTGAAGTGAGCTATGATTTATCTCACTAATGCACTCCAACCTAGGAGACAGAGTGAGACAGTAAGAGACAAGCATCTCTTAAAATAAAATAAAATATAGTATTTGCAGAATGCAAAACCAAGGTATATGGAGGGTCAACAATTCCTCTAAGTGGGTTCCATGGGGCAGACTGCAGGACTTGAGTTTGTGTCAATTTTGGTATGGGGTAAGTACTGGAAGTAGTCCTCTGTGGATGACTAGGGATGAGGTTGTTTAGATCCTCTCTTTCTTTTTTGATTTCTGTTTAGATGATCTTGGAATTGCTAAGAAAGTGATATTAAAATATCTTACTATAATTATAAATTTGCATATTTATATCTTTAAATTGTCAAATTATGCTTCAAGCATGTTGCAACTTTGTTTATAGGTACATACACATTTATGATAATAACAACTTTCTACCTAATTGATACTTTCATAATTATGAAATGCCCCTCTTTTTCTCTCTTAATATACCTTGTCCTGAAGTCTGTGTCTATTATTCATATAGCCATGCCTGACTGCTTATGCTTACTGTTTGCACAAGATATCTTTTCCTATTGTTTACTTTCAACATATCTGTGAATTTATTTTTGAAGAGTTTCTATTTTAAAAAGTTTATAATTGGGTCTTGATTTTTTCTCCTTTCTGACAACCATTGCCTCTAATTGAAGTAATTATTTCTATAACATTTAGTGCAGCTATTGATATGGTTTATTTAAGTCTACTGTTTTAATTCTTATCTATTTGTTCTCTGCTTTTTGTTCTTTTGTTACTCTTTTCCTAACCTTTATTATTTAAATATATTTTAGCACATTATTAAATTTTCTATTTGATGTTTAGACATATCTGTTTTCAATTTTTAGTAATGGCTTTAAGAATTACAATATTTAACTTTCACCTTTCATAGTATACTTTGGAGCTAATATTTTAACATTTATTGTATAATATAGGAAGCATATGACTATAGTGGTCTATTTACGCCTCTACCTACATTGTTCTTTTATGTTATCAACTGGTATTATATCTCCATATAGTTATGTGGTAAGAAGGACATTGATTCTAAGAACCAAAAGGAATGGACCTTCTCAGCCAATTTTACATTTTTTGGTTGCTTGCTTAAAGTACCAACTTAAGTTTAAAAAATTCCCTACCTCATGGGTTTGGTTGGAAGAAGTAAAAGCCTCTTATAATAAAACAAACAAACAAACAAAAAGTACTACTACTGTACTCTCCTTTTCAGCTAGGCACAGGCATGTAATCTAGCCTTAGCAAATCAGATGCAGCTATTCTGAATTTTGAAGCAAGTGCTACTGTACAAAAAGAAAAGAAATACTAAAACAGAAACAAATATAAAACCAACCAACCAAACAAATAAACAAAAAGGAGTGACTGCAGAGACTCCTTATACCATATACATATATGAATATAAGGGAATGTGAGGAATATATTACATTCTTACTAAAGGAATATAAGGAATATATGAGAAATATATATATATAAGGATGTATGGATGTAAGAAATATATATATGTGTGTGTGTGTGTATCATACTTGTACCATATATATGTTACAAGATTTATTTTCCCTGTACAATTTGAAGAAATTGGCATTTTTCTAAATAAAGACAGTACATGATCAAAATCATAAAACTAACGTTGATATATCACTACTATCCAATACTTAGGCCCCATTTAAGTTTCACTTATTGTCCCAGACCTTTATAGAAAATTATTTCACCCACAATCACATGTTGCATTTGTTTTTCATTTCTCTTCAATTGCCTTCAATTGGGAAAAATTCTTCAGTGTTTTCTGACTTTCGTGACTTAGACACCTTTCAATAAACGAGTAATTCTGTATAAATCTTCCCCAATTTTGATTTGTGTGATGTTTCCTTGTTAGATTCAGATTATGTATATTTCTCAGGATATCAGAGACATGAGGCTGTGTTTGTCTCATTGCATTCAGTTGGTGGCATTCAATTTCAATGTGTTCTATTACTGGTGAGATAATTTTGATCACTTGAGTAAGGTGAGGTCTGCCAGGCATTGTGAAGTAACTTTTATTTTTTTTTGAAATGAATAAATATTTAATAAAATAGTCCTTTGAGACCTTGTAAGTATTCCTTCCAACTTTCGGTTTTTAAATTTATTTCTTAAAAGTAATGTGGACATACAGATTCATATTTTACTTGATGGATTTTAAGCTTTTACTAACATTCCTTTTGATGCTCAAATTGTCTTAGATTTGTTCAGTGAGAGCCCTTTTTAAATAGTGATGCCCTTTAGTATTTCAGCACTTTCTTTTCTGGCATAAGAAGACTCAGGCTCATGAGTGACTCTTTCTGCTCCAACATTGGAATTAGCCTTTTCTTTAATAAGTCTTTGTTTCCTTTAATTAGCATGATGTTTAGAAACCAATATTTGGGACTGGGAGCAGTGATTCACGCCTGTAATCCCAGCACTTTGGGAGGCCGAAGCAGGTGGATCGTGAGGTCAGGAGTTTGAGACCAACCTGGCCAATATGGTTAAACCATGTCTGTACTAAAAATACAAAAACTACCTGGGCATGGTGGAATGCCCCTGTAATCCCAGCTACTTGAGAGTCTGAGGCAGGAGAATTGCTTGAACCCAGGAGGTGGAGGTTGCAGTGAGCCAAGATTGCAGCACTGTACTCTGGCCTGGGTGACAAAGCCAGACTCCTTCTCAAAAAAAAAAAGAAAAAAAAGAAAAGAAAAGAAACCAATATTTGAGAACTAGGTATGTACATTGCTATTGTCATGTTGCTGCTAACAGGTGGTGAGAAACCTAGCTCCCATGTTCTCCATCTATTACATTTTAAAATTAATCTTCATGTATTTAATCAACATCCTACATCCTATCACTCTTATTGTATCCCAGTTCTTCCCCACAGGGAGGGAGGAACTCAAACTTCCTCAGTATACTTAGATTCTAACACCCCACCCAGAGCTATCCCCTTACATAGATGCCCTCTACACTTTGTTTAGTTTCCAAAACCAAGTACTGGGACACCTCCCTGCACATAGGACACCTCTCCGTACAGCTCTCTCCTTATTCCCTTCAGGCTCTAAACCATACATTGGGTTGATTATGACACTCCTCATAAATCCTGCATGTACACTCTTCTCATCTCACTCATGTTTTGATACCCTACATGAGTCAGTCCCTCAGAATAGGGCTCCATATCCTGCTAATACCAGAACTCCCCGACTCCCGCTACACAGAAGCTCTCCCCAGTCTGCTCAGGTTACAAAGCCCACACTGGCTGCTCTGCTAGGCCAATGCTCACCTTACCTCATTTTCGATACTCTGAAACAGGTCCCATTGCTCAACTCCAAAAAAATGGCTTTTGGACTAAAACATTCAAGAAAGAAAAAAAAAATAGAAAAAGAAAAGAGGTAAGGAAAAATAAGATACTTAATATGCATTTAATAAGATACTCTTTTGATAAGCCAATTGAGCTAATTTTTATTGTTTGCAACCAAGAAATCTTACTAAAACACACTATAAGAAATAACTTTTATTCATGGGAGAACTTTGTAGAAAATGTATGCAACTGCTGAAGAAACAAGCCAACTATCTGAGTGATGTAAAGAACATAGTGGAGTAGGAAGTCCTAGCTCTTGTTTTTCTACAGAAACACTGATAGAACAACGATTTTGCCTTGAGGATGGAACAGTGATTTTGCCTAGAGAAGAATTCCCTAGAGAAGCACAGACTGAAAGCAGTTGCATTTATATTGGTAATAAGATAAATTTCACTTTATTGCATCAGTCTTTCCTCAGACCAGCTTAACATCGTGCCACAAAAATTGCTTCAGCCCATGATTTCTCCCATGGGGTGAGGGCAGTGATATTGGTTGGAGTGTGTGCCTAAATGTCTGGACTCCAGGCTTCTGAAGACACACTTTGTGAGGCATGTTTTTAATCTTGTTTCACACTGAGTGCTGAGTCATCATCAGGGCCTGGTCTCCTGGGATATCTACAAAAAGAGATGGGGACAGCATTCCGTTACATCCAGCACTGCTCTGCAAATTTGGGAAGAGGAGCAGAACTGAGATTTTTTTACCTCTGAGGGAGGGAAGGAAGTGAAGGGGGCGTACACCTAGTATTTCAGAGCACTCGCTATGAAGCCAGTTTTTCTCCATAGAATTTGGTTCCTTGGAATAGCTAGCAATAAACAGAAAAAAAAAGTAAAAAAAAAAAAAGAATTAATTGTTCTCTTACAGCTGGTACCACTATGTGAAATAGGAAAAAAAAAAAAAAAGCATAGCTGTAAGGCTTTTCCTCTAAGAAGGAAGGAATAACGTTAAAGGGGCTTGTCTCTAGGCTTTTAGTGCACTCATTGAAGTGGATCTCTATCTTTTCCTATATCAAGTACTGTAGATGATGAAAGTCCCTTCCAGTCAAAACAAGTCCATAAAGACTGGCAGATACAGATGCTTCTTCAAATGTGCAGACAGGAAAACATATGTACAAAAAGCATGAATAATAAAAAAGACACAATTAAAGAAAGAAGTAAATCTTTAATAGGCAACACAAAAGAAATGAAAATCTGTGAATAGGCTAACAAACATTCAAAATAGTTATTTGAAAGAAGTCCCAAGAGTTACAAAAGAACACAAATATAACAAATAAATACAATTAATAAAACAATATATGAACAAGAGAATATTAACCAAAAAAGGAAATTACAAAAAAGAATCAAATAGAGATACTGAAGCTGAACTATACAATAACTGATCAGAGAAATTTACTGTTCAAAGGCATACTTGATCAATCGGAAAAAAGAATCAGCGAATTTGAAGACAGGTTATTTGAAATTATCTAGGCGAAGGAGCAAAAAAATGTAAAAAGAATGCAAAATACTTAAAAGACTTACAAAGCTCCATCAAACAAACTCATATATGCAAATGCCAGAAGAAAAAGAAAGGACAGAAGCAGAAAGCCTACTTAAAAATATTGATGACTGAAAAGTTTTTAAAATCTAAAGTGGGAAATGAACATTCAGTTTCATGAAGGCCAAATAAATCCAAACAGGTCATATTTACAGAGAAATACACCAAGGAACATTACAACCAAATTGTCAAAAGTCAAAAACAGAATATTTGAAAACAGTAAGAGAACAGGGACTTGTCACACAGCAGGGAGCATCTATAAGACTATCAATGGATTGCTCAGCCAAAATCTTGCATAACAGGAGGGATTAGTATATATTCAAAGTGCTGAAAGTGAAAAATTAAAACAGAATTGCCAACAAAGAAATCTATACCTCCCGAACCATCAGTTAGAAATAAAGAAACAAAAAAGACACCCTAGACAGAAGAAAATTAAGAGAGTTTATCATGACTAGAACTTCCTTATAAGAAATGCCAAAGGGGGTTTCTCAGACTAAAATGAAAGGATACAAATTTATAATATAAAAACATATCAAAGGAAATAACCCATTGGTAAAAGTATTTTTCTTTCAATTACAGAGTACTCTAACACTCTAATGGTTGTGCATAAATTATTAACTCTACTATAACATTTAAATATCAAAGTATTAAAAAGTATAACTATAATAATTTATTAATGGATGCACAATATACAAGATGTAAATTGTGGTATCAGTGACAGAAAGTGTGTGTGTGGTTGGAAAGAAGTAAAAGTAAAGTTTATGTATGTGATTGAAGTCAAGTTGTTATCTACTTAAAATAGACTGTTATATCTGTAAAATGTTTTAAGTAAACTTCATGATAAACACAATAACTGTAATAGATAAACAAAATATAAAGAGAGAAGAGTCAAAGCATACCACTATATCAAATCTCAAAGGAAGACCACAATAAATTAGGAAGGAGACAGAGAAACTAAAGAACAATTATAAAATAAAGAATAAAATAGCAATAAGTCTTTACCTGTTAATAATTACCTTAAATGCAAATTGATTAAATTCCCTAATCAAAAGACATACTGTGGTTTAATTAATAAAAAACAAGATTCAACTTTCTGCTACCTACAGGAGACTCACTTTACAGACACACATAGGCCAAAAAGTTTAGATAGATATCCTGTGAACCAAAAGAGCAGAAATGTCTATTCTTGCTTCAGACAAAATAGACTCTAAGTCAAAAACTGTCGGAAGAAAGAAGATCATTATATAATGATAAAATGGTCAATTCACCAGAAAGATGTAATAATTATAAATGTTTATGCACCCAACATCAGAGACCCTAAATATATAAAGCAAATATTAGCAGATTTGAAAGGAGAAGTAGACACTAATACAATAATAATGGGGAATTTTAATATTCCACTTTTGATATTGGGTAGATCATCCAAACAGAAAATCAGCAAGAAAACATTGGACTCGAACAACTCTATAGACCAAATGAACTGAACAGACATATACAGGAGAGATTGCATGTTAGGCCATAAGCCTTACAAATGTAACGAGATTAAAATCATGTTAAGCATCTTTTTTCATCATATTGGTATAAAACTATATATCAATAACAAGAAAAAAACTTTAAAATTTACAAAAATGTATGACTCAAACTATATCTTTCCCAATATCCAACAAGTCAAAGAAGAAATCAAAAGGGAAACAAAAATATCTTGAGAAAAAACAAAAATAGAAACACAACATATCAAAACTTATAGGATTCAGCTAAAGCAATACTAAAAAAAGCTTCAAGCAAAAAAATGCTTACATTATAAAACTCAAACAATCTAACATTATACTTGTATACCTTAAGGAACTTGAAAATGAATAAACTAAACCCAAAGTTAGCAGAAAGAAGGAAATATCAAAGGAGAAATTTAAGAACAGAGACTAAAATTTTTTTAAAAGATTACTGAAATTGAGAGGTGATTTTTGAAAATATATACAAAATAAACAACTTTTAGCTAAACTGATAAAAAAAGAAAACTCAAATAATATTATGAATGAAATATGAGATGTTACAATGGATACTAAAGAAATATAAAAAATTATAAGAGGTGTCATGAACAATTATATGCCAAAAGTTGGATAACTAGATGAAATGGATAAATTCCTAAAAATATACAACCTACAATGGCTAAATCATAAAGAAATATAAAATCTGAATAAACAGAAAATGAGTAAAAAGATTGAATCAGTAATCAATATCCTTCCTACAAAGAAAATCCCAGGATCTTATAGCTGCACTGGTGAATCATGCAAAACATTTAAGAAGAATTAATGTCAGTGCTTTCCAAACTCTTCCAAAAAATTGAAGAGGAGGGAACACATCCAGAGTCATTTTACAAGGTCAGAATTACCCTGATTCCAAACCAGATAAGGACACTGCAAGAAAAGAAAATTGCAAGCCAATATCTCTATGTGTGCAAAAGTCTTAAGCAAAATACTATCAAACCAAATCCTACACTACATTGAAAGGAAGGTACACTATGATAAAATATAATTATCCCTGGATGCAAGGATGGCTTAACATATGCACTTCAATCAGTGTGACACACTACATTAATAGAATAAAGAATAGTAATCATATGATCATCTCAATAGATGCAGAAAAAGCATTTGACAAAATACAATATAGTTTCACGATAAAGGTTCTCAACATACTAGGTATAGAGAGAATGTAGTTCAGCACAATAAAGGTCATGCCTTACTTAGTTTTGTGTTGCTGTAACAGAATACTTGGGCTGGGTAATGCACAAAGAAAAGAGGTTTATTTGTCTCACAATTATTGTGGCCAGAAGTTTTGAGATAGGTTACTTGCATCAGGGCCTCAGTCTGCTTCAACTCATGACACAAAGTGAAAGGAGAGCAGATGGATAAAAACAGATCACATAGTGAGAGAGTAAGCAAGACAGAGAAACCAAAGAAGAATACCATTTTTAATAATCTGGGAACTAACACAAGGTCATGCACTCCTGAGGGAGGCCATTAATCTATTCATAAGAGATCTGCCCCCATGCCCCAAATGCTTCCCACCAGCCTCACATTCTAACTCTGTCTTGATGGGATAAAATTTTAACATAAGTTTTGGCAGGGAGAAATTACATCCAAACCATAGCAGGCTGTATATGACAATCCTACAGCTAACATCATACTCAATGTTGAAAAGCTAAATTTTTGAGTGATTTTCTTAATCCTGAGTTCTAATTTCATTGCACTGTCATCCGAGGGACAGTTTGTTATAATTTCTGTTCTTTTACATTTGCTGAGGAGTGCTTTACTTCCAACTATGTGGTCAATTTTGGAATAAATGTGATGTGGTACTGAGAAGAATGTATATTCTGTTGTTTTGCAGTGGAGAGTTCTGTAGATGTCTATTAGGTCTGCTTGGTGCAGAGCTGAGTTCAAGTCCTGGATATCCTTGTTAACTTTCTGTCTCATTGATCTAATGTTGACATTGGGGTGTTAAAGTTTCCTATTATTACTGTGTGGGAGTCTAAGTCTCTTTGTAGGTCTCTAAGGACTTGCTTTATGAATCTGTGTGCTCCTGTATTGGGTGCATATATATTTAGGATAGTTAGCTCTTGTTGTTGCATTGATCCCTTTACCATTATGTAATGCCCTTCTTTGTCTCTTTTGATCTTTGTTGGTTTAAAACTGTTTTAGCAGAGACTAGGATTGCAACCCCTGCTTTTTGTTGTTTTCCATTTGCTTGGTAGATCTTCCTCCATCCCTTTATTTTGAGCCTATGTGTGTCTCTGCACATAAGATGGGTCTCCTGAATACAGCACACTGATGGGTCTTGATTCTTTATCCAATCTGCTAGTATGTGTCTTTTAATTGGAACATTTAGCCCATTTACATTTAAGGTTAATATTGTTATGTGTGAATTTGATCCTGTCATTATGATGTTAGCTGGTTATTTTGCTCATTAGTTGATGCTGTTTCTTCCTAGCATCGATGGTCTTTACAATTTGGCATGTTTTTACAGTGGCTGGTACTGGTTGTTCCCTTCCATGATTAGTGCTTCCTTCAGGAGCTCTTGTAAGGCAGGCCTGGTGGTGACAAAATCTCTCAGCATTTGTTTGTCTGTAAAGTATTTTATTTCTCCATCACTTATGAAGCTTAACTTGGCCGGATATGAAATTCTGGGTTGAAAGTTCTTTTCTTTAAGAATGTTGAATGTTGGCCCCAACTCACTTCTGGCTTGTAGACTTTTTGCTGAGATATCTGCTGTTAGTGTGATGGGCTTCCCTTTTTTGGGTAACCCGAGCTTTCTCTCTGGCTGCCCTTAACACTTTTTGCTTCATTTCAACTTCGGTGAATCTGACAATTATGTGTCTTGGAGTTGCTCTTCTCGAGGAGTATCTTTGTGGCATTTCCTGAATTTGAATGTTGGCCTGCCTTGCTAGGTAGGGGAAGTTGTCCTGGATAATATCCTCAAGAGTGTTTTCCAACTTGGTTCCATTCTCCCCATCACTTTTAGGTACACCAATCAGATGTAGATTTGGTCTTTTCGCATAGTCCCATATTTCTTGGAGGCTTGGTTTGTTTCTTTTTACTCCTTTTTCTCTAAACTTCTCTTCTCACTTCATTTCATTCATTTCCTCTTCAGTCACTGATACCCTTTCTTCTAGTTGATCGAATAGGCTACTGAAGCTTGTGCATGCATCACGTAGTTCTTGTGCATGGTTTTCAACTCCATCAGGTCATTTAAGGTCTTCTCTATGCTGTTTATTCTAGTTATCCATTCATCTAGTCTTTTTTCAAGGTTTTTAGTTTCTTTGTGATGGGTTGGAACATCCTCCTTTAGCTCAGAGGTTTATTACCACCGATCGTCTGAGGCCTACTTCTGTCAACTCGTCAAAGCCATTCTCTGTCCAGCTTTGTTCCATTGCTGGTGAGGAGCTGCATTCCTGTGGAGGAGAAGAGGTACTGTGATTTTTAGAATTTTCAGCTTTTCTGTTCTGGTTTCTCCCCATCTTTGTTGTTTTATCTACCTTTGGTCTTTGATGATGGTAATGTACAGATGGGGTTTTGGTGTGGATATCCTTTCTGTTTGTTAGTTTTTCTTCTAACAATCAGGACCCACAGCTGCAGGTCTGTGGGAGTTTGCAGGACGTACACTCCAGACCCTGTTTGCCTGGGTATCACCAGTGGAGGTTGCAGAACAGCAAATGTTGCTGCCTGATCCTTCCTCTGGAAGCTTTGTCTCAGAGGGGCACCTGGCTGTATGAGGTGTCAGTCAGCCCCTACTGGGAGGTGTCTCCCAGTTAGGCTACTCGGGGCTCAAGGACCCACTTGAGGAGGCAGTCTGTCTGTCCTCAGATCTCAAACTCCATGCCAGAAGAAAACCTAGGCAATACCATTTAGGCCATAGGCATGGGGAAGGATTTCATGAGTGAACCACCAAAAGCAATGGCAACAAAAGCCAAAATTGACAAATGGAATCTAATTAAACTAAAGAGCTTCTGCAAAAGAAACTACCATCAGAGTGAACAGGCAACCTGCAGAATGGGAGAAAATTTTCACAATCTACCCATCTGACAAAGGGCTAATATCCAGAATCTACAAAGAACTCAAACAAATTTACAAGAAAAAAAAAAAAAACAAAAACAAAGAACCCCATCAAAAAGTGGGCAAAGGATATGAACAGACACTTCTCAAAAGAAGACATTTATGCAGCCAGCAGACACATGAAAAAATGCTCATCATCACTCACCATCAGAGAAATGCAAATCAAAACCACAATGAGATACCATCTCACACCAGTTAGAATGGAAATTATTAAAAAGTCAGGAAACAACAGGTGCTGGAGAGGATGTGGAGAAATAGGAACACTTTTACACTGTTGGTGGGACTGTAAACTAGTTCAACCATTGTGGAAGATAGTGTGGCGATTCCTCAAGGATCTAGAACTAGGAATACCATTTGACCCAGCCATCCCATTACGGGGTATATACCCAAAGGATTATAAATCATGCTGCTATAAAGACACATGCACACATATGTTTATGGTGGCACTACTCACAATAGCAAACACTTGGAACCAACCCAAATGTCTATCAATGATAGACTGGATTAAGAAAATGTGGCACATATACACCATGGAATACTATGCAATCATAAACAAAGATGAATTCCTGTCCTTTGTAGGGACATGGATGCAGCTGGAAACCATCATTCAGAGCAAACTATTGCAAGGACAGAAAACCAAACACCACATGTTCTCACTCATAGTTGGGAATGGAACAATGAGAACACTTGGACACAGCGTGGGGAACATCACACACTGGGGCCTGTTGTGGGATGGGGGAAGGGGCAAGGGACAACATTAGGAGTTATACCTAATGTAATCGATGAGTTAATGGGTGCTGCACACCAATATGGCACACGTATACATATATAACAAACCTGCACATTGTGCACATGTACCCTAGAACTTAAAGTATAATAATTAATTAATAAAGAAGAGCTAATTTTTTTTTTCTTTAAGATGAGGAAAAAGACAAATATGTTCACTTTGTCACTTCTCTTCAACATAATACTGGATATCTCAGCCAGAGCAATTAGGCAAGAAAAGAAAGGAAAGGCATACAAATGAGAAAGTAACAAGTAAAACTGTCTGTGGATGACACAATCTTATATATAGAAAGCCTCAAGATTCCACCAAAAACCTGTTAGAACTAATAAATGAATTTAGTAAAGTTGCAGGATATGAAGTCAACAAACAAAAATTGGTTGCATTTCTATAGACCAGTAAGGAAGTATCTGAAAAAATTAAACAATTCCATTTACAATAGTATCAAAAACAGTAAGTTACTCATAAATAAATTCAACCAAGAAAGTAAAATATCTGTAGACTAAAAATGATAAACATTGATGAAAGGAATTAAGTCATAAATAAATGGAAACATCTCATGTTCATGCATTGAAATAAATCATATTGTTAAAATTTTCATAATATTCAGTGATTTACAGATTTAATGCAATCTCTATAAAAATTCCCATGGCATTTTTCATGCCATTGGAAAAAATAATTCTAAGAGTCATTCAAAATCATGAAAGAACCCAAATAGCTAAAACAATCTTAAGTAAAAACAACAAAGTTGGAACAATCACACTGCCTGATTTTAAAATATACTATAAATCTATAGTAATCAAAACAGTATGGTACTATATATATAGCCATATAGACTAGTGGAACAGAATAGAGAATCCATAAATAAACCCATGCATTTTTTTGGTAAAGTGATCTTCAACACAGTTGCCAAGAACATAAAATGGGGAAAGGATATTCTCTCAATGAACAGTGTTGGGAATACTGGGTAACCACATATAGAAGAATGAAATTAGATCTTTATCTCACATCATATACAAAAATCAACCTAAAATGGATTAAAGGCTTAAATGTAAGACTCGGAACCGTAAAATTACTAGAAGAAAACAAGTAAAGAGCTCCATGATATTGGTGTGGGCAATGACGTTTTGGATATCACCCCAAAAAACACAGACAGCAAAAGTAAAGTAGACAAATAGGACTGGATCAAACTGCAAAAGTGCTGCACAGCAAAAAAAATGATCAACAAAGTGAAGAGACAACCTACGGAATGATAGAAAACATTTGTAAACCATATATACATCTGACAAGAGACTAATATCCAAAATATAAAAGAAACAACTCAAAACCAAAAATCCAAATAACCTGATTTAAAAATGGGCAAGGGATCTCAGTAGACATTCTTTAAAAAGACATACAAAAGGCCAAATAGTATATAAAAGGTACTCAATATCACTGAGCATCAAAGAAATGCCAAAGAAAATCAAAATGAAATATTTCCTTATATATGTTAGAATGGCTATTATAAAAAAGACAAAAATAATGACTTATATTAAGGGTGTGGAGAAAAATAAACCCTGTACACTATTGATGAGAATGTCAATTGTCACAGTCATTATGGAAAACAGGATGAGGTAGCCCCCAAAATTAAAAATGGAACTACCATAAAGTTCAATAATACTACTCCTGGGTATATATCTAAAGGAAATAAAATCAGTATTTTGAAGAAATATCTGCACTCTTATGTTCATTGCAGCATTATTCAAAATAGCCAAGATGTAGAAACAACCTATGTGTTCATCAGTGGATAAACGGATGAGGAAAATATTTATATATGTATATTCATATATAAATATGTTCTATGTTAATTAGCTTGATTTTGGTAATTGTTTCAAAATGTAGATGTGTATCAAAACATTATGTTGTATATCTTAAATGTATACAATTTTTATTTATTAATCATAACTCAGTAAAGCTGGAAAAAACAGTCAATTATAAATACTATATTCTCTGTTTTAAAATTCATTAGTGACTATTGTATAAGAAGAAATGAATAGTCAATAAAAAACAAATACTTGGAGAAATACAATTACATAATAAAAAATACAAAGCTAAACAGAAAACTTTTTCCAGAGAAATCAAAGTGCCAAAAAAGAAAGAGAATGTTAAAAAAGTAATTTGTGACTGTAGGGACTTTTGAAAGAATTTGCATATGTAAAACCAGAACAAGCTGCTACGAAAAAGGTAACAAAGAAAGAAAAAAGGGAGGGGGAGGGAGGGAGGGAGGGAAAGAAGGGAGTAGGGAGGGAGGAAAGAAGGGAGTAGGGAGGGAGGGAGAAAAGGGAGGGAGGGAGAGAAGGAAGGGAGTGAGGGAGGGAAAGAAGGGAGGAAGGAAGCAGGGTAGGAAGGAAGGGCTGGTGAAAAAGCCACCTTCTGGAGCTCTACCCAGAACATGGCAGGGTTCTCCTCTGTTCTCTGATTGGATAAACTTCTCTGGGATTACTATTATTATTTTCCTACTTTATAGAGGGGTGAGGCCATGATCAATTTCTCCTCTCTTAGCACACATATACCTTCTCTCTATATAATACACACTTTTAGAACAACTATAACCTTTGCACATGAAGACAATTTGTCACAGTGGTCAAAATATACAAACTTTGGAGCCAGGAGTCTGACTGCCTGGATTTGAATCTGTTCTCTGCTAGTAGTAGCAGCATGATCCAGGCAAGTGTGACTTGCCTTTCTCATCTGTAAAAGGGGATGACCATCATAGAATTGTAGTGAAGATTAAATGACAATATTGGTAAAGCACTCAAATGAGTGCCTTGCATGTGATAAACTCTCCTTTAGGATTTTAACAGTATATTTATGTGTTTAATGCATACATTTGCTACTATATATTTTTTTCTGCAGGTTTAAAATTATACAGATAATATAATTTTTTAAAAGATATACTAAAACATCAAGACATATTAAAGTTCTAACATTTTATTTCTGCATGCTGGAAGGTCATTTTGCAAAAGCTCAGGAATGAGTGTCACTTACATATCAGTGATCTAGAGCAGCAATACTCAGGAATTCTGCAAGATAGTCACCACCAAGGGATTCTGGAAATTGAATAGACACAGGTTAAAAATGCAGGCAAGAACTCTATAACCATGGGTGCAAGCCACAAATATCAAGGAGGCCCTGTACTTTTTACTCTAATATTTCATGTCAGGAGGGGGACAAATTCTCAGGCATTACTTACTTTGGGCATATAAGTAGACGTAAGAGGAGGCCTGGAGTAATAAGGAGTGAAGGAGTGGAAAAGAGGAAACTTTCTGGTAAGAGAAACTTGAGGGACATATCTGTCACTTCCCACATGGTAGAAACTGCTAAGTAATGTCTTACTCATTATCTCTTAGGACATTCACAGTAATCCTGTGAGCTTAAGTTTTATTTTCCCCGTTTGTATAGCTGAAGAGGTTTAAGTATTTTTTCAAGATGGCACAGCTCATAGGGATCTGTGCTAAAAGTTAGATTTGAACTCGTTTTCTTAACTCCTAGTTTACCAATATTTTCATCAGACCTTACACTGACCTCTCTGTTTTTATTACATATTTCTTATTACGTTAGAGTAATGATCGCTCTCTCCCCCTCCTCCCAAAACACACATAAACTATGGTTTCATGATTTAATTTTCATTGAATATTTAATCATTATCTAAAATTTTTACTTTCCATCATTTCTAGTAAATACCATGTTGGGCATATGAAAGTTTTATAAGTAATTGTTATAATGGATTATAAAATTTGTAGTATTTATTTCTTTGCTATTCACTTAAAGCCATTTGATGTTTTCACATTCAGTACATTCAACTTTTGAGTTAGGAAATATTAGTTTTCTACCTAACCTTGGAACTTTGTCCTGCCAGAAATTCATATAATCACACATGTTATAATTTCTGTTGAGAAAATTTTTGAAAAAGAGGGCAAGCATGTTCTTTATATGTAGGATTCAGTGCTGAATCCTGCATATGGGCTGTTAATAGAAAATAGTTCAACAAGTATATTTAAATTACATGTGTTTAATGTATCATCTCTCACAAACTCTTTGATTTATTATCATTTCAAATGATAGTTATTTGCTTAAGAAATGAGCTAAGCAGGTAGGAGGAAGACAAAAGGAAATATGTCCCCCTTCATATGTTTTATATTATTATTCTTTTATATTTCAAGATTACTATGGTGATTATTAATTTGTCAGTCAAGTAAAATTGTTATTCATGTTTCTCTTTGCATGTCAAAGTGCATTGCTAATTTATACGCACCAAACTACTATAATCTGTTTTTACACCTACGCAGTGTCAATAAGATTTCATTTCTGGCCTTGCAAATGGAAGGCACTGCTTCACTAATTGGTTGGCTGAAACGGCAGCTCTAATACCTCAGGTATTCGGTCAATCTCTTTTCATTTCACTAAAGGTCAGGAATATGTACACACATGCAAATGTGTTTTTCACGCTGGGAAAATAGATAGGTTAAAGTGATGCCGTGGTGAGAAATGCTGAGTATTGGCAGTCTAGTAAAAAGTTACTAGTAAATATTTTACATAACCTTCAAACAACAGTCATAACAACAGGATTTAGGGCAGTGATTAATGTCTTCATAATCTATCATATCTTTAATGTAATTACTCAGAAAAGAAATAAGAATTTTAGATTAAAAAGACTATGTTCATTTCAAGTACCTGTGTAGACACGTAAGAAATTCAATTTTTGTTTTATTTCTTTTAATTTACTCATTTTTATGTTGACATAGAATCACAATGTTTACCTAAAACGAATCAATTATAACCTTGCTGCACATTTGCAGCTAAGAAACAACCATATAGTGGAAAGGAATTATTGATTGTCAATGTTATTGTTGCTTTAGAAATTTTACTTATTAATGTGCAAATTTTTAAAAGTGATTGTGCAATGCTATATGTTTGTTTTCTTTGGAGATTTATTGCTGCATATTTCAACACATTAATTCTCATATTGGGAATCACAACTCTTTTATAACAGATGGTTCAGCATCTTGATTCCTGCAATGACCAAACCTCACATTTCGGATACAGTGAACCTTGTTGCCTCTTCATTCAACCACTCTGATGTGGCTATCCAAGTATGTAGTGCTATACATAATGCAGGAAACAGACACAATTCCTTCTTCAGCCTTGCAGGCAATAAGTTTATATTCTGAAGCATGAAATTTGATTATTCTTATTATCTGAACTTCCATATCTAATATGGTTGTTAGTGCTCACAAAATCTACCAGGCCTTTGTAATCACATAGCCCTAGAATTAAACTTTGTAACCTCAAGTTACAACTAGTTTCATAGATTATCTTTATTCTTTGTGATGAATCACATTCTGGTGTTTAGAGGTGACCATGGCTCTTTCCTCAGAAACTAAGAACAGAACTGAGAATAAAATTCTAGATACAATTATAGGTTAATTTTAATAAATCTCAAAAATGTAACACAAGGTGTGTCTGTTTAGGCTGCTATAAAAAAATACCATAATCTGGATGGTGTCTAAACAATAGATATTTGTTTTTTGGAGTTCTAAAGCATGGGAAACACAAGATCAAGGCACCATCACTTTTGGTGTCTGGTGAGGGCTTGTTTCCTGGTTCACAGATGTCTCTCTTTTCACTGTGTCTTCACATGACCGAAGGAGCAAAGGATCTCTCTGTGGTCCCTTTAATAAGGGCACCAATGCCATTCATAAGGACTCTGCCCTTATGGTCTAATTATCTCTCAAAGGTCCTACTTTAAAATACCATCACATTTGGGATTAGATTTCAACCTATGAATTTTGAGAGGATACAGAAATTTGGTTTGTGGCACAAGGCAAAGATAGTTCTGGGTAATTTAATAATCAGATTCATTTTTCTTTATTATTTTCTTTCTACTTGCCACAGGTTCACAAAAGCCAATCTGCCAAATCATATTTTCAAATCATCAAAATATATTCACATATAAGCCCCTAACTGCCCTCCCAGTGACCTCCATATTGTGAAATCAAATGATTTTTGTTATGTTTTCATCCTATTTTCCCTCCTAGGAGCACTCAGCACAGCTACTGGCATCATCCAACTTAGAATTTGCCCTCCCTTTCTTGGTTTTCTCTGTGTTGCACTATCCTGATTTTTCTACTACCTTTCTAATTACACATCCCCCATTTTCTTTTGCTCATTTTGCATCTAACATAAAAATAATACAGTTCCTCAAGATTATACTAGGCCTGTGTATAATTTGCCAAGAAAATCCCATCTCTATGTTGATGATATTTGAATCTAAATCTTTTGCCTGGTTTCAAAGCTTACCCTGATTGTCTGTTTTACATCTTTATATCATTTGTTCCAGGTATTTTGAATTTAACATATCTGCTATATTCTGAATGTTTGCGTCCTTTCAAAATTGACATTAAAACCTAATCTGTGGTGGTATTAAGTGGTGAGGCCTCTGGGAGGTGGTGAGGCTTTTGGGACATAATTAGGCCTTTGATTCTACCCTCATGAATGGGATTAGTGCCCTTATAAAAGAGACCCAAAGAAGCTTGTTTATTCCTTCTGCCATGTGAGAACCCAGCTAGTAGGTCATCTTTGATGCCAAGTGTAAGACCACACCAGATACGGAATTTATTGGTGACTTGATCTTGGCCTTCTCAGACTCCAGAACTAACAGCAATAAATTTCTGTTGTTTATAAATTACCTAGTCTAAAGTATTTTGTTATAGAAGCACCAAAGCACTAAAACCATATCCAAAGCTCTTGAGTTCTTCCCGATACCTCCACCTCAATGCTTATTGTGTCTCCCACTTTTTTCTGTTTTGAGGGTTTACTGTGTGCTAGGCATAGGGCTAAAGTTCCTGTCAAAGTTTTTGGAAATAATGAGTAAAATGGATATGATCTTTGCCCTCAATAAACAAATGAGACAGGTAAACAAAACAAACCACAAGCAAATAAAATTGTTAAAATTTAGAATAATTTTATGAAAAAATATTAGGAAATGAAGGTAGTAGCTAACTTCTGTTGAATATTATTTTAAAATGGGGGAGTCTTCTTCACTACTAATTTTGTTTTCTGTTTTTTTCTATGAGTGTTACCGCTGGCCTGTTTCCATCCTTCCTTACTTCTTCTCAGGAGTGACTGTTCAGTCAGAGCACATATAGCTCAGATCTTTCCTTATTCCTTCCTCTGGAAAGTGTGCTTGACTGTACTGAATAAGTGCACATGCTTTTGCTCTTGATCTCCCTTGAGACACTCCCTGTCTGTAGAGAGCATGCACTCTCAATAGTTTACTTCCTTCCCATCAGTGTTAATGGCAGCCTCCTGCTCTTCTAGATGACAACCACTTTTTCTGGGGTTTAGGAAGGTTTTCAGATTGTAATTATGGTCTCAACAACTAGAAGAGGGGCTGGCAAGCATCTTTGCCATGGCTTAAATTTGGCCCAAATACTATTTTTGTTCCTAAAGATTATATAAAAAACAAAGGCAAATATGCACCAAAATTTTAGGCTTACAAAGCCTAAAACATTTACTCTCTGGCCCTTTACAAAAATTGTTTTCTGACTTTTGATCTAGAACCTAGGGTCAGGAATCATGAAAATAAAGTGGTAAAATTTTGGAAGAATAAAATACATATTGATGAAGTAGGCTTCTGGTAAATTAAGGTGGGTGACTTTGAACATTGGTCATATTTCATTAAATATAGACCGTGTTGATTTTTTACTTCAGCAGTTCTTAGAGACATATATCAGTCAATGTGGCCACTGTTTACAGTTTGCAGATTAGGTTTTAACTCTTTGAATGAGATTAATGGACCTTAGATTACAAACATTTGCTGTTTTAAAGGTTATATCAGTTTATAGTAGGTTTTTGTTCATTTGTTTTGATTTGCTTTTGTTTGTTTTTACATAGAAATTATTGTTTATATAAGGAGAGAGACTTAGGTCCTCATCAAAGATTCCAGTGTCAGCAAAATGTTTGGTCCTCTGCGAAGGAGTAGAGTTCAAAAATGACTGTGGGTAAGAAAGTGCTTTAACCAAATGCCACAAGGGCATAGCTTATCTTTAGTAAAACTTTGTACCTAGGGAAAACTGCAGGCCACAGGCATGGCTCATGTCTGGAGACATTAGCAGAGCTGTGGCAAACCCTGACTTTGGCAAATAAGAATTAAGTACATTCGGGCCACGCTGTCCTCAGTAAAGGGGTGGGTAGTTATCAGATAGAGCCCTTTGGGATATGGACTGCTATAGCTTGACCTATATGCACACTTTGACTGTACATGGACCAGGCTGTGCAGGCTTTAGTAAGTACGTATATCTGAGGCAATGATTCAACTGTGAAGGAAAGAGAATCTTTTCAGACATAGCCTCTATGCACAAAATTTTGCCAGTTTTATTGTGTTTCTCAACCACATCTACAGGTATAGTTTATACTGCAAAAGCATCTAAATCTTATCAGCATGTGAGTGCTTACATTTAAATTGTTAGTTCCAGGCCTAGGTAGATGCTGTAGATAGTTGCTTTAAATTTTATTGTTTCTTGTGTCTTTTTGATCTGCCTTCAGAGCTAAGAGACAAAATTGTGATGATTTTGAGTTTGAATCCATACAGCTTTTCCAAATCTCAAGTGCCATGTATCCTCATGTTGGCTCTAGATTTGTTAGCTATATATGAGAGAGAAAACTTCCACAGGTGCCAGATTTCATAGGTCTAAGTAATTTTATTGTGAGTGGCAGTGGGAATTGCCCAAAACTTTGGGTCCAAGATATTTGCTCCTAGGAAATTGTAGACGTTATGTCACAAGACAACGCAGTCATGTGGTTGGGACTCTAAAAAAAGTCCTTACAGAGAAAATGGAGATTAAGATGCCTTAGAATACATTGGATGAAACAGAAAGATGCCTCTGATAGTACCTGGTGACAAGCGCTGCTATCACTGCAAATTTCTAACCTTCATAGGAATGCAGAAATTGTCTTAATTGCACCCTACCCTCACACACACACACTTTGGAAGAGGGAGTTTGAATAGATGTATATCTCCCAAACTGTACCATAAGACAGTACCAAAATTAATGTTTTGTAATGATTTCCCTTATTTGAGTTTACATTTTCAGGCCATAGGTTCTGGTTAACAACACTTTGATGAGGTTGAAACCTACATGTAGTTCTTTCTCAATCTCTCTCTCTCTCTGTCTCTCTCTCTCTCTCTGTCTGTCTGTCTTTCACTGAGAGGTTATGGCAATACTAAACGCTGGATCAGAGAATAATATTTTACCTGGAATAAATGCCCTAGCTAGGACTCAGGGATTTGCATGATTTTTCTAGTTGGTTGCTGTGGAATTTTGATAACTCTCAAGCTCTTTAAATTCTAGGCTTAAGAGACTCTTAGTTCTGAAGTAATTTGACTAATTTGAAGTCTCCCTCTGACAAAGATTCTTTGCTAGACTTGACATTAGTCAAGCTCCTGAAACTTCTCCTAGGCCCATCTGTGAACTTGCTTTTAAAAAGCAGTATTAGCAAAGAATCCTGCTATTGCAGTTTAGCAAGAATGTTTCACCCTTGATGTCATCTCATCCTTGTTGCAATCTAATTGGGTTCCTCATGCTCCACCATCTCCCAGTGATTGATGTCAGATCATTCTCATCTGTCCTCAGCAAGAATCTTGTTAGGTGGGTTTAGTAAGAATCTCCCTTACCTGTGATATTTTGTCTTAGTAATTTTCCATCCACTGACTCCCACGTGGGTATCAAGACTCCTCTGTTGGAGACTCAGCAGAAAAAAAATGGGAAGCATGAATTTTAAGTTTTAGTTTTTCTAAGCTATACACACAAAGAGAAGAGAATTTGAAACAGAGAGGTTCTGTTTCTTTTTCTTTGCTGGGTAACAGGTGGTGTTAACAACCCAGAAGCTCTTGATTCCTTTAGCCTTCCCTCTTGAGATAAGCAGATTATGTGAAATTCAGAGACATGTGAAAGACTCCCATTTTTGTAGGAACTCCTAGTTTACTTAGTGGGTATCTCATATCTAGGTTACTTTTCTATCTCCTGTTCTTTCTAGCTTCAACTTTTTCTCTTTCTCATTTTTTGATCTTAAGATTTCCCTTACTTCCTGTAAGCTCAGAATGCATTATGGTATTTTATTAACTATATGACTCAACCAAAAGCCTGTCCAATATATTCTTCACAATTCTAGCAGAAAAATATTTTTGAAACATAATTCTTAGTATTTTGCCTTTCTTTTGAAAAACCCTAAATAATATCTCAGTACTCCTTAAATAAAAATCATACCCCTTCCAAGCCGTGTAAAAGTTAGTCTCTGCTTCTTCAAAATCAAACTTTACACATTTCCTGTAACCATCAAGTTCTGGCCACACTGGCCTTGTTTTAATTGTTTGAGCACTTGCTGGTTCCTTCTGGTAATTCAGGTTTGTACTTACATGAACTCTTTCAGTGTATTCCCTGATTACCATATCTAGATAGGTCCTTTCACTGTACATTTGCTTCATAGCATTACCATAATTTTTAATTGTATACTTATGCTTGCATTTGTTTTTATCTCTTCCACCTGATTGCAAGTTCCTTGAGAACAGAACCACGTTTATTTTTGTTATTAATGATTAGTACTCTACGTATGACTCAGCACATAGAAAGACTCATATTTTGTTAAATGAATGAACATGGGGAAAAATGGAAACTTCTGATTGATTAAAAATAATTTATCTAAGATTCAACCTTAAGCATAAAATAAACCCAGAAACCTAGCACATCTAGTTTAAAATGTTTATAAAGAGAACTGGCGCTTTGAGATGGTCTTTGAGATTTCTAATAATGATAATGACCAAAAGCACACATTTGATTTTTGTTTTACTTTGTTGTACTGATGAATGATATGCAAAATGAATTTATATAATCTCTGATCCCAAAGGGACTAGTCAATGATGACAATGACATCGAGAAAAGGCTTTAATAAAGAGTTATTTCAGTTAGCTCTTAAGCATGTGTTCTAATGTTGCAATGATTCTTCTTTTGTCTTCCTCTCTAGTTCCTTTTCCTTTTTCTGATAACACATCCCAGTTACTCTTGTCTGAGTGCAAGTTTCCCAAGGGCATGAAAATGCATTTAGATTCAACCCAGTTTTTACATTCCAGAATGATTCCTAAAAAGGATGGAAAGAAACATTTAAAAATAGTAGAATTACATGTAGTAGATCTGACTGTATTTAGCCATCCTCAGAGTTGGAGAAAAATGTTCTTTACGAAGAATTCTAACATTTGTGAGAAACCACTTAAATCAGAACATGGGTTACTGCATATTTTCAAAGGGAATCTATTTCCAGTCAGAATCAGAGACTTTTTTCTGACAATGTGCAATTACCTTCCACTTATCCAACTGCCATTTTCAACTGCTATCATGCTGCCCAATCCCCAAAGCATTTAAATCCATTTCAAACCACTCACAATTTCCCATGATTTAATTAAGCAAAACAGCTCAGTTGTATCAGAAAGTTACTTTTCTCTAAATTTTTAACATATGAGTTATATTAGTGAATATTTATGTTTGCTTGGACACCATTTTAGGGAACATCCTGGGAGTAAATGAGCTGCCAAATTTTTTTGTCATTTAGTTTTTTTTCAGAATTATACTACTAGATTATTAAAGAACCTCTCCCTGCTCAAATATTGTCATTAAATAAACCATACGTTAGTTTCATTATCTATTAAATATTAATCATGTCTTGACTCTCTTCCTTTTAGATGTAGTGGTCTTCAATTCTTTGCTACTCACAAACCACCTCAAAGAATTGTGAAAAATATCCCTTGGCACATTTTTAAAGTTAACATCTCAAAATAAAATGTTGCATTATTTTAAAAAAAACTCTAATGAAATCTTTCATAGTGATTTAATATTGCCACATTATGTAAAAATATATAGTCAATAAGTTGCATTATTTTTTCTCCTTTACCCCTATTTTCATTCTACTTTTCTTAGAATTATTTCTAATATAAAAGCTTTTAAAGTTCACACATTATTCATTCAGCATTCTTTTATACTTCTCTGAAATAAAAAATAAGTTTAAAAAATCATATCTAGACTGCTTATAGAAATGCAAGTATATATTTACATGTAAAATTTTATTTCTGGTAACCATAGGATATATATGTTAAAAGTTCTGGATTGACTGATCATTACAATTATTTTTAAAAAATTACTCAAAACAGCATACTTATATTAAATTTTGATATATATGATTTAAAACACAGAATCTCATTCTGTCACCCAGGCTGGAGTGCAGTGACATGATCATGGCTTATTGCAGCCTTGAACTCCTGGGTTCAAGAAATCCTCCCACCTCAGCCTCCTGACTATATATTCTTCTTGGCCCTGTACTATACAGGCCTGGCCTTTTTTTTTTTTTTTTTTTTAATAGATAAGATCATGCTCTGTTGCTCAAGCTGGTCTTGAACTTCAGACCTCAAGCAATACTTCTTCAGCCACTGTGCCCAGATGAGAAATGTATTTCTTGATGAAACAGATAACACTGTATTATTTTTCAAAAAATATTATTTATTACTAGAATAAGATAGGAGACATTAATTCTTATGCTACTTTGGCATTTCTACATGCAGGCCCTAAGAACTTTGGTTACATATAAATAAATGGCAATGGAAGGAAGCTTTGAAAAACAATCTCACTGAGTTCTTTCATCCTCTTTGTTCTAGCCAAATCACCATGATCTATTATCAAAAAAGTGTTTTATAATCAGTTAGCAACTCGGTTAGGTCTTCCTTTTTCTTTTTTGTTTTGTTAAATGAAGAAATCAGATTTGCAGAATATACATAACAAGGCATATCAAATGAATTAATTGTACCTGTTACTTTTTCACTGAGAGGCAACTGTTAAACCTGGCATAGTCAGGAAACAGAAATATTATTAATTTAAATATACATTGGATGATATAGTATTTTGGAAAAAATGCTATTAAATCACCACATGAATTACATATACTCTTGTAAAAACCATGGAACTTCAGACTTCGCTTATTCAATTTTGGAAAATGTCTGTCATGCAACCTAATTGCAAAGCCAGTTCTTTTTGATTTGACCAGTCAGCCAAATCAGAGTTACTTCCTGTCAGAAAAAGTTTGGTTTTATTTTTCAGTTCAATAAATATGTTAATACATTTTACTCTGACAAGCACCTCACTTCTGAATTTGAAGACAGTTAAAGAATGTATCTTTGACGAGCTTGCTTCCTAAATGAAATAAGGCATGTCAGCTTCAGTATTTCTTACTGATAATAATTTCTTTACTAGTGTAAAACTCAACATCAAGAGGTTTGCATTTTTTGACAACAGTAAAGGGGATAGGGGAGGCGAGGTCATTAAATGAAAATATTTAATTAGCTTCACTACTCTTTAATATGGCTGAAAATAGAATGCTGTAACATAATGTTTTGCAAAAGACAAGGAAAGAGGCAAAAGACACTACCGAGGTTTATGGTATCTTCATTTAACATCTTAAAAGTTGACACCAATTTTTCAATTGTTCTTTTTTTCTTTCACTTCAAAGATCTTATACTCAAGAGCAAAGCATTATATGATGAGTGTAAGGTGAAAGAAGGGCAGTTGAGGATGGGGTGGTGGCAATGGTGTGTCAATAAATGTTTAACAACCAGTGTTCTGAAAAGAAAGTATGCCTGTATATATATATGTATATATTTAGTATAAGTTTTACTGATCTAAAGGATATATAGCACACAATTTGCAAATAGTAATTAAGTATATAATACTTTTTATTATGAATTTTACATAAGGAATTAATTTTCATAGGATGCTTTTGGTAATTTTTGCCAAACTCTTGTATCCATAGCCAAATCTTGATTGCAACTGACAAATAGGTGTAGTTCTGACATGAATGCTGATTGATAATTTACAATAACAAGAAAAATGAATGTAAAACAACAAAGACATGTCAAAATTGACTCTTTTGCCAATGACATGAGTGATTTTGTTGCTGAAACAGATAGTAGTTTTCCAATCCCAAAAAAATTTTCTGTTTTTTTTTTTTTTGCATGGTGTACAATATAGTGGACACAAGTTTAATCTAAATTATTAACAATTTATCTCTTATTTTTTAAGTGTAGCCAATCAACAAACAATAAACCAAGACCTCCTTTGTAGCATTTGTTGATATCCTCATTGATTTCAAGCTACCAAGGTGATATCACTGTATATATGGAGAGTTGGGAAGATATGTGCAGTAGAACACCATTTTAGAATATTTCCAACTAACAGATATAATAGATGTAAATAAGATAAAAAATATAGATAAGAGTAAGAATGTAAAATTACAGAGAAATCATAAATTTTGAGTATTTGTTATCTTTGGGTTTTAATACAATTTATCTGATTATAAATTTATGTGTTTTCTTATTTATGGCTGCATTTAATAACTGGATTGTAAAATTTCTGAAAGTGTAATACTTTTGGAAAAGGTATGAACCAGCTCCAGTCCACTACTGGGTGGAAGGCTAAGAGAAAGTGTGACTCCTCAGAATTTGAAGATCTGATTCCCTTAGTTTTCTAATTATTTTCCAGCTCTCTCAATTCATCATTTTTAGTCATACTTTTCTACAAAGTATTTTAGATAGTATTTCCTGTTTTGTTTTCTTTTTCTTTCTTGCAGTGCTTTTTCATTGACACTGAAAACGAGGTTTTTCTTTATCCAGCATGGGGATAATCCAGAGTTAGTCATTACCAACACAGGTGTGGTAAATTAAAGTAATTGTTGCAATTCTTCTTGGTCCTGTACTATACAACTCTGCCTTTTCCAAATACTCATAGTGGAGTGTACTAGTGAACACTTAGACATACTCATTTGTGTAGGATATGAAGATGTGCCACCCTGATCTCCCTTCAAATGAGAACTCTTGCACACCTATGTGCTGGAAGTGCTGTCAATTGACAGACCTCACTTGATGACCCCCTCAGGGATTGCTTTGGCTATTGAAAGCCCCCTTGCCAAAGTTCCTGCCCTTCCAGGCATGGCCCACACCCAAAGACTGATGAAGGTGGAGATAAAAGGGTCTAGACATTTTGCTGAAACATAGATCACTTTTTAAAAATCATTTCAACTCCATGTCTGTCTGTGAGGCTGGATAATCTATGGGCTTCATTGCTTCATTGTTCAGCTTCTCCCAGTGCCCAATCTTGCATACTCTCCCTTTATTCCATAGGTATTGATACCAAGGGCACTTCATGATGAATAACTTGAACTATAAACTCTGTCTTAGAGTCTTCTTCCTGGAGAACAAAAACTGCAACAATTGATGTCAGGAGTGGTCCAGCAAAATAGGCAATGATATAGGGTCTGTCGACTAGATTACCCTCCACTCAGGTGGCAGTGACATTCCTATCTATGGTGATATGGTGATAGGTCATACATAGATAACACCTGGCACAGAAGGTGGTCTAATTGTAAAAGTTTCAAAGGTGATGAATTTAGGCTCATACACCTATAAAAGAGAAAGTGTCAGCTCGTGCAATGTATCAAGCATTTGAAAACTATGAGAAAAATAGTACCCATAAAAACAATGGTTGAATGGTTATTGCTAAACAATACGAAAACTCCAAAAAAGTTAATAAAAGGTTGAGAGTGATTAACTGACAATTGAAAGTTAGAAGATTTGAAAGTTAGAAGATTTCTTTGGTAGCATACAACAGACCTTTATTTTCCTGCATTGAGAAGGCAGAGAAAAGTGAAGACTAGGATGACAACCTGATTGGAAGAGTGTCTTAGCTACAAAGAAAGTAAAATGCCTGAGTAAGCAAGGCCAGCAATGTCAATGTCAGGCTCCATTTGGGAAGGAATATGACCCTGACAATGGGATGGAGAAATCTGAAATGATGCTCCCAAAAATCTTTTTTTTTTTTTGGAATTGCCAAATTTCTTTAAACCCAACTCAACATGTGCCCCGTTTAAAGTCTATGTAAAAAACTCTCAAGATGCAACAATAAAACCAAAAAAATCGAATGAGAAAGTAGACAAAGGAAAAGAAATTTCCCAGAGAAGTGAAAACTTGTGTTTGTACAAAAACCTGTACGTGAATATGTTTAGCAGATATTTTTGTAAGAGCCAAACACTGGAATAAGTCTAGATGTTTTTCAGCAGTAGATAATTAAACACCCTGTGGTATCTATATATCATAATCAGCAAAAAAAGAGTGAAAAAATAGTGAAATGTTGATACATGTAAACACTGGATGAATCTCAAAAGAATTATTCTGAATAAAAAAAGCCAATCCTAAAAGGTCACTTGCTGTTTGGGTCAATTTTTCTAACATCTTGAAATGTCAACATTTTCTATATGGAGGAGAGATTAGTAGTTTTCAGGGCTAGGGATCAGGGGTGGCATAGAGTGAAGGGTAGGAGGTAGATTTGATGATAAAAGGGCAAAGGGTTTATTTTGTGTAATGCTGGAACTGTTCAATATCTTGACTGTGGTGGTGGCTACACAGACCTACATGTGATAAAATTGTGTGGAACTAAATGCACAAACACACACACACACACAAATGAGTGCAAGCAAATGGGAAATGTGAATAAAATTGGTGACTGAATAAAATTGGTGATAGAATGTCAATATTCTAGTTATGATGTTATCCTATAGATTTGCAAATGTTACTATTGGTGGAAACTGGATAAAATGTATGTTGGGTTTCTTTATTATTCCTTACAACTACTGCATGTGAATCTACAATATGATCAATAAAGTTTTAATTTAAAAAAATGACTCAATAGTTTTAAATTCAGGATTTCAAGTATGTCTCTATATTCAAAATAACTATGAATGTGATTCACTGAATTAAGAGATGAAATGAAAAATTCTGAGATCTTTTCAAAACATACAGAAACTTTTATATATGTTAATACTCAATTCATATGAAAATAAATATGTAAAACATATGAAGAGCAAAACATAAAACAAACATACCTCTCAGCAAGTTAGAAATGAAAAAAAAAATTCTGATGGGAATTTTGGCAAGTTAGGAATGGAAGAAACAAACCCTGATGCTGAAGCGTACATGCAGTTACCCAATGCAAGTATCTTCCCTGATAATGAAATACTAGAAATATAACCCACCAAAGCAGACAACAGCACTCAAAACTACTGCTGCTCCTCAGTATTACTCTAGAGCTCCAATTCAATGCTATGAAAATAGACACTAAGAAGATCTTAAAATAATGAAATTAAGACATAAAGCTACCCTTTTTTGCAAATGATGTAACTACTTAGAGACAAAAAATATCAAACACAATCAACTAAAATCAATGAAATCTAACAAAACAAAGATAGTGAGAGTGCAGATAAATAATATATCAATAGATTTTTTTATTTAGGAGGGATAACCAATCAGGAAATGTAAAAGGAAGATATTGCATCTAGAAGAGTAACAAGAACTATAAAGACCTGAGAAATTTAACAAGAAGTATGCAAGATCTGTAAGAATCAACCCTATTGAAGAACGTATGAAGTATGAAAACTAATAGAAAGCTAATCTATGTTATTGAATGAAATGAAGTTTTAAATCAATGGAGATACTATTAAGTCATTGAAAGGGATGATCAAATTTGTAAAAATACACTTCAATTTTGGCCGGGCACAGTGGCTTACATCTGTAATCCCAGCAATTTGGGAGGCCAAGGCAGGCGGATCTCTTGAGGATGGGAGTTTGAGACTAGCCTGGCCAACATGATGAAAGCCCAGAAAACTCATCTGTACAAAAAAAGTTCAAAAATTAGCTGGGTCTGGTGGTGCATGCCTGTAATCCCAACTACTTGGGAGGCTGAGGCAGGAAAATTGCCTGTAACCAAGGAGGCAGAGGTTGCAGTGAGATGAGATTGTGCCACTGCACTCTAGCCTGAGCAACAGAGCAAGACTCTGTCTCATAAAAATAAAAACAAAAATAAATAAATAAATACCCTTCTATCTTCCAAAAACTAGGCTATACATTTAACATGTGTTCCACTGAGAATCTCAATGGTGCTTTCCTGTAATCTGATTTCAAAGAGATTTTATAAAGAACAGTAAAGAAAATTTTTCCTTAGAATTTTAAAAATATACTACCAATATTGTTCTACATGTGATATTCAAGTGGAAATAATTTCCATCTTTTGGTAACTTCTTCAGAACACAGAGATGTATAGAAATCTTGTGTAATTCACTTTATAGGAGTTACATAACTCTGATACTAATACTGAATGTAGTTCAAAAAATAAAGACAGTAATTAAATGATAATACAGTAATACTAACTCAAAAAGAGTTTAATCCTATGAATTAAAGAAGCCACATTTAGTTGAGAAACAGATTCATATATATGTAGGCTTAATGGTTAATAATTATGGCAATTCAAATTAGAAAAAGCAATGTTGCAAAATGAATTTGATGAAAACTGTGTCTTCTTCACACTATACATTAAAAAATTATATGCATATTAGATATTTGTGTGCACAAAATTTTAAAAGTAAAATTACGCAAGAAAATATTTTAAAAGATTTGAGTAGAGGATAAGTGTTTCTTCAATTATCAAGAAAATACTAATAAAGCTGTCTATATAAAAGTTTTAAATTTCTTTAAATAAACAATGCCACATATAAAAGGTAAATGTTTCTGGAAGAATTGCCATTTGCTATAAATATTTCAGACAAAGGTGTTTTTGTTTGTTTTTGTTTTGTATTTTGTCAAAAGTTCTTCAATATGTTTTTTTGGTAAGGGGGAAAAAAAAAGACCAAATTGTTAAAATAACATAGTAACAGTGTTGATTACACAGAAACTAAACATTTTTTGGTAGTTTGATAGGAATAGAATTGCATCTGTAAATTGCTTTGGGCATTACGGCCACTTTAATGATATTGATTCTTCCTACCCATGGGCATGAGATATTTTCCATTTGTTTGTGTCTTCTCTGATTCCTTTGAGCAATGTTTTGTAATCCTCATTATAAAGAACTTTCACATACCTGCGGGCAACAAACATATGAAAAAAATCTCAGTAACAGTGATTATTAGAGAAATGGAAATCAAAACCACAGTGAAATACCATCTCACATCAGTCAGAATGACTATTGCTAAAAAGTCAAGAAATATCAGATGCTGGCAAGGTTGCGGAGAAAAGGGAACACTTAGGAGTGAAAATTAGTTCAGCCACTGTGGAAAGCAGTATGGCAATTCCTCAAAGAGCTAAAAGCAGAACTATCATTCAATCCAGCAATCCCATTACTGGATAGATACCCAGAGGAATATAAATCATTTTACTATAAAGACACATGCACACAAATGTTCATTGCAGTACTATGCACAGTAGCAAAGACATGGAATAAACCTAAATGCCCATCAATGACAGAGTGAATAAAGAAAATGTAGAACAGATACACCATGGAATACTATGCAGTTATAAAAAGAATAGTGTCTTTTGTGGGAACATGGATGGAGCTGGAGGCCATTATCCTTACCAAACTAATGCAGGAACAGAAAACCAAATACTGCATGTTCTCACTTATAAATAAGTAGGAGCTAAATGATGAAAACTTATGAACACAAATAAGGAAACAACAGACACTGGGGTCTGCTTGAGTAGGAGGGTAGAGGAGAGAGAGGAGCAGAAAAGATAATCATTGGGTACTGGGCTTAATACTTGGGTGATGAAATAATCTAAACAACAAACCCCCAAGACATGCATTTACCTATGTAACAAACCTGCACATATACCCCCAAACCTAAAAGTTAAAAAAAGAAACTAAGCATTCATATATAGAAAACACTAAAATACAAAATAGTTACAAACACATATCTATTAGAAGTGGTGATAAAGGGGGATTTTACTTTTTACTTTGCATAGTTCTATAATCACATATTACTTTAATGAATACAAAATATTTAAAAAATCCAGTGTCATAAAATTATTACTGTCAGAAATTCTTCACTGCATTCCTCTCATACTTCTATCCTTGATCATCTAAGTCCCTGACACCTTCCACATGCAGGTTCCATTCTGAATAGGATCCAGAACTATTTTGATGAAGGCAGGCTCTGTTTCAGCAGTTGCCACTCACCTGTGGTACACTCAATGTCCTTTGAGCCTCGGGTGAGCCCTGGCGGTCCATGTGCTTATTAAATTCCTACTTTCTGGTAAGTGTCTTTTTAAATAATTTTGCTAGTACCCTTTACTTGGTAGCTTCTCCCTTTAGCAGGCCAGTTTCCCATCAGCCCGGATCCCTACCCCTAAGTCAAGTGCTAGAGCATCATTTCTGACTACCCTAGGAGTGGGCATGGATGAAATTTGCTTTATTCTCAGTTACTTTCATCACTGGGACTGGATTAAACTCCTAGCCTCATGGACTCCCTTTGCTTCGCTACACCTCTTGAATAAAACTCTGAGCTAGCCCAGAGGAATCTCAGGTTTGGTGGAAGTCTTTAGACATGGTACCTCACACTCACTGCCTGGCTGTTGAGTTGACTGTCAACTCCACAGCTGAGGAAGCTTCCATAACTCTACTCTGTCTAGTCCCAGTTTCTTCTGCTTCTTTAGCAGGCAAATCCTGGATATTCTTCATTTTGCCCCTCAATTTTCTCTTTAACCATTTCCATCTTGCCTTGTGTCCTGGGAAGCTGACCTTTACAGACTGAGATATTATTAGTATGATCAGAAGGCTGGTGGAAAGGAAGTTCGTGATTATTTATTCCCTGCTTGTTTCTCCTGACAAAGCCAGAGCTCCTTTCAAGAGGTTCTCTCCTATCACTGCAAGTCTCACTGGCTGCTGGTGACAGCGCCTTCCCTTTATCCTTTCAAGCCCAGATAGCAGCTGTTGCTGGTCCAGGATTTTGAACTCTCTCTGTGAGTTTTCCTTAATGTTGCCCATGCCTTTGTTAATAGATTCTTTATTAACATTTCTTTAGTCACTGTTTTGAGTGTGCGGTCTGTGTCCTGCCAGGACTCTGATGCGAACTGTATTTATTACTGCAGTTGGGAAAGTTGGAGCAGAAGCACTTTTGGGTTGTGGCGCTAAAGGCAGCAGGGACACTCGTTTCTTGTCTTTGAATTTTAAAATCTCTTTCCTGTTAGAGACAGACTATATTCGTAAAGCAAACATTACAGTAAATCTTCTCTAATCACTACAGTTACTGAAATACTAGACATTTGATGTTTCTCTAGCCCCTGGTTAAAGATAAAATAGTATTTCAGTATTGGTCACAATGCTGATAAAGCGTACATCAAATCTAATTACTTACACTTAAAAACCAGCATTAACAACTCTGAACCTAGAAAACTCTCCTATATCATGCTCAGTCTATTCAGTATTATATTTTCTTTCAACTATTTAATTTTTACTATTTGCTAGACCACATTATTTTTGTATGTTCTCTTAGTAGATTGTAATTCCTTTCCAGGAATATATATTGTAGTACTTCATCCGTTGTATATGTTCAGTCGACTATTTTGTTAACAATCTGAAAAAAAGACAAAGCAAGGTAATTGGAACTATGGTTCGATGTAACTGATTTGGTCCTCTCTTTTGGTAGTGTAAATTTATTTAGCAAATATTTACTGAGCACTTATCTTCCTATTAGATGTTGGGCATTGTATTAGGTATAAGGTTTCCATGTAGCAAAAATTTATGATGGAGTAAAGTCAAGGTAGTTTTTATAGCAAAAATCAACATTAAAAAAGCCAACCATGTCCTATGTAAAAGTTTCCATCCCTTGCCTTTTTAGTGCACATCGAAACACACTCTTACTATACTGTTTCTATGGAAAAATGCTTTCTTAGTATTAACCAACTTCTAAGTGGATTCTTGGCTTTCAATCTGTTTAAATTGAAAACTGTTTTTCTATGACCCCTTTTAACATCTTGAAGAAGATGCTCTGAAAGCTTATAAATCTAGGTTAACAATCAGAACCATAAAAAAGGTAATTTAATCCTTGCTTTAGATCATTTTCTGACATTTCTTTTTCCTTGCAAATGATAAAAGAAAAACAAACGAGGGCTTAGAAATTAATTAACCATAAACCATTGTACCAAACAAGGCTTAATCATTTCCTTAAATTTCAAATCAGAGAGAAATAATTACATTGAATGGTAGCCATCCAGGAACAAGGCAAAATCTACAATGGAGTCAGATGCTCATTGAATTTTCCTTTTTTTGGGAGTTGATGAGCCTCAGTAGGTGATAGTAACTCTGCTATAAATGATGATGTCACTCATTATTACAACAAGAGGAGAGCATAGTTCTCAGAAATTCTGACCATCTGTCTTGAAATATGTTCAGCTCATCACTCAGTACAAATTCTTCTTTCCAAGATCCCTAATTTAGGGGCTGTGTCCATTTTTAAGTTTAGCTGGGTAAAAAATTTATGTTCTTATAAGATGAATCATTTATCAATTCCTATTGCGACTTTTGGCAAAATATTTTAAATGTTATTCTTAACATATAACAAATTCCCAACAAATAACAGTGCCTTTTAATTTAGTATTTTAAATTATTCTTTGCTTTCTTCAACTTTATTGTCCTATTTTATACTAATGAGTGGTAGTTCCTGTAATAATTCAAGATTTTTTTGCACGCAATCTATCCACTTTCCTCCTTATAGACTTGAGAAGTCAGATGGCACAGTTTCAATCACATATTTTCTAGTGGAAGAACAATAGAGTCATCTAATGTGTCTTTCCAGTTCTGAAAACCATATTTCCAAAGGTGATGGTGTACCTGGCCATTTGGTCTGCTGTATTTGAGCATTTATGAACCTCACCTTGCATCCTGCTGAGAGCATGTGTGCTACTTGTTGAAAAACTGTCATGATGATTACTCTTTTATTTTTAAATCTGCACTGTGTTTATTTCTACTTGTTTCACAACCGACCTGCCTATAGACTGGCTATAGTTTTTTAGCCAGATGTTATTTGTAGGTTTTGCCATCCCTGTATTTGTGTTGGAAAATATCCCCTGTTCATAAAATCGGCTGCACTGTAGGTAAGAGTATACCTCTGAACTATGCTTTATAACTCACCTTTAAAAACATCAGCCCTCTTGGGGCATTATTTACAATGAGACAATACTTTCAGAGCTCCTGTATTCACAATATCTTTAGTGATAAGTTATTGTGTCTGTTGATTCTTAGATTGTTTATGAACATTTATTTGCTTCTAATAGGCACCTATAAATTTCAGAAAATACACTTTACTAGATAGCTACTACATTTTATTTGCAGATATTTGGGTCACAAAATATAACTTCAATTTAGAAAAGGAGTAATACATTTTGTTGACTAGCTGTTAAACTTGTCTGGAAACTCCTTTACAGTAAAATTCTGACTGTTTTCCATGCATCTATTGTATTCCTTTTTCACTGTGTAGCCTGCTGTCTATTTCCAGTGTGTAGCAGTTATGCAATTTGGATGAAATTAACTCAACTCTGTGAATCCCATGCTTCTAGACATAGCAATTAGTTCAGTGATGAGCATGTGAGCCCAGTATTTAACCAAAGAGTGCAAGGTGTCCTCCTGGCTAGAGGGCTCATTCAAGGATGTCTCAATTAGGATGAACTTCAGCCCTTGTGTTCTTTAGGTTTGGGAAGGAAATACAATTTTCCTGTCTTTGGATGTGAATGAAGAAATACCTTGTGTAAGAACACCATCATATAACCTGCGAAAATCGGCCATTGTGAATGATGCCCCAACAGTTACTCAGTGTACAATGAGCACAGTCATACCCGGTGTCTGGATTAAACCCTGATTGCTGCCCACTGCCATCTTGTGACCATGAGTGAAGCTAGTCTGAGGATAAAGCTGGTGTGGAAATAGAACTTTGATAATTACAGAACAAGAGGGTGTGTGTGTAGGCATATCGTTTTGTAATAGCAGCACTCTATGCTATTATAATTGCTGTATGTTAAATCTTATTTTTTCTTTAATTGATCTGAAGAAAATAAAAATCGAAGAACTTAAAGGAAATTTAAAGTTCAGACAAAAATTCACCACAGACTATTATTTGTTTGAATAATAATAATAATTATTAATTAGTTATTTAAAAACTAAAGTTATTAAAAAATACCCCTAAATTGGAAAATAATAAAAATAGCTAAGAGTTGAGAGTCATCATGTTCTCTTCTAATCAAATACTTCAATTTTGGGGAATAATACTATAATTCAGAGGCAGTTAACATTGTTCATTTGCTTCTTGTGTTTCTTTCTTTTTTTTTTTTTTTTTTTTAAGACAGTCTTACTCTGTCGCCCCAGCTGGAGCGGAATGGCGTGATCTCAGCTCACTGCCACCTCCTGGGTTCAAGCAAT
Organism: Macaca thibetana thibetana; assembly: GCF_024542745.1. Lineage (NCBI taxonomy): Eukaryota > Metazoa > Chordata > Mammalia > Primates > Cercopithecidae > Macaca > Macaca thibetana. Next base: position 60,027,905 of record NC_065582.1, on the reverse strand, counting down.
TCTCCTGCCTCAGCCTCCTGAGTAGCTGGGACTACAGGCACACACTGCCATGCCCGGCTAATTCTTGTATTTTTAGTAGAGATGGGGTTTCATCATATTGGCCAGACTGGTCTCGAACTCCTAACCTTGTGATCTGTCCACCTTGGCCTCCCAAAGTTCTGGGATTACAGGTGTGAGACATTGCACCTGGCCTATATTTTTATTTTGAAAAGATTCATAATATTTGCATTATTTTGTGTACCATAATTCATCTGGTTTTCCTCTGAATGTAAATGGATAGACTGCTTACTACCAATTCCTCTTCCATGGCTTCCTCATTCTTGACCTCTTTATTTGAGTCAACTTTTGGTCACCTGTATGTCATTGTTGAGTACTATGTTTGTCAAGAAGGGCTTATGTGAGTTATAACCTCTAAGTTTGTCATTGTAGAGAATAAATGCCCGCAGTGTTACAATTAAATGACAGCTCATATTGTCAAAGAATAAAATTTCAACAAATTGAATTGAAAGATCTAATTGGCTTTTGTTAGTTATTTTTGAACCAGACAGCATCACATCTATGAAAGATGTTCTGTCAGGTGGCCAAATAGTCAGTTTTTGAAAAGGAACTTGAGCAGGAACAAGGAAGCAGCATAGTACAAGGAGCCATTGTCTAATATCAACATACTGCAGGTGACTTTCCTTATAGGGCCAAAGCAGAGGGGTCCCCCTTATCACGCAGGCTCAGGTTGATTGGGCATGTTTGGATTGGTTGCTGTGAATCCCGTTTTTTGTTTTGTTTTGTTTTTTTTAAATGACCTATTTTTAAGTTGTTTGATTATGTACTACCCTAGCATGAATAATTCTGTTCTGGTTTGTTCTGGTCTGTTGGGTCTAGTGTGGGAGCTCAGTTCAAAACAGCAGCCTCTCATACATTTTATTTAACAATATGCTTTTCTTTAATACTACTTTTCTTCCTTGGAAGTTCATAAGATAGTGCTTCCGGTTTTACTGGCATTGAATAGTACTGAAAAAGTTTGAGGGTCACCTCAGTTTCTTCCCTCTGATAGATGACTTTAAGAAAAAATTGAATGGTGGAAGACTTTTTTCTTTATTATTGAGTTTCTATAATTTAACTATGATTTGTTTCTGTCTCAGTCACTCTAAATCAAATTTTCCAAATAAACATATTTCAATCTACAGACTCAATTCTTTCTACACTTCAGTGCCATTTTCCTGTATTATACCTATAGATGTTTTCTTGTTTTTATTTGTTTGTTTGAAATCTCTACTTAAGGAACACAAATTGTCTTTATGCTCTTTATTCCTTTCCCATCCTTTTCAATTCATCGTCATAGCTCTAGTTTTTAAAATCTTGTTGCCTCTTTATCTATGTTCATTTTGATTACCTTAAGCTTTCTATACAACATTAATTTTATTTGATTTTAGCCATATCTGTGCTGTTTCCTGCTATTTAGTTTGTGTATTGTATCAGAAATTGTGTGTTTTGGTTCTCAATTTATTTTCTTAGCTCTGACATACTCTCTTGCTTTGTAGTTTGTTTTTACATCATCTTATCTTTGAGTGATCATGTTTTCTCTCACCCTTAGAAACTTAATTGAATTACTTTGTTAAGGTCTTTTATAGAGCAAAAACATTGGCAAAAAATTATTCAGTGCTTCTTGGGTTATGTGTTCTTCTAAAATAAATTTTTCTTTAGTATATTTGTAACTTTTTTTTCATCTTGCTCATAATAAATTTAAGTAGCTCTGTTTAGATCTTGTTCTGATATAGTATGAGCTGATTCTCCTCGATACTTGATGTACTTCTAATATTTTGCGTTCTCTCTCTGACTCCATTAGAGGAGCATAATTTCTTACCTTATTGAATTTGGACTTTACCTTGTGACATTGATTTTGGACTTCGCATTCCATAACCGAAGGAATATGAGCGAAGATGTCATGAACAAAATGCATAAACTTGCATGATAGCTTGTCCTCCTGGACTTCAACCTTCTGCCATGAGAGGGACATGCTCTGGGTAGCTGTTGGTCTCAGAATAAGAATATGTGTAGAATAGAACCAAATCCAATCACCAATCCTTGAACCAATCCAAGACTCTCCCAGCTGAGCCCAGGAGAATCATAGCCATTTCACTGACCAGTGAGTGACAGAAAGAAATGGCTTTTGTAACCACTCAGTTCCCGGGGTTATTATTCAACATTACTGCTACATAAATTAACTAATATGCCTTTCCCTTTTATTTAGAATCAGTTCTTTTTTTTCTCTCTCAAATGCTTTCAATGTCCTCTTCTAAAACTTTTCAGACTATGAAGGTGGGGAAGGAAATAGTTTAGCTGAAGCTGAGACAGATTTAGGTAGGAGACTTATTTTGTTCTCATCTGAGATCCCATTGAAAGTCCTATCTAAGGGAGATATTCTGCTCCTACAGCTTTGACAACTTCATTTTAGCACAGCACTCTGGAAGATGACACTTCTTAGTGATCCTTCCTACTGACCTGTTTTCATGAGGTGATCTTGCCTTGATATTTAGTTTTGAGAATTTTATTTGGCTTTCCTAAGTCTGCTTAATCATTGGCTTTGCCAATTTATTCTCAAGTTAGAACATATTAATACAAATCCTTTGACCGTTACTGAAACATGCATTCTTTCCTTATCACTAGCTCTGAGAAAAGATGGTTAAATGCCAGACCATGTAACCTGCTTGAAGTCATGCTTGGCTGTTCTGTTTCGGCTTTTTGTTTTGTTTTGTTTTCATACGTGGGAAATAAACCGGTTTGATTACAGAAGAATTTTTGTCAGGTTATTTTTATTATTTATTCACTCATTTATGTAATATATGCTCTTGTTGTTAGGCAATGGGAATATAAACCTCTTGATCCTACTTTTCTCTACAGTCCTCACCTGGAATTCACTCATGTAGAAATGCCACATGAAATACTCAAGCAGTTCATAGACTCAAGGTGAGGATGTAATTTTGTGTGGGAAGTATATTGCCTATTAAAAAACTATGTGGAAAGTGGTGCCTTTTTTTTTCTTTCTTTTCCCTTCTTTATTTTTTATTTTATTTTATTTTTTTGAGACGGAGTCTCACTCTGTAACCCAGGCTGCAGTGCAGTGGCGTAATCTTGGCTCACTGCGACCTCCACCTCTGGATTTCAAGCAATTTTCCTTCCTCAGCCTCCCAAGTACCTGGCACTACAGGCACGCAGCACCACATCCGGTTATTTATTTATGTATTTACTTATTTATTTGTATTTTTAGTAGAGACAGGGTTTCACCAAGTTGCTCTGGGTGGTCTCGAATTCATGAGCTCAGGCCATTCACCCTCCTCAGCCTCCCAAAGTGCTAGGATTCCCAGCACTCAGCCAGGACTTTTTTAAAGTAAAAATATGTTCAGTATATTATATGTCACAGAGTATTTTCTTGAATTTGAAACCATATTCCTTATGTTTTATTTTTACAATACTTTTTAGTACAAAGAAAGAAATTGCAGAGGAAATCAGCTCTCTATAAATATAAAAGGATTACATATTAGCACTTGGAGCAAGAAGGCACAAAAATATCATGGTTTTAGTGTTTCTTGACTTCATACTATGTGACTGACTAATAGGGAGTCTGTTACAAGTCAATTAAAATGAGATCTTTCTTTAACATTTTCTACAGTGTATTGCACTAAGGCCTAAAAATAAATGTTTAAATTTGCTCATACCACCTTAGTTACATGAGTCCACTAATTAATACTTTCCTCTTTCAGCTACCTTTTAATATTACAGAAGAATATGTTACTTTTTGCTTGATTTAAACCTGACCCAGTTTACTAAGGAGGCATGCTAGTGCATGGCCTAAGAATTGTCAAATATTCCATTAGGAATGAACTTCAGTGTTTTTTACTTTTAGTGCATCAGCAAATACAGAAAATGAGTTAGTAGAAACATCTTTCCTCTAAAACTGGTAAATGGATCTCTATCAATATTTGCTGGAATTAACATGTAGTGGATTAGGTTATGCATTATACAAAGATAATATTTATTTTAGAAATTGGTCTTCTTTGCAAAGTCGAGCTTTAATGGGAAGTGAGGAAGGAGACAGAAGTGATTAAAATGCATATCAATTTTACCGGTTTTCTCACATGATCTCAAAAAATTTATAACTTAAAAAAGACTAAAATTTCTTCATCAATTTGCAGGCAAATATAAGTGATTTCAGTAGCAAGTCATCCTGCCTGTAATGTAGAATAGAAACAAATAAGCATGAATAGAAGAAAAGTACTTCTTGTTGATTAGCATAGGGTCATGTAGTATTTAAATCAACTTTAATTACTGGCCAGCTGAATTGTTCATTAATGGGTTGCCTGTAGCAACAAAAATTGCACATTTAACAAGGTGGTAAAAATACTGAACCACAACATCATCTTCAGTCACAAGTTTTGCGTGGAAGTGCAAGTTAGGTTGATTTACCCAAGATCATTTATTAAGTCAATGGCAACAAGGGTTTCAAATTCTTAGCTTCTTTCATTTTGTTGCTTCTGCTTTCTGAACTATTCTCTCTCTAAAGTTATTAATTTACCATATATTTTTGTGACTTCTTGATTAGCAATGGGAAAACTGGTATGTTTATGTTTAATTACTGAGTTGCTTGCTGAAGATTGGCATAGACCAAATATTGTAAGTGAATATTCCATATTGGCAAAGTTTTCTGGTGTATATTCTGATTCATTTTGTGGATTGGGTTAATGCATATTCCTTTAGTTAGACAAAGTGCTATATGAATTATTCTAGAGAACTAGAAAATGTTTCAAATTATTTAGATATCAAATACAAAGAATGAAAAGTATGTTTTATTTTTTCAACACATTTTATTTCATGACTTTCTAAAAAATAATTTGATCCAAATTCCAGGGATAACTCCGGAATGAAAATAAATCTCTACTTAAAAGCCGACCTGCCTCTTCTTAACAGAGAGTCTTGAGGTGTGCTCACAGAGTGCAGCTGTCTTGGCACTGGGTTAACTGTGACATTTTGAAATGATTGTGGTTGTAGAACTTCCTGTAGGCAGTTGCTGCTTGCTTTGTTAAATTGCCCACATTTTTCAGTCAAGCATTTTCCTGGCTGCATCAAGGGTGTTGAGTAACTGTGTTAACCTTGGTGTGTTTTGGCAATAGGAGATCAAGTAAAAGTCAATAAATGTCTCCCACAGCCCTGATAAACTCCAAGGGCACAGACAGAGGTGTTTATGTGCTGTAGGGGACAGTTTGGTCAAGTATACATTTCCCTTCAAATTGCTTATTGCCATTTTAGTGTTAGCAGAACATATTTTAAGTCAACTTTTTTGACAGAACATATTGGTTAGCATTGCGTAGGCTTCTGTGTTTTTATGAGACAGATGGCAATTACCCATTTTTGTGCACTGTTATCTTTTAGCTTTAAGTATCGCATTTACTGGTGAACTGGACTTTGCCCTAATTTTTTTTTCAACTTTGAGCAGTCCCACCTCATAAAATCTCCTTGCAAAGAAATATTGACAGATGCCTATGAAATTATAATATTAAATGTTATAAGAAGTAAAAGACTTTTAAAATGGGTTCAAATTTGTGATGGAGTTTCTTTCCTTAAATTCAACCTTCTCATTTCTCTTCTGCCTTAGGATTGTTTTAGAAAGACGGTCATGGTTAATACAAATGCAGGTATATCCTAAATAGATAAAACCATCTGTGTTTTTTTCTTTTAGTTTTTCAGAGGCAAAACAAAAACAAAACATTATATATATAGCTTAGGTTTCTATTTATATTCACATTATTCTTCTGAAAACTATGCTCTCTTATACAGAGACTATAAAGCATATTAACCTATTAAAATTTATAATGTTTTAAAACAACTATTGGTCAAAATATTTCCTTAGTAAGTGTAAGTTAAAATCCATGATCCTTTGATGTGAATACTCAAGCTGGCATATTTTTAAATCAAGCACAATGTAAAAGGTTAAACAATGCATTATTAATCTCTTTTTCTCTCATTGTTCCAACACAAGGGAAAAGCAATTCTGAATTGTTTAAATTTTATTGTCACATTTTTAAAAATCTGGGTTAAAGACTGAAATGTAGTCTCTAATGACCAGTGATGATGAGCTTTTTTTCATGTTTTTTGGCCGTATAAATGTCTTCTTTTGAGAAGTGCCTGTTCATATCCTTTGCCCACTTTTTGATGGGATTGTTTCTTTCTTGTAAATTTGTTTAAGTTCCTTGTAGATTCTGGATATTAACCCTTTGTTAGATGGATATATTGCAAAAAATTTCTCCCATTCTATACATTGTCTTTTCACTCTGATGATAGTTTCTTTTGCTGTGCAGAAGCTCTTTAGTTTAGTTAGATCTGTTGCCATTGCTTTTGGTGTTTTAGTCATGAAGTCTTTGCCCACGCCTATGTCCTGAATGGTATTGTCTTGGTTTTCTTCTAGGGTTTTTATGGTTTTAGGTCTTACGTTTAAGTCTTTACTCCATCTTGAGTTAATTTTTGTATAAGGTGTAAGGAAGGGGTTCAGTTTCAGTTTTCTGCACATGGCTAGCCCGTTTTCCCAACACCATTTATTAAATAGGGAATCCTTTTCCCATTTCTTGTTTTAGTCAGGTTTGTCAAAGATCAGAGGGTTGCAGATGTGTGGCATTATTTCTGAGGCCTCTGTTCTGTTCCGTTGGTCTATATGTCTGTTTTGGTACCAGTACCATGCTGTTTTGGTTACTGTAGCCTTGTAGTATAGTTGGAAGTCAGGTGGTGTGATGCCTCCAGCTTTGTTCTATTAGATTAGGATTGTCTTGGCTATACAGGTTCTTTTTTGGTTTTATATGAAATTATTAGTAGTTTTTTCTAACGCTGTGAAGAAAGTTAATGGTAGCTTGATGGAGATAGCATTGAATCTATAAATTACTTTGGGCAGTATGGCCATTTTCGTGATATTGATTCTTCCTATTCATGAGTATGGAATGTTTTTCCATTTGTTTGTGTCTTCTCTTATTTCCTTGAGCAGTGGCTTGTAGTTCTCCTTGAACAGGTCCTTCACGTCCCTTATAAGTTGTATTCATAGGTATTTTATTCTTTTTGTAGCAATTGTGAATGGGTGTTCACTCATGATTTGGCTCTCTGTTTGTCTATCATTGGTGTATAGGAATGCTTGTGATTTTTGCATGTTGATTTTGTATCTTTATTGCCGACATCTCTCTTTAGTCTCAGATCTTTAGTCCCAATGCTTAGTTTATGGACAAAGGCTCTCAGATGTCCCTCGAGTATCTCAAACTTTAGGAGCACCCATGCCTTCCTTTTCACTGCTTTTCATTTTTGTTTCAGGCATTCATCACCCCACCATTCCCATTCATCTGAAGGGCAGAAAACTCTTTTTATACTCTCTATCTCTCTCTTTCTCTTTCTCTCTCAGTATTACCTACAAACAATCAGTTATCATGTCTTGAAAATTCCCTGTCAGAATTGTTTTCTCCAATAGTCTCAAATCTATCTACTCCTTTCCATTCATTTTTGCGATTACCTATGCCTTCTTGCTTGTTATAACTAGTGAATAATTGATCTTTCTAATTCCCATATTCCTTCTAATCTAAACTATAGGATAAACCTCCAATTTTAATCTTTCTAAAGGATATAATCTTGCCACTTTCCTGATCAAAAAGTTTGGCCGCTCTTTGTCTTCAAGAAAAAGTACATTCTCCTTCTTTCTGGCATTTGAGGGGATACCCAATCTGTCCTTACACACCTAGTTAGGGTTTTCTCCCAATACCCTTCTCCAAGCTCCATGTCTTACCTCCAACTGTCCTACATATGCTATGTTTTAAACATTTCACCTACAATAATTTGTCAGAAATGCCATATATTTACCTAGTTTATTGTGAAGCCACAACTCATTGGGATATGAACACGGAATGGATTTAGTTTTTCCCCAGTCATGTTCTTAATCATTCTGTACTAAACTTTTCTTGATCCAGGGGTGTCACCCCTTTAATGACACAGGTCAGGTTTTGAAACCTGGAGTACTTTTAGTTTTTTAAACAATCTTATTTCATTTTAACACTCAATCCTGATTCAAAGTTATTTCATGCTCCCAGAATAGGTCAGACCCTTAGCTCTACTGACTTGCAGGGAGAGATGAGGATTGGTCTGTGGTCTGCTTTTCATACACCACCCCTTCTTCCATACCCACCCCTACTGGCTCCTCCAGTGTTGGGTGGAAGAGCAAGAGAGAAAAGGCAGATATCCTCTTACATGCTTAGGAAAAGTTTTGGCTTCTCTTTGTTTGCTTCATGATTTATGGGATTCCTGGTGGCAGCTGGTAGCATCATCTTGCTCCACCCGTAAGGGTCTCAGAACAGCTTCTAAGTACAGTTCCTAGCTTTTCATGAGATCTTGCTCCATCCCACCGGGGCCTATCATGGGGAGGGGGGGAGGGGGGAGGGATTGCATTGGGAGTTATACCTGATCTGGGTGCAGCACAGCAACATGCTTCTAAACAAACCTGCACGTTATGCACATGTTACAACTAAAGAAAATAATAATTGACTAAAAAAAAAAAAAAAACAAACAAAAAAAAAAACACAATTTCTCCCTTGGTTGGATATATTCTAAGACTCAAAAACTTTAAAATAATTAATATAGAATTATATTTGTAGATGTCAGTGATATGTTGTTATTATGAGACTTGTATGTGTTAAGGAATCAGGATTGCATTGATGAGAGAAACAGTAAAAGTAAGATAAATAAAAAATCACATACTGATTTGAATAAACATCTTTATAAAGCCATAATAAATTTTGTATTTCTTCTACTAAATTTTCTCCCTGACTTCTAGTTGTCCCCATCACACGTTCTTCTGAATCTTCCCTCCAGGGCCCCAACAATCTTCCCTCCAGGGTTTTTGGCCACCTGTGAGAATGAGGATTTCAAGGCAGAGTGGCCTCACCCACTCCTTGCCTGTCGGTCTTCCCCTATACCACCTCTCTCTTATTTCTTCCCCTCTTTGCGTAGGTAGAGGGAGAGTGGCCTATAGAGCAGATATTCCCCCAGATGATTAATTAGGAAACAAAAGCCTGTAGCCCTTCACTATGTGGCCAGTGGACATTGGTCCCCTCAAAGTTCACAAGAGTTAGAGCTATTTTCTGTAGTCTGTTGATAGGCTTTCCACAGCAACACTTCTCCTCTTATAGAGGATCTCTTCTTTCCTAGTCCTGCCATATCAATTTTGGTAGCTGCTGACCATATGTACTGAGTATTCAAAAGCTGGTTGGTGGCAACTGATTTGTGTTGATAACTGTAAAACACACATCTAATTTCAAAGACTTAGGATATGAAAAAAAGTATAAATTATTATTTTATTACATTTATTATATGCTGAAAATATTTTGAATATAGTTGTTTAGATACTATGTTATCAACAGTAATTTTACCTGTTCTTTTTATTAATTTGGCTACAAGAAAACTTGATTATATTTGTGGCTTGTGAGGGGATTCAGTACATGTTATCCCAAAATATGGTACTTTAAGATTTGAAAGTACAGAAGCAGAAAGGTCACTCTCACCTTCCCCCATCCTTTTCTCCTGAAGCAGCTCATAAAAATGAAGGAATGATTTTCTGATCGACCATTGATGCAGATCTTAAGACCCTAATGTGAGAGGTGACCTTCCTATACCCAGAACAAAGGAACATATTATTCCTGAAGAAAAACAGTCACAGACAAGAATCTGAAGAAACTGGCCTTCCTGTTTTCCCCAGTTTATTACCATTAGATCATTCTCTTTGTCCAGTCATATTTCTCCATGACTGTCTACTACTCATTAAACCTAGTGTAAAAATACACAACTTTAACCATTTCTTTGGGTCTTCATATCCTGAAGTAGGCTTCCATGTCACATAAAAATTAAATAAATGTGTGTGCTTTTCCCTTGATAATCTGTCTTTTGTGATGGGGGTCCTCAGTCACAAATCTAGGATAAATAAGAAAAAGTATATTTTTCCTCCTCTAAACTTGCATTTTATTTCTATTGGATGATGCAAATTTAGAAGAAAGGGTATGTCAATTAAATTTTACTAGTTCAGTGAACTGATAATTTAGAATGTGGATAATTTTCATGTTTGACTTACAGCTTTTGGGCTTTACTCACCAATCAGAGACCAGCAAAGACAGCATAGAAATTTAGTCTCCCGCTTAAAATCTTATTGAAAAGTATCCCTCTACTTATACAATTCAGTCCTGAAAACATGGATCAAGAATTAGTCAGAGCTGTATATTGGGCCAACTGTTCATACCACCTAGGTTATAGTACTAGATGAATGTTAAAAAGGTATTTTTTGAATTTGCGATATCAATGAACATTAAAGTAGACAGAAAAATATACACCAGAATTAAAATCAACTAATATTAAGGCTAGAAATCAACTTATTATTAGGAGGTTTTGTGGTAACATTTGAGGAAATGGAACAAGTTGTTTTCATCATGCTTATTGATATTACTGAAATATTACAACTATTTCTCTAAACGAACCTAAAATACATTCTATTTTGTAATTAAGTTTGACTTCAGATTGAATGCTACTTTTGCACTGAAAAACATTGTTTAAATCTATATATGTGAAGGGGATGATAGGCTATATTACTAAATAGAATGCACGTTTCCTTTTTTAAGTCGAAATGAAAACATTCTAAACATTTATAGATACATCATCATTAACTATAGGAATATAAATTTATCTCTTTAGAAAGTCACACAGAACTGCTACAAAACAGCAGACTCTATCAAGGTAACCTTTATTCCGTTATGATAGTTATTATGAGGTATTTAAACACGTACTTAAAATGAAGTTGTCCTTTTCCTTCTGCCTAGATGTCATATCTTCTTGGTAAAAGAAATGTCTAAAAATATTCCCCTTCCCTATCTAATTGAGCATATATGAGAGTATGCTGTAATTGGTATTCTGATTGCACTAAGATTCCTCATCATACCCATTTTTGTTTCAATACTGTCATTATCATAGTTTTACATTATCATACTTAAAGCACTTATGATATATGCAGAAAAAGTTATAAAAAATGAGAGTTATAATTGTGGGTCTTAGAAAAAAATGTATGTGAGGGTTTCTGAGAAGGACATTTAACCATGAAATAACAAAAATAGAAATATCTAATGACAATAAATGACAGTCTAAATAAAGAATGAAAAGGTGACTTTCCAATTCTAAAATGGAAATTTTTGACATTTTTATATTACTGATCTGATATGTATTATCTCTCTGACACTAGTGAAAAGCTGTTATGTTTTTAAATTTCCACTAGATTTTAGATAGGAAACATGAAAGGTAGGAAAAGATACCGTTTCTTGTTATTATTTTGTCCCGACAAAATTTATACTATAAGCGGAGATTCTTCGAATGAATAGAGCACATAATTGAGGCAGATCTTTTACTCCTTTCCAGCTGCTGTTTTTGGCTGCTAATTGCTGACCACCACAACACTTTGTAACTTTAAGTGATTTCCATTTAAAATGAATATTTCTAGGAAAACGGAAATCACTTTAAAATATATTCAAATTCAGAAGTAAATACATAGATTTTATTCACAATAGGGATGCATATAAAAATACATATAACACACATTTATATACACATATATATATGGACATTCTTCGAGACAAAAATTAGGTTGTTTTGAAAAATAATCCAAAATTGCTCATATACCAAAGTGCTATAGGTTAGAGAAAATAGAGCATTTGTCTTAATTTAGATAAACAGGGTAAAAAATATAATGGTACAGAATCAGAGAGACTGAAATATAAAGTAAAGAAACAAAGATAAATTTCACGGCCTCTTTGTATCTGTAGGAGGGTCATAAAACAGGAAGAATAAAAACTTATACAAACCACTGGGCTCTTTGGACACCTGAGATTGAGATCCCCATGAGTATTACACACCATCTTTAACTTCCTGTTACTTAACAAGTAAATATCTTTATTGTGTTTTATGTCTTTGGTAAACATAAATATCTTAAAATGGTATCTTCTCTTGAGGCTCATTAAATAATGAAACATGATAATTCTGTCTTTAGCATTCTCCTGGAAAAGTCTGAAAATGGAGTTAAATGCTCATTTAGGAAAAACAGTGTTTGATATTTCTTTAAGATAGACGATTTATTAGATTTTATATTTACATCCGTTTTTTGCTTCCAAACTTTTGTATCTCAGGTGGATGATCTTTCAAAAGTGGTTGACAAAGATGTAAACTCCTGTTCATGTGTGCTTAGATTGGAAAGGGGGAATTATAGATTGGATATCAGAATTACCTTTGTAAAAAACAGATTTGCTATTAATCCCTCATAGTTAAAAATCAAGCCAACAAACTCATCACCATTAAAGTGCAAAATCAGAGTGCAGACTCCCTGGTGGCAGCAGCTCAGGGAATGGACCTCCAGAATATGCATTTTAAAATGTTCCTTAGGTAAAATTGATACAGCCAGTCCCCAATCCAAATAGAGAATCGATCCTATAGGTTCTTTATATTCTATTCTTATTTAAAAAATAGGATCGCTAGAAATATGTATACTTAAAATTTTGCTTTCTGTCTTGGCATTTATGGAGCTCAGACTATATTTTAAAATGCAGTCAATGGGCCACATAAGTATGTTTTGGTCAATGACAGACCACATATATGGTGGTGGTCTCATATGATTATAATGAAAGTGAAAAAATTCCTATTACCTAGTGATGTCATAGCTGTCATAATGTAGTAGCACAATGTACTCATGTTTGTGGTGATGCTGGTGTAAACAAGCCTACTGTGCTGTCAGTCTTATAAAAGTATAGTACATACAATTACATACCATATATAACCCTTGATAATAAATGACAATGTTACTGGTCTGTGTATTTACTATATTATGTTTTCATTGGTATTTTGGAGCATACTCCTTCTACTTATTAAAAATAGTTAACTGTAAAACAGCCTCAGGCAGGTTCTTCAGGAAGTATTCTGGAAGAAGGCATTGTTATCATAAAAGGTGACAACTCCGTGTATACTATTGCCCCTGAAGACCTTTCAGTGGGACAAGATGTGGAAGCAAAAGACAGTGATAGTGATGATCCTGAGCCTGTTTAGGAGTAGGTTAATGTGAGTGTTTATGGCATAGTTCCTAAAAAAAATAGTTTAAAAAATTTAAAAAATTAATATAAAAAATTTATAGAATAAGGATACATTTTTTGTACAGCTGTGTATTTTAAGCTACATGTTATTGCAAAAGAGTGAAAAAGTTAAAAAGTTTATAAAGTAAAAAGTTACAGTAAGCTAAGGCTTATTTGTTATGAGAAAGATTTTTAAAAATAAATTTGATGTAATCTACATGTGCAGTGTTTATAAAATCTACAGTAGCATACAGCAATGTCCTATGCCTTCACATTCACTCACCACTCATACTGACTCACCCAGAGCAACTTCCAGTACTGTAAGCTCCATCCATGGTAAGTACCCTATACAGGTCTACCTGTTTTTCTTTTATATCATATTTTACTGTACCTTTTCTATGATTAGATACACAAACACCACTGTTACAATTGCCTATGGTATTCATTATAGTAACATGCTGCACAGGTTTGTAGCCTAGGGAACATAAGCTATACCAGTTGTTGCACTACACACCTCGAGTAGTGTGATATATACACTGGGTATGTACATCATTCAGCATACTTACACATAGAGTGTACCATTGTGTAAATACACTCTTATGTTCACACAACAGCAGAATTGCTTAATGCTGCATTTCTCAGAATGTATTCCTATTGTTAAGTGACACATGACTATACAACAGTATCTTAGTTGATGACTTCACAGGCTAAAGTTAGTATTTTTAGTTTTAGGTTTTATATATTCAGTGGTAATATCTTCACGCTTGATAGAATATACCCTCTTGTTTTTGGAATGCTTTGAAGTCAAACAGGTTAGCTTAAGCACTTGAAATTATTTATAAATAAGTAATAGCTTATACACTTAAAAACATCAATTTCAACTTGAAAACATTTTTTTTAACTTTTTACCTCTTCTCTATTCTCACAGATATTTCCTCAAAAATACCAACAAACTACTAAATAACCTCCTCCAATAGTTTTTTGTTTATTACAGTTGACTCATAAAAATGTCTTCCAAGGGGATGGTAGAACACATTTTATTGAATAAAATATTTAACCTTTATTGTATGATATTCATAAACCTCAATGATATCAATTTGATTTACCATACTAGCCCTATCTCTCAATATTTAATTCTCCCAAATCAGTGTACTCAATTAAATCTCCATGCTTTTATTCATATTGTTTCTACTGTACAGCATGTTCTTCCTTCTAATTTATTTCTGTTTAAGATTAACTATTCTTTAAGAACCAACTGAAATGTTATCTCCTCTGTGAATGTGTCTTCCAATCCTACCAGAAAGAGCTCTCTTTTACCCTTATATAGTATTTAGAAAACTAGATTTTTAAGTAATCACAATATATTGTGGTTATTCATTTATATGCATTGTGACCTAGAACTTGGGTCTTAAGTAAAATCTAAATAAAAGACAATAATTTTATAGATATCATATTGTATGCCATGACTTGTGATTATACAGCACCATGGTCTAAGTCTAGCTTGAAGAAGTTGATTTCACAAAAATTTATTTGTTCTAATGTTACAATACAGGCTCCATTCTTTTTTCCAATTTCACACTTTCTCATGGTACCTGACTGTATTAGTCCGTTTTCATGCTGCTGATAAGGACATACCCAAGACTGGGAAGAAAAAGAGTTTTAACTGGACTTAAATAGTTCTACATGGCTGGGGAGGCCTCAGAATCATGGCAGGAGGTGAAAGGCACTTCTTGCGTGGTGGCAGCAAGAGAAAATAAGGAAGAAGCAAAAGCAGAAACTCCTGATAAAACCATCAGATTTTGTGAGACTTATTCACTATCACAGGAATAGCATGGGAAAGACCAGCCCCCATGATTCAATTACCTCCCCCTGGGTTCCTCTCACAACATGTGGGAATACTGGCAGATACAATTCAAGCTGAGAATTCAAGGGAGAATTAAATATTGGGAGATAGGGCTAATATGATAAATCAAATTCATATCATTGAGGTGGGGACATAGCCAAACCGTATCACTGGCTGAATTATTTGCAGGGAGGTTTGAGGGGAACCTATTACTGTTTGTATGGTCCTGGATCTTGTTATTTTCCTTGTCATTCCTTTAGCTTTAATGCAGCTTGAGATATGATGATTTGAAGACATCAAAATACCTATTTTACATAATAGTTCAGTTCTTCATCAGAGGGCACTAAACCCTAGGGAAGAATAAAATGAAGAATATAGTTGAGAATTCTAAAGCAATGTCAACAAAGGAAAAGAACTTTAAAAATAAAGCTATTTTACAAGCATAGAGTCCTTTTTGGGAAAATATTTCAAAGGTTTTCCTTCCATCTGAGTTCCCTACAATTCTATTTAAGTCCTAATTCTGTATGTGATTTACATTATGTTTCTTTAATATCAGGTCCCTTATCTCTGAACACCTTGATGGAGGGGCCACAAACTCTTTATTTTTGAACGTTCCTAAAAACACAGTTCTTAAAATACAGCAGTCTGGCTTTTAATAAATAAATGTTTTAAATAAATAAATAAATAAATAAATAAATATAAATTTAGGACAAATCATCACAGATTTTAATTTTACCTATTAATTACCAAATACTTGATGTATTATATAATGTTATTGTGGGCTTTCATCACTCACTTTACAGCAGAAATCACTGAAAGAGATTAGAAGACTGCAGCCTTTTAAAAATGAGTTAGGACTTTTGCTTCCAATAGTGGTATAATGAGTAATTTGGACCAACTCTTCCAATAAAAATAAAAATCCTGGAAAAATTATAAGATATTATAAAATCATTGAAGTGAGAAGATAATAACAAGCTTAATAATAAAGAAAACCTTGATGAGTATGACTAATTATAAAAAAGGACAGAAAAAGACAATATTAGGAACACAAAATAGGAAATAAAGAAGACATAGAGCAGATCTAAAATATTAAAATGTACCATGTCAACTTACACCAGTGCATTTGAAAACCTAGGCAAAAGGGAAAATCTGTAGGAAGGTTTGAATTAACAAAATTAGACAAAAATAGATTAACCACAGAAGAAACAAGCATGTTCATTAAACACCTACCATCAGTCTCTCCTCTCTTCCCTTGTGGTAAATACACTAGCCTGTTAGTGTCCTGAGATTTACTTTTACTTCTGCCTGTCTGGAACTCTCTTCCACATGATTTTAACACGGCAGGATCCTTCTCGTAGTTAAAGGTTATGTTTCAATATCATTTAATAAAGAAAGCTTATCTGGCTGTATTTCCTAATGTTACACTAATCTCTGTTAGATCTTTCTTCACTGAATTTGTGTTTTATTTCCTTCACAACCTTTGACATTATATGAAATTAGTCATGTTAACTTTTAAATGTATTCATTTATTTATTTACTTGTACATCGTGTCTTCTCTACTACAAATAGTGCTATAAAAGCAAGGACTTTATCAGTCTTTTCCACAACTTTGTCACTAGAACCTTTATCCCTAGCATATACTCTGGTACACTATAAACATGTAATAATATTTATTTACTGAATGAATTCTATTAAGTAAAAAATAAAATGAGGCTCTTTGATAAAATTACTACTATTCATCATTATATTGGAGATTCAAGCCAATGCAATAACACAAGGAACAGTGACAATGAATATAAATATTGGAAAAAACAACATCAAAAATCATTATTTGCATATGCTGTTGTCAGCTAGGAACAAACCAAAACCAGAATAATTAATCCACAGGTGTGAAGTCCAATAAGACAGTTTATCAAGATGGAAAGATACAAAATCAACAGACACACACAAGTCAAATTTTATTTTATCGTAACAATAATATATTAGGAAATGTAATGGAAAAGCATTAAATTCTCAATAGCAACAAATATTGAGACATGCTTAGGAGTAAGCCTAACAAGAAAAGTGCAAGAATGTCATGGAAAACATTGCAAAGCCTTACTGGTAGCTATAAAACATTCTAAATTAATAGAGAGGCAGTCTATCATTACAGATAGCATGACTCACTATTTTAAATATTCCTCACATTAATCTGTAAAGGCAATTTAATTCCAAGAAATGTTAGAACTGAATTCCTCATGGGTCTTAAAAACCAATTTTAAAGTTCAAGTGAGTAATACATTTGCAATAATTAGCCAAAATAACTAAAAACAACTCAAGTAGTTTTTAAGTGTGTCCTACTAAAATTTAAATATTTTGTAATGGTATATAACAGTACTGTTGTTGATGCAATATGAGTCCAGAAATAACCCTCCAAATATATGGAGGTTGAATAAATAATGAAGATAGCCTTTCAAATAAATGATGAAGGAAGACAGATCAGTCTATAAATAGTATTGGGACTAATAACCTGTATATATAAAATATTCATGTAGGAAATTATGAACAGCCCAAAGGAAATTAGACAAAAATAAAATAAAATACGTAGTGATAATTACAAATAGAAGCACATGAAATTAAGTGCAATTCATGCATTAATTAAGGAAATATAAACTGAAACAACAAGACACCATTCTCCTGCTTGATATTCACTGTTTTTGGCAGCGCTTCTTCCTGTTTTGTGATGTGAAGTTTTAGATTGCTCCTTGTGTCACTAAAGTTAAATACACATTTCTGTTTTCTAATTTCTAATTCTCCTGAAGATTTGAGAAGATCTCTAAAAGAACAAAAGAAGGTGCCAAACTTACTTCACCATTTTAAATTGGGGAAGTCAGCATATTACTGCCAGTCTTTTAACATTGTTAATAAAATATTAATTAAGAATTTATATTTTTTATTATAATTTAAGTTCTGGGATACATGTGCAGAACGTGCAGTTTTGTTACATAGGTATACACATACCATGGTGGTTTGCTGCACCCACCAACCCATCACCTACATTAGGTATTTCTCGTAATGCTATCCCTCCCCTAGCCTCCCACCCCCTAACAGGCCCCAGTGTGTGATAGTCCGCTCCCTGTGTCCATGTGTTCTCATTGTTCAACTCCCACTTGTGAGTAAGAATATGCAGTGTTTGGTTTTCTGTTCTTGTGTTAGTTTTCTGAAAATGATGGTTTCCAGCTTCATCCATGTCCCTGCAAAGGACATTAATTCATCCTTTTTTTTATGGCTGCATAGCATTCCATGGTATATATGTGCCACATTTTCTTTATCCAGTCTGTCATTGATGGACATTTGGGTTGGTTCCAAGTCTTTTCTATTGTGAATAGTGCCACAATAAACATATGTGTGCATGTGTCTTTATAGTAGAATGATTTATAATCCTTTGGGTATATGCCCAGTAATGGGATTGCTGGATCAAATGGTATTTCTGGTTCTAGATCCTTGAGGAATCCCCACACTGTCTTCCATAGTGGTTAAACTAATTTACACTCCCAAGCTGATTTGTGATTAAGAATTATGTTCATATGAAGAATTAACTAAAGACTTGAAAGTCTTAATTGGGAAGTAGTCTAGAGTCAAAATATGAAAGTTAGTTGCAGTTTTATTTGTACAATTTCAAAAAAATATATTTATTTAGAATTTTAAGCAACTCTTTCAGACAATGTATAGTTATAATCTAGATAAATACATTTAATTAGAAATTTATCTTAGTGTTTTAAGGTATAAAACTGTTTCAGTGCAAGTGTGAGGTTTATCTTTAGGGTTTATTAGTTAGTCCTAGTTAAATCTTAACTGGGATTTTTTCCACACACTTAACAATATAGATTATTTACCGTCTCAAGAATACACAGAAAACCCATTATAGGTGGGTCAGAATATCCATAGAAAGTTAACCTTCCTTTTAACAGTGGTAAGGAAGCAAAACAAACTAATGGTGATTAAAGTGTCAGGCTATAATTGCATTTGCCTCCAAGTAAATCATCAAGTCCCAGTAAATAATTACAGCAAACAGTCTTTCTCAGCATGGAAGAGTTAGCTAGGTGTAATTAAAATTTTTCAGGAACTATTATAGGATTTTTTTTTTATTATAGTAAAGAGCACATAGCATGAAAGCTACCTTGTTAACCAAATTTTAATGTATGGTATAGTATTGTTAACTATATGCACATCATTGTAGAGCCAATCTCTGTAACTTTTTCATTTTCCATGACTGCAACTGAACACCCATTGAAGAGTAACTCCTCATTTCCCCTTCCACAGTCCCTGGCAACTACCATTCTCCTTTATGCTTCTAAGACTGAATTCTTTAGATACTTCATATAAGTGGAATAATGTAGTACTTGTCCTTCTGTGACTAATTTCATTTACCATAATGTCCTCAAGGTTCATTTGTTTTCTAGAATATGACAACATTCTTCTATTTTAACAGCCTTCCTTTTGAAGGATTAATAATATTTCATTGTATGTATATACATGTTCTTTATCCATCAATGAACATTTAGCTGGTTTGTGTCTCTTGGCTAATATGAACAATGCTGCAATGAACGCGGGAGTGCATATGTGTCTTTGAGATCCTGTTTTCAATTCTTTTGAATAAATACCCGGAAATTGAATGGCTGAATTACATGGTAGTTTTATTTTTAATTTTTTGAGGAACCTCCATTCTGTTTTCCATAATGGCTGTCTTATTTTATACTCCTACTAACAGTGCACAAAGCTTCCAATTTCTCCACATCTTTGCCAACACTTGTCATTTCTGGATTTTACCTTTTTGATAATGGCCATCCTAACAGGTGTGAGGTAATGGCTTATTGTGATTGTAATAGGCATTTCCCTGTTAATTAATGATGTTGAGCACCTTTTCTTATACCAGTTGGCCATTTGTAAGTCTACTTTAAGTAAATATCTATTCAAATTTTGGTGCATTTTGAATCAGGTTATTTCTTATTTTTAACTATTGAATTGTAGGATTTCTTTATATATTTTGGATATTGATCCTTTATCACCTTAATGGTTTGGAAGTACATTCTCTGATTTCATAGGATGCATTTTTGCTTTGCTGATCATTTCCTTTGCTATGCAAATGTTTTTTAGTTTGATGTAGTTTCACTTGTCTAATTTTGCTTTTATTGCTTGTGTTTTTGGTGTCATATCCAATAAACCATTGTCCAGAACCAAATGTTACAAAGCCTTTCCTCTATGTTTTCTTCTAGAAGTTTTATATTTTTAGGTCTTATATTTAAATATTTACTACATTTTAAGTTGATTTGGGGGCATGGTGTAAGATAAAATTTTAATTATTCTTTTGCATGTGGGTATCCAGTTTCTCTAACACTATTTGTGTTTCTTTCCCCTGTTGTAGAGTCTTGGCACTGTTGTCAAAGATCACTTGACTGTATAGGTACCGGATAATTGGTAGTTTTTCTCTTGAGTCCCATGGTCTGTATGTGTATCATTATGCCAGTACCATACTGTTTTGATTACCTTGCTTAGAATATGTTTTAAAATAAGGAAATAGGAGATGTCCAGATGTAGTCCTTTTTTGTTTTGTTTTGTTTTTTTGAGATTGTCTTGGATATTCAGGTTCCTTTGTGGTTTCATAAGAATTCTAATATTTTTTCTATTTCTACAAAAATAAAATATCATTGAGATTTTAATAGGGATTGCATTGAATCTATAGATTGCTTTGGGTAGTGTGATATTTTAACAATATTAATTCTTTCAATCTATAAACACAGCATGCATTTCTATGTATTTGTTTCTTCTTTAATTTCTTTCAGCAGTGCTTTGTAGTGTTTACTGAACTAATCTTTTGTCTCATTAGTTAAATCCTAAGTATTTTATTCATTTTTATGCTATCATAAATGGGATTGTTTTCTTAATTTCCTTTATAATTCTTTTTATTGCTAGTACATAGAAATTTTTTTGTATATTGATTTTGTGTCATGCAACTTTGCTGCATTTATTTATTAATTCTAATAGGTTTTTCTGTAAAAATTTTTAAAATTTTCTGTGTTTACAATCATGTTATTTGCAAACAGAAATAATTTAATTTTCCTTTTTGATGCCTTTCATTTATTTTCTTTTTTCTGTTTTTTCTCTTTTATTTTTTATTTTTGGCTTAACTGCTTCAGCTAGGACTTACAGTAGTATGTTGAATAGAAATAACAAGAATGGACATTCTTATCTTGTTTCTGCTCTTAGAAGAAGAGCTTTCAGTTCTTCAATGTTGAATATGATGGTAGCTGTTTTTATATGTGGTCTATAAAATGTTGAAATAATTTTCTTCCATTCCTACTGTATTAGTCTGTCCTCACACTGCTAATAAGTACATACCCAAGACTGGGTAATTTATAAAGGAAAGAGGCTTAATTGACTCAGTTTCACATTGCTGAGGAGGTCTCACAGTCATGGCAGAACCATCAGATCTTCTGAGACGTATTTACTACTAGGGAACGGTATGGGGGAACTGCCCCCAAGATTCAGTTATCTCCATGTGACCCCACCCTTGACACATGGGGATTATTACAATTCAAGCTGAGATTTGGGTGGGGACACAGCCAAACCATATCACCTACTTTAAGTGTTCATTATTTTTAAAACGGTGTTAAATTTGACAATTTTTTCTGCATCTGTTAAGATCGTGTATTTTTTATTCTTTGTTTTGTTAAGGCAGTGTATCACATTGATTGATTTTCATGTGTTGAAAAACTTGTGCATCTCATGGGTAAATCCCACTTGGTGATGGTATATGATCATCTTATTGTGCCTTTGAATTCAGTTTATTAGTATTTTTCATACTTTCTTCTTTATGCTTCACTTAAAGAAGCTTCATGAATCACTGTTACAGAATTACAGCATTCTTTATTCATCTTTGTATCTATCTTTACCAGCATACTTTACACTTTTATTTACTTGTGGGTTGCTATCTGGTGTCCTTCTGTTACAACTTGAAGGACCCCTTTTAGCATTCTTGTAAGGTGGGCCTGGTGTTTATGAAATACTTCAGTTTTTGTTTACCTGGGAAAGACTTTATCTCTTCTATCATTTTTGAAAAACAGTTTTTCTTGATATATTATTCTTGGATGGCAGTTTTTTTTTTTTTTCAGTACGTTGAATATATCATCCTATTTGCTTCTGGACTGCCAGATTTCTCCTGAGAATATGCTAAGAGTTTTACGAAAGCTTCTTTGTAAATAATGAACTGCATTTTTTGCCAGTTTCAAAATCCTTTCTTTGGTTTTTTACAATTTGATTATGACATGTCTTGGTATGAGCTTTCTTGGTTTCATTCTGTATTCCTTATATCTTAGATGTCCATTTCCTGCCTCAGATTTGGGGACTTTTTAGCCATTGTTTATTTAAAAAAAAAAGCTTTCTTCCATCTTTCTTCCTGATCTTTTGGTATTCAAATAATGTGTATATTGATGCATTTGATAGTGTCCCATAAATTCCTTATATTTTCTTTGCTCTTTATTATTGTTTTTTTCTCTTTGCTCCTGACCGGATAATTCCAAATGACTTGCCTTTGATTTTATTGATTGTTTTTCTTATGTGTTTAAGTCTGCTGTTGAAGCCCTGTAGCGAATTTTTAAATTCAATTATTGCATACTTCAGTTCCAAATTACTGCTTTTTAAAAAAAATCATCTCTTTGTAGATATTCTCATTTTGTTCATGCATCTTGTTCCTGAGCTCATTTAGCATGCTTACGATGGTTATTATGAATTTGTTATAAGATAAAGTTATATATCTCCATTTCCTTTGGGTCATTTCTGGGAAATTTATTTTGTTCCTTTGATTAAATTGTGTGTCCTTGTTTCCTTTGATTAGGCCATGGTTCCCTGTTATTTTGCATTTAGATCCACACATTTGAGAAAACAACCACCTCTTCTAGTATTTAAGGACTGGTTTTGTAAATTAAAAGACCTTCATCAATCAGCCCAGCTGGAGATTCTGCCACCCCTCAAACCTTTTCTGTTGATATGTCTTCTCTAGATTTATATGAGCAAATTCTACATTAGAAGGACTTGCTGATTTCTTTTTGCAGGTACTTCTAATTTCTTGCTGTCTCTGGTGTCTGCATGCAGTACTGCAGATTTTTCGGAGTTACAGCAAGCTGCCCAGTTCTCTTTTTGTTCTCAGCGATCCCTAGGCTTCTAGCATCTGGTAAGTTCTGTCAGTGCTCTAAGTTGGGTGAGACAGTTCCTGGAGCAGCCCTCCAAAAGCTAGAACACTGGATGCACACTCAACTCTTTTTTCCCAGGGGGTAAAGACCTCTGAACTTATTCTTCCTATACCATGAGACCCCTGAAGTAGCAGCAAGTCACTCAACTCTCTTGTTTTCAGTGGCCTCCAGTAACCTAGTGTATGCTGGGTCCTGCCATTGCTCTCATTTAGGTGAGCCAGAAACTAGTCCCTCAAACAGTCTTCTGAAGAGCCGGAACATTGGATGCATATGTTAACTCGTTTCCCAGGAAGAAGCTGGGAGTTGGGAGCTTTCTTCACCCATTCCATGCTGATCTGTGGAGGAAAGACTATGACAAATGAGTATCTACTACTTTAAACTATCACCTTTGTTCTCAGTTGCTTCCAAGCTGGTGCCCTTTCCTGTCAGAGCTTAGATTCACCACGACAGAAACCAGTCCCTCAGGCAGTATCCTGAAAAGTCTGAATATTGGACATATGATTTAGTCTTTTCCTACCCAGAGAGAAGCCAGAAGCTGAGGAGCTGGGAGAGAGACTCTAGTGAGTAAGTACCATCTATATTTTTTACCCACTTCAATGCAGCTGGTTTTTGCCCAAGGTTTTGCCCAATGCAGCATTTGCCCAAGGTTTAGGAAACTCTTAATTGGTGTCTGTATTCCTCACAAAGGGAATTAGTCCATGTATTGGTCTTGAGTTAGTGTCTCCAGGTGGGGGAAGAGAGTAGGGCTTCCTGTCCCACCATCTTGCTGATGTCACATTCTCATTATTAGATTATTTTAAATAATAAATTTGTTCATTGTCAACGTGTCAAACATTGTTACTTCCATTTTCTTTTGGCTACGCTTTTGCTTAATGCTTTTAATGAAAGCACACTATTCTTTATAAAAATATTCATTATAGAATACATTCTAAATCCAAACAGAAAATAATTGTGTTCATTTATGTAGTTTTATGCTCCCTTTCATAAGAACCCTGGAATAGCTACCTAATGTTTAGACATAAAAATATGTATCTATTTAACGTTCTTTATTTATTTCTATAAATATCTCTATAAATGTATCTCTCTAAATAATAAAAAGTGGACAATTGCATCCTATTGAATTGTTTAATAGATGTTTCAATATTAACAAACTATGGATATATCTTGAAAAATATTTACAAGGGCTACACAAAATACTGGAAGTTTAATTTCCTTAACCTTCTTTCAATTGCAAAACAAAAACTATTTTGACATAAAATAGATTTTGATCATCAGAGGAAATCATTATCATTGCTTTATTCAACCACTATTCATTTGGATTTAATTATCTACATAATTATCTTTTCTGTTACTTTTCATACACTTCCATTTCTGAGCTCTTACTAGGATCTTTTATTGGCAGAAGGTAGATGATCCCAGTAGGATCACAGTAATTTTATTTTAATATCCGTGTCTAATAACTCAATGTCTTAGATTTGTCATGGGTCTGTTTCTGTAATAGGTTTATCCTCTTGGTTTATATTAAGTGTTGTCTTTGTATAGCTGTTTTCTTTTAAGAAATTAAATGTTGGACACTGTATGTTAAAAACTATAAAGGGGATTGGATGCTTTGAATGGTATTATAACTCTCCTAAGTGGACTTGGTTAAGTTTCTAATAGTCAGGTAGGGTAGGGCAATAACTATTCAGATCACTTCAATTACGAATTCAAATGACTTGTCTGGGCTTCAATCTTCATGACGATTGCTGTATTTCACATTTACATTTACTCCTAGAGTGTAGCCATTTTGAATAACAACTAAATGCTTGGGGTCCTTTTCAGAACCTATCTATATGGCTGAACTTGAAATTCCAAATTTTTTCTAACCCTTGAGTCTCCTGAAAATTCCGCTCAGCTATATGTTTTGGGATTTCTAGTTCCTTGAGACGAAAAGTAATATCAAGTTCTGTACTCATTTGTCTGGACCTTTTCCCCTTAGTCTTGGTCCTAAAAAATCTTTATTGACAAAATAATTCTTTAATGTTTTTATAAAGATTACAAAAATTGTTTTCGTTAGACTTGATAGTTTTATTAGCAGGAAGTTTAGTGTAAAACAAACTATTCTAACATTGTCACTCACAGAAATTTTAATGGTCTCAGAGTAAAGATGTGTGGTATCTTTACTGTTGTCTGTAGACAACAGTCTCTGCTTTTTATTTATTGTACTATGCCAATAAACAAAGCAATCATTTACTATAAGAAGTAAAAGCCATAGTCCTTGTAGATAATACTAGAGGGTGAGAATAATATACCCCAGCTTTGAAAATAAATTTATTCTCAGATCTAAATTTTGAAATTTATAACTTAGGGGTGAGAATAGAATTAAGCAAGTCTAGTCCCAACAGACTGACCAATTTATGTCACAAAAAAATGTTCCCAGTTCAGCCACTTTTGCATTTTGAAGTTACAGTTATTTGTTAATAGAGACTAACTGAAAAGATAGTCTGTGAATCAGAGATATAGTTGCCCACGTCTTTCCAAGGTATTATAAACACTTAATTCACTGTATTATAGTCTTTCTGGTCAATACAAAGATTTCTATTGTGGTTGAACACTTATTGATGTTTCCTGTTGGTACTCTGAGTCCTCACAATGCCATTCTCCACCAATAAATTCTTTATTAGTAACCTACGTTTCAGCCCTCTTTCCTCCTCCTCTTCCTCCCTCATTCTGCCAACTCCAGCAGTTGAAGAGTTCCTATTTTTGCTGCAGTCTTATCAGGAGTATTCTCTGAGCTGATCTCATTTATCTGCTAGCCTCCATAAGTTAATTGTAGGTTTTTCTCTGCTCAGGGAGTCTCCTACTTATTGTTAGTTTTTTTCTGGAATTTATTTAATTTGTATTATTTTCTATCATTTCAATAAATGTTGGTGGAAGGAAGTAGGCGTAGTTACCAGTCTGCCGTTTTGAATTCAAATCCTATTATAATTTAATTTGTAGGCATACAGCTTTTATTCATATAATTAAATTAACGTTTATCATTGCATAGTTCTTAGAAAGGAATTTAATTGAATTGTGCATGAATTTTATTTTGTAACTTATTGTTTTGTAACTTTGTAAGTTATTGTTAGGTAAAATACTATACTTATGAATAAATAAACCTTTTACCCACTTATTCTACTAGCCAACATTTCTGAAGTAAAATTATTATTATATTTTTTACCTTGGGAATAGATTGTGGTTTTGTTTCAGGAATAAAAGAAGAACAAGCAATCTAAAACCCAGGAATTAGATTATACTCATAAAAGATTATTTTATGAGGTTTATTGATCAAAATTTTGTTAATCTATGAAGTGAATGAGCAGAAGGTGAGAGTTTAAATATACATTGACACAACAAAAATTTAAACTTAGATATAAACATTATATTTTGCTAAATTTCATATTTCCATGATTGTACATTTCCTTTGTAAAAATTAAATTACACACTAAACACTGTCAATGACATTCTATTTATAAAATAATACTGCTTTTCTTTTTAAAGATGTAATATTAAGTGTTTCCATATATTAGATAATTGGATTTCAGTTTCTACCTCTAGGCACAGACAAGAGTTTGATACTTTTTCCTCCAGTTTTCCTTAGAGAAGGTGCAGCTGTATGAAAAGTGATAAAAAAAAAATAATAGTGCAGTGCTGGTTGGGAGGAAGCATTTTCTTTTTCAGAAATCAATAGGAACAGAGAGTGATCCTATTTTTCACCTGAGGCAAATCACCATTACAGAACAGAAGAGTGCTCCTCTAGTAAGGGCAGCAGTGATGCAACGTTCTATCAGTGACTATTCAAGGTTAGGAGCAATACAAAATACTAGGGAGCGACTAATTAAATTAATTCTGTGGAAAAGAGACAATGGCTCCATGCAATTAGGGTGCCTAAAGGGCTTTCTCTGTATCCTCCATCTCCAGTATCGCCCAACCTTTTCTCTTCAGCATCTCACTCACATACTTAATACCTTGTGTGTGATACCTGGTTCCTTTGGTGTTCTTGCTTAAGCTGCAGTGTGAATATTTGACTTGTTCTATGATTGATGAGTGCAGCAGGAAAGAAATGTAATTGCTTTGACTATGCAGCAGTAAATGGATACTTTCTTTGGAAATTCAACTTGCTTCATTTAGACCCAAACATGCCAAGCAGATGCAGATGATCAACTCACAGCATATGATACAAGCAAATATCTTTCTCTTTTATGTTCCGTTTTTAATGTAATAGCAAACTAACATCTGTTGTTCTGAGCATCACAAATCTGTTCTTTTCAATGTAAAGGTTTGCTGAGCATTGATATTTTGCGAAGAATAGTTGTGTGTGTGTGTGTGTGTGTGGCAATCTAACTGCACCCTATTTTTATGTCAAATTCAAATGTTTTTTGGAAAGGTCATTGTTGTGTATGTGTGACTTACTGAGCTGAACCAGTATGATAGATGTAATGATAGGTGTAAATAATTTTCAAAGTATTGTTCTTGAGGGTGAGTAAAGAAACAGAGAAGAAAGGTAATTGGTGTTTAAGGGCTAATGCAGTATGAGCAACACCTCTCATACATTATTTAACACTGTTACTCTTTAAATATATATTTTTTAAATAGATCCAGAGGGTACATGTGCAGGTCTGTTACATGGATGTATTGTATCATGGTGAGGTTTGGGCTTCTAGTGTGCCCGTCACCCAGTAGTGAATGTTATACCCAGTGGGTAATTTTTCAACTCTCACACCCCTGACAGCCTCCCTGCTTTTGGAGTCCCCGGTATCTGTTACTTCCCTCTGTGTGTTTGTTCTTTACAGAGCACTTTTGTTCCACATAAGAAATGCTACTCAACTCTCTAAGAAATTGATACCGGCTATTTATGGTAGTATTTGGTATATATTTATGAGCCTTTTCCAACTCTCAAGATAGACCCTCGAGTATAATCTGTAATAGTATTAGAATCTTTCTCTGAACCATAGACTTATAGGATTGCAAAGTTTCTTTCTTAGTACAACAGGGAAATGATAGATTAGATATAACAGGAAAAATCAAAAAAATTTTAAAAGGATTTTAACAAAAACAATATTACTTTTAAGCGTAAATTAGCTCACGTGTTTGTACAGTGACATAAATACATCTAAATTTTTGCATAAGGTACAGGTGTTGATTTGTTTTTCCGATGGAAAAATCTTAGTTGCATTGCATGTCTCCACATTTGGTTGGCATCAACATTGTTCTGCAAAAAGGACAAGGTGAAACAGTATGGCTTGAGGCCATATAGCATCACATTCAGAAAATTGAACTCAATATGCATCTTCTGCATCATCCCTATGCTACCTTTTAAAAAAAAATCAACATTTAGGCCAGGGGCGGTGGCTCATGCCTGTAATCCCAGCACTTTGGGAGACTGAGGTGGGCAGATCCCCTGAGGTTGGGAGTTCGAGACCAGCCTGACCAACATGGAAAAACCCCGTTTCTACTAAAAATACAAAATTAGCCAGGTGTGGTGGTACATGCCTGTAATCCCAGCTACTTGGAATGCTGAGGCAGGAGAATTGCTTGAGCCCAGGAGGCAGAGGTTGCGGTGAGCTGAGATAGCACCACTGCACTCCAGCCTGGGCAACAAGAGCAAAACTCCATCTCAAAAAAAAAAAAAAAAAGGCCGGGTGCGGTGGCTCACGCCTGTAATCCCAGCGCTTTGGGAGGCCGAGGCGGGCGGATCACAAGGTCAGTAGATCGAGACCACGGTGAAACCCCGTCTCTACTAAAAATACAAAAAATTAGCCGGGCGCGGTTGTGGGCGCCTGTAGTCCCAGCTACTCGGGAGGCTGAGGCAGGAGAATGGCGTGAACCCGGGAGGCGGAGCTTGCAGTGAGCCGAGATCGCGCCACTGCACTCCAGCCTGGGCGACAGAGCGAGACTCCGTCTCAAAAAAAAAAAAAAAAAAAAAAAAAAATTCAAAATTCATTTTCAACAGAAAACAAATACATATAAAATAAAACAATAACAACAATAACCACTATTATTGATTGCAATATTTTATATTAACTGAAAGTTTTCACTTGAAACCCATTTAAGGCAAGACATTATTTTAAGGGAACAATAAATGTCACATTTTAAATTGATTAAAAAGAAAACATTAGTACTCAAAATATATTTTCAAATAGGATCTCTCATTAGTTATAATGCCCAAAGCCGTGGCTTTGAGTATTATGTCCTGCTGTCAGTCCGTCTTTCAACCCTATAATTCAATAGCTTTTTTTTGTTGTTAAAAATTCTCTTTTATCTAATAGCTCATGTGCAGGTACATATATGAGTTCATACTCATAAGCTCAGGATAATTGTAAATTATGAGCTTTATAAAGAATTTGGAAGATTACCCTAAACAAGAAAGAGTTGAAAGCTTGGAAGTTTCATCTTTTGATTTAATCTACAAAAACGAAGCACCTGTTATGCTGTAGTATAAAATAACAACATACAAAAAAGTCAAGAATGTGGTACTGTATTACTGAGGTTTCCAAAGCTATCAAGCCTTCTGGTTAAGAATGATTGGACCTATCAAAATACGAAAGAGCAGCTGGGGACATTTGAAGTGATGATTTATATTTTGTGCTACCCTGGTCAGAGACATGACAGGAACATACAATAATAAAACATCGTTTAGATCAAGCCACAATGAAAGACATGATAGTACAAAGTGGGTATCTTTATACAATTAAAGATACAATTGTTTGGAAGAAATATTTATATTTATAGTTAAAAGGAATTAAAAAGTATAAATAACAACGCTTAGATCACTTTTGTTTACATTAAATTTGAAATATGTAATTTTACAATGATTTATGTTTTAAAGATGTCCCACAGTTGAACATAGAAACTGTAGCCTTATATAAATTAATATTTATTTAATTGAAAAGTGTTCTATTTAAGCAGAAAATAATCTTGGTCTGGAGTAAATAACTCATGGGCAGAAAGGGAAGAGGAGGGGACCGAGGAGTCTCTAAGTTAAGTTTTAAAGTTACTTTTTATCCATGGGTAGTGGTAGAAATTAATGCCTCTTTGGTAATTCAGACTGAAGAACACATCAGGTTCCTAGAAGATATCTCTGTTCATTCTTTTAAAAATGCAAAACCAAACTTAACAACATATCGGAAAGAATATTTTCCATTATGACACCCAGTCCCCTTTCTGTTTTTAATTGTTTGGTATATTGGGAATGCAAGTTATTGTTTAGAATTTATATGACTATTTAATAAGTATTTCCATAGCAACTTTGAAGTGTTGCACAGTTATTTTCTTTTAAATGTGAACTGAATATTTTATATAATTATATTAGCCCTAACTCTCCTTTTATAAATGACAATCAAAAAAGAGTGAGTAATTGAAAACTCCTGAGATACTGAGTTATTATATACAGTGAACATTTGATTTGCCAAAAACATCAGCTACAGCATCCTTAACAAAAAGGTTTTATACACCTGATTTCAGAACAGAGTATGTTATCAATTATCTTGAATGGTTCATACTTGGAATTATTGCTTCCATTGTCCAATTAATTGGTGTTATTGTAGCATTATTGTGTGGAGTATAATTATTTTATGAACTATGAAATAGAAGATGAAATGGCTTTTGAATTTTTCAACATTCTCTTTACTTCTATTAATTGTTGTCTTCATTTGGAATCTAAAAGCATCAGAGTATGTATGAATCATTCTATAGTCTAGAGGTTTTTATGTTCTCTTTATCATAGCATAGAATACATCTGACTGATGTATTTGTAAACTGGGGTTGAGGCCAGTTCTCCAGGGCAGTACCTGTATGGTCAGCCCTATTTTTTTCCTCATTAAAGAAAGCAAATTGAATGCAACCAAGGGAAGGTGATGTATAAGAGTAACCTTGAACCATGCTAAGACAATGTTTTATAGTAAAGTAAATTATCTCCTGAATTTTGAAGCTTTTAGTATTATTAGAAACAAGTTATTTATCACTTTCTATTGCATTATGGCACTGGATGAGAACTACTGAAAAAATTGTCAGTGGTTTTTCCTTTAACATTGTTATGTCACTTTTTACTCTTGACTGATATGATTTGACAGTGGTATATCTTCTAATTTAGAGTAATGGTCAGATACACATTTAGAATGACCTGGTTGGCCAGAATATGCTGCTGTCAGAATAATTCAGCTGAAAGATTTCCTTTTATAGTCCATTTAATTCAATGCAGCTCTTCTTTTCTGAAGGTTGCACAAGATTCCTCCAAAACTGAACATGCATCTAAAAGATCAGTGATTCACAGAAACAATTCAAATGTTACTACATTTATAGAATAACTGCAATTGAGTTGCAAATAATTTTTAGTTATACAGACATCTTGACCTTAGGAGGGTCATAGTCTATTATAAGTAAATGTAATATAAGGCATGGCATGAAGTGTGCTGCAGATAATTCTTTTTCTTTTTCTCTCTCTTTTTTTTTTTTTTTTTTTTTTTTTTTGAGACAGAGTCTCACTCTGTTGCCCAGGCTGGAGTGCAGTGGTATAATCTTGGCTCACTGCAGCCTCCACCTCCCAGGTTCAAGTGATTCTCCTGCCTCAGCCTCCCAAGTAGCTGGGATTATAGGCACCTGCCACCACACCTGGCTAACTTTTGTATTTTTAGTAGAGATGGAGTTTCACTATGTTAGCCAGGCTGGTCTTGAACTCCTGACCTCAGGTGATCTTCCCTCTTCAGCCTCCCAAAGTGCTGGGATTACAGGCATGAGCCACTGCACCTGGCCCAGATAATTCTTATATTAAATATTATATTTAATAATTACTTTTCTCCTATGTACTTTTTTTTTACAAAAAAATCAGAATATAATTCTAAAATTTAAGAAGCAAATACTATTTTATTTCATTAAAAAACACTAAATTCTTTAAGATTATCATCCGAAAAGACAGCTTTTGTTGCTTTTTGTTTTTGTTTTTGTTTTGTTTTTCTGAGAGTCTAGGGACCTTGAGTTTGGCTTTCTCATTGGGGTCCCTCTCATAGTTACCTCTTTATTATTGAGCTAACATTAGAATTGATGAGTGAAAAAAGTGAAAGTGGGAATGATATGGTGATGATGATCATGTTGAAAGAAATAACCTATATGTATGGGAAACTTACTGTGTGACAAATGCCCTGCTCTACATACATAATTTTATTTTATCCTTGTAACAATCCAGTGAGTTGGGCACTGTTATTGTGCAATTTCACAGATGAAGAAACAGACACTTGGACATTTTATGCTGTTTTTCCAAGATCGCAGAAGTAGATCTAAATAGTGAAACAAAGATTACAACTCTAATATGCTAATTTTAAAACAATTTTAAGCAATAGGTCTATAGGTATATTAAGAACCAAAATAAAAACTAGGGATATTTAAAAAGGGAAAACAATACATATTTTAACAACCTTTCCCAAAATGTGTTCCAGATGATATTAAGAGACACTTTGAAAGTGTCACTCAAAGAAGAGATACTTCTTTGAAAAGTGTCTCTTAATAAAAAGAGTTCTGTTTCAATAAGATTGGAAAACATAAGCTTAAATAAAATTCAACATGTTTCTTTGTTGAGAGGGAGTCTCACTCTGTCACCCAGGCTGGAATGCAGTGATGCGATCTTCACTCACTGCAACCTCCACCTCCCAGGTTCAAGCGATTCTCGTGCCTCAGCCTCCCAAGTAGCTGGGATTACAGATGTGCACCACCACACCCAGCTACTTTTTTGTATTTTTAGTAGAGACAGCATTTTGCCACATTGGCCAGGCTGATCTCAAACTCCTGACCTCTAGTGATCCACCTGACTTGGCCTCCCGAAGTGCTAGGATTACAGGCATTAGCCACTGTGCCTGGCCTAAACACATTTCTTTATTGCTTGATTTTTTTCAGAATATTTACTACGTAGATCTCTAATAGGAGAATATATTATATAGTATTTCCTAGATTGCTTGTGCATTTAACCTTTTGTCTTGAGAAACTTGCTTTGGGAAATAATCTAGATAAAATCTGGTTTACAATGTAAATATGTTAGCATTTTATATTTTCAGAATGATTTAAGAATTCTAGAGAGATTTGGCAAGATGGCCAAATAGGAACAGCTCTGATCTGCAGCTCCCAGTGAGACCAACACAGAAGGCGGGTGATTTCTGCATTTCCAACATTTCCAGTTCATCTCATCGGGACTGGTTAGACAGTGGGGAGAGCAGAAGCAGGGTGGGGCGTCGACTCAACCAGGAAGTGCAAGGGGTTAGGGAACTCCCTCCCCTAGCCAAGGGAAGCCCTAAGGGACAGTACTATCCAGACCCGATACTGGACTTTTGCTATGATTTTTGCAACCGGCAGACCAGGAGATCCCCTTGTATGCCTACACCACCAGGCCCTGGGTTTCAAGCATAAAAGCGGGCAGCTATTTAGGCACAAACTGAGCTAGCTGCAGGAGTTTTTGTTTGTTTGTTTGTTTGTTTTTTATATCCAACTGGGGCCTGAAACCCCAACAAGACAAGACTGTTCACTCCCCTGGAAAGGGGGCTGAAGCCAGGGAGCAAAGTGATCTTGCTCAGCGAGTCCCACTCCCATGGAGCCCAGCAAGCTAAGAACCACTGGCTTGAAATTCTTGCTGCCAGCACAGCAGTCTGAAGTCGACCTGGGATGATCAAGCTTGGTGAGGGAGAGGCATGCACCATTATTGAGGCTTGAGTAGGCGATTTTCCCCTGAGAATGTTGAGGAAGCCGGGAAGTTCAGACTGGGCAGAACTCACTGCAGCATGGCAAAGCGGCAGTGGCCAGACTACCTGTCTAGATTCCTCTTCACTGGGCTTATAGATAAAACTCCCATCTCCCTGGGACAGAGCACCTGGGGGAAGGGGCTGCTGTGGATGCAGCTTCACTGGACTTAAACATTCCTGCCTGCTGGCTCTGAAGAGAACAACAGATCACCCAGCACAGGGCTCAAGCTCTGCTAAGGGATAGATGGCCTCAGGTGGGTCTCTGAACCCCATGCCTCCTGACTTGGAGAGACCTCCCAACAGAGGTTGACAGACACTGCATACAGGAGAGCTCCAGCTGGCATCAGGCTAGTGCCCCTCTGGGATGAAGCTTCCAGAGGAAGGAGTAGGCAGCAATCTTTGCTGTTCTACAGCCTCCTGGTGATAGCAAACAGGGTCCTCTCTCCAGCAAACTGAGCACAAAAGGGGCCTAATGGCTAGAAGAAAAAAACAGAGAATGAGTTTCCAAAGGCTATTGAAAGGTAGATAAATTGACTGAGAAAGCTTCAGAATGCCTCTTCATGTCCAAATGTTGGCTAATAACAAACTCCACTTAGCTAAAAGAGCATGTTCTAAACCAATGCAAGGAAGCTAAGAACCTTGAAAAAAGGTTACAGGAATGGCTAACTAGGATACCAGTTTAGAGGACAACATCAGTGACCTAGTGGAACTGAACAACACAGCACGAGAACTTTGTGAAGCATACATAAGTATCAATAACTGAATTGATCAAGTGGAAGAAAGGATATCAGAGATTGAAGATCAACTTAATGAAATAAGGCATGAAAGCAAAATTAGAGAAAAAACAATGAAAATGAATGAACAAAGCCTCCAAGAAATATGGGACTATGTGAAAAGACCAAATCTGTGATTGGTGTACCTGAAAGTGATGGGGAGAATGGAACAATGTTGGTAAACACACTTCAGGATATTATTCAGGAGAACTTCCCCAACCTAGAAAATAGGCCAACATTCAAATTCAGGAAATACAGAGAGCACCACTAAGATAGTCCTCGAGAAGAGCAACCCAAAGACACATAATGATCAGATTCTCCAAAGTTGAAACAAAGGAAAAAACGTTAATGGCAGCCAGAGAGAAAGGTCAGATTACCTACAAAGGGAAGCCCTTCAGACTAACAGCAGATCTCTCTACAGAAACCCTACAAGACAGAAGAGAGTGGGGGCCAATATTCAACATTCTTAAAGAAAAGAATTTTCAACCCAGAATTGCATATCCAGCCCAACTAAGCTTCATAAGCAAAGGAGGAATAAAATCCTTTACAGACAAGTAAATGCTGAGGGGTGTTCACAACCAGATCTGCCTTACAAGAGCTCCTGAAGGAAGCACCTAATATGGAAAGGAAAAACCGGTACCAGCCACTGCAAAAAACATACCAAAATATAAAGACCAACGATACTGTGAAGAGACTGCATCAACTAATGTGCAAAATTACCAGCTAGCATCATGAAGACAGCATCAAATTCTTATATAACAACCTTAACCTTAAATGTAAATGGGCTAAATGCCCCAGTTAAAAGACACAGACTGGCAAATTGGATAGAGTCAAGACCCATCTGTCTGCTGTATTTAGGAGACCCATCTCACATGTAAAGACACACATAGGCTCAAAATAAAGGGATGGAGGAATATTTACCAAGCAAATTGAAAGCAAAAAAAAAAAAAAAAAAAAAAAAAAAAAAAAGCAAGGTTGCAATCCTAGTGCAATCCTAGTCTCTGATAATACAGACTTTAAACCAGCAAAAATCAAAAAGGAAAAAGAAAGGTATTACATAATGGTAAAGGGATCAATGCAACAAGAAGAGCTAACTACCCTAAATATATATGCACTCAATACAGGAGCACCCAGATTCATAAAGCAAGTTCTCAGAGACCTACAAAGAGACTTAGACTCCCACACAATAATAGTGGGAGACCTTAGCACCTCACTGTCAAAATTGTATCAATGAGACAGAAAATTAACAAGGATATTCAGGACTTGAACTCAGCTCTGGATCAAACAGACCTAACAGACATCTACAGAACTCTCCACCCCAAATCAACAGAGTATATATTCTTCTCAGCACCACATAACACTTATTCTAAAATCAACCACGTAATTGGAAGTAAAACACTCCTCAGTAAATGCAAAAAATGGAAATCATAACAGTCTCTCAGACCACAGTGCAATCAAATTAGAACTCAAGATTAAGAAACTTGCTCAAAACCACAAAACTACATGCAAACTGAACAACATCCTCCTGAATGACTGCTGGGTAAATAACAAAATTAAGGCAGAAATTAATAAGTTATTTGGAACCAACGAGAACAAAGTCACAATGTACCAGAATCTCTGGGACACAGCTAAAGCAGTCTTAAAAAGGAAATGTATAGCACTAAATGCCCATATCAGAAATCAAGAAAGATCTAAGTCGACACTCTAACATCACAATTAAAGGAACTAGAGAAACAAGAGCAAACAAATTCAAAAGCTAGCAGAAGACAAGAAATAACTAAGATCAGAGCAGAACTGAAGGAGATAGAGACATGAAAAACCCTTCCAAAAATCAATGAATCCAGGAGCTGGTTTTTTGAAAAGATTAACAAAATAGACTGCTAGCCAGGCTAATAAAGAAGAAAAGAGAGAAGAATCAAACAGACAAAATAAAAAATGATAAAGGGCATATCACCACTGATTTCTCAGAAATACAAATTACCATCAGAGCATACTATAAACACTTCTATGTAAATAAACTAGAAAATCTAGAAGACATGGATAAATTCTGGGACACATGTACCCCCCCAAGACTAAACCAGGAAGATGTCAAATCCCTGAATAGACTAATAACAAGTTCTGAAATTGAGGCAGGAATTAATAACCTACCAACCAAAAAAAGCCGAGGACCAGACAGATTCACAGCTGAATTCTCTCAGAGGAACAAAGAGGAACTGGTACCATTCCTTCTGAAATTAGTCCAAAAAATAAAAAAAAAGAGGGATTCCTCTCTAACTCATTTCATGAGGACAGCATCATCCTGATAACAAAACCTGGTAGAGGCACAACAAAAAAAAGGAAATTTCAGGCCAATATCCCTGATGAACATCAATGCGAAAATACTCTGTAAAATGCTAGCAAACAGAATCCAACAGCACATCAAAAAGCTTGTTCACCATGATCAGGTTGGCTTCATCCCTGACTGCAAGGCTGGTTCAATATATGCAAATCAATAAATGTAATCCATCACATAAACAGAACCAATGACAAAAACCACATGATTATCTCAATAGATGCAGAGAAGGTCTTCAATAATTTTCAACACCCTTTCATGCTAAAAACTCTAAACAAGCTACATATTAATTGAACATATCTCAAAATAATAGGAGCTATTTATGACAAACCTATAGCCAATATCATACTGAATGGGCAAAAGCTGGAAGCATCCCTTTTGAAAACTGGCACAAGACAAGCATGGCCTCTCTCACCACTCCTATTCAACATAGTATTGGAAGTTCTGGCCAGGGCAATCAGGCAAAAGAAACAAATAAAGTGTATTTGAATAGGAAGAGAAGAAGTCAAATTGTCTCTGTTTGAAGATGACATGATTGTATATTTAGAAAACCACATTGTCTCAGCCCAAAAACTCCTTAAGCTCATAAGCAACTTCAGCAAAGTCTCAGGATACAAAATAAATAGCAAAAATCACGCATTTCTATACATCAGTAATAGACAGAGCCAAATCATGAGTGAACTCCCATTCACAATTGCTACAAAGAGAAGAACATACCTAGGAATACAACTTACAAGGGACATGAAGGATCTCTTCAAGGAGAACTACAAACCACTGCTCAAGGAAATAAGAGAGGACAGAAACAAATGGAAAAACATTTCATGCTCATGGATAGGAAGAATCAATATCGTGAAAATGGCCATACTGCCCAAAGTAAATTTATAGATTCAATGTTATTTCCATCAAGCTACAACTGACTTCCTTCACCGAATTAGAAAAAACCACTTTAAATTTTGTATGGAACCAAAAAAAGCCTGTATAGCCAAGACAATCCTAAGCAAAAAGAACAAAACTGGAGGTATCATGCTACCTGTCTTCAAACTACACTACAAGACTACAGTAACCGAAAAAGCATGGTGCTGGTACCAAAACTGATATATAGACCAATGGAACAGAACAGAGGCCTCAAAAATAACAACACACATCTACAGCCATCTGATCCTCAACAAACTTGACAAAAAAAAAAAAAAAAAGCAATGAAGAAAGGATATCCTATTTAATAAATGGTACTAGAAAAACTGACTAGCCATATGCAGAAAACAGAAACTGGACCTCTTCCTTACACCTTATACAAAAATTAACTCAAGATGGATTGAAGACTTAAACATGTAACATAAAACCATAAAAACCATAGAAGAAAACCTAGGCAATGCCATTCAGGACATAGGCCTGGACAAAGACTTCATGACTAAAACACCAAAATCATTTGCAACAAAAACTAAATTTGACAAATGGGATCTAATTAAACTAACGAGCTCCTGCAAAGCAAAAGAAACTATCATCAGAGTGAACAGGAAACCTACAGAATGGTAGAAAATTTTTGCAATCTATCCAACTGACAAAGGTCTAATATCCAGAATTTACAAGGAACTTAAACAAATTCACAAGAAAAAAACAAGCAACCCCATCTAAAAGTAGGCAAAGGATATGAACAGACACTTCTCAAAAGAAGACATGTATGTGACCAATGAACGTATGAAAAAAAGCTCATGATCACTGATCACTAGAGGAATGCAAATCAAAACCACAATGAGATACCATCTCATGCCAGTTAGAATGGTGATCATTAAAAAGTCAGATAACAACATATGTTGGTGAGGCTGTGGAGAAATAGGATCACTTTTACACTGTTGTGGGAATGAAAATTAGTTCAACCATTGTGGAAGACAGTGTGGTGATTCTTCAAGGATCTAGAACCAGAAATACCATTTGACCCAGCAATCCCATTAGCTGGGTGTATACCTAAAGGATATAAATCATTCTACTATAAAGACACATGCACACATATGTTTATTGCAGCTCTATTTACAATAGCAAAGATTTGGAACCAAACCAAATGCCCATCAATGATAGACTGGATAAGGAAAATGTGGCACATATACACCTTATAATACTATGCAGCCATAAAAAGAACGAATTCATGTCCTTTGCAGGGACATGGATGAAGCTGGAAACCATTCTCTGCAAACTGACGTGGGAACAGAAAACCAAACACTGCATGTTCTCACTCATAAGTGGGAGTTGAATAATGAGAACACATAGACACAGGGAAAGAAACACCACACATTGGGGCCTGTTAGAGGGTCGGGGGCAAAGGGAGGGACAGCATTAGGACAAATACCTAATACATGAGGGACTTAAAACCTAGATGATGGGTTGATGGGTGCAGCAAACCACCATGGCATACATATGTAACAAATCTGCATGTTCTGCACATGTATCCCAGAACTTAAAGTAAAATAAAAATAAAAGTAAAATAATTCAAATAGGTTTATAATGGCATATTATTATTTTTTAAATTTTTGTCTGCTAAAAGTTGAAAGATGTTGAGCATGTTTCAGTATGATTATTTGACATATATACGTACTCTTAGGTAGTATCTTGCGTTAGTCAGTTTTCATGCTGCTGATAAAGAAATACCGAAGACTGGACAATTCACAAGAGAAGAGGTTTAATTGGACTTACAGTTCCATGTGGCTGGGGAAGCCTCATAATCATGGTGGAAGGCAAAGAGGAGCAGTTCACATTTTACATAGATGGTGGCAGGCAAAGAGAGGAGTGCTTGTGCAGGGAAACTCCCCTTTTTATAACCATTAGATGTCATGAGACTTATTCACTATCACAAGAACAGCATTGGAAAGACCTGCCCCCATGTTTCAATTTCCTCTCACCAGTTCTCTTTCATAACCTGTAGAAATTCAAGATGAGATTTGGGTGGGGACCCAGTCAAACCATATCATTCTGCCCCTTCCCCTCCAAAATCTCACATCCTCACATTTTAAAACCAATCATGCCTTCCCAAAAGTCCCTCAAAGTCTTAACTTATTTCAGCATTAACTCAAAAGCCCACAGTCCCAAGTCTAATTCAAGATGAGGCAAGTCCCTTTCTCCTGTGAGTCTAAAATCAAAAGCAGGTTAGTTACTTCCTGGATACAATGGGTGAACAGGCATTGGGTAAATACATCCATTCCAAATGGGAGAATTTGGTCCAAACAAAGGGACTACAGTCCTCTTGCAAGTCCAAAATCCAGTGGGGCAGTCAAATCTTAAAGCTCCAAAATGATCTCTTTTGACTCAGTGTCTCATATCCAGGTCACTATGATGCAAGAGATGGGTTCCCATGGTCTTGGGCAGCTCCACCCCTGTGGCTTTGCAGGGTACAGTCTCCCTCCTGGCTGCTTTCACAGACTAGCATCGAGTGTCTGTGGCTTTTCCAGGAGTACGGTGCAAGCTGTCACTGGATCTATCATTCTGTGGTCTGGAGGACGGTGGCCCTCTTCTCACAGCTCCACTAGGCAGTGCCCCAGTAGGGACTCTGTCAGGGCTCTGACACCACATTTCCCATCTGCACTGCCCTAGCAGAGGTTCTCCATGAGGGCCCTGTCCCTGCACATACTTCCACCTGGACATCCAGGCATGTCCATAAATCCTCTGAAATCAAGGCAGAGGTTCTCAAACTTCATTCCTTGACTTCTGGGCACTCACAGGTTCAACACCATGTGGAAATTACCAAAGCTGAAGGTTTGCACCCTCTGAAGCCATGGATTGAGCTCTACATTGGCCCCTTTCAGCCATGGATGGAGCAGCTGGGACACAGGTGCTGGGACACAGGGTACCAAGTCTCTGGACT
Organism: Macaca thibetana thibetana; assembly: GCF_024542745.1. Classification (NCBI taxonomy): domain Eukaryota; kingdom Metazoa; phylum Chordata; class Mammalia; order Primates; family Cercopithecidae; genus Macaca; species Macaca thibetana. The sequence goes on along the minus strand of NC_065582.1, from coordinate 59,986,977 downwards.
GCACATAGCACAGGAACTCTGGGCCTGGCCCATGAAACCACTTTTTCCTCCTAGGCTTCTGGGTCTGTGATGGGAGGAGCTGCCATGGAGATCTCTGACATGGCCTGGAGACATTTTCCCTATTGTTTTGGGGACTAACATTTGGCTTATTACTTATGCAAGTTTCTGCAGCCCACTTGAATTTCTCCCCAGAAAATGGGTTTTTCTTTTCTATCACACTGTCAGGCTGCAATTTTTTCGAACTTTTATGCTCTGCTCCCCTTATAAAACTGAATACCTTTAACAGCATCCAAGTCACCTCTTGAATGCTTTGCTGTTTAGAAAGTTTTTTCAAGAGATACCCTAAATCATCTCTCTCAAGTTCAAAGTTCCACAAATCTCTAAGAAAAGGGCAAAATGCCACCAGTCTCTTTGCTAAAACATAACAAGAGTCACCTTTGCTCCAGTTCCCGACATGTTCCTCATCTCCACCTGGGACCACCTCACTTGGACCTTATTGTCCATATCACTGTCAGGCTTTTGGTCAAAGCCATTCAGCAAGTCCTTAGGAAGTTCTAAACTTTCTCATATTTTCCTGTCTTCTTCTAGACCTCCAAACTATTCTGGAGGGCTGAGCCCTCCAAACTATTTGGAACTGTTAACCAGTTCCAAAGTCTTTTCCACATGTTTGGGTCTCTTTTCAGCAGCATCCCACTCTACTGGTACCAATTTACTGTATTAGTCCATTTTCACACTGCTGATAAAGACATACCCAAGACTGGGCAATTTACGAAAGAAAGAGTATTAATTGGACTTACAGTTCCACATGGCTGGGGAAACCTCACAATCATGGTGGCAGGCAAAAAGGAACAGGTCACATCTTACATGGATGGAAACAAGCAAAGAGAAAAGCACTTGTGCGGGGAAACTCCTCTTTTTATAAACATCAGATCTCATGAGACCTATTCATTATCACGGGGAACAGCACAGGAAAGACCTGCCCCCATGATTCAATTACCTCCCACTGGGTCCCTCCCACAACACATGGGAATTAAAGATGAGATTTGGGTGGGGGTACAGCTAAACTATATTATATCTTTACAGGTATTCTGTTCATTTTAAGATTATTTTGTTTTATTGTAGAGTTTAAAACCTCTTTGTATATTTTGTATACATATATATATAAAATTTTGTATATTTTGAATAAAATTTCTTACACATTTTCTGTTTTTTGTAGAAATTTTGTAATTTTGCATTTTGTATTTATATATATGGTTCCTTTTTGTTTTTGTGTAAGTTGTAAGGTCTGTACCTAGTTTATATTTTTGCATTGAACATCCAATTGTTCTACTACCATTTGTTATAAAGGTTATTCTTTCTCCCTTGAATTCCTTTGCATTCTTTTAAAAACACAATTGACTATCTTTGTCAATTGACTATTCCTGGGCTGTCTCTTCTGTTCTATCAATCTTTAAGTATATTCTTTTACCAATATCATACTGTCTTTATTACTACAGTTTCTAGTAGGGTTTGAAATTAGGTGGTGTGATTCCTCCAACTTTCTTCTTCTTCAAGATTGTGTTCTGGCTATTCTAGAGCTTTTTGCCCTTCATATAAACTTCAGAATCAGTTTGTTGAAATCTACCAAGCAGCTTGCTGTGATTTTGATTGCAATTGCATTGAAACCATAAGGTCAAGCCAGGAAAATCTGATATATTAACAATATTAAGACTTTCAATATATGAATAGAGAATATATCTTTGAACTTTAAGTGACGCCTGGGACCCATGTGTATAAGGCCTGCATCTGTCTCACTCCCTGCAGTAGATTTCTACATCAGTGGTCCCAGTGAAGCTTGTCTTTTGGTATTCATAGTTGTTTAGAAGTCCCCAGGGCCAACCTCGGTTTCAATGATTTCTTAAAAGGGCTGACAGGACTTTAATAAGTGGTTATACTCATGGTTACTCATTACTGTGAGAGGATATAAATTCAAATAAGCAAAGAAAAAAGATGCATGAGGAAATGTCTAAAAAAATACCTGTGGACAAACTTCTAAATGTCCTCTCCCAGTGAAGTGGTGTGGTCATGCTTATTTCTTTAATAAACAACGTGTGAGTGGCAACGCATAGGAAGTTTTGTCAGCCAGGGTAATGACTCTGAGCCTTGCATCCAGAATTTATTGGGAGTCACTGCATGCCTATGCAACTGATGTCAGCACTGATTCCAGCCTCCCAAAGCAGAAACAGGCATTCACCATAAATTACATTTGTTAGCATGAACTATATGATAAAATTGGTACAGGATGGCCCATTACCTCAGGCATACAAAAGCCTTAATGACATTCACCATAAATGACATTTTTAGCATAAATTATCTCATCAAAGTGGTATGCTATAGTGTAAGGCCTCAGGCATACAAAAACACTCATATCAGGCAGGATATTCCAAGGGCTCAGAGCTCTTTTTCCAAAAACCAGTCCTGAGGAAAACTATCTCTTGGAAATGTGTAGGTTTTTGAGATCCAGGCCTGTGAGTTAACCCTTTTCTGCACAATACCTTTGTTATATCCTGCCTATATTGAGTCTGTGTTTGGCCTTGTGACTTGTTTGGGTCAATGGGACATTGGTAACTGAGACATTAGCAGTGGTCTTGATATGTGTTTGTGCTTGCCTTCTTGGAATGCTGCTGCTGAGTAAAGAAGCCTTGTCACCCTCCTTGAGGATAAATGCATGAAGAAAGGTTCAGGAATTTCACCTATCCAAGCTGAGTAAAGCCAACCCATCAACTTATGAGAAATTATGACTTGTTTCTGTTTTAAGCACTAAGTTTCGGAGTACTTTCCTATACAGCAAAAGATGCCTGACACAAAAATTGGTTCTAGAATTTGGATCAACCCCAGAAGAGAGCTAATTGACTGGACTGAGCCGACTCTATCTTTGAAGTAAGAAGAAAGAATAAGGTAAAAACATTGACTTCAGAGCACAGTAACAATACTGTCTCAGGACAGAAAAAAATGTAAGAACAAACTAAAGTATGTTAAAATATAGGCCAGACAGTGGGTAGTGCTGTATTGTATGTGAGAAGGGTACAAATACGGAGGAGTATGTATGTTTGTTGAGTGAATTCTACAAAAGTACAGGGAAAAAGTGAAATAAATTAAAACAATATATCCAACTTAAGATGAAGAAAAATTACAAGTAAAAATCTGAGACAAAAAAGTATAAAATAAGATGGTAAAAATAAATCTGACTATATTAGTAATGATATTAATATGTGATTAGACTAAATGCTCCAGTTAAAGGCACATGGATAAAAATCAAAACTCACCTACATGCTGTTACTATAAAGAGGTGTAAAAGTTAGAAATATTAAAAGATTCTGAATAAAGTGACTAAAAATATGACCAGGCAAGTAAAACCAGAAAAGACGATAGTTACCTGAATGTAGTACAAAATAAACTTGGAGGCAAAAGGCATTGCTACAGATAAAAAACATGCCTATATAATGACAAAAGGTTAAATTTACCAGAAAGCTATATCAATTCTAACGTGAGTGTACCTGGTAACATAGCTTTAAGAGATATGAAGAAAATTGACTGAATTAAGGAGAAATAAACAAATTTACTGTTATAACTAACCTTTCTCAGAACCTTATAAAGCAAAAAACCACTAGATTATTTCCAGTATCATTTCGATCTATAATCACAATAAGTGTTCCCTCTTGGAATTAAATAGCAGTTAATTTCATTTATATGGATAAATACCCACAAATTGGTTTTAAAAAACTGTTTAAAAGAAGGAGAACTGAGAAGAAATACTTGCTGTAGCAGGTACTGAAACAACATTCTCTAAGGCCATTTTACTGAACTCATTTTAATAACTTTATAGGATCAGTGTAACATAGTAGAAGTTACAAAATTAAACATTATGAAAAATAAAAGGCCAAAAATATGAGAGTTCAATTTAAAAGGAAAATAGTTGACTAGTTAATAAATAATGCTGATACAACTGACCATCACAAAGAGAATTAAAATGGAAACTTCCTATTCAAGCTAGAGTTGAAATAAAGAGCAGTTTAGCCAAGACTAAAAATCTAGAAACTATAAAGAAAAGAAAACATATTTAACCACATGGTATTTAAAAAATACTTTGGATTTCAAAAGGTAACATAAAATAGTTTATATTTAAATATGAAAAAATATTTGCATATGATGACAAAAGCTTAACATTCTATAATAAACAAAGAGCTCAATTGACATAAAATACAACCAATCTCTCTTTTTTCAAAAAAAAAGCAAAGGATATAAGTAGAAAATTTACAAATGGTAAAAAAAAAAAATCATATTAAAGGATGCTCAAATTCAGTTGCAGTAATGCAAATCAAAACATCAGTAAGATATGATTTTTAACACCTCAGACTCCGAAATCTAGATGAGGGTATTAATACTTATTGCTATAGGCATGTGGGGTAAAGAAAATTCCCATATTTTGCTGGTGGATATTTAAAATGTTACAAGGCTTTTGGAAACACTTGCTATGTAGTAAATGCCAATTTTTCAAAGGATATACCACTAATTCTTATATGTATGATAGTTTTAACTATTAAAACAAATCTGCAGGCCAAGGCAGGCAGATTGCTTGAGCCCAGGAGTTCAAGATCAGCCTGGGTAATGTGGCAAGTGACTGTCTGTACAAAAAACTATAAAAAATTAGCTAGGTGTGGTGGTGCAATCCTGTGGTCCCAGCTACTTGAGAGACTGAGGTGGAAGGATCGCAGCAGCCTGGGACCTTGAGGATGCAGTGAGTTGCACCACTGAGCTCCACCCTGGGGAACAGAGTCAGACTGTGTCTGAAAAAAAATCCTGTGAGATTTTGTAGAGTCTATTGATGAAGATTTATCCCAGGGGTGGGATGACCATCACCCACTTATGCCTAGTATTTCATTATTGGAACACTAAGCATGTGGGAGTTACTTATAACCTACTGCTCAAGGTCATCACCGAGGTCTAATTGCAAAAATTCAAAAAATTGCAACCTCTGACATAAATTGGTTAAGGGAAGAAATAACAAAATAAAAGAGCTCTTCTGCCTTATTCTCCATTGCCACTACCATGGCCTTTGCACATATACAACTTAGTTTTACTCACGAGCACCTTTTACTTCTTTATGCACCATACATACCGCTTTGGCCTATAATAATTTTCATTCTTGCCTTGACTAGCTTCAAAATTTGGTTTGATAACCACAACCTTTTGAGTAATTTTCCTGAAGTTTTAATAACATCATAGTGATCTTAACAGTATTCTATAATCAATTATTTAATTGAACTGATGTTTTGCACTATATCCTAAACTCAAGGACAGTGATAATGTGTTCTTTTTCTTTGTCTATCCAATCCCTACAGCACTTTTAATATACATAGTATGTATTCAATAAGTTGTTTCAACAAAGCCAGGATGCCTTTGGAAGCTAACAGTGTAGTTGATCACTATATTCCCAGTTCTAAACATGATGTCTTATGCATATAGAAACTTGATAAATATTTATTGAATAAATTTTTAAATGAGTGTACTAGAACAGATGGCTAATTTCCAATAAAAGTAATATCCATAGCAAAATGCTTTCTAAGGGGTCTTCAGAAGCTTGTAAGCCAAAACAACTCACTCTAGATAGCATTTTTAACCTAGTCAGTCCTTACAAAGAAGGAGGATGTCCACATTATACTCCTGAAGGTAAAATTAGTTGCATGGGCATCTACTTTTTTAAAAAAGTTCAGTGTGGCTTCCAAAACACACTGAATAAGCACACATGCCTTAGTTGTATGAAATAAAAACTAACTCTGGCAATCTTATTTTAAACATTTAAAAAGTGATTTTATTTAAAAGATACTAGAGATCATATAATGTGTGAGAGCAATGAGCGTATACAGAAAGGGATTCTGTAAGGTCTGAAGAGTCAGGCAACAAAAACTGTAGCAAGTATATTACAGAACAAGAACAGGAAGGTTTGTGTGCGACTTATAGCAGTCATGCATCTGTTTGCGTCCCATCTTTTGCAATAAAAGTCTTCTAATCTTTGCAAGGCTGAGGGGGTTGGATCACTTGTGGTCAGGAGTTTAAGACCAGCCTGGCGAACATAGTGAAAACCCATCTCTACTAAAAATACAAAAAAAATGAGCCAGGCGTGGTAGCACATGCCTGTAATCCCAGCTCCTCACGAGGCTGAGGCATGACAATCACTTGAACCCAGGAGCCAGAAGTTGCAGTGAGTCGAGATCACGCACTGCACTCCAGCCTAGGTGACACAGTGAGACCCTGTCTTTAAGAAAAAAGAAAAAAAAAGTCTCCTAATCTTCAACAGTGAGGTGGAGGATCTGGCTTCTGCAATAGTGAGAGGTGATCATTTCCACCCATTCATACTCCAATGGTGATCAGTGTGTCAAGGGGAAGGGATTGTTTGAACATGAAAGAACCAAAAATGGGAAATATGTCCATTATAGAAGTTGATAATCAGTGGTAGTATACTTCCATGAGACTATGTCATCCCTCTAAACCTAAAGTTGAATTGGAATAAGTCAGGAAATGATAATGATGTTTCAAAAAAGGAATCCAATCTTGCTCATTAAACAGTAGTCTGACATATGTTGTCAATATAACGTGTTCCCTTCTTGGATTTGATGGGAACATCAAAGATGTGAATGTAGAATGCAAGGAAACATTATCATAAAACGTAAGCCTCAGGTAATTATAATTTTTAAATGTTTTGTGATGAATATTTCACATAGCTCTTATTATATATTAGGATAGTGTCTCTTTTAGGTATAAAATTAAGCCACATTGTAAATTTTAATGAGATTGTTAAAGAAAAGGAAACATTTAAAAGAGGCACTGAGTAGAGTTTGGATTTCCTGGATGTATATGGTGGGAGTGGCAGTGCTGATTTATCTCACTTTTAGTCATTGCAAAAATACATGAAGCAGGCTGGAGACAGGTATTTAACGTAATTTTCTGTATATATCTTATATCTTACAGTATATAAAAATACAGAGCAAAGAAAAAACAAAAGATGTTTTCAGTTTCTTTTTCTTTTTATTTATTTTCTTTCAGAAATACCCTGTTTCCTAGGTTATTTCACAAATTGAGTCCAGAAACGTTTTACAAATTTATTTGTTTGTTAAAAGTTGTCATGAAACTGTATGTATTCATTGGGTATATCATGACATTTTGAACTATATGTAGATTGTAGAATGGTCAAATCTAGCTAATAAATGCATTACATCACATAGTTATCAATTTTGTGGTTAAAAACACAACATCTACTCTTAGCATTTTTCAAGAACACAATATCTCATTATTAACTATAATCACCCTGTAGCACATTAGATCTCTTAAGCTTGTTCCACTTATCTCTCTATAAATATGTATCCTTTGTACAACATACCCCCAACTTGTCTCCCCAAAAACCACCCCAGCCTCTGGTAACCACCATTCTACTCTCTATCTCTATGAGATCACCTTCTTCAGATTCCACATATATGTGAGATCATGTAGTATTTGTCTTTAACTTAGAGAATTCTGTGGTGCATTTGGATTGAAACGAAAAGAAATCTCATGTAGGAGAATTTCACACAGAGATAATTTTGCAAAGTTATGGTCTAATTAAAATGGAAATTTCCAATAACCAAATGGAAAGGCTAGAAATAAAGAAATATGATTTTAGAAATAGAATAATTATTAATTGTGCTTAACAGCCAACTAAGAACAGCAGATGAAAAGATCAGTATAGCGCCAACATATTTTTGTACATGAATAATACATGAAAAAAAAATATGTCAAATGAGCAAGTAACTATCAAGAGAAATGTGACAAAGTTGTTCCAGAACATTGTAGAGAATTATATGATCAGGTATTAATATTTTGAGAGATCATATTAATGGGCTGTGGAATCATCACTAAATTCTAAAATACATTTACCTCCCAGCTTGCGATAATGGAAAAAAATGATAAAATTTCAACACACATGTTTTTATGTATTCACAGTTATGAGACTGATACATGCAGCGCAAAACTTCTTATGGGTAGAGTGTCAGAAAGGCGTACTGGTATTACCATATATCCATGCTAATGAGGGTAAAGAGGAAATAAGTTTTGTCATTGTATAGATATTATATAACTTTGAAAGTGTGTCTCACTGTGATTTCTGGAGCCTCTTAACTTTCTTTTTTTTTTTTAATGGGTGGAAGATTTTTTTTATTTATTTTTATTTTTTTATTTTTTATTTTTTATTATTATTATACTTTAAGTTCTAGGGTACATGTGCATAACGTGCAGGTTTGTTACATATGTATACTTGTGCCATGTTGCTGTGCTGCACCCATCAACTCGTCAGCACCCATCAACTCGTCATTTACATCAGGTATAACTCCCAACGCAATCCCTCCCCCCTCCCCCTCCCCATGATAGGCCCCGGTGTGTGATGTCCCCCTTCCCGAGTCCAAGTGATCTCATTGTTCAGTTCCCACCTATGAGTGAGAACATGCGGTGTTTGGTTTTCTGTTCTTGTGATAGTTTGCTAAGAATGATGGTTTCCAGCTGCATCCATGTCCCTACAAAGGATACAAACTCATCCTTTTTGATGGCTGCATGGTATTCCATGGTGTATATGTGCCACATTTTCTTAATCCAGTCTGTCACTGATGGACATTTGGGTTGATTCCAAGTCTTTGCTATTGTGAATAGTGCCACAATAAACATACGTGTGCATGTGTCTTTATAGCAGCATGATTTATAATCCTTTGGGTATATCCCCAGTAATGGGATGGCTGGGTCATATGGTACATCTAGTTCTAGATCCTTGAGGAATTGCCACACTGTCTTCCATAATGGTTGAACTAGTTTACAATCCCACCAACAGTGTAAAAGTGTTCCTATTTCTCCACATCCTCTCCAGCACCTGTTGTTTCCTGACTTTTTAATGATCACCATTCTAACTGGTGTGAGATGGTATCTCATTGTGGTTTTGATTTGCATTTCTCTGATGGCCAGTGATGATGAGCATTTTTTCATGTGTCTGTTGGCTGTATGAATGTCTTCTTTTGAGAAATGTCTCTTCATATCCTTTGCCCACTTTTTGATGGGGTTGTTTGTTTTTTTCTTGTAAATTTGTTTGAGTTCTTTGTACTTTCTGGATATTAGCCCTTTGTCAGATGAGTAGATTGCAAAAATTTTCTCCCATTCTGTAGGTTGCCTGTTCACTCTGATGGTAGTTTCTTTTGCTGTGCAGAAGCTCTTTAGTTTAATGAGATCCCATTTGTCAATTTTGGCTTTTGCTGTCATTGCTTTTGGTGTTTTAGACATGAAGTCTTTGCCCATGCCTATGTCCTGAATGGTACTACCTAGGTTTTCCTCTAGGGTTTTTATGGTATTAGGTCTAACATTTAAGTCTCTAATCCATCTTGAATTAATTTTCATATAAGGAGTAAGGAAAGGATCCAGTTTCAGCTTTCTACTTATGGCCAGCCAATTTTCCCAGCACCATTTATTAAATAGGGAATCCTTTCCCCATTACTTGTTCCTCTCAGGTTTGTCAAAGATCAGATGGCTGTAGATGTGTGGTATTATTTCTGAGGACTCTGTTCTGTTCCATTGGTCTATATCTCTGTTTTGGTACCAGTACCATGCTGTTTTGGTTACTGTAGCCTTGTAATATAGTTTGAAGTCAGGTAGTGTGCTGCCTCCAGCTTTGTTCTTTTGACTTAGGATTGTCTTGGAGATGCAGGCTCTTTTTTGGTTCCATATGAACTTTAAAGCAGTTTTTTCCAATTCTGTGAAGAAACTCATTGGTAGCTTGATGGGAATGGCATTGAATCTATAACCTTGGGCAGTATGGCCATTTTCACGATATTGATTCTTCCTATCCATGAGCATGGTATGCTTTTCCATTTGTTTGTGTCCTCTTTTATTTCACTGAGCAGTGGTTTGTAGTTCTCCTTGAAGAGGTCCTTTACATCCCTTGTAAGTTGGATTCCTAGGTATTTTATTCTCTTTGAAGCAATTGTGAATGGAAGTTCATTCCTGATTTGGCTCTCTGTTTGTCTGTTACTGGTGTATACGAATGCTTGTGATTTTTGCACATTAATTTTGTATCCTGAGACTTTGCTGAAGTTTCTTATCAGCTTAAGGAGATTTTGGGCTGAGACAATGGGATTTTCTAAATATACAATCATGTCATCTGCAAAGAGGGACAATTTGACTTCTTTTCCTAACTGAATACCCTTGATTTCTTTCTCTTGCCTGATTGCCCTAGCCAGAACTTCCAACACCCTTCTGAAACTATTCCAATCAATAGAAAAAGTGGGAATTCTCCCTAACTCATTTTATAAGGCCAACATCATCCTGATACCAAAGCCTGGCAGAGACACAACAACAAAAAAAGAGAATTTTAGACCAATATCCCTGATGAACATCGATGCAAAAATCCTCAATAAAATACTGGCAAACCGGATTCAGCAGCACATCAAAAAGCTTATCCACCATGATCAAGTGGGCTTCATCCCTGGGATGCAAGGCTGGTTCAACATTCGCAAATCAATAAACATAATCCAGCATATAAACAGAACCAAAGACAAGAACCACATGATTATCTCAATAGATGCAGAAAAGGCTTTTGACTAAATTCAACAGCCCTTCATGCTAAAAACGCTCAATAATTTCGGTATTGATGGAACGTATCTCAAAATAATAAGAGCTATGTATGACAAACCCACAGCCAGTATCATACTGAATGGGCAAAAACTGGAAAAATTCCCTTTGAAAACTGGCACAAGACAGGGAAGCCTCTTAACTTTCATCGTAAATGGAGAACATGGTTTGTGATATGATGTTCCTGGAGTTGTTTGCAAATTTGGTTGATGAGATTATTTCTGACAGAACCAAATCAACCCAAGAGAATGAGCTCTTAAAGATCTCAGGTTTTCTGATATTAGTGTAAATGATACTTTTGATAAGTCATCATTATGTATGGATAGACACTTGATGCAGAGCTGTTATATTTCAGAATATATTAGACATAGATCAAGTGTTTTATTAATTTTTAAATTTATTCTATCCCAGGATACATTTCTATAAAATGTATATCAAAATAATTCTTGTGATCTGGTATAAATATAAATAACCTATGTGTGCATTTTGATAAATTCATTATAAGCCTTATTTAGTGACAGCAATTGTTGAGAGTGAAGTCTCCTTTAATGGGAAAATAATTTGTTCTAAGACTTAAGAATTAATCCTTCTATCCATATCTTTATCATTCAAAGGAGGCAGATAAATAATTGAAGATTTTAATATTTAAAAAAATAAATATCTCATAGATCGACTCTAAAATCTTTAAAATATATTTCAGTATCAGTTCACAAAGATAATATCCTCAATAGAAAAAGAGCTTTATAGGGATAAAATGAAGCCATGAGATTCTCACTCTCAGCCCAGCATCCCAATAAGGCAAGACGAACTTCAAAATAATAAGTTTTTAAAACTTTTTTGAGAAAATACCAAGAGGAACTGAGATCCAGGAAGTATGGAGCCTTTTATAGGAAAGGAAAGCATGACAACCATTTTTATCTTTGGCAGAATTGTCAAAAGAGGAAGAATACTGCATAGACCAGGAAAGGAAAAACCAATCAAAATTATAATACTGCTAATGATAATATGTGGGCTCATGTGATAAATTAGACTGTAGTCACAGAGAAATTTTCCATCCTCTGATAATTCTTTCCTTTGGGTCTTTACTGATAACCAAAAGAAGGAGATAGAGAAGGAGAGATGAATAGGTACAAGAGAGCTACCATCCTAAATCAAGGAGGAGAAAGACCGGAGAGTTCACAGAGATCCCCAGAGACACCCAGATACTGACCCAGCTACCAAACACTAGTATGAAGGGAGAATAGCTAAGAGAAACACTTTTGAGTTACTTCAGACTGAGTATAGGGCTGCTGCCTCAGAGGACTCAGCTTATATGGGAAGACTGTAAGACTCAGAAAGTAAAAAGTATGAATGGAAAGCAGAAGTTATTTCTTTGCTATCCAACTATCAGGGAGCTAGACTGGAACACAGGGAGAGAGTAACCACAGCTGGCAGTTCAGCTTTAAAACACAGGCAGCTCTCTGGAATATTACAAGTACTCAGATCCAAGGAACCTAATAAGAGAAAAATCCTGACTCTGTCTTAAGAGTATTTGAAGTTCATGGTGAGCTGAATTAAACTAAAATTTTATGAAACTCACACACAGCCATATTCTAGATCAGATTGACTCAGCTTCTCCCCATGGTGGCCTGATTAAAACAAACAAACAAACAAACAAAACTCTGCTCCATTGTGGAGGAAATAATTATTTACTTCAGTCTCAACTAGACTTTAATAAAAATGTCTGGCATGTAAAAAAACTACAATATGAAAGAAAGGAAGAAAGAAAATACAAAAGAAAGAAAGAGAATGAAAGAAATGGAGAGAAGAAAAAAGAAAGAAGGAAAAAATGAAGGAAAGGGTGACTAAAGGTCAAGAAGATTAATATTTAATAGAAATAGACTAACAGATGCCTCAAGTATTATAACCATCCAACAGGGTTGTTTAAATTGACAGTGATAAAAATGCTTAAGAATCTAGTGGAAAAGGTGGGAGAATTTCACACAGAGATAATTTTGCAAAGATATGGTCTAATTGAAATGGAAATTTCTAATAGCCAAAGTGAAAGGCTAGAAATAAAGAAATATGATTTTAGAAATAGAATAATTATTAAATGTGCTTAACAACAAACTAAAAACAGTTAATGAAATGATCAGTGAAATAGAAAACAAATTAATAGAAAGCATACAAATTGAAGCATAAGGAAAGGAAAAAGGATTTGAAAAGGAATAAACTGTTCAAGATATATGAAGCGATAAAAAATAGTTTAATATATACATTGCCAAAGTTGATAAGGCAAAAGACATCTCTGAAGAGATAATAACTGAGACTTCTCAAAACTTAGTAAAAAATATCAAGCCATAGTTCCAAGAAACTCAGTAAATACCAGGTAAAGCAAATACAAGCAACCACTACTATGACAAGGCCACCTAAGCATATTATAGTCAAGTTGCTGAAAACTGCAGATAGAGACCTCTAAACCAGCCAGAGGGAAAAAAGATACATCACATACTTGGAAAAATGAAAGAAAATATAATGAAATTGCTTCAGAAATAATGAAGACCACATGCCAATGAAATCATACTTTTAGAATACTGAAAGAAAAAGCTATGAATCTAAATTTTGTATTTGACAAACATATACTTCAAAAATTAAGAAAAAATTAAGACATTCTCAGAGAGATGATACCTGAGAGTGTTCATCAGCTCCACATAAGAAATGCTTTAAGAAGTTCTTTAGGCTAAGGGGGAATGATACCAGACGGGATTCCAGATTTCTAACAAGGAAAGAAGAGCATCAGAGTAACTATCTGCGTAGGTCAATGTTTTTAGTGCCTCTGTAAGTCTTTCTCTCTTCATCTCTCCTTTTCTCTGTGTATATGTATACATGTGTAATTATATTTATTTAAAAGACTATTGACTATTTAAAGCAAAAGTAATAGGTCCTGTAGGGTTTGTAGTATATGTAGTAGTAAAATGTAAGACAAAAGAAGCACAAAGGCAGGAGATGGATAATGAATATTAGACTGATTTAAGGTTCTTATGCTGTTTGTAAAGTCATACAAAGTTATTGAAAAGTTCCCAGTAAGCCCACTGAGAAGGGGATTAGTGCACTGGATGTTCATTAGGAGTGCTCTTGACATTTCCAACCATGGAATAGTGGGGGCTGAAACATGGTTAGAGAAAGAAATATTTGTGATGAAGAACAAGTACAAACCTCTGTCCACCCCTATGGGTGCTTTGGAGCTGGCATATTCCTTTTGATTTATTCTTCATTGGCAGCAGGGAGCCAGGCCTTTACACTCCTGTGTTGAACAGTCACTATATGTTGACTGCCCCTGGAAGAAGACATGAGCTCAGAACAGTCAGTTTTCTTTAGCGGAGGTAATCCCAATGATAACTGATGTCTCGGGCATCATACAGCTGCACTTCCAACAGCTGGGGTGGGGATGCCTTCATTTCTGAAGGGGATCTGGGCAGTGTAACACAATACCCATGAAAGGATATAAGCATGTGTTAATACAAACAGGTAGAAATTAATGGAAGTATATATACCAGAGTCTTAATAGTGGTCACCTCAGGAGGTTGGGTTTGGGGCACGTAGGTGGACATATTAATTTTATCTTTGTATATTTTTCTATTATTTCATGTTTTATAAATATAACATCTGAAAATATTATCTTAAGATTTGTAAAGACATAAAATGGTATTTTAATTTCAAAATTCTTTTATATTTAATGCTGATTACATTTCTTGAAAGACAATGGTTATTATTGTACCAGTCAGATTCTAAAGGATCGTAGGAATATTTGTTTATTGGATTTGAAAGATTTTCTAATCTATGTTCAGCACATCATTTTTTTTTTCTCCTTTTTAAAGCTGTGAGTGGGAGAAAATACTATTCTTGCCACCTAGGTTGCCAACCAAGAATAAGTATCTTTGAGCAGAAAGGCAATTTGTAGTTTTTCTTATGTTGTGGTTAGATGTAAGAGTGCTTTCATGAAAGACAGGGAGAAAAAGAAAGAGAGAGAGAGAAAGAGAGAAAAAAAGAAAGAGGGGAAGGAAGGAAGGAAGGAAGGACGGAAGGAAGGAAGGAAGGACGGAAGGAAGGAAGGAAGGAAGGAAGGAAGGAAGGAAGGAAGGAAGGAAGGAAGGAAGGAAGGAAGGAAGGAAGGAAGGAAAGGGAAAAGAAGGAAAGCTTACTACACTGTTAGCCAGTAGTAGATTTTCCTTTGGCTCAAGGAAGTTCCTGATCAGTCTCAATTCTTACTTGAATTCCATTTATAACTTTGTGCATTCTTTTTAATGTCAGAAATTCTGAACTGAAACATTGTAAAGTTTCATGGAGAAAATTAGTCATAGTCCAAGGTGGATAACTGAAACAGATACCAAGAAGACACAATGTTTTCCTCTGTCAAAGGTATGTTAGTGTATTCTTGTTTCCTTCCATTTAAAAAGATTTATGTTAGACAAATGTGGGAACAATGTTGGTGTTACATCCAATAGTTTATTATTTTAACTGGAAATATAATAAGAGAATAAATGCAATTCATATGAGTGGATTTATGAACAAGAATCGTTTACAGATATTTCTCTAATGAAAGTGATATATAAAATTTGTTTGTATGTTGATAAGGCAATTTATATTCCTACCGATTAAGCATTAATAGGTCCAAGCATTTATTAGCCATAATTTCTCTTAACTAACAGTGGCAGGTGTCCTCATTCAAAGCAAATAAATGCAAGCTGTTTTGTGAATCATATATATGCAAAGTAGTTATTCCAAGTGACAACAATATTACATCAGTAGATTTTGAGATATTTTATTTTGATTTTTAAAAGGTAATGAAATTTCAGTATTTTCTGTGGCAAATTAATAACACCATATACCACCTTGAATGTAATATTGATTATATCACTTTGTAAAGTCTTCTGCCTGAGGTTTAAGTTACTGACTGTGGCATCTTATTTGTCTGATAATTGCGTTTTAGTTCTCTTTGGGAAATCATGCCTGAATTAATTGCGTCATTATAGTTAACATTAGTAATAAACAATAATAGGAAATATTTGTCTGCTCAAGTGCTCTTATTGCCTTTAACCACTTTGAATTATTAAAGCATTGAAATCAATACTGTTCACTTATTTTTAATAATGAGTTCAATGACATAAAAGTAAACAGTTTTAGAAAATGACTTTTTCTTTGAAGCCCAGCACATGTTGCTATGTATGCAGAGTGCAGACTGAACTTGCAGCCGCTTTTGGCAGTTTTAAAATTATTGTTAATTAACTTTTCTGCTCAAATTCCTGCAAGCTCAACTATAGTTGATGAGTTATCATGCTACAGCCAATAAATCCTGAAGTAATTTCATAAACATAGTTATTTAACCTAAATTGGATTCTCCATCAATCGAGACAAATCAATTTTTAAATGCCATAATAGTGTGAGTTTTAATAATGCCACTTTATACTTATATTGGTTTTCACTTAAGGAACTTTACGTTTACAAATTTAATGTTTCTGCAGGAAAATACTAAAAATAGAATTATTATCCATAGTAATATATACGAAATGTATACTTAAAATATATCCATTTATCTAAATTGTTATGTAATAAAAACATACTGGGGTTTGATGCAAAGACAAGTGAACTCTGCATCAAGAGGCCTCAGCTGTAGTTTCAGCTCTACCAACTGTCATTTTCATGAATGCCAGCAGGTCATTTATTTCACTGAGACTTAGTTTATGCCTTGGCAAAGTGGAAATAATGCACTGAATTCTTGTAAAGATCAAGAGTTAATGTATCAGAAGTGCCTCATAAAACATAAAGGATTTTACAAACAGGAGATAATTTTCATTGTCTGTCTTATAAATTCAAACTTGTTAAATTCACATTCTGTGTTTCTACATAGTTGTATTTTATATGACCACAATGACTCCAAACTTGTTTTCAAGGTAATCATGGACTGTATATAATTTTTTTTAAATTTAAGATTTAATCTGGCTTGCTTCAGGGTTTCTATCTTTATACATAAATGATCTCTTAGAAAGAAAAATATGCAAAGAAGATTCTAGCTTAGATAAAAGTCTTTCTGGGTTAAAACTGGAATATTTGATTCTGAGGAAATTTCAACAGTGGGGATTTCCTATTAGTTTAACCAACATGTAAATACATCTTTGGTCAAAGAAATATATACTTAATA
The DNA here is from genome assembly GCF_024542745.1 of Macaca thibetana thibetana. Taxonomy (NCBI): domain Eukaryota; kingdom Metazoa; phylum Chordata; class Mammalia; order Primates; family Cercopithecidae; genus Macaca; species Macaca thibetana. The sequence goes on along the minus strand of NC_065582.1, from coordinate 59,970,122 downwards.
TATAATATATAGCCAGATGTGTATTTGTGTGTGTGTATGTATATATATATACACACACACATATACATATACATATATATACACACATATATATGGATAAGGAAAATAAATAAAATTCTACTGAAAATTTAATTTACTGTTTTTGGAAAAAATATGGGGACAAGAGAGAGACATTGATGTATTTTGTTCTGGGCAGCTATTTATTGTGTTAAGCACAACTAAGCATTCATTCATTCATTTATTAATGTTACCACATATTGAATACATGTTATATGTTCATTGCTAGGTGCTGACTCTGCAAGGACTTGAAATAGTGGTTTTGCGTTCAGTTATTCCCAGTATAGTAGAAGATGCCACCTTGTAAGAGATGATTACAACAATGTGTTATATGCCATAAACAGCACATGTCTAAAATGGTAATGTCACGTTAGGGAGAGAGGTAATTGAGAATCCTGGGATGCCTTCCTAGAAGAAGAGATATGCAGAGCTAGTATTAATGATTCAGTTTCACATAAAGCCTTCTATTTTTATATTTCTCGATTTCTTTTTTCCAGGGAAAGAGATTTTGACTCTATATTTGTCTAAATCCATACTATGGTTTTGAATATTATCCTTATCTCAAATAGAATTTTAGGTGATGTGAAGATCCCATTCTTTAGTGCCACACTGTCAGTTTATAGAGAGTTTACAAAGATGCCACAGCCCAGATTTGTTCCTGGAAGATGTAGAGCCAAAAAGTGGGCACGCTGACTTCAATCTGGGTGCTGCCCCTCCTCAGACATCCACTTTCACATTATGTTCTTAATCCCATCCAAATTCAGAAAGCACGTGAAATCCAAATAGACGTATATGTTTAGGATGTATGTATATAATTATATATATGTATATAATTTGTGTTCCAATTTTATATACTCATTATTTGCATTCTGCTTCACATCTACTTTTGGCAACCAAAAGTTGATCAAAAAGAAAGAGAGAGAGAGAGCATTGTTTATATCTTTCATTTATTCACTATGGTACCAAAACAACTCAGTGGATGTAAAAATCTAAAAAAAAATAAAATCTGTGGTTATATGTGGAATTGTGATTTTTGTTGTTGCATTTCTACTGTTTACAAACTGAGAGATTTTAAACCATCAAGAGCTCTCAAATGCCTATGCTGACCAGTATGTGATTACATTTCTATGGTCTTCAAAAGGCAGGAATCTGTGACATTCAAAACACTGAATTAATTCAAGTGTAAAATTTTGGTGCCAGTGAAAACTTTGCCAATAGTTTAGGGCGTATGTAAGTTATTTTGTGACCCAGTGCTTTTCTTTTCCCCCTCAGAAATCATCTACTTTTTTGTTCCTATGACACTCTCCACTGGTTTCTGTGGCTAGTGTAAGAGCAGATTTTGTTTATGCCTGGTTCTTTATTTCACAGCAGTTATACTTGGTTACTTAATAATGCTATTACAAAAATTCTTTTCTTGCCTAAACTCTAGACAGGTTTCTCTGAACCCAACTAGGCCCCATCCTTGGACATATTCTCAAGAACCCAGTTTTACCAAGAATCCTGTCAGGTTGATTTTGCCAAATTCCCCACCTTCAAGATCTGATCATCCTCAATATCTAAGCAAATTCCTCATCTTGCACAATTCCCCAGGTAAAATCTCATCACCTTGACCTGCCTTCAGCAAGAATCCTGTTAGTTTAGCTTAGCAAGAATCACCTTACCCTCTTCGGAAATTTCTATCTACTGACCTTGCCACCCCCATCCCCACTACCCTTGTCCTAAGTTATAAATCAAATTTTTCTTTATTATATTCAGAATTGAGCCCAATCTCTTTCCTTTATGGCAAGACTCCTTTGTAGTAGTCCCTATATGTATTGTGATAGACTTGAATACAGTCAACCTTTCCATTTTTACAATTGTCATAATAGTTTCTTCTTTAACAGTTACAGGTAAAATAAAAAACATTTTTGGCTTTTCATTTATTTTGTGCATCTTATAGTGGAAAGCCCATTCAGGAGCGCTTGATGCCCAGCTGGGAAATGGGGAATCCAGGGTTAGTTTTACTCCTTTACCCCCTAATACTCTCCCTTAAGATAAAACTTTTAGATCATGAAAATATAGTTTTTAGCCATATGGTCTTCCTTCATTTTTTTGTTTGCTATTAGAGGTGATAAGATATTGTGGGCCAAACAATAGACTTAGATTTAAATCTTAGTCTTTTTTTCAAATCAAATAAATTTTTCATAATCACTGCTAGGTTCTACTATTATCAACTTTCTTTTGAAATCATTATTGCTACCTAGTCCATGCTTTCTGGCACTACTTATAGATTGACATCTTGTAAAGAAAATTTGGCTCTTCTGCTGTTTTAAAATAAGACTATATTTCACCAGGGCAGTTTTGCAAAGTGTCAGTTTTATTTTGTGCTGAATATATCCTACCAAGGCTAATTACTTCCCACATCTGTTTTTCTTATGGTATTGTTTGACTATGTCCTCACCTGACTCTCAACTTGAATTGTATCTCCCAGAATTCCCACGTGTTGTGGGAGGGACCTAGGGAGAGGTAATTGAGTCATGGGAGCCGGTCTTTATTGTGCTATTGTTGTGATAGTGAATAAGTCGCATGAGATCTGATGTTTTTATCAGGAGTTTCTGCTTTTGCTGCTTCCTCCTTTTCTCTTGCCTCCACCATATAAAAAGTGCCTTTTGCCTCCCACCATGATTCTGAGGCCTCCCCAGCCATGCAGAACTATAAATCCAACTAATCATCTTTTTCTTCCCAGTATTGGGCATGTCTTTATCAGCAGCATGAAAACGGACTAATATAGTAAATTGGTACTGTAGAGTGGGGCATTGCTGAAAAGATACCCAAAAATGTGGAAGCAACTTTGGAACTGGGTAACAAGCAGAGATTGGAAGAGTTTGAAGGGCTCAGAAGAAGACAGGAAAATGTGGGAAAGTTTGGAACTTCCTACAGAGCTGTTGAATGGCTTTGCCCAAAATGCTGATAGCAATAAGGATAATAAAATCCAGGCTGAGGTGGTCTCTGATGGAGATGAGGAACTTGTTGGGAACTGGAGCAAAGGTGACTCTTGTTATGTTTTAGCAAAGAGACTGGCAGCATTTTGCTCCTGCCCTAGAGATTTGTGGAACTTTGAACTTGAGAGAAATGATTTAAGGTATCAAGCAGAAGAAATTTCCAAGCAGCAAAGCATTCAAAAGGTGACTTGGATGCTGTTAAAAGCATTCCATTTTAAATTGGAAACAGCATAAAAGTTCAGAAAATTTTCTACTGAAGATGCAGTAAAAAAGAAAAGCCCATTTTCTGAGAAGAAATTCAAGCCAGCTTCAGAAATTTGCATAAGTAGCAAGAAGCCTAATGTTAATCCCCAAGACCATGGGGAAAATGTCTCCAGGGCATGTCAGACACTTTCACAGCAGCCTCTCCCATCACAGGCCTGGAGGCCCAGGAAGAAAAAGTGTTTTTTGTGGGCCAGACCCAGGGTACCTGTGCTGTGTACAGCCTAGGAACTTGTCTCTGTGTCCCAGCTGCTGCAGCTGTGGTTGAAAGGGACCAACATCGAGCTCAGGCTGCGTCTTTAGAGGATGGAAGCCCCAGGCCCAGGGTTCCCGTGCTGTGTGCAGTCTAGGAACTTGTCTCTGTGTCCCAGCCACTGCAGCTGTGGCTGAAAGGGGCCAACATAGAGCTCGGGCCATGTCTTCAGAGGATGGAAGACGCAAGCCTTTCCAGCTTTCATGTAGCGTTAAGCCTACAGGTGCCCAGAAGACAAGAATTGGGGTTTGGGAATCTCCACCTAGATTTCAGAAGATATATGGAAACACCTGGATGCCCAAGCAAAAGTTTGCTGCAGGAACAGGGCCCTCATGGAGAACCTCTGCTAGGGCAGTGCAGAAGGGAAATGTGGGGTCAGAGCCCTGACACAGAGTCCCTACTGGAGCTCTCATAGTGAAGCTATGAGAAGAGGGCCACCATCCTCCAGACCACAGAATGGTAGATCCACTGGCATTTTGCACCATGCACCTGGAAAAGCCACAGACACTCAATGCCAGCTCATGAAAGCAGCCACGAGGGAGCCTGTACCCTGCAAAGCTACAGGGGTGGAGCTGCCCAAGACCATGGGAACCCACATTTTGCATCAGCGTGACCTGGGTGTGAGACCTGGTGTCAAAGAAGATTATTTCAGAACTTTAAAATTTGACTGCTCCGCTGGATTTTGGACTTGCATGGGCCCTGTAACCCCTTTGTTTTGACCAATATCTCCCATTTGGAACAGCTGTATTTACAATAACTGTATCCTCATTGTATCTAGGAAGTAACTAGCTTGCTTTTGATTTTACAGGCTCATAGGTGGAAGGGATTTGCCTTGTCTCAGATGATACTTTGGTCTGTGGACTTTTGGGTTAATGCTGAAATGAATTAAGACTTTGGGGGACTGTTGGGAAGGCATGATTTGTTTTGAAATGTGAGGACATGAGGGGCCTGGGTTGGAATGATATGGTTTGGCTGTGTCCTCATCCAAATCTCAACTTGAATTGTATCTCCCAGAATTCCCACATGTTATGGGAGGGACCCAGGGGGAGGTAACTGAATCATGGGGGCTGGTCTTTCCTATGCTATTCTTGTGATAGTAAGTCTCATGAGATCTGATGGGTTTATCAGGGGTTTCCGCTTTTGCTTTTTCCTCATTTTCTCTTGCTGCCACCATGTAAAAAGTGCCTTTCACCTCCCACCACAATTCTGAGGCCTCCCCGGCCATGTGGAACTGTAAATCCAATTAAACCTCTTTTTCTTCCCAGTGTCAGGTATGTCTTTATTAGAAGGGTATGTCTTTATTTACTAGTCAGGTATGTCTTTATTACCATTTTATTAGAAAACGGACTAATACATCTTATTTACATGTCAGTTGTTGAGATTCATTTTTCTCTCTATAGCACATTATACTAGGTAATGATTCAAATAATTTGTTTTATTTTGTGTTGGAAAGGAGAGGACAATAATATTTATTGTAGATTGACTAAATTAGGTTCATATAGAATTATTAACAAATACGTGAGCAAATTGTGAGAAATTTCTCTCAGATAATCGAGGTCATTCTATCTTTCATGATGCTAATCCAATTATTCCACACATTTTTGGTCACTGTGTGAATTAATAGTTACAATTGTGCATTATTTTCTATCTGTTAGACCTTGTACTGTCTTTATATATTATCTCATTGAATGCTCAGAATAGCCCTGTAAAAACTTTCCCTTTGTAGATAATAAACTGAGACAGAATTAAGCATCCTGTCTAGTATTACAGATTGGTAGGTTGTGGACTCAGGCTTGGAACTGAAGCAGTGTGACACATTGGCCCTCTCACTCTTCCTTATGCTGCCGCATCAGCAGAAGAAAAGGCTATGTTCAAATGGTATAATTAAAGAGGTGTGTTTCTGTTACATTATATAAATATTCACACACATACATATGTTTTAATATATATATAAAACAAAATGCTAACATATTATTTAAAACACCACTAAAAATGTTGTTTTATGGGCTTTTTTCTCTACACAGAAGTACTTCTAAACATTTTCTACATTAGACTCAATGGTCTTCTCTAAAATGACATAATAAAGGTGCTATAGAATATCAGTATAAATAAATACAATTTATTTAGCTATTCTCTACTTTTGAACATTTATGTTACTTTTAATTTTTGACATCATAGAGGTAAATTCATGTTGATGCATAATAATTATTTCCTACAGATTTATTTGTAAAAGAGAATTTGGGGACTGAGGATTTTGAGCATAGTCTCTGAAAAGTCTCTTGAGTGAAGTAATTACTCTATGGAGGCCACTGTATAAGTCATGCTCTTGTACAATTCCCTTCTCTTAAATACAGTTTAAACTTATGAGTTGTTCTAGTCAATAAAATAGGGCAAAGGTAATCACTCTCTTGATTAGGTTACATTAAATGGGGAAGACGATGTTTTGATTTTTTCCTTGTGTAATTTACGCCCCAAATTAGTTGGTTTTGAGTTAATCAAAAGAAAGATTTTGCTGAGTGAGTCTGAATTAATCCAGTGAAACCTCTTAAATGAGCCCATAAGGCTCGTAGTGGCTCTATTTTCCTGATGAAATGCAAACTGGTGATAGACACATTTAAATTATCTTTTTTAATACTGAGACTCAAAGAAGTTGATTGAGTTGCCCAAAGTCTTGCAACTTGTAAGTGGCAGAACTGAGACTTAACCTAGGATGATCTGAGTATAAAGCAGAGATTCTGAATTCAAATGGTCTCAGAGGACAGGCAGATAAGGTAAGGGAATGAAACAAACTTTCAGTAAGAAACATTTCTCAGAATCAGTTGAGTCTTCAAGTACATAGCATATAAAATATGTACTCAAGTTGCATCACAAGTGAGTCAAGGATTTAAATGATCAATCTAAAACACTTGCCCTTACATTCAGTCTTTCCTCAATTAAAAATAGGTAATATAAGTTACATTTGAACAATTAAAAAGGCCCTGAAAACTGTTTTTGCACTAAAGGGGACTACTTAAAAACTAAACCCAAACCTCTGGACTTTATTGATTAACCATTCCAGTGTGTAGAGATCTAAACATAAATTTTGCTCTAGATGATTGTTAGTTACTATGTAGGAATTCTGGCTTAATGTGGTCTGATTTTCTGATATTTCTAAAGATGCTACCAGATTGAATGTTAAGTAAAACTTTCCAAATTAATTTTTTAATTAAAGTAAAAAAAAAAAAAGAAAGTAGAGATAAGAGAACTTTCAAAGTACTTTAGGTTATTTATGAGAGGGAAAGTGCTATATTGTAATGTTCCTATTACCCTTAACACCGTTACACATTTTTTAGTATTGACTTGTAGCTAAGCATTTTTAGCTCTGGTGAAATATGGTAACTTTGCATATTAACCGGACTTATAGAGATTTTTGGAGACAATGTTCTTGTATATGAAAGCCGAAAGATATAACCTTGTTGAAAAACCCATTCCTATTGGGATTTTCTAGGTGCAAATTAGGTAACTTATGCAACAAGAAACAAAACGGGAACAAAAGTTCTCCACGCTACCCTACTCCATTATCTACTGTCATTATCATTCTAATGTGTATTATAATAGTTTATTCTTGATGTTAGTCTCATGTGTGCATTGTTCATGGATTCATTAAAGTATCTTTATTTTTCTTACAATCACATACTAAAAATATAGAGTACTTAATTCATATCATAATTTCTACTCAAATAATTATCAATGCATCATGAAAATCTGTAAGTTGGAGCTAGCTTCAATAAGATAATTAACATCTGCTAAAGTTGCAAACATTATTAAAGTTATAAATATATTTAAAAAGTTTAATTGAGATAAGGGCTTGTTTTAGGAATATCTTTTATAAAATGTTTAAAAGTAATATAATTTAAAAAACTAAAAGCAGTTCATCAATGTTTATCATCAGTTTCTTTTTATATTTACTCTATAAAAGTTAAAAATCTCTCCTTTTCTATATTTTGAGAATGGTTGATATGAAGCCTATGACATAGTTAGCATTATAATTGTCAATATCCCTTAAGAGGTATTTGAACCAAATAGATATAGTTGGAAATGGTTTGTAAGTAATTATCAGAGCACATAGTATTTTGTTTCCTGCGTATCATTCACATCATGTGTTTCAAAAGATTGTGAAACCAAAATGCAGTATTATTTGATTTTGAGGTTTTTTTTTCATTTTATTTTGAATATTATAAGGATAAGAATGACAATTCCAAGCTCTGACATGTAAAGAGCTTGAAAATTGTCATTCTTCTCCTTATAATATCACATAATATCATAATATATTATTATCATAATAATATAATTAGAAAAACCTGAAAACTTGAAAATCAGTGGTTTTTCCTGGACCATGGGATAACTGAATTTTGGGAAAATCCATCTTAAAATCTACAGAGAGAGGCAAATGCAGACAGTTCCAGAGTTCCGGCTGGCTTGGAACAACCACTGAAAGTCTTTTTGTTTGTTTGTTTGCTTTTTATTAATATTATTTTTGATGGACAAATCATAATTATATACATTTACAGGGAACACAGTATTCTTGTACCCCACTGATGCCCTCTTACCCTCTTCCTGCCTCTCTAGATATTTAACCTCTTTGTGCCCATTTGTTTCCTCCTCTGTAAACTGAGGGTCTTAATGGTTCCTCCTGGTAGGTTTATTGTGCTGATCAGTTGAGATTATGTCTGTGAAGTGCTTAGCACTGTGCTTGGGTTACAGCAAATGATATTCATTGATTGTTTGGCATGGGCTGGGTACAGGGTAGAAGCGAATGCATGCCTGAAAGACCATGAACTCATTGACGACAAGGACTGGGATTCTTCTCTCTGTGTATTTGGCATTCAGTGTAGACCTTGCCATTTAACAGAAGATTTTTCTTTTCTTTTCTTTTCTTTTTTTTTTTTTATTATACTTTAAGTTCTAGGGTACATGTGCAAAACGTGCAGGTTTGTTACATATGTATACATGTGGCATGTTGGTGTGCTGCACCCATTAACTCGTCATTTACATTAGGTATATCTCCTAATGCTATCCCTTCACCCTCTCACTACCCCACAACAGGCCCCAGTGTGTGATGTTCCCCTTCTTGTGTCCAAGTGTTCTCATTGTTCAATTCCCACCTATGAGTGAGAACATGCAGTGTTTGTTTTATTGTCCTTGTGATAGTTTGCTGAGAATGATGGTTTCCAGCTTCATCCATGTCCCTACAAAGGACATGAACTCAAAACCACAATGAGATACCATCTCATGGCAGTTAGAATGGTGATCATTAAAAAGTCAGGAAACAACAGGTGCTGGAGAGGATGTGGAGAAATAGGAACACTTTTACACTGCTGGTGGGACTGTAAACTAGTTCAACCGTTGTGGAAGACAGTGTGGCAATTCCTCAAGGATCTAGAACTAGAAATACCATTTGACCCAGCCATCCCATTACTGGGTATATACCCAAAGGATTATAAATCATACTGCTATAAAGACACATGCACGCTTATGTTTATTGTGGCACTATTCGTAATAGCAAAGACTTAGAAACAATCCAAATGTCCACCAATGATAGACTGGATCAAGAAAATGTGGCACATATACACCATGAAAGTCTTTTTAAGTAAATATAATCGATCCACTAAAAGAGTAGGTAAAATAGAATCATAAAATGCATAACTAAAACTAGAAAAGGCAGAAAAAGAAGCCTCTGGCAATGGCTAGACAAATACTATGGTTTACATGAAAAGAAATATATCAATAACCAATTTAAGTGTGATTGGTAAGTATGCCAATTAAAAGACAGAGATTGTCAGAGTATATTAAAAAAATAAAACCTGACTATATGTTGTCTGTAAGAAACCCACATTAAACGTAAAGACTCTGATCGGCTACAGGTTAAGGGATGATGCCTTACATGCCAATAGCAGTGAAAACAAAGCTGAAGTAACTATATTAGTTTCAGACAGAGCAGACCTCAGAACAGTAAAAATTATCAAAGATAAGGAGGGGTATTTCATAATGATAAAGAAATAAATTCTCCAGGAAGACTGAAGAATCTTAAACATTGATTCACCTACCAGTAAAACATCAAACCATGTGAGGCAAAAAGTCTTAGAACTGAAAGGAGAAATAGACAAATCCATTCATGTAGTTAAACCTTCAGTGCCTCTTGTCAGTAATGATAAGTCAAACAGGCAGAAAAAACATTTAAAATGCAGTTGATCTGAACAACAAACATTATCAACCAACTTGCCATACAATTATGTCAATTTTTGTTTTTTATTTTATTTTATTTGTTTTTTTGAGATGGGGTCTTGCACTGCCGCCCGACTGGAATGCAATGGTGCGATCTCGGTTCACGGCAACCTCCTCCTCCTGGGTTCAAGCGATTCTCCTGCCTCAGCTTCCTGCATAGCTGGGATTACAGGCACCCGCCACCACTCCTGGCTAATTTTTTGCATTTTTAGAAGGGAAAAGGTATCACTATGTTGGCCAGGCTTGTCTCAAACTCCTGACCTCATGATCCGAATTATGTCAATTTTTTATATAATATGCCACACAAGAAGAATACAATACACATTCTTTCAAGTTCATCATATTATGGAATATTCACCAGGATATAGACCACATTCTGGACCATAAAACATAACAAATTTTAAATAATAAAAATCATCCAAAGTATGTTCTCAGACCACAATGTAATTAAACTGGAAATCAAAAAGAGAAAGATAGCACACCTAGCATACAGAATTTGGTTTCTAATACAAAGCACGTAATACATATGACAATAAGGCTTCTTGGAGAAATAGCTGACTCTAAGGCTGAGACATAGATATCTGAGATAAGCTAGGAGCATGTTGCGGTAACAGAAAGGAAGGAAGTGCTAAAACAACAACTGGATACTGAGGGTGTGTCAAAAGAACACAGGGACACACTGAAAGAGCAAACAATGGCCAAAGCTGGAACAATCTGATCAATAAAATAAACAAAAAATGGTATTGGATTATAACCCAAAGTACAAAATATATATATCCATTTGTCCATGGCGACATAAATAAGTGATTTGAAACATAAATTAATGGGAGAGAATAGACAAATCCTCCATACAAATAATTCCAAATCATTTATATTGATACATCACCTTAAGTATAACTGGTAGTTTCACTGTCCTAGATGCTGAATTGCACTTAATCTCCCAGATTTTAGTACCTATTTCACTTTCCTACTTTACCTGCAATCTTTCAGTCTGAAGCCTGTTTAGATCCAGAATGTAAGTCTGTTTTTTCAGGAGCTGACAGATAGCTGCCTAACAAAATAGACTGGGAATGAGAATTTGGTGATCTAACTGCTCTTCATACGGGCTTCGAACAAAGCAAAACAGAAAATCTGCTTCTTTTCAGGTTCCGACATGAATGCTGCCTTGTGTTCATTAGGCTTCCAATCCTGAGTTTCTAGAGTTCTGTAGTGACAAACAGGCTTTCTTCTCATTTACACCTTTCCTCCGACACTTTAGGTATGATTTTTCTTCTTTTTAGTAGTATTTCCTTCCATTTTTTTTTATCTTCAGATACTGTGATTCAGGGCTAAGATATTTTCTGTTTTTGCCAAAGAGGGAGGTTCTCTTTCTGTGTTTTTTTTCCTCTTGTTCTCCTAGTAATTTTTGAGAGAAGAGTACGATATATCTTCATCATCTTGAAACTGGAAGTCCACAGTTGACTTCTTAAGGGTCATTGTTATTGATGACTAATTTCATTTGAAAATGCTATAAAAGTAGGCTCACTAGCCTTATAACATTCTACTATATCATTCATCAATAATGAAAATAGCCTTTCGAGCAAAAGCGTGCATTTTATGACATTTTCAAAACATTTACATATCCTGAAGGGAAATACAAAATATTTTACACCTCTCAAGCTGTGCTGACTAGAGGTCACCACCATGTTATGTTTTATCCCGCTAAGTGTCCATGTAGAACTTAGTTCTCCTCTAAAATTAATAAATCTCCATATAAGTAAAAGGAAAATACAGATCTAGACTTGGTGATAGTATAAAAAATTTAAAGATAAGTCAACTGTTGGTCAAAATTTACCCCAGTATGTGAAGGAGAATGAATCAGAGATATTCATCCAAAGGCTACAGAATCTATGCTTTCTTATTTAATTTGAAACAATCAATTTAATCAGACAAATGATATTCAAATACACTGGAATAAGTCCAGAGACATCAACATTAATAACTTTCCTGTAATGTTATTACATGCCAGTTGTAATTCTTATGAAAATAAAGATTCCTTCCTTCTTTCCTTTCTTCCCTCTCTCCTTCCTGTCTATATTCATTCATCACATATTTATTGCCTACTATTTGTCTGGCACTTTTCTGTTGCTGGGAATCTGAAAAAAGATGGAAATATTTTCCTTCATAGTGCCTACATTAAAGTGGGGAATGATAATTGGTAACTCTTCCATAGTATTTACCATGAGTCAGGAATAGTTCATTGTTCTTTATCTACATTAACTAGCTTGGTCATCCAAAACCTGACAGAAACTACTAATTTATTTAACAGATAAGAAAACCATGGTATAGAGAAATTAAGCAACTTGCCTAAATGACAGACAACAACTGATAGCTTTGAGGCTTGAACCCAGGCCACCGGATAGTTAGAGGCATTATCCTTAACTATTAGACACCGTGCTTATCTGTGGCATAAGTTCTGATCTGATTTAAATTCAGTTATCAGAGTTCTAATGATCCTAATTTTTTCCCTTCTCGTCTTACCAATGATATACGATCTCTGCAAAAAGCATGAAAAACATACAGAAGTCATAAAAAAATAAAATAATATGAAATCCTACCACTTGGAGACAGTCACTGTTAACATATATATAATATGTAGATGTACATGTGTATATGTATGTGTGTGTGCATGCATGTCTTTTTTGTATGTTTGCTAACTGTGTAATATTTTGTAATCTTTATTTTCACTGGCGTCATTTTAAAGTGGCAGTATTCTTTTACATAAATATATTCCCAGCTCCACAAAAAATAATTTATTGAGTAAAAAGTAATTAAAAGTATCACAAGTTTTTAAATGAAATCTCTGTTGTTGCACATTTATATAGAGAAGTTCTTTCTATCATAAAACAAGGGTGGGAATGGAATGACTGGTTTTCCTTTGTTAGGAGAAATTATTAGAATTGTTGAAGATAGGGTAAGCAGAGATTTTTAAAAAATATTTTAATCCATATCGGCAAATTATTCTCCCATAAGGTTTTATTTCCCAATGGTGTATACATGTTCTTATATTCCCACAGCCACTAAGTTCCAGATATTCATAGTCTTTTGAATTTTTGACAAACTGAGGACAGCATGTGGTATGTTAGGATATTCATTATTTTCATTGGACTTTCTTAGTAACCAAGTATGAAATGTCTGTTTTGGTTTCCCTTTGATAGACATGTCTCTGTTGTCTAATTAAGATTTATTTTTTATTGGTTCATTATTTTTGCTTGCTTTCTATCATTCCTGCAATTTCTTCTCACCTCTGTAAACTTACTGATTTCTTTTAAAATGAATATTTAAAAGCTTGTAGGGAACAACAACAACAACAACAAAACCCATATAAAAATGGGCAAAGGACGTGATCAGACAGTTCTCAAAGGAAGACATACAAGTGACTAACAAACATGAAAAAATGCTCAGCATTATTAATCATCAGAAAAATGCACATCAAAACCACAATGGGATATAATCTCATACCAGTCAGAATGGTTATGATTAAAAAGTCCAAAAACAACAGATACTGGTGAGGGTGTGGAGAAAAGAAAACACTTATACACTGGTGGGAATGTAAATTAATCCAGCCGCTGTGGAAAGCAGTTTGGAGATTTCTCAAAGAACTTAAAACAGAGTGCCATTTGACCCAGCGGTCCCATTACTGGGGATGTACCCAGAGGTAAACAAATTATTCTACCAAAAAGACACATGTACTTGTATGTTTATCACTGTGTTATTCACAATAACAAAGACATGGAATCAACCCAAGTGCCCATCAATGGTAGAATAAAGAAGTTGTGGTACATATACACCATGGAATACTACACAGCCATAAAAAAGAACAAAATCCAGTTCTTTGCAGCAACATGGATGCATCTGGAGGCCATTGTCCTAAGTGAATTAGTACAAAAACAGAAAATCATATGTCGCATGTTCTCACTTATAAGTGGGAGCTAAACCTGTCAAATTAGTGGAACAATAACTGTCATAAGTCAAATAAAATGTGCCCTTTCTGAAAAAACAAAAACAAACAAAAACAGATTACCCTAACTTTCTAAAAATAGTCCTCATACCTGGGGTAAGGCACTTCAATACACTATCTAGTAATTTTTCTCTTTTACTAAATAAGCCTAAACTCTTTACCCTGTCTTTGTGTCTAGAAGAGAAAGAAAGTAAAGAAAAGGATGTACCCTCTAACAGCTAGAACTTCCACCTGCTGTGTTTTCCCAGGAACTGTGATGGATGACCCTTTGGGAGGAACTCTTTGTACTCAAGAGTCCTGCCTTCCCCTGTTAAACTATCAAAACCTGTTCACCTTTTGTGTCCATACTTTCTGGTTGCTGTTCAATTTTCAAGATATAGCCACCATAGGACCCTGTCACCTCCCATCCCTTCCAACATGTGGTCATCTGTCCAGACTTATATCAGCCTTGTCTACCCTTTCCCCACTATTGTCAAGTTTCCCCGATGCTTCTCCCGAAATTCAGGGCAAAGCAGTAAACAATGCCAATATTTTCTTAAACAGTTGTATATCTTTCACAAACACTTAAGAAACAAGCAACTTCATTCTTCTTTTAGATATTTCATTCTTGGGCTGGGCATGGTGGCTCACAGCTGTAATCCTAGCACCTTGGGAGGCTCAGTAGGAGGCTTGCTTGAGACCAGGAGTCAAAGCAAGCCTGGGCAACATAGTGAGACTCTGTCTCTACAAAAATTAAAAACAAAATTAGCTTGGTGTGGTGGCAAGCACCTGTGGTTTCAGCTACTAGGAAGGCTAAGGTGGGAGGATCACTCGAGCCTGGGAGGTTGAGGCTGCCGTGAGCTATGATTGTGTCACTGCACTACTTCAGCCTGCGTGATAGAATGGGACCCTGTCTCAAAAAATAATAATAATAATAATTTTTTGTCCTAAAATGAGTAACATTTTTGATGGGGAAGAGAATTAGTGGTACCTGGAGAAGTCTGTTGATGCCAATTATAAACAGAATCACAGAAGTTGTGTAAAATCTTTATACCTTGGTGAGGGTTATTTAGCTTCTTTGTGTTTTGACACAGGTCCATAATGATGCTCTAACTTGTCAGCCCAAATTTCAATGTGACCTTTATTTTTTAGCAACTACATCTTACTGTACACCAAAAGACTAGTTTCTATTTCTGGTAAAAATGAAAACTAAAGAGAGGCGGAGTGATCTTAAAGTTAATTTGGTTACTGAAGATTATTATTTTTTTAATACACAAAGAAGAATGCTTTAATCTAGGAAAAAATATCATTAATGGAATAGCTGAATATTTCAATGATATTTCTAATTTTATTATGGCTTCTTGGTAGATAATCCCTGCCCTGTTGCATTCAATTGGGCAGAATTTTCGTGTCTCATAAAGCTGTCAAGTTAATCTGAATCATCGATGTTTGACAGGCAAATAAAAATGAAAATTATTGTCCCCAAAATTGGGGATTATAGATCTCCTACAGAAATATACATGTGCGATTTAATAGTGATAATCTTTCAATTTAGATGAGCAGCGTTATCTGCCTTGATAATTTTTAATATCAAGGTCAGGATTTTATCTTCCAGATCAAAAATACTTAAAAAAAATATTACTTGGGGGACACTGTAAAAGTAAAAGTAATGATCTACAGATCTGTTTTTTTTCTTAGAGATATGTAAGTAGAATTATAAACTATGCATTTATAGGTTAAAAATAATCTCTTGAATCTTATTTTCAATCAAATTTTCTAACAAATTCAAACCACTCTGTCTCTCTTAAGGGAATTCATCACTATGGTTATTTCTCCACTCAACCTGTCCTTTTAAATCTCTGAAAAATGGAAAAACAATCTACAACATTAAGAATGTTTACTGAAGCTGTTTCAGGAAGCCTTGGCCTTTAGCTGCAGCTCTCATATGCAGGCCTTGCGACTATTTCATTTTATAACATAACAAGAAAGATATAAAGAAAAGTGGCCGGGCGCGGTGGCTCAAGCCTGTAATCCCAGCACTTTGGGAGGCCGAGACGGGCGGATCACGAGGTCAGGAGATCGAGACCATCCTGGATAACACGGTGAAACCCCGTCTCTACTAAGAAATACAAAAAATTAGCCGGGCGAGGCGGCGGGCGCCTGTAGTCCCAGCTACTCGGGAGGCTGAGGCCGGAGAATGGCGTGAACCCGGGAGGCAGAGCTTGCAGTGAGCTGAGATCCGGCCACTGCACTCCAGCCTGGGCGACAGAGCGAGACTCCGTCTCAAAAAAAAAAAAAAAAAAAAAAAAAAAAAAAAAAAGAAAAGTAATGAGCAAATATTATCAAGTATGCTACACCGTTATTTTAATCAGATGTTGCTAATGGCTTTCACTTTTGTATTTTGATGATCAGATTAAATAGCTTTATACAAAATGTAATTTGAATGATCTGGTATAGGTTCTTATTTCAGTGGGGATTGAAATTCCTGAGCATCTTTTTACTGAACATTTAAAATAATCTCTTTTTAGATGCCAAACTCTGAAATTAAAGGATACATAAGACCAGGTTCTTAAAGCATTGCTTTAATTAATGTTTTTATGATTTGAAAGTATAAATATCAGTGGTAATGAATTGCATTTCATTCCAATCCAGCTCAGGATAATGTTTATATTTTGTAGAAATATGTAAATAGTAGAGGGTTCAATGATAAAATATTCACTATAGACATGTAGAACAGAGAATAAAGGACCTTCAAATATTGCTTCCGGTTTTTCCTATGTTTTAATCATAAAATATATACTAAAATGCAAAATTATGTGTACATATTACATATTGTTACAAAATATAAAATGATCATCATATATAATTTTCAAAACGATCTTTCCAAATAATAGATAACTTTTATACCTATATCTTTTTATCATTTTGAAGACTGCTTTTAAGGATTTTGTCTCATCTGGATCACACATTCATATTTTCTGAAATGAGCATGTACAGTACACCTATTTTGTACATGAGAAATCTGACCCAGGAAGTTATATATATATAATATCACCTAACCAGTGAATGATGGAGCCAGGACTTGAAACAGGTTTCCTGACTCTTAAAAAAGATCCTTTAATGTTTCCACAGAAACCTCAAACTGGTAAACTTGGTTTTAAGGGTATAAGGGTAACATTTGCAGTGCCATAGATCTTGATCTAAATAAACTATCTTAAGAAATTCAATTCAATTTTATTGACAAATTGCCTGCTCTGTACCTGGAAGTTTGCCGTTCCTGGATAAAATACCTGTACATGAAACCTTAGCTCTGATCTCAGAAGCACACAATTGGCAAGATAGGTAAATGCATGATGCAGTATGATGTAGTGAAACAGCCGACAATTAAGGAAAATACAGGAAACTCAGAGGAGAGAAAAGCATTTGCCTCTTCTTGAATTGAGTAGGAAAACATGTGGTCCCTCAAATTTCAAATTTCAATTCAGACATTGTGTACTAAGAGGAGACAGGACCTTGTCAGCTTTCTTCAGCCCTCCATCTTTATAACCTACACAGTGCAAGGAACTCAGTATTATTCACTGGCTATATTAATGTACTTGCACAAATAGTATAATTAATATACTATTATTTATCAATAGTATATAGTACAAACTTCTATTTATTGAGTGCGAGTCATCATGTCAGTTGCTTCATATTATTATCTTTAAATATTACATTATCTTTAATCCATATATTTACATTATCCTTAATCACCAGAATGTTGCCAAAGGATTAGTATGATCTTTATTTTATGGGTGCAATTATCGAGACTTAGAGAGGTTGAAAGGCTTGCCTAATTTCGCATAGCTAATCAGCGAAAGAACTGAGAATCAAAACCAGATTTACTTGGCTCTAAAATCTGTGCTCTTCTCTTGACTGCAACCTGCCTCCTATTTCAGATCTCTTGAAGGTCCCATCTGACTCTGCTTATTTATTAAAGCACCAAAAAGTCTTATTTATAAAATCTATGTCAGAGGAATCCTCTTGTGTATATATTATGGGTCCTCCCCACCTTCCTATCCTAAATATTTTGGGACTATTTTAAATGACTGAATGGCCTCAAGGCTTTTTAGGGGGGATGGAGAGTGGATTTAGAGACAGTTGCTCTGCTTATTCATCACTATTTTAGCTCTGGATTCTCTAATAGAAATAAAGATGCAAGTGTTGCCAGAATTTGTGCCCTTGAAGAATTTACTGGTTTTCACAGTAATTGTATTTTCATAATGTTTTAACAGATTAGGAAATTATCTCCATTGGGCCTGATGAATTACCCTTACTAGCTTGTGGCTTCACATTGGCTCATATTAGAAATGTACTTATGCTTATAATGAATCTTACCAGGACTAGATTAAATTCTAACAAATTATGTAAACAGAAACTAAAGTGCTAATAATTTCTCTTGGGATGAGTTAGAGTGGGAACTGGCTACTCGTCTTAGGCAACTGAGGAATGAGATCTTAATAACTGTGGTTTGGTCATTATGATTTTTACTTTCCATCATATTACTTATTGTTTTGCCTTTTGTTTTGTTTTTCACTTTATTACTTTGGGGCTTTATCTTGTAAAAAACTGTCTTTCTTTTTTCTTTTTTTTTCTTTTCTTTCCTTTTTTCTTTTTTTTGAGGTGGAATTTTGCTCTTTTTGCTCAGGCTGGAGTACAATGGCGCGATCTCGGCTCACTGCAACCTAGGCCTCCCAGGTTCAAGCAATTCTCCTGCCTCAGCCTCCTGAGTAGCTGGAATTACAGGCACCTGCCACCAGTCCTGGCTAATTTTTGTATTTTTAGTAGAGACAGGGTTTCACCATGTTGACCAGATTGGTCTCGAACTCCTGACCTCGTGATCTGGCCGCCTCGGTCTCCTAAAGTGCTGGAATTACAGTCGTGAGCCACTGTGCCCAGTCGTAAAAACTGTCTTTCTACTGTCTTTGAAATTTTTATTTGAAATTTTTTCTAACTTAATTTGAATGTCTGTACATTTATTTTAAATATTCTGCTTTTTTGTAGATGTATTTATTAACTATAAATACATTTTTTTCCAAGTACTGTGTTTATTGGATCGCATAGGTATTAATATGTGGTTCTGGTCATAATTTGGTTCTAAGTAGTATAATTCAAAATTTCAGTTTATTTTTTTTTTTTTATTTTTTTTTTTTGAGACGGAGTCTTGCTCTGTCACCCAGGCTGGAGTGCAGTGGCCGGATCTCAGCTCACTGCAAGCTCCGCCTCCCGGGTTTACGCCATTCTCCTGCCTCAGCCTCCCGAGTAGCTGGGACTACAGGCGCCCGCCACCGCGCCCGGCTAGTTTTTTGTATTTTTAGTAGAGACGGGGTTTCACCGTGTTAGCCAGGATGGTCTCAATCTCCTGACCTCGTGATCCGCCCGCCTCGGCCTCCCAAAGTGCTGGGATTACAGGCTTGAGCCACCGCGCCCGGCCCCAGTTTATTTTTAACTCAATAATTATTTTGAAGCATATTTTGTTATTTTATAATTATATTACATTATGGAGAAATAATGTGTGGATAATTTCTACATTTTGGAAACCATAAATATTTTTTCTTCTGTGCTAAAACATGCTCTCTTTACAAATACTTATGGAGAATTTGAAAAATTTTAACATTATTTTCCATATCTTCAGTTCTCCATATTATTCTGTTAAATGAAGACTTTGATTTTGTATATTTTCTTGTATGAATTTTTAGTTGCTAAGAAAGGCTTGCCAATTGTCCTACAATGACAGTGTTTTTCAAATACATCATTTATGTTGCATATATAATGCTACAGTGTGTGTTAGATAAAGTTCATCATAGTATAATTGTCCTGAAGATTTATAATTTTTAACAATGTGAAATATTTACGTTTATTAAATTTGACCTTTAATTCTATTTTATGTTGCATAACATTGCCAATTTTATTTTTTGTCATTGCCTACCATATTTTGCATATTATTTATTTTCAAAATTTGTGGGTTTTTTTGATACATAGCATATAATTGGATTTTGGTAATGAAATATTTGTCATTTAATAAGGTATTTATCTATACTTATTAAAATTTTGAACATTGCATTTACTTCTGTTATTTTATCTTAATTTGCCATTCACTCCTACGGACTCTTTTAGAACTTGTGTTAAATTGATTTACTCAAGCTTGTGTCTGTTTAAGTCTTCTTGGAATGTTCTGTTTTCTTAACTTCTGTCAGAACATGTATATAGTATTTCTCTACCTTTTTCCTCACTCTCTTCTAGTTGTATTTAAAAGTTCTTTCCCCTTATCTCTCAAATACTGAAACACCTTAGCATTTTGTCCTATATCCATATCTTCTTATTCTGTAATCTAACACTAGACACTTTCATCTAGCACTTGGTTTCAAGATCTGTGTATATTCTGGCATTAAATTCTGGGACTGTATATTCAAATTATCATAAATATGACCAGTTGAATACCCCATAAACACCTCAAATTTGATATATCAAAAGATGGGCTATTTGCATTTGCCTTCCTCAACCCCAATTTTTTTCTCTATTGCTCTTCATCCTAGAGCATGATCACATTCAGTTGCCTAAACCAGAAAATTAAGTGCTATTCTTGATTTCTCACCTTGGTTCACGTTAATTGTACTGATTTCATACATCCTGAATTCATCTACTTATTTACATTCTTACCTCTACTATCTTAGTTCAGTTAGTCTTAAATTCCAGCCTCAATCACTACAGTATATTCAAATGCATCTATTCCCTTATTCTCTGTTGGTTCATCTTCTGTATTATATCTGTAATCACCTTTCTAAAATATGTAAATGTCATATATGTTTTAATAAGTAATATATACATATATATGTATATATGTATATATATGTGTGTGTATGTATATATATAGAGTTGTATTTGTCTGTTTTCACACTGCTAGAAAGATACTACTCAAGACTCAAGATGGGGTAATTTATAAAACCAAGGGGTTTAATTGACTCACAGTTCCACGTGGCTGGGGAGACCTCAGGAAACTTACAATCATGGCGGAAGGTGAAGGGGAAGCAAGGCACGCCTTACATGATGGCAGGTGAGAGAGAGCAAGGAAAAAAGTTTTACACTTTTAAACCATCAGATCTTGTGAGAACTCACTATCACGAAAACACCATGTGGGAGACTGCCTCCATGATTCAATCACCTCCCACCAGGTTCCTCCCTTGACATGTGGGGATCAAAATTCAAGATGAAATTTGACTGGGGACACAGTGCCAAACCATATCAATGGTCATGCCATTCCTTAGCTTAAAATCATTTGATGGTTCCCTATTACCTGTAAGATAAGAGCCAAAGTTTTAGAACACAGCTTAAATATCCCCTCCTCTCTTGGAGCATGCCTACTTCTCTCTAATTTCATCTTCTACCCTTTCCCTTCCCAGCTGTATGCTTCAGCAATCCTTTTACTTTTATTTAAAAGGATCACCTCAGTTAGAATGTTGCTGTCCCTCCTCAGCCTCTCCTGACCAGACAAGTCTGGGTTAGGTTTTAGGTTCTTCTATAGAACAGAAGCTTCTGTGTCCTTCTTCATGGCACTTGTCACATTAAGTTGTGATTAACTAATCACTTGAATTAATCTCCACCTGACTACATGCCTTTTATGAAGACATGCCCATTGTCTGCCATGCTTTCCCTTGTATTCCTAGCACCTTGCATTGTGAGGGCACAACACACAACATGGTGAATGAATGAATTAACTTGTTTCTACAAATTTGTATAAAGACACAAGAGGAGGTGAGAACTTAATGGAAAGATAAATAGCATTTATTTAACACACACCAGTGTGCTAAATGTTTTAAAATGCATTACTTTTTCAATTTTTGAAAATTCAAGACAAATCAAACTAGTGTTAAGAAAGGTTAAGCAAACTTACTTAAGATAGCATAGACAGCAACTAAGAGAGCTAAGATACAAACTCTAAGTTATTCTTTCTTCTGCTCTACAGTATTATTCATTCATGCCAAAAGCTTAGAAAATAATTAAAGGGAAGAAGTAGGAGGCATCATTAATTTCCTTGGCAGAAATCCATTTAAGACTCTTGGAACATCTTATAACAGTGAGTCTGTGATGGTTGTTTTGGTATCTTCACAGTACTAAAAGCTCCCCTATTGCTATTATTCTAGATCCCATGTCAACAACATAAGATTTGTTTTTTTGTTCTATCAGCTATAGTCTTATTATTCAGTATGCTCAACTCAGTTCAGAGATATTTATGAATTTATCACTGAAGGCCATCTGTCCTGGGGTATGTGAACAAACACAGTGACACCTAGAGATAATAAGAGAAAAGGATTGAAAATATTGATTATCATTCTGATAAAATTTCTCAGAATTCTGTGTTACCAAGAAGGAGAGGAGCCCAGCTATCCACTGCTAGTTGCAAATATTATTTGACTAAAGTAAGAGTTTGTTTTCATGACATATTTACTATATCAGGCACTGTTCTGTGTGCTTTACACCTATTAACTCAATTCTACTGACTAGCTAGAAATAATTTATTGCCATTCTTTAGTTTTATTTAGGAATTTGAGACATAGAAAGGTTAAATAAATTACCTATGCTCACATAAATAGTAACAGATTCAAAAACAAGCAGTGTAACTCCAACATCTGTATTATAACCATTATGCAGGGCTTTAGATGTGTTTAAAAAAGTATCTTTTTCCATGCTACTTTGAATGTGAATTTTATTTGTTAGCTCATGTTGCTATTGTTTGTAGTTAAACCCCTTGTTCTAGCCTTTGCTAGGGATCCTTTTATTTACTTGTTTGTCACTAGAAAAGTGATATATTGTATCCTGTATTTCAATTCTATTGGATAATAGCAAGAGGAATTTGTTTATAGGTAAAGAAAGTTGACTTTCTAAGCCTTTCTGTTTTATTTGATGACTTATATGTTTTCATGTTTATATTTCCATAACCAAGACGGCCTTAATGGTCCTCTCACTTTGACTAACTTTACAAAAGCTTTTTCCTGTCTCTGGTGCCCTGACCTCCCTTTTCCTAGAGCATTTATTTTAGAAACCTTGCCATTGTAAATGCCTTTTCTGCTCATTTGAGATGTATATTTTTTAAAAAGTCGTTTGACAGTTCTACATACTAGAAATATATCAAGCATCTAGGAAACATAACTGCAATGCCATCTAAGATAACACCCTTATCTCCCAATCTCTGTGGGAGGGAAGGAGACTAACTGGTAGTCTTCTTGCTCCAAATTGTAAAACCCACCCCCTGTCGTAAATTTTAAGAATTTATTTTTTTCTCTAAAGCCAATTAGCAAGCAAACACAGGCAGCCTGTGAGCTCCCTCTCAGCCCAGCCTTTAAAAATCCTCCTGCCCTTTGTTGCAATGGAATTGAGTTCAAACTTAGTTCTGGCCTCTCTGACCTATTGCAGTAACCTGAAAAAAGTTCTTCCTTGCCTGTTTAACTTTCTAAAGTGCAATTTTGCTTTGACAACTTGTCTGTAGAAAACACATGTTAATATCATGATAAATATGTTGACATCATAGATTGGTCTTTCCCAGGTCTTAATTCTTTATAAATGTTCAAAATTTTAAGACTTTGGTGAAGAAGATCTGGGTTGTAATGTTGACATTTTTTGAAAGAAGAAATTGAGTCTCAAAACACTCTGCTGGGCTCTTGTTTAAGATCAAATGAGAAAGCATGTTCTGGAGAAGAAAGTATATTTCCTCCATTGTGAGTTGTGAGTTCAAGGCATTACATCTTTTTAAGAGGATTGAAAAGGCAAAGATTGGAAAATACACATATATGTAAGCACATTATTGAGAGGTGGGGGCTGGGTAAATTTTAACTATAAGAAGAGTATAAACCAACAGAAGTTAAGAGATAAACATTCAAAAGGGAAACCTAGATTCAAAAGATAAAAAGCACTTATTTAGTCGTATACTTCCTTAGGCAATAACATGATCTACTCACTAGTTTAGTGGGAAGAATCACTGTGAAGATGAGACAGACTATCTGGGGAAATTACTGTTGTTTATAATTGTCTACAGTTATTTAAACATTTTTAATGTAACCAAAAGAGGGAGTGGTATGCTATTCTGACTACTACTTTTGTTTTATTGGAAAATTCTCTAGTGGTTGCCATTGAAGATTGATGGAAATTAAATTTCCCCTTAGTTTGGAAGTTTTTAATTACACTCAATTATTTATCTGGCTTTTTCTTAGGGATCTGTACATTTGTTTTCAAAAACAAAAAGAGCAGTACATACAAGTAGGACACATTCAATTTTTTATTCTGTTAAAAAACCCACAATATTTGCATATTTTTGAAATTGCTTTGTGTGCTCTCCGAAGCAGTGTTAAGCAAATCAGCATATTTATCTAAGGAGAAAATGATATCCTAAAATATTTTGAGAAACCTAACTTGTGAAATAGCTTCTAGTTTTCATGTGTTTCTACATGAAAACAAAACAAAACAAAACAAAAATACACAGAACATAAAAAGACTATCAATTAACTAATCAAGTTAATGACTTCTTTCAGGACACTTGAGTGGATTTCAAATGTGCATTTAAGTATTAAAATTAAACATTGAATATTCTGTGAAGAAAACTTCTATCATTTGAACAGAATGTGAACTAAATTTGGGAGAAAAAGTAACAGAGAATTCAGTCCACCAGATTTGATGAGATATTTTTCATGCATCTGATCTCTGGGGACAAATATTAAACTTTGGTTGTTTTCCCGTAACTATCATCAACCCCAAACATAGAAAGTATTTGGCTTAAGAAAAAATCCAAAAACAGAAATAGTTCTTGTTCAACTTATATTTGTTAAAACTATGTGACATCTCTGATATAGTGAAATATAAATACCATAAGGTGGCTACTTTTAATTAATCATTTTGGTTACTGTTTCTGGAATTGCTAACTCTGAATAGAGAACATAATAAGGGTCAGTTATCTCTTCCATTAACTTTGGTACCATATCATTTGATTTTTAAGCATTCATTCAAAGTAGGCATTTTATATGAAAAAAAATAAACTTTAATTTTGAGATAAGTTCTTTCAGTCCTCCAGGCATTTTGGATGTGGATACTTACTAGAGCTTCCACAACAAAGTTGTACTGAGGAGTGATTCTCTGCCAGAGCCATACCCTGCCTGGAAGGTTAGATCAAAAGCATCAACATCAACAGATTTCTCTTCATGCTCACTCTGTCTGACAGTTTAGATTAGAAATATCTGCCAGCTGTTCCTTTTCCTACCTTTCTTAGTTTTGGTTAGGTGACAGATATAACAGACTTATTAACATTTTTTTCTATAGCTCAGAATCAGCTTTCCAAATATGAAAAAAAAAA
The DNA here is from genome assembly GCF_024542745.1 of Macaca thibetana thibetana. Lineage (NCBI taxonomy): Eukaryota > Metazoa > Chordata > Mammalia > Primates > Cercopithecidae > Macaca > Macaca thibetana. The sequence goes on along the minus strand of NC_065582.1, from coordinate 59,944,950 downwards.
ATTCCTAGCATTTAAAAAGTATCAGGAATTTCAGCACATTACACTTAATTTTTAAAATTATGAGACCTCCCACAAAATTAAACAGAATTATAAACCACTTACTTTTTGGAATAGTAGAGGAGAGAGAAACCACATTACTGTGTTTCTTACTAAAATGCAGAAGAATATAAATATCTCCAGGAAATGAAAATAAACTAAAAGGAAAATACAACTTATGACTACTTTGCAGATAAAATATAACTTGACAGAGGAGGAGGCTGAGAGAAAATAGGAAGAAGCGCCATTTATTGACTGCTTTGAAAGTTATGTTCTGTATAACCTTTGTAATTTCCCTTAATTTCTATGGTCTTTTTTCCCTTTAATTTCTATGGTCTTTTATTTTTAAAGTAAAAATAATACTTGCCTTTCCCGTCTGAAACAATTCAAAGTTAGAATGAAAAACTGTTTGTACTATAAAGCACTATGTAATGTAAAAGATTACTACTTTTTGAACCCACTGATTCTGTAATTTCTAAAATAATTATGAAGATATTCAAAATATTTTCACTCTTTCACATATTTAATATGGATTTTGGAGCTTAGTTGGCTCTAATAGGATATTGACTGGGGGCCGGGAGTGGTGGCTCACGCCTGTAATCCCAGCACTTTAAGAGGCCAAGGTGGACGGATCACTTGTGGTCAGGAGCTCAAGACCAGCCTCGCCAACATGGCAAAAATCCATCTCCACTAAAAATACAAAAAAAAAAAAAGTAGCCAGGCATGGTGGTGTGTGTCCGTAGTTCCAGCTACTCAGGAGGCTGAGGCACAAGAATCACTTGAACATGGGAGGCGGAGGTTGCAGTGAGCCAGGATAAGGCCACTGCACTCCAACCTGGGCGTCAGAGGGAGACTCTGTCAAAATAATGGTAATTATAGTAGCAGTAGTAATAATAATAATAATCTTGGTTGGGAACTATTGGGAGGTTCTAGGTGGCTCTTGCTCATTATAATAGGTCTCTGGTTACATTCATTACTTAACTCACCACCCTTCCTGAATCTTTTTCTTCCTAGTGAAGTTCATTGTAAGCAGTGGCAATATGCCAGACATTAAGGAACATTCTGTGTTTCCAAGCAAATATGTAATAGAGAGATCTGAATTCGGGTCCAGTTAGGCATCAGTAGCAAGGGATGGAGAATGGGGTGGGATAAGTAGGGAAGGAGACAGTGAAATCTTTATGCTGACCTTACAATGAGTTTTGCCTCTTCTCCACAGTGCAAAGCTGACCTTTGCAATTGACTCTAGCATAGAGCTGCATTTGAGAAAAACTGTGTTTGGATAACAGCATGTGCTTTCTAGTTGTTACCTATTCTAGAATGTGCCTGAATGATCTCTGTAAGATTATAATTAAGTTTTCATTCAGAAGGCATGCCCAAGCTGAATCCCTCATTTCTCTAAACCTTGAGTTGGAAGGTCTCTTTGTGGGAGTGCTCTTTTGGTTGTGGGTATGAATAGTAGCCTGAAGTCTCTCTGGCAGGTTGAAACAAACCTCTCTTGAGAATACAAGGAGGTCTAGGCACTGTGTCAGGAACGTAGACAAGTGTAAGGAGTCAGGCAAGTTGCTAATCTGCCACCAATAACTATGACTGCCTGGGGAGTTCCGCCTCTTTACCTCTGTCCTCATCTCAACTAGGCAGTACATACCTTCAAACTAGAAAGGCAAAGCCACTAGGTGCTTAGAAGAGGGCAGTGAGGCAAGGGGAAGTCCTATAAGAGGAGTGGTTGAATCCTGTTGGATCATTCCATCTTCCACTCTATTATTTCTAGCCTGAATCACATAGACATGGTGTGTTGTGGTGAGAGCAGCCAGGTGGAGATGACCCCATTTCCTCTAAGGGGACTTGATTGTTCACTTTCCAGAAGCACAACAAGCAACTCTTTTCTCAGGAAGGGAAGCCATTGCAAATTTGGGGAACAATAATCCCTTAGTCTTCAGGGAACTTCTCTATAGAAGGTCTCTCATTTAGATGATATTCTAAAGGCCTGGGACAATAATCCAGAAAGACAATTTCAATCATCTTAATGATCCCTAAATTATTTCAATTATCTAACCAATCCTTCAAATAAGACAGTGCTTCAAGAAGGCACAGTCACATTAATCAGACATCCTAGAATGACAGCATTAGAAGAGACTTTAGTCAAAATTGATCTAAAGCAAATAATTCCTTAAAATAGCAACGTTGGTAAAACATTATCTATGCTTAAAGCCCCACACCAGCAGGCAGTGCACATATTCACAGGCATTTTGATGTAGGAGAAAGCACTTGGCTTTGGAGGCAAAAGATACTTTGGGTCCCGGCTCTGTGCTTTACTATGTGAATGTAGGCTAGTTATTTTATCTTTAACTTCCTGATATATTTACAATGGAAGAGAAAATGGTATCTTTTTCATTTTGCTCATCTGAGCATGAGGTGAGACAATGTGAATAAAGCATCAAAGAACATGCTTAACAATTGGTATTTTTCTTCCCAGTCTTTTCATGGTTATAATCTGCCTTCTGCCTTTAAGTACTGCCACAAACCATGTGACCTCAAGAAAAGTACTTAACCTCTCTGGGCCTAAACTTCTTCGAAAGTAAAATGAGATCCTCAGGTTGATTGATTCAAACGTCCCTCCAAGGACGTTTTTTACTAAAATATGAAACATCATGGTGGATTTCTGAAGACATTACCTTCGCTTTTGTTCCCTTATAGCCAGCTGTTATCATAGGCTCGGCTGGGCTAGACATAATTACTTTTCCCCTATGGAGTCAAGAAACAAACTAAATGGCAGTGTCCTTGAATAATTTATTTGACTCCTAGAATTAGTACATTATCATTGTTGCTATGGAAGAAGTAATTTACATTTTGAAAGGGTATTTTACTTCTTTTATCTCTGAATGTATTTTAATCCTTTTACTACTTGGAAGATGTGACTCCATTATTTAATGTCAATACTCCCCATATCCCATTATTTGGGTGGGGTCAGTTATCATCTGCTATGTCTGATGAGGTTAATGCACTGGGACTCTGAGCGCCTACATTCAGTTAATGAATTTGAAGCAGAGTCTCTGGAGTGTGCACACTGTGAGTACCTTATCAGTCCTTAAGGTTTTGTTTGCTTTTTGGTAGTGTGATCTGTAGAATAATAGTTTATGTATATACACTGGTTAATCCTGAAAAGTAGGTGTTGGATTTGGGAATGTGTAGTTCTGTGGAGGGAATATATATTCTGTGATCAGACATAGATTCAAATCTAGACTTCATCATTTATTTTCGCACAACCCTGGCTAGGCACTTTATGAATCTGAATTCCTTTTTTTTTTTAAATGAATTTCAAAATAAAGACACCTATAAAATAAAGACACTATTGACCTTCAAGTTGATTGTGATATTACATGAGAAATTATTTGTCAAAATACCTTTTAAATACATCTCTATACCAGTGCAATGCCTTATTTTGATTAGTGAGATTACTATCTATCAATTCCAGGAGACATTAGCTTGGAGACAGTTATAGGCAAGAGAAGCTGAATAAGATTTGTATCTTATAGGAGAACTACTGAAGAAGAACAGCAGTAGCTGGAAGTTTGTTAGAATAAGTGACCTGAAGTTTGTGTTATCATCACACTAAAAAAGGCACAATATAGGATGAAAGGCAGTGAAAGCCCCAGAAGCAGCCATGAGATTCCTTTTCAGTCTTCTGACTACCTGATGATAGTAAATATGGGCAGTCAAGGCAGTTCTTTTGGTTCTTCTCACCCCAGAAACATGGTAGGATTGTACATCTCTGCTACTTTGAAATTAGATGAGGTCTTGTGACTTGCTTTAGCCAATAAGGTGTGCACAATTATGACTTGCATTCATAACCAGATGGCAGCCATTCCCTTGGCCAAATGCTCACCATCCACGAGGGCAATACAGATCAGAGGCCGCAGCCGACCAGTGAAAGCCATGAAAAATAAGCACGGTGTTAATGTGTGTTGCCTTAAAACATTTTATGTTTTTTGTTTTGTTTTGTTTTGTTAGTTCAACGTAAATTAGACTCTCCTGATACATAGAATAAGTTAAGTCAAGTGACTGTTTCAGAGGTTTATGAGAATATGCTTTTTCAATGGAGAAGCCAGAAGCAAGAGTTGGAGTGGATCTTAACATGGGGGAGTTTCTGGAGAGTGTGAGTGTGAGAGAATTGTGCTATTCAGAGAAAGGGCTAGTCAAAGGACCTGTGCTATGCTGTATCAAGCAGCTAGAAGTCAGAGGCCCAGATTCTGCCCAGTGGCTGCTCCTATTTTTATTATCCTATCTCTATCTCATTACAGTTTGTACAGGGTGGGTCATTACATATGTTAATATGCTTAAGAACTTTGTAATTCTCTTAAGACCTCATTTGCTGTATAGCTAGGATTATATTAAGAAAGACAGCAGCCATGTTTAGGTGTTTTCACGTTGGTTAGACAAAGAAGATCATAGTAGCAATGCATGCAAGGGAAAAAGTGGTAGCTTTCACTGATGATCTTACCCACACACCTCAAGACTTTTCTAGTCTATGTAATCTTAGTCTCACTGCCTCTCCAATCTCATTTCATGCTTTCTCCTGTTTTCATTTTATTTATCTCAGTGAACTCCAGCTTCTTCTTCTTCTAATATCAGTTCAACTGCCACCTTTCAGGTGCCTTCCTTGGCCCTCCTGAGTATCTGAAATAATCTTGTTACTCTCATAATTTTATGCACCCTCAGTTTGCAGCACTTATCATGATTGTTATTTCTACATTTAGTTTTGTAATTTTCTGATTAGAGACTATCTCTCTCATTAAGTCTATAAACTACATGAGGGAAGAAGGGTTTAATCTGTATTCAATCACCTTTGTATATTTAGACAATAGCACAGTGCCTAACACATGATAGCACTCAGCAGGTATTTGTTAAGTGAATAATCAATTAAAGTCACTATGGTGGTCATCTAACATACTCATCTCTTTGACCACTCAGAACCCTGTGAGATAGGTAGCTATGTCTTCATTTTCAAAATGAGGATTGGTTAACATATTTGCTCCAAATCATACTTATAGATGGTGAAACCAGATTTTGAATCATGTTTATCTGACTTCAAAGGCTGTGGTCTTTCCATTACATGCCTCTGCCTCACCAGAGACTACAGAAATGCTTTAATTTTGAGGGAGTTAATAATGCATGGGACCTGAACTGAATATAATTTTATGCTGTTCTGCACTAGAAGAATTTTTTATTATCCAGCTGTAGCTTTGTGCCTTCATCTCTTATCAAGAAGAGGTAATTATCTTCATTAAAAGGCAACCCCTTCTCTCCCATATAACTTTGATGTAGTGGGTAAAACACTATTTTCTTTACTCCTTGCTCCCTATGAACTACTATCTTCAAAAGCTGTCGAAGTTTGCAAGCAGATGGCCAACTATTATTCACTCCTTAAGTTCCTCTGCAGCAATGCATCATCAGGTCCATCAGCAAATAGTAACATATGAAAACATATTGTCTCATCTTTAGTATCTCCAAATGTCACTTTAACATTTGTTATTCCACTCTGGTTCCTAATTAAAGAAAGCTCATTTCCAATTCCCCTGACTGATATCTACCATTTCAATAATGCCCTTTATGTTTGTCCTAGAATATTCATCATTGTCTTGTTAACACAGTTGTTTTCAAATAAAATGGTAACTAACAGAGCCCTTTCCTGACTTTTAAAAAGTCTTTGATTATTTATTTCTATTTGACATCCTCTTCTGTCTTAGGCTATGATTCCACCCTGGACTCATACACAGTGACATCTGCCACCTGAAACTTGACGGGCATTTTTACCTTTTTAAGCTCTTTATCACACTTATCCCTCTCCTGCTGCTGCTAGCCTGAGTGGTATCTTTTCTGCAGCTCCCACTCACTGTCCCCTTTTCCATCTTTCTTCTCCAGGCTGTTTATCTCACACCCTCAGTCTGCCCCACTCTTTGCTCAGGTTCGCTGAGGTCTAATATCTCTCATGTCATTCATTTCCCTCTCATATTCATTGAGCTTCTTAAGAAGATCAGTTCGTTTCTGTGATTTAATATCTAGTTCTTAATTTTATACCTAAAAGATAATACTCAAAGAAAATCATTCTTACCTTCTCTGCTCTGTGTTTGAAAGGCATTTGATCCTATCAGTGACGTTGATTTGCATTTTGAATTTGTTGCCATTTAAAATAAATTAAAATTTTGTCTTAGCTTATAATCAGATTACAGGAGCAGCACGAATCCACCTGACTTTAGAAATCTGGAGAGAGCCATTCGCTTGTATAATAGGTCAACTCAAATATCACTTTGAATGTATATTGTAAGGCTGGTACTGGGATTTCTGTGATAATAACTCTGCTTCTAAAAATTAAAGGATTTGAGCATGAGAGAAGTTTCTTTCATAGGAACATTAAGTGATAGGGAGTATGTAGCTTTTAAAAAACAGTCTTAATGGCAAGAAGTAGGATGTATTTGCTTTGAATGAGCTGCTCAGAAAACAAGATGGATGTTGGAGTGACTCTAATGGAGGTGAACCCCTAGCACCAGGGGGCCGGCCCATCTTCTTGCTCACACAGGCTTGGGTTGTTTATAACTGATGAAGTCACAATATGGGACATTCAAACATCTGATAATATCCTTTTAAAATGACAGAAATAAACCTAATTGAATTGCCATATCAAAGTTAAGTTTCTTAACTAGGCATGAAACCCTGATGAATAATGGATTCAAATTAGGGTTAGTGAGAATAAGGAAATTAACCTAAATATATTTTGCACATCATTTCAATGCAAACTTTTATTTGCAATTGCATTTTAAGGGAAAATAAGTATATTTGCTAAAGACATTTGTAAAATAGAAGGCACAAATCAAATCAAGTCTAGTTAAATATCACTCTGGTTAATGCATATTTGGCTGAATAATATTTTTAAAAATTTTAAGTTTAAAGTAATAATATACTTAATTATACTCTAGACTATATTAACAAAAGCACATTATCCCACTTTTTTTTGTACTGGTTAACACAAGGTAAAATTCCATCAGAAATACAAATCAAATGTAAACTTGACATTACAAAATTGGACGGTGATGAAATAGAGAACACGAAGAAAAATGACCAAGATGGTATAGCATTTGGAATGGATGTTCTGACTATTTATTAATTCATGTAGATACATTCATTGGGCTCCCTGGAAGATACTAGTGATGCAATAAGAAATATGACAAACATGGCCCCAACCTCATAGAAGAAATGAAAAGACTGTTGAAAATCATAATGAGGTGATTAATGTTACGGGAAAAGCAGAAAAAATAGGAGAACATATAGAAGGTGCCTAATCAAGTTTAGGAATCAGAGTAGGGTGTGTGGAAGAAACACAGAGTGAGAAAAGAGGCATAATTTATTCTCTTCAGAAAGCTTAGTGAATCACGGAAAGTATAGTGTCTTGAGAAATTGAGAGCAAATCGGGAAGTTTGGTGAGTAATTTCAAGGGAGAAGAGTAGGAAAGACAAAACAGAAACAATAGTGGAGCCAGATACTGAGAGTTCTATTAGCCAGGCATTGAAGTTTCCATTTAATCCTAGGAACAAATGTTACAGCATCTTGGTATTACACAGCTCCAGTAGGTGATCAACACTGTGGTCTCTCTATTGTTAATAACAGCCTACAGAGTTGTGTAGCGCATAACCTGTGCAACTGTCTACATTCATCCCAAATGGGAAGTCCTTTCATATCTGCAAATGGAAGAGTGATATAACTTTGGGGGGTTATAACTATATAAGAACACTCTAGCTGCTATGCAAAACATAGATTGTTTGTCATATATATATGTATATATACACACACATTCATTCATTCACTCATAAACAAGTGTTTATTATATACATGCATTATGAGCCAGGAACTCCCCTACTTATTGTAGGATTCAGCAGTTAGTAAGATTGTCAAGGTCTCCATAATTATGGAGCTTGTATTCTGGTATGGGGGAAATAGAAAAAAATAATTTATCACTAAACAAAATAGTTTCAAATGCTAGCTGTTATGTAGAAAAGGAAATAATACATATATGTAGATTTGAAGATTCAAAGGAGTTATCCACGTGAAGATCTGGAGGCACAGGACATTAGAAACAGCAAGCATGAAGGCCTAAGCAGGAATATTCTGGATCAAGGAACAAAAAGGTGAGAGTGTCTGGAGCACAGTATGTCAAGGAAAGTGGAGCAAAAGGAATTCAAAGAGGCAGTCTGAGGTCTAATCAAATAAGTCTTTGTAGTGGTGGTTGAAAGAGTCAGATGTGTGGATATATACAAGAGAAAACAAATTGAAAGCAGAATAAATATGGTCGAAATACATGGTGGTAATTCCATTTAAAGGGGACTTAAAACTAATTCTATATTGCTGCTGTCAACCAAATTAGGTGAATTGGGTGGTTGTTTAAAAAAGGAAGATTTTGTTTCCACAAACCGTCCATGAACAGAGCTGCCTGTCACTTGAGATATTTATGCAGAGTCAGTGCAAGGAAATTCTGCTCTGTGCGAAAGGTTCCCTGTGCCAAAAGTAGACAATTTGCCTCTAACACCACTTCCCACTACAAATATTTTTAGTTCATTTAGAGAAAATAAGGTTCATAAAGATTTCCTAAATTCAATATCAGAATCTTTTTGGACCATGGTCATTGACATTTGTAATTTCAGTGTACACAGGAAGAGTTGAGGAGACCAACTCTCTGTTGTTCTGAATCCCTACTGAATTTCCACATTTTTTTTTAACATGTGGGTTTTAGGCTCTACTTTATGATTGCTTTCATGTGACATAAATCTATCTTGCTATTAGTCACAGACAGAAAAATGTAGCATTTTCCTACAAAAAAATACTAGTTTAAAATAAATAGGATAATCAGGCTTTAGAAAGGAAAATCAAAATGTTCATATTCTTAAACAAAAGCACTGACACTTCTTTTTTCCTTTTCTATTTTTTTTTAAGCTCACATATTTTTTGATCTGCTTTTTCAGATCATATGTGTGGTCTTCACATCTGTGTATATGTTCAAGAGTGGGCATCTTAATCTTTCTAAGATTACATTTATTATATAGCTAGTAGTACATTGTTTAGTCAAAGAGTTAGAAAGAAGTTATGCTTGGGTGTCATATGTTTGGTTATGTTAAGAAATGGTTACAAAGGAAAGAGGATGAGCTCACTGAGCGTCTCCTTATGGACATACTTCAGCACCTTCCATCCATCTTTAGAATAAAGACGTTAGTTTTTCTCTTGGCTTGCATAATCCCACCTGTTCTTGATCCTGTGGCCTCTCTAGCATCTTCTCACAAAAAGCATGCAAGCATCAATTCTAAATTAGTTGTACTTCTTCTTTTCTTAAAGCCTTCATACTAATATATTTAAGGGTTTTTTTTTTTTTTTTTTTTTTTTTTTTTTTTGCATGGGGTTTCTGAAATATAAAGATTGTAACATTTAAATATCTTCATCTAACTTTCTGTCTCAGTACAGCAGATAATGAAAGTAAACACAGGTAGGTTCCCTTTGAAGATTTTAAAAGGGTCATGTGTCAATGCTTTAATATGGTGCTGTGAAAAGTTACAGGTTTTACACTTAAAAATATTATCTTACAGAGAAAACACTACATTTTGATGTGATGCAAAAATAATTCCTTTAGAAGGAGTGGATGCCTTAAAAATTTTGTGGACAGCAGAATTTCTTTAGGACTGATGGATTGCTTTTAATCATCTTAGTTTTCTGCATTTGTGACTCCTGCTGCTCCATTTTTTAGAATTCATTTAGTTTTACATTAGCCTGTGTTCATTTAGTACAAGATAAGGATAACATTCTTTTGCCAGATCATCAACTTTTAAAGGATTCATCTTCACTAATAAAACGAAGTAGAAGATTGTGTCAATTAGTCAAATAATTGGAGCAAAACCTGAACGTTTCTCTGCATTTTTCCTTCAGCTTTTTAAAGATATAATTGACAAATAAAAATTATATGTATTTAAAGTGTACAACGTGATGGTTTGCTATATGTATGCGTTGTTGAAATGATCACCACAATCAAGCTAATTAACATCCATGTTTTTAGTTGCCCTGCAGTATCACATTACAAATGTAAACAATTGGCTACTCTGCCTATGGGCTAACCTGCTCTGTCTATGGAACAGCCAATTTCCAATACTCTGTTGCTCTAATAAACTGACTTTGCTTTCATTTAAGGAAAAAAAAAAAGAAAAAGAAATGTAAATGAGGGGCTCATAGCTTTGTTAAAGTACATTTTGCATTTCCTTTTACTGGTTGACAGTGGTCAGGAGAACTTCGCTATACCTCAATCCAATAATCTGTAAATCTTACAAAGTTAATCTTGTGCATTTAACTATTCTAAGGGAACTCTCTGGTTTAAAACATTAAAGCAAAAACAAAAAACAAAATCTGAAACACTAACGGAAAAAAAACAATTGAACCTAATCCTTTTATAGGTATAATCAATGACTAATTTGTGCAATTTAAAAATTTACTTTGAAATATTTCTATCTTGACATTTAGATTTTAGTTTTTTATGTTTTCTTAAAGTAGCACAGATTCCATTGCTGTTTTAGCTCTATGTACTATCATCTATACATTTTATTTCCTCTTTTGGTTGTTTTGAATTTCTTTGACTGTAGAATAAAAGAGGGCAGGGTCAAAACCTTTTGTATAATACGCAGCATGATGATATGAATCAATTATGGATAGCAGCTATAAATACTTTTTCATTTCCTTGAACAGTTGGGGCTTGGATATAATCTTCACTGTCCTTGAAAAAGAGTTTTCAAATGGATTTTCTTCCCTATAAAGTGAATATGATTCTGTATTTGCCTATAAAACTCTTTGTGCAAAATTTCAGCTTTAAAAAATTAAATCTGAAAGTTGCATAGATTCTTGCTCCCTGTGCTAAAATTACGTTAGAAATGAAAAGTGCCTGAAAACAGATAATACAATGCAAATTGGTCTTTGCATGTCATTAACCTGACAGCTATGATGTGCCTTGCTCAATTTCAGTATTTAATAAGTGTCCAATTTTTAAAGTATGAATAAAAATTAGAAACAATAACAAGTAAGTTACTTTCCAATAAATAGACATGTCCTCACTGATTTAAGAATAGTAATTGGGTGTAGCACATTAACTAAGTGGCCTAGAGCAATTTTGTAATAATCTTCTAAGCGCTTAGGGGAAAAAAAAAATCAACATTTTATTACTCTTAACACACTGCAGTTACTGCTTCTCTTAATTCATTTTAGTGAGCTGTCAATAAATTTCACTCCATTAGATGCTGAATTTAATTAGCTCCAGGGTCACAATTTATGTGATTTCTAAATTGTGTGCTATTTACAATGTCTAGTAAATGTTACCTGTGGCAACATAAATATATTTAATCTATAGTCTGTAGTAGACAATTATTTTTCATTCCCTGGATATTACACGTTCAAAACTGCTGTTTCTGATTACTCTCTGAGCTCTTTGACTATGTTGTATGGAATAGGACCAGCTACATAATTTGTGGTTCCTAATGCAAAATGAAAACACAAGTCCCCGGTTAAAAGTTACTAAGAATTTTTAAGATGGGAACAGTAGAATCGGAGCAGGGACCTTTTAAAGAGAGGCACCCTATGTGACTGCACAGGTCACACACACCCATGAACTCAGCCTGGTGTATGAGTATAGCATATTTTGAACAAAAATAACATCTAATGTGTATAAATTGTATTCTTGGTAAATATTATGCCTGGGTAAATATGGATAACTAGAGATCAGTTCACTATGTATAAAGACAGAAACTGTGATCTCTTCAACTTTCAGCAAAAGTGACTTAGGTTTATGATGTAAACCAAATGTTCTTAGAAAAAGATACATTATCCTTTGATCAAGTGTTTGATCCGAAAATCTATATCGAATATAAGTAGATGCCAACACCAGGCATTGTTTTAAAATTTGAACATCTTATTCTAAATCAAGATCCTATTTAAGATAACTGAGTGTTTCTTTGAAGTTGTCATGTGGTATAAAATGCTGGTAGTCGACTCCCTCTCCATTCTTCTGTCCTTTTTTGGTAACAGAATACTGGCAGGGTGCTATGCTCAAAAGCTACATTTACACTGTCTACATTTACTTGAAGAGACCTGTGACCAACACACTTTAAGTAAAACTCTTTTGTTACTCCCTTTCTTCCTGTCTGTCACAACTGTGAAGGCTGAAGCTTCAGCAGTTATCTTTGAACCACGGGGCAACCTTGAGGATGATAGACGTATACAACTTATGGTGGAACAGACAGACAAAATAAGCCTACGTCACTGATGACTTTGAAAAGATTTTAAGCTAGCCCTGGATTGCCATTATAAATGAGCAACCCCTTACTTTATTTCAATCTTTGAAATCCTATTTATTAGTTGAAGCACAACTTTGACTGATACCAGAGATAACGTTCCCCCCCCCTTTTTTTTAATGTGTTTTACTGGATCCTGCTATTGTTGTGGTAATAACAGATAAATATAGAGCATCTCTATATGATAACATAAATAGAGAAAAGTTATTTAAAATAAAATAAACATAACTTCACTTCATTTTGTTACAATAGCTTTCAAAATCGGGCCAATTGTTTCCTTTACTTGTTCTCTAAAAGTAATTAGAGTTTTCAGTTTGTTTTGTATTTGTTTTTTTCTTTTTGTGCTTGTTTGTCTTATTTTCTTGGTTTCTTTTAACCTGTTACAAATTACCTTAAGGTTTATTCATTCATTTAAGCAGAGACCCAAACAGATGACATGAAAACAAATAAGATACAACATCATACCTTAAATGACTCAGAGCTTAATGAGAGATTAAATGTGTAAAATATAATTTGAAATACAACTTGGTAAGACCTACAATAGAAGGAAAAAATAATATAGGTTTCCAGTTCCACTAAAACAAATGGCTGCTTTCCTTCCTAGAAAAATTAGGAGGGCTAGCAAACATCCAACCTTGATGATTTCTAGAATCTGATGCCTCTTAGACCCATTGCTAAATAAATAAAACTTTGTTCTTTGACTTTTTCTACTTTTATGAATAAGAAATGTCATATTGACTTTACAAATTATTCTCTGCACCCATGTAGAATCTAAGGATGTGATTTAGATTTTTAAAATTTAGTTTTACATTAAAAAATATAGTATTGGTTTATTTCAAGAAATAGAGCAGGGTTCATGAATTTCCTTTAGGTAACATGTTTCCTTCTGTTAAATCTATATATTATACCTGACAGAGGTGGCATTAACTTTTAAGGCACTATTACTTAGGTAGTATTTGGTTACACTCTAAATTTCTTCCTCAGTGTTTCTGCCATTCATTCATTTTCAATATTTTAGTGGAGTTTTGTCCAGCCGAGATAATATATTTCTTTCTCAACAGGATTCTGTAGTAGACTGCTGAAAAGTATAATTTCACATATGTATGATAAAAAAAAAAAAAAAAAAAGGAAAGCAAAGCTGCACTTGATAAGAGACCAGACTAGTGCAGGCTTCAAAATAGATAGAGGATATAGTCTTTATCAGTAGATAAAGCTTCAACAACTACTACCTTTTCACTTTAAAAAAAGAAGAAATTCACAATTTTAAAACACTTCTAGATACATGAAATATCTAAAAGTAAGTCAAATAATGTGACCTAGTCAAACTTCAAACTCAAAAACATAGTAGACAAACTAAAATAATAAATACATTTTAACCTATACTTTGAACACCTAAGGTGTTATAAAAACATTTTTTTGATTATATAATTGCTATACATATATATACACAAACATATATGCACACACGGTAGAAAACTTGGAAAACACAATACAACACAAGAAAGACAATTAAAAACAAAGATCACTTATCTTTCTATAATCAGAAATAAAATTCTATGGATAAGCTGCCATTTTTAATGGATCAATGTCAATAAATCTTTATAAATACACACAAACATGCACATACAACACTGTGGTCTAATTCCATATAGCTTAACACTAACAAAAATTGTATAAGTTAGTGTTTTATAACCCTTTCGGAAAGTTCTGGGAACAAATGGGAAACATGCAATCTGAACATGTATTCTTCCCCCTCCACCTCTAATCCCAGCCTCAATCAACCTACTTCCCCTGAGTCTTATGTTAGTTTGTGCCTTTTGTCAATGAGTATAGGCAAGTGAGGCCTAGATTTTGTTGGAGTTACATAAAGAGGGCTAGCAATTGAAAGCCTTAAGGCAGATATGGAAGATGGAGTATCCTGGGAAGTTATAGGTTCTCAGAGAATTGTAGAAATTGTAGTGCCATGAACTTGTCTGAATATACTGGTTTCTTTGAGCACAAAGTCAATGAACAGTTGGGCCAAGCTTCACCAGACCCAAGGCAGGTATAATTTAGGGAAATGAGAGAGACTTCTTTGGGAGTCTCAGCAAAGCCTGGCAACCTGTCTTTTTACTTGTCCATGGCCCATAAGGGATGAGATTTGCTTTGTCTCCAGCCCCTGTAAGACTATGTTGCTTGGGAAAAACAGCTAGACCTAAGCCCTATGAGCTCAGTTGGATGAGTTACAACCCATCTAAACCAGCCAGTTCTCCAAGAGAGTGATCAATCTGAACAGGATGATACTTATTCAATAGAACATGGCTGTTGCATGAGTTAGCCACTTGAATAAAACATAATTACAGAAGCTCACAAGAAAAATAAATTCCCACACCGAAAACAAAATAAAATGAATAAATGAGATTTGGTAGCTAAGTAATTTAATAAGTGATCTAAAGATAAGATGTTCACCTAAGATCTGAATTGATGATCTCTAGATTTAAGTGCAAGAAATGACTCAAAGACCAAGGCAAATTATATAGAGATATAAATCATGAGAAAAAGGAAAAATGCATAGAAGATATATCCTGGTGAACTAACAGGTGATTAACATAGTTCCAGAAAAAAAAGTTAATACATGTTAGAAGTGATAAGTAAAGAAATGATAGAAGAAAGTTTTCTTGTGATAGAGATCTGAGACTCATTGATTAAGTATCTTTATCAACTTTCAGACTTGACAAGAGAAACAGAATATACTTGGATATATCCTACAAAATTTGTTGTATACTCATGAAAAAGAAAAATTTTGAGCTTCTAGGCAAATAGGAAAAATAACTTAGATAGATACCAGACTTTTAATTTGCAATCATGGGCAGTAGAATACTAAGAGCACTTATTAACTGATGAACAGAAAGGTTTACAGTCCAAAAATCCCTATATGCTAACTTGCCAGAGGAAGAAAAAAGATATTAAGAATCCAAAAAATATATCATTTATATAGCTCCTATGAAGAAAACAAGGAAGAGGCTTTGTGCCAACTAACAATATGTGAACTAGAGCAAGGCCTTAAGACGGAAGAAGAGAGAAAATGGGGTGAGTAACCTTTCTGTCTCCTGCCTTCTATAATAATTGATGCTAAATAAATGGGATTCAGTAAGAATATGCAATATCCATCTCAATATCTGTTATAAGAATCTTGTAGAAAAAGGGATATACAGTAAGAGAACTTCCAATAATAACACTTGCCTAACAGTAGTAAACAATTTCACCAAATCTATGCAGTGGGGATATGCGGGGAGGGGGGTAATAATATTCTACCCCATATTTTTATTCTTTCTCGGGGTGAGATTGAGAAAAAGGCAGAAGAGAGATGAGGTAAAAATAGTCTAAAGTTTTGTCTTAATGTGGTGAGAAGGAAAAAAAAGCTTGATGAGCAAAACAATCTATGTTGTTGGGAGAAATTATGGGTATTTTTTATTCAATGAATTATAAAATTATTTTAATTTGTCTTTTATTTGTTATATATTTTTTACTGTTTAATTATATGGCCAGGGAGAAATAACTTTAAAAATTAGGTTAGAATTTAATACTTAGGGAAAAATGGGAATAATAATAAAATAATAAAAGTGGTAATGTAAAAGAAATTAAAAGAAAAAAGAAAACACAGTAATGTAAAAGAAAACACAAAATGATGATGCAAAGAAATATTCAAGTAGATATAAATATGCTTCAATGTATGAAACAATTTTATTACACTTTAAAGATTTCAAATTTCTGAAATACTTTATCAAGTATTTTTTCCTATAATCTGAAAGCTAATAACAGCATTTTTGAAATTATTACAAAATCATAAAATAATATACCTTAAAGGATATTATAAAATATTTTAATGGTTTACCATTAAATATATTTCTGTGTACATAAATATTAATGATTCTATTACATAATCTTGGTTTCTGGACTGCAATTATCTAAGATGATTGGTTTCTTAGCACTAAAAAGATATAAATGCCTTGATCCTGGACCACAGAGAAAATTCCCTGTTAATTAAACATGCTGTTTAATTAAAAAGTCAACAGCAGTTTAATCTTATGAATACATATGATAAAAACAAAATAAATCTTTATTTAAGTTACTTTACTGAAGGTATATTTGTTTGGCAAAGATAAAAGCACAATATAAAATTATTCTTTATAATAAATAAAAATAAATAATTTTACTTTTTTCTTTTTTAAAAAAAGTTATCTTAAAGTTCAGTAGTAGGAGCCAGGTGCAGTGACTCACGCCTGTAATCCCAGCACTTTGGGAGGCTGAAGCAGGCGGATCATGAGGTCAGGAGATCGAGACCATCCTGGACAACATGGTGAAACCCCATCTCTACTAAAAATGCAAAAATTAACAGGGCATGGTGGCGTGCCCCTGTAGTCCCAGCTACTCGGGAGGTTGACACAGGAGAATCGCTTCAACCCAGGAGCTGGAGGTTGCAGTGAACCAAGATTGTGCCACTACATTCCAGCCTGGAGACATAGAGAGACTCTGTCTCGAAACAAAACAAAACAAAGAAACAAACAAACAAAAACAAAGTTCAAGAGTAGGTTAAATTTGCACCTATTTATAATTTCAAAATCGATTTCTATAAACTTACAGATACTTGAATATAAAAATAGGACACAGTATGACTTGTTCTTGTACACAGAGCTCAAGTGGTAAAACTTTGAAAATCTGTTGGAAAATATTTCCTTTGATACTAATTTTAACCTGTATTCTAAAAAGGTTTAATGGAAGAATAAATTAAAATAAAATAAAAAATATGTTATGAAAGGCATAGAAACTACAAAAGCAAAATTCTCAATTCAGTCATAATGTTTTAATACCTAAAGTTCTATTCTGAGTTAAGAGCTCCAGATTCTAGAGAAATCTAAAGGATCTTCATAGGATCATATTATCTGGGATTTGTTTTCTTTAAATCGGATAAAAAGCATGATTGAAAAGCTTGTGAATTATAACAATGTCATCTTATATTGGTTTATACCTTTGTTATTTATAGAACATTTTTACATATAAATTTCCCTTTCATAGTAATCTTATCAAATAAGGTTAAAAATTAGCAACCCCATATTACAAGGAGAAAAGCTGAAGAGTGGAGGCTTATCATCTGCCACCATTATACATCCAATGACAGAATCAGGACCCAGAACCAAGTGTTAGAAATTTCTGTTGAGTCTGAAATACACATCACATTGTAATACACATCAATGTGACTTTATCTTGAATAGGAACGAAAAGATCAAGTATTTTTCTATCTGCTCACATTAATATACTTTTTATTCAGATTGTATGCAAACACATTTTTAAATGTTTATCTCTCATTTTAAAAATTGCTTATTTATTAAAATCTTTCTACATATTTTGTTATTTCAACACACGCTTTACAGAGTTCAAGACTAATAAGACATTTACAAGACTATAAGAACACTTTGTTGGTTACATGAATTTTTTAAAGTGAAGGAACAGCTTATAAATCACAAGTTTATCAAAAAACAGAGATAAATTGTAAGTACAAACGATTTAGCATGATAAACAAATAGAAGGAAAGTGAAAACACTCTAGGAAGCATACACAATATCATAATGTCTTTCTTGAAATATTTATGATATTTTCCTATATTTCAATCCTGAAGGAGAATTACTCATGTCATTATTTTATAAATAACAACTACATGCTAAAATTACCAATGTATCAAATATTTTGCTGAAATTCTGCACATAAAAATAATGGTTTCTGGGCCGGGCACGGTGGTCACGCCTGTAATCCCAGCACTTTGGGAGGCTGAGGCAGGCGGATCACAAGATTAGGAGATCGAGACCATCCTGGCCAACATGTTGAAACCCTGTCTCTACTAAAAATACAAAAATTAGCTGGGCGTGGTGGTGCGCACCTGTAATCCCAACTACTCAGGAGGCTGAGGCAGGAGAACCGCCTGAACTTGGGAGGCAGAGGTTGTAGTGAGCCAAGAGCACGCCACTGCATTCCAGCCTGACAATAGAGCGAGACTCCGTCTCAAACAAACAAACAAACAAACACAAAAAAATTGGTTTCTTTACAGTAGGCTTTCTTATTATAAAATTATCATTGTAAAATCAGTGACTATATTCAAAGTATATTTGTCCAATCAGTACCATTTAACACTTTTGAAAGGAATTTTTGAAAATTATTTGTGATTTCAAATCTTAGATTTGTATTTTACCTCCCAAATATCACCTGTAGAAATGCAAATGGATTAACAGTGTTTAACCAACATAACATGCTTATTAAAATAAGTGGAATATAAGGGCATCTAAATAGGAAGACAGAATGTTAAACCATCTCTGTTTCCAGATGACATGACTTTATATCTAGAAAACCCCATAGTCTTGGCCCTGAGTCTCCTCCAGCTAATAAACAACTTCGGCAAAGTTTGCAGGATACAAAATCTATGTACAAAAATCACTAGCATTTCTATATACCAACAACAGCCAAACCAAGAGCCAAATCGGAAAGGCAATCCCATTCCCAATTGCCACAAAAAGAATAAAATGCCTAGGAATACAGCAGACAAGTAGGTGAAAGCTCTTTACAATGAGAACAGCATAACACTGCTCAAAGAATCCAAAGACACAAACAAAAGGAAGAAGATCCCATGCTCATGGATAGAAAGAATTACTATCATTGAAATGGGCTATACCATCCAAAGCAATTAACAGATTCAATGCTATTCTGATGACACTCCTCACAGAACTAAAAACTATTTTAAAATTCATATGGAACCAAAAAAGAGCCTGAATAGCCAACACAATCCTAAGCAAAAAGAACAAAGCTGGAGACATCATGTTACCTGACTTCAAACCATACTATAAGAATACAATAACCAAAACAGCATGGTACTGGTACAAAAACAGGCACAAACACCAGTGGAACAGGGTAGACAGTCCAGAAATAAGGCCACACATCCATGGCCATCTGATTTTCAACAAAACTGACGTTAAACAAGCAATGGGGAAAAGACTCCCTATTCAATAAATGGTGCTGGGATAAGCGGCTAACCATATGCAGAAGACAAAGCTGGACCCCTTCCTTACACCATACACAAAAATCAACTCAAGATGGATTAAATACCTAAGTGTAAAACTCAAAACTATAAAAACCCTGGAAGACAACCTAGGCAATACTGTGCTGGACATAGGAATGGGCAAAGATTTCATGAAAGACACCAAAAGCAATCGGAACAAAAGCCAAAATTGACAAGTGGGATCAACATCAACTTAAGAGCTTCTGTGCAGCAAAAGAAACTATCAACAGAGTAAATAGACAACCTACAGAATGGGAAAAAATATATTGCAAACTATGCATCTGACAAAGGTCTAATATCCAGCATCTATAAAGAACTTAAACATATTTACAAGACAGAAACAACCTCATTAAAAAGTGAGCGAAGAACATGAACAGATGCTTCTCAAAAGTAGACATATATGTGGCCAACGGGCATATGAAAAAAAGCTCAATATCACTGATCATTAGAGAAGTGCAGATAAAAACCACAAGGAGATACCATCTCATGATAGTCAGAATGGCTATTATTAGAAAGTCAAAAAATAACAGAGGCTGGGCAAGGTGGCAGAGAAAAGGGAACACTTATATACTGTTGGTGGGACTGTAAATTAGTTCAACCATTGTGGAAAATAGTGTCGGGATTCCTCAAAGAACTAAAAGCAGAATTATTCAACCCCACAATCCCATTACTGGTTATATACCCAAAGGAATATAAATCATTTTACCATAAAGACACATGCACACACATGTTCATTGCAGCACTATTCACAATAGCAAAGACATGGAATCAACCCAAATGCCCATCAATGACAGATTGGATAAAGAAAATGTGTTCATATACCTGAACAGACATTTCTCAAAAGAAGACATTCATACAGCCAACAGACACATGAAAAAATGCTCATCATCACTCACCATCAGAGAAATGCAAATCAAAACCACAATGAGATACCATCTCACACCAGTTAGAATGGCAATCATTAAAAAGTCAGGAAACAACAGGTGCTGGAGAGGATGTGGAGAAATAGGAACACTTTTACACTGTTGGTGGGATTGTAAACTAGTTCAACCATTATGGAAAACAGTATGGCGATTCTTCAAGGATGTAGAACTAGAAGTACCGTATGACCCAGCCATCCCATTACTGGGTATATACTCAAAGGATTATAAATCATGCTGCTCTAAAGACATATGCACATGTATGTTTATTGCGGCACTATTCACAATAGCAAAGACTTGGAATCTACCCAAATGTCCATCAGTGACAGACTGGATTAAGAAAATGTGGCACATATACACCATGGAATACTATGCAGCCATAAAAAAGGATGAGTTTGCGTCCTTTGTAGGGACATGGATGCAGCTGGAAACCATCATTCTCAGCAAACTATCGCAAGAACAGAAAACCAAACACTGCATGTTCTCACTCATAGGTGGGAACTGAACAATGAAATCACTTGGACTCGGGAAGGGGAACATCACACACCGGGGCCTATCATGGGGAGGGGGGAGGGAGGAGGGATTGCATTGGGAGTTATACCTGATGTAAATGATGAGTTGATGGGTGCTGACGAGTTGATGGGTGCAGCACACCAACATGGCACAAGTACACATATGTAACAAACTTTCACGTTATGCACATGTACCCTAGAACTTAAAGTATAATAATAATAATAATTAAAAAAAAGAAAATGTATTCATATACCATGGAATATTATGCATGCATAAAAAATAACAAGATCATGTCTTTTACAGAAACATGGAAGGAGCTAGAGGCCATTATCCTTAGCAAACTAATGCAGGAACAAAAACTACGTACCACATGTTCTCATTTATAAGTGGGAGCTAAATGATGAGAACTTATGAACACAAAGAAGCAAACAATAGGCACTGGGGTCTACTCAAGGGGTAAGTGTGAGAGGAGAGAGAGGAGCAGAAAAAATAACTTTTGGGTATTGGTCTTAATACTTGGGTGATGAAATAATATGTACAACAAACCACTATGACACATGTTAACTTATGCAAACAAACCTTCACTTGTACCCCCAAGCCTATAATACAAGTTAAAAAAAAAAGTGGGGCATAAGTGACTTATTTTTTAAAACAACCACTTCTATATTTTCAACAATTAAGGAACGTTTTCTACAGATCCATCCGGTCTGAACAACATAAATAGGAACCGACCAAAATATTTCCTCTCCTGATTATTTTTCCTGATCTTAGTTGCAAAAAGATCTTATAGATTTTCAACTGCCAATCTCCAAAAAAGATAGGAAAAGTGTTAGATGATGATGTGTTTACAAATTATACTTCCCTGAGAAACTATAAAGTTCTCAAGAATTAAAAGAAAAAAGCAATCCAGCTCTGTCCTCAATGACATTGTATTTTTATAGCCAATTCCTGCCCAATATTAGATTAAAAACTGAAATTCAGAGTGTGCCATAGACACAAAGGACATATAAATACCTACAGCTTCTATAAAACAGACACGAACAGTGGCATTTTAAAGTCAAACTTTATGTATGTAGGTTAGAAATGAAGGAATGTAAATATCCTGTATTCTAATTTGCATCCATTTGGAAATCAGAAATGGAACCTCATAAATTTCGTATTAAATGATACATAAATATCATAGGTTAGAGGACACATTTTCAATGCAATGTTATGCTCCAGAAGTAAAATTCACTAGAGCTAGTAAAATGAATAGAGTTAATGCCCCAGGTATTAAACTGGAAATATAATCTGTAGATATTTAACTGGACTCTGAAAAGCCCATCATATTTTCTGCAGGATATGGAAGCAAGTTTCTAAATTTGGCAGCAGTTTTGTGTTCACCTAATTTTCTTGTGAGTTTCAAACAGACTTTCAGAGTTAGAAAGGCCAAGCATTTTCGTGAAGTTCAAGATGCCAATCATCTTCTGAAGTCACTGCTTCTTGGAGAATGTCAGTCATATCCTCACTTCCCCTCACTTCAGCCACTGGAATTATGCCAAAGCAGCTTTGGTTAATAACCAGATAAGGTGTCACTGGATAACACTGGTGCAGCAATTAATGGTGTTGCATATGCCTCTTGGACTTCCAGTCGACTATTTCTCCAGCTATGATGCCTGATAAAACCACTTCATAGTTGTATACTGTTAAAGGAAAACTTCAGCTGTATTACATTTAAGAATTTAATTGAGCAAAGAACAATTCGCCAATCGGGTAGCCTCCAGAGCCAGAGTAGGCTCAGAGACTGCAGCGCAGCTGTGGCGGAAGAGGATTTATGGACTGAAAAAAGAAAGTGACATACACAAAACAGAAGTGAGGTACAGAAACAGCCAGATTGGTAGTAGCTCGGCATTTGTCTTATTCAAACATGATTTGAACTGTTGACCACAATCGATTGGCCAAAACTCAGTGATTGGCACAAGAGTAGATTGCAGCCTGTTTATACTTCCGTTTAGGCTATAGTTCATGATGTACAGATAAATCTTTAGGCTGAACTTAAAATATGTAAGGAATCAGCTTTAGGCTAAACTTTATTTGACAATATTGTCCTCCTGGGGCACAAAAGGAAGGCCACCTGAGACATGGAAGGAGTGAGATCCAGCCCAGATCACCTTGAGTCTGCTCTTGGAGGGCTCTCATTTCCAAAATTTATTTACACAGCCTGGATTTCTTAAACATTAAATATTAGATCAGCTCGTAGATTGCAAATTGCCGTGTTCCATTTAAAATTGTATTATCACTTTCATGTGATCTTATTTTTCTTCTCTGTGTCCCTCTCCTTTCTTTCATTCTACGTTTCTTCTCGTGTGCTCTTTATTGCCTATTGTCTCTTCTTATAATGCTTTTCTTTGGACCGCAGGTCAGAGAAGAAGGCCTCTGCCATCTTGGTGGATAAGTGGTGCTTTCTCCTGTAAGGTACCCTTCCTCATCCTTTCTCATACCTGGATTCTTGGCTGTATTAGCATCATTTTGGAGAGCACCTCTGGGACTCACTACAATGCTGTCTTCAAGGTCCTTATCCTTTGTCTTAAGGTGATGCTAGTTCATAAAGAAATCCTTTCAATCCTTCAGTTACAAAACCATCTTTTAAATGAGGTTCAGACCTTTTATGATTTGAATTCAATTCAATTCTGTAATAAAGAAATTTACTTTCATTTTTAAAAAGTGTGGAGAGTAAGTCCCCCTGGGGGGAAAAAAAACCCTCTCATTTGGTTTAAGACAGATGAATAATAAGGAGAGAAAAAGATAACTAGATTGTTAAAATTTGACTGCAAGGAGAAGATAATTTCAACTGGAGAGCTGTCAGCACAGAACAGAGGAGGGATGATAAAATAGGGATCAGAGATACTCCAGGCAAGTGAGAGTTTGAATGAACATCTAATAATACTGAACAACTTATGGACATTTTGAAAAGTTAACTTGGTATCTAAAAGCATCTTTCTCTATACTATGTGTTCTATGCAATCTGAGTATGTTAGCAATTCACAGTAATTTATATAAATGTTCAAATAGTCTTCATTTATCACTTTCTCTATACTATGTGTTCTATGCAATCTGAGTATGTTAGTAATTCACAGTAATTTATATAAACGTTCAAATATTCTTCATTTATCACTAAAGATTACAAAAATTGAAAGGCACAAAAATGACATGAAAGAGACTCATATGTGCAAATAATTGTTTTTGTTACATTAACATTTATATATAATCACATATAATTTTACATATATATGATATCATATCATACATACTCTTTAGACGTCTTTTTTTGTCAATTGGCTTCCTCCTCTGTTTGCCTCTCACCTATATTGTCTCTCCCCACAACTGTGTCAATACCCTACTATGAATTTGTAATATGTGATACACCTGTCATCTCCTAGTTCTTAAGATTTTAGTCACTTTTTCCACAAAAGCTGAAATCCATGAGGAGTTATTCCTTATTCATCATCCAAGATAAGGATTCTGTTTTATTTTCTTCCAAACAAAACTTGTATCACCTCAGTTAAGAACTTATTTCCCATTTCTCCTTCTGCATTGAATAGAATGGCCATCGTGACAAACACTCAATGTTTATATAAACGTGGATCTATTTCTAAATTATCTTATGTTTCACTGACCTGCTTTCTACTTCTTCGCTATAACATATCTAATTTATCATAATGATTTATTAGTGTTTTATTGCTGCTGTAACAATTTACCACAAACTTGGCAATTAAACAACACAAATGTATTATTTTACAGTTTTGTAGTGTAAAAGTTTTATAGTGTAAAAGTTGTAGTTTTATAGTGCAAAAGACATGGGTCTCATTGGGGTAAAATCAAGGTTTTGGCAAAATTGTCTCCATTTCTGGAGGTTCTAAGGGAAAATCAGTTTACTTACCTTTTCCACCTTTTAGAAGCTGCCCACTTTCTTTGGCTCATGACTCAATTCCTCTGTCTTCCAAGTCAGCAACAACCATTCACACACTGACATCTCTTTTATTTTCGGCAGCAGGAAAGAATACTTTTAAGCATTTGAATAATTAGATTGGGCGTACCTGGGTAATCCAGATTAATTTCTCCATCTAGAGGTCCTTAACTTTAATCACACCTCCAAAGCCCTGTTAGCCATGTAGTGCAACATATTCACAGGCTCTGTGGATTAGGGTGTAGATATCTTTGGGGGCCATTATTCTGCCCAGCCCCAATGGCTCTGGGTTATGTTCTGATATCTGGTCCATCACTGTTCTTTTCCATACTTTAACCTGGAAGTTATTTTTTCATTTATGCTTTAAGAATATTTTATACAAATCTATAAATAATTATAGTATATTACATTAAATTTGTATTTAATATACATATTTTAGAGAGGCGTATACTTTCTGACATCAGGTTATTGTATCTTTTTTTCAGATAGATTTCATATTTAATTTCTTTTAATATTATTTCATAGTTTTCTTTTTACTGGTTCTCTCTGCCTTCTTCCTTACCTTATTCCTAGGTGTGTTCTAGTCTTTCTTCCAATTACGGTGATTGAAATTGTGCTACTATCATGAATAGGATATCTTCTCTCATTTTTATTTGTAGGTGCTTTTTGCAAGAATAGGTGAAAGCTGCTGAATACACATGCATACACACATACATATATGTGTATATATGAATACACACACACATTAATATATACATTATTAAAAATTAGAGCTTCTAAGCTAAACAAGGCATATAACTATTTCATTAGCAAAATGTGATAGCTTTATATATTCTTTTTGAGACAATACCAAATAATTGTAGGAACAAGCTCCCCATGTTGTTTCGGATTTTAATTGAAATTATCTAAATGTTTTAACATTTAGCCCATTTGCTATTATGTTTCATAGATAGATAATTGTATTAGTCCAGATATGTAAGTGTTTTAACATTGAGCATTTTTGCTGTTTTATTTGATAAATAGGTAATTGTATTAAGTTTTTTTATTCCTATTGTACATGGAATTTTAATTAGACATACCTGCTAAAATGTATCAAATGAATATTCAGTGTCAATTGATTTGTAATAAGGATTTTCTCCTTTAATGTGCTGATGCAATGGGGTATGTTGATAGATTTTTTTTTTTAACATTAAAACACCTTTACATTCCTGTAGTAAACCCTAATTGTCATAATATACAATTCTTTCCATGCATTATTGGAGTCTATTTTCTAATAGACAATTTAAAAATGTTCATCAATATTCAGTGATGAAATAAGTCTTATAGATTTCTTTTATAACTATCTAGCATATTTTGGAATTATTGTTATGCTGGCCTTATAAAAAATTGTGAAAATTTTTGTCTTTTTACATGGTCTGAAATAGTTTTGGGTAAGTTTGGAAGTATCTGCTCTTTAGAAATTAGATTACACTCAGCTATGAGTCCATTGGGCTCCCTACTTATTCCAATAGCATATGTTTAATCATTTTTCAAAAATCATGGTTTTCACTTTGTGAAGTGTCAATTTTGAAAATTTAGATCTTGCCAGACAATTTTTCTTTCTTTTAGATTTCAGATTTGTTGCCACAGAATTGTTAACAGAAATTCCATATAATTTTATCCATCTTCCACTTATTTGTGTTTAGGATATTTCCCCCAATTCTTTAAAACATCTCCCTAAAGCAGCTTTTGTCTGCTCATGCCAAAAAATATTCTGTTTATTCAGATCTTAAACTTATGATCAAAATTATATTTAGAAAATGTTAATGAAGATATGAATCACATTTACTTATAAACATATATGCATATTTCCCAAACTTCTCAGAGAACACAAAATACCATGCATATGCATATTTGGCTTTGATAACAATAATCAGAGAAGCATCTTGGTACTTACTCTATTATAATTCTAAATCAATTTGGGAACAATGAAAAACGGGGAAAGCAACATGTATATGTAATTGTAATGCTATGATCTGAATGTTTATGCCCCACCCCCCAATTCATATGTTGAAATCTAATCACAAATGTGCTAATATTAGGAGGTAGGGCCTTTTAAACGTGATTAGGTCATGAGTGCACCACCTTCATTAATGGGATAGGTGCCCTTATGAAAGAGGCCCCAGAGAGTTGCCTTGACTCTTCCTCCATGTGAGTGGACGTTGAGCAGTTGCCATCTACAAACCAGAAAGCAGACCCTTACCATGCACAGAACCTGCTAGTGCCTTGATATTGGACTTCTCATTCTCCAAATTTGTGAGAAATATACTTTTGTTCTTTATAAACTACCCACTTTATGGTATTTTGTTACAGCAACTCCATTGGTCTAAGACATGTAATCTTACGTTTCCACTAAAATGTACAGTAATTTTTCATTGTTACTGTAAATCCTCAAGGTCCTTATTATTTTTAGATTAAAAGTGTGGAAGAATGAGACTATGCAAATAAAACACTCTATAGCCACACATATTCTTTTCAGGATGAAATTCATAATGTTTGATTTCAACTGACAGCTCTCTTGTGTGTGTATGTATGTATGTGTGTGTGGTAGGGGAGGGTGGAATTGGATGGCATTTGGCTGTCGTTGAAATTGTGTACACCTATGAGAAGTACTCCTATTTCTTGATTGAAAGAGTTGACTAGTATAACGTTCTTACCAAAGTTACAAGAAAAAGCAGTGTTTTTAATAGTGTAGCATCATTAATGCATACAGATGCACACACGTGTATGTAAATACATATATAGAAGGGAAATCTTTTCATAATCCAAGTTGATAAAATCCATAGTTTGCTTGGGACATGTATTGGTTACCTTTTTCGTACTGCTGCAGATCCTCTTGGCCTCATCTATCTGTAATATGGATAGATAACGATACATAAGACACCATTGCAATGACCAGTTCTGTGTGGGCTCCAGCAGGTTCATGCAAGTTTGACCTAGTCTTAGATTTGTGCCTCTCAGTCTCTGCATTTGTGGTACATGCAACTTCAGAGGCATTAACACTTTGGAGGATGAATAACTGACCAATGAGGAAAAGAAACTGATGAATCAATGTTCCCCTTTGTCCCCTAAGATGTATGATACATTCATCTGAGGGCTGTAGTCCTCCTTTATAGGACTCTTCCAGGCTATTTCATGATTGCTTTTAGTACTCTTATCTGTCTTTTGCAACTGACAAACCATTCTGGATAAAAGTTTCTGATGTTATTAGGGCATCGTTGTCTAAGTATGATGGGGTATGCGTTTCTCAGCCTGTTGTAATAAAAATCACTTTGAGAGATGTCTTCTCTTCAAATATCATGGGACTTCAACTCTCAAGGAGCATTCTTCCATTAATACCTCAGGGAATAGTCTCTCAAAGTCTACCTCTTGCAAATTCACCAAAATGTCACCTAAGACAAAATGTACAGAATACTAACTTAAAGGTTTAATGAAAAAGTTTATAAAAGTTATATGGGAAAGGAGTTTTACGTTTCTGAATCTTTCTAAATCAAAGTCCAAAGAATGTATTGATTCTAAGTTAAGCTTCCAAGATATTTACTCTAACAAAGATATGTAAAACATTACCCAGTACCTGGTCTTAAGTGTTAGGTTTTTCTTTTTTCCTCATTTAATACTCCTCATATCATATGAAAGACCCCCAGAGTCTTTCATGATATTTGCCTCTTTGTAGGCAATTTCCTCAGGTTTCCTGAATCATTTCTAGCCATTAAGTGAAATCTATAGGTGAGTCTTCCCTTAAGACATAATCAGGCCATTTAATGCATTACACATTGCTGCTTTATGTTTCCTCTCAGCCAACAGCATGACTATGCCTTGTGGAGCACATACCTGACAGGGCCTGAGCAGTTAATATTCCTGAAATGCCGAGCAAATATGTATTTCGTATGGATTTCATTTTTTTGAGTCTGAAAAAATTAAAAATCCACAATTATTTTGTAAATTCTAACATTTGTAAATAGTTTAGACCACAAAGTGAATTTGTATAACTATTTATCATCACCATTTGTAAACTGTTGCTGTGAATTCACAAGGAAACATTTTATAGGCGTTAATAGTGTTTCAGAGATTTGGTTAGACATGCCCTCAAGGAGCTCATAGTCTCATGAAGGAGTTTACAGTCTATGAAATTGCCTTATTCAATTGCCTGGAAATACAAGGTACTTTGATTTCTAATCCCTCCATTTAATCTAGGCTTAAAAAACATTAAAAAGAAGAAGTACACTATTTTAGAATATTTGGAAATTTAGAAATTTTAGCCTATAAAACATAAGCCATTTTAAGTTGTCAATTGGATGAAACATCTACTAATTCCAAGCAGATTTTGAAAAATTTTTATTTCTTCAAGAATTATATATTACTTATTTTGGGGGAATGAACTTTAACATACATCAACTTGCAAATAGAAGTAAATTCTTTGCATTGACATGGTTTATACACATGCATCTGTTTGCCCATTTGTTTAGGAAACATTTAATAAGTTTCTGCCATGGACCAGATGTTATGCCAAATGCCAAGAATACAATACCGAAAAAAGCAAACGTAGTCTTTACTTTCAGGCAGCCTACATTCCATTCTATGACAGTAAATAAGCAAACAAATATGCAAAGTAATTATAAATTATGCAAGACAAATACAAGGGTGATGTGCTAGGCAATACATGTGGTTGTCTTTTAGATAGGGTGGTCAAGAAAAGTTCTCTTGGGAGGTGATATTTAAGCTGAAAGAGTCAAGTACATCAGAAAGAGATGGGCAAACATCTGAGGAAAACATCCTAGGGGAGGCAGAGAGACAATAAATAACTTATAAGACCTCTCCAGGCTGCATTACAGGGGGAAGGACCAGTGTTAAGAAATGAAGGAGATAGAAAATAGAGGCCAAATATTGCAGGGCCTGTAGGCTATGATGAAGCTTCCATTTTACTCTAAATTCAATGGCAAATCAATGAAGGATTTCAAACAGAATTTAGGTTGATATTAAAATACTACCAGTTACATTGTTTTCTAAACAGACATTAAAATACACAAGAGTTTCAGCTCAGTGTGTGTGTGTGTGTGTGTGTGTATATATATATATATATTTTTTTTAACTATGTGTGGAGTAAATATGGGTAGTGATAAGGTTGATGTGATTAATACTGGACCAACAGCAGAATGAAACCAGTTGGAATCATGTGACTCTAGGTTTGTGGAAATGAATCCAGTCTGAAGGAAAGGAAAGTCTCAAAGAAGTCTAAAGAAAATGCTGTGTTACTAAAATTGTCACTGAAGAAAAGAGTAACCAATCGAATTGAATTTAGTTTGGAAGAGATAAATATTATACATTCTTTGTTTGAGATGAAGAAAACTAATTCTTGTGGGAAAAATCAATTCTTGGGAAAACAGGTAGAGCCAATGAGAAAGATACTGTTTTTTAAAGAATAGTTACAGAAAGAATGAACTTGAAATAGGGTGATTCTAAGAAAAGAAGCCCAGTGCACATTCAAGGGAGACTAATGACTGTGTGGCACCAATCTCCATATAATATGCAGCTGGAGAATCCTTACATTACATTGTAATAGCTCTTTCAGTTAAATTGTGTATAACAATTGAAAATATAATGTAGAGCAGTGATCCCCAATGACTCCAGCAACTGGCTCTGTGGAAGACAAGTTTTCTTTTTCTTTTTTTTTTTTTATTATACGTTAAGTTCTAGGGTACACTTGCACAACGTGCAGGTTTGTTACATATATATACATGTGCCGTGTTGGTGTGTTGCACCCATTAACTCGTCATTTACATTAGGTATATCTCTTAATGCTATCCTTCCTCCCTCCCTCCCCACAATAGGCCCCGGTGTGTGATGTTCCCCTTCCTGTGTCCAAGTGTTCTCATTGTTCCATTCCCACCTGTGAGTGAGAACATGCAGTGTTTGGTTTTCTGTCCTTGTGATAGTTTACTGAGAATGATGGTTTCCAGCTTCATCCATGTCCCTACAAAGGACATGAACTCATCCTTGTTTATGGCTACATAGTATTCCATGATGTATATGTGCCACATTTTCTTAATCCAGTCTATCATTGGTGGACATTTGGGTTGGTTCCAAGTCTTTGCTATGGTGAGTAGTGCCACAGTAAACATATGTGTGCATGTGTCTTTATAGCAGCATGGTTTCTAATCCTTTGGGTATATACCCAGTAATGAGATGGCTGGGTCAAATGGTATTTGTAGCTCAGGATCCTTGAGGAATCACCATACTGTCTTCCCCGATGGTTGAACCAGGTTACAGTCCCACCAACAGTGTAAAAGTGTTCCTGTTTCTCCACATCCTCTCTAGCACCTGTTGTTTCCTGACTTTTTAATGATTGCCATTCTAACTGGTGTGAGATGGTATTTCATTATGGTTTTGATTTGCATTTCTCTGATGGCGAGTGATGATGAGCGTTTTT
The DNA here is from genome assembly GCF_024542745.1 of Macaca thibetana thibetana. Taxonomy (NCBI): domain Eukaryota; kingdom Metazoa; phylum Chordata; class Mammalia; order Primates; family Cercopithecidae; genus Macaca; species Macaca thibetana. The sequence continues at coordinate 59,913,623 of NC_065582.1, read as the reverse complement.
TCATGTGTCTGTTGGCTGCATAAATGTCTTCTTTTGAGAAGTGTCTGTTCATATCCTTTGCCCACTTTTTGATGTTTTTTTTTTTTTCTTGTAAATTTGTTTGAGTTCTTTGTAGATTCTGGATATTAGCCCTTCATCAGATGAGTAGATTGCAAACATTTTCTCCCATTCTGTAGGTTGCCTGTTCACTCTGATGGTAGTTTCTTTTGCTGTGCAGAAGCTCTTTAGTTTAGTTAGATCCAATTCATCAATTTTGCCTTTTGTTGCAATTGCTTTTGGTGTTTTAGTCATGAAGTCCTTGCCCATGCCTATGGCCTGAATCGTATTGCCTAGGTTTTCTTCTACGCTTTTTATGATTTTAGTTCTAACATTTAAGTCTTTAATCCATCTTGAATTAATTTTTTTATAAGATGTAAGGAAGGGATCCAGTTTCACCTTTCTATATATGGCTAGCCAGTTTCCCCAGCACCATTTATTAAACAGGGAATCCTTTCCCCATTTCTTGTTTTTGTTGAGTTTGTTAAAGATCAGATGGTTGTAGATGTGTGACATTATTTCTGAGGGCTCCGTTCTGTTCCATTGGTCGCTATCTCTGTTTTGGTACCAGTACCATGCTGTTTTGGTTACTGTAGCCTTGTAGCATATTTTGAAGTCAGGTAGCAAGATGCCTCCAGCTTTGTTCTTTTGGCTTAGGATTGTGTTGGCAATGCAGGCTCTTTTTTGGTTCCATGTGAACTATAAAGTAGCTTTTTCCAATTCTATGAAGAAAGTCATTGGTAGCTTGATGAGGGTGGTGTTGAATCTATAAATTACCTTGGGCAGTATGGCCATTCTCACAATATTGATTCTTCCTATCCATGAGCATGGTATGTTCTTCCATTTGTTTGTGTCCTCTTTTATTTCCTTGAGCAGTGGTTTGTAGTTCTCCTTGAAGAGGTCCTTCACATCCCTTGTAATTTGGATTCCTAGGTATTTTATTTTCTTTGAAGCAATTGTGAATGGGAGTTCATTATGATTTGGCTCTCTGTTTGTGTGTTATTGGTGTATAAGAATGCTTGCGATTTTTGCACATTAATTTTGTATCCTGAGACTTTGCTGAAGTTGCTTATCAGCTTAAGGAGATTTTGGGCTGAGATGATGGGGTTTTCTAAATATACAATCATGTCATCTGCAAACAGGGACAATTTGACTTCCTGTTTTCCTAATTGAATACCCGTTATTTCTTTCTCCTGCCTGATTGCCCTGGCCAGAACTTCCAACACTATGTTGAATAGGAGTGGTGAGAGAGGGCATCCCTGTCTTGTGCCAGTTTGCAAAGGGAATGCTTACAGTTTTTGCCCATTCAGTATGATATTGGCTATGGGTTTGTCATAAATAGCACTTATTATTTTGAGATACATCTCATCAATACCTAATTTATTAACAGTTTTTAGCATGAAGGGCTGTTGAATGTTGTCAAAGGACTTTTCTGCATCTATTGAGATAGTCATGTGGTTTTTTGTCTTTGGTTCTGTTTATATGCTGGATTATGTTTATTGATTTGCATATGTTGAACCAGCCTTGCATCCCAGGGATGAAGCCTGCTTGATCATGGTGGATAAGCTTTTTGATGTGCTGCTGGATTTGGTTTACCAGTATTTTATTGAGGACTTTTGCATCGATGTTCATCAGGGATATTACTCTAAAATTCTCTTTTTTTGTGTGTGTCTCTGCCAGGCTTTGGTATCAGGATGATGCTGGCCTCGTAAAATGAGTTAGGGAGGATTCCCTCTTTTTCTATTGATTGGAACAGTTTCAGAAGGAATGGTACCAGCTCCTCTTTGTACCTCTGGTAGAATTTGGCTGTGAATCCGTCTGGTCCTTGCCTTTTTTTGGTAGGTAGGCTATTAATTATTGCCTCAATTTCAGAGCCCATTATTGGTCTATTCAGATATTCAACTTCTTCCTGGATTAGTTTTGGGAGGGTGTATGTGTCGAGGAATTTATCCATTTCTTCTAGATTTTCTAGTTTATTTGCATACAGGTGTTTATAGTATTCTCTGATGGTAGTTTGTATGTCTGTGGGATCAGTGGTGATATCCCCTTTATCATTATTTATTGCATCTATTTGATTCTTCTCTCTTTTCTTCTTTATTAGTCTTGTTAGTGGTCTATCAATTTTGTTGATCTTTTCAAAAAATCAGCTCCTGGATTCATTGATTTTTTGGAGGGTTTTTTGTCTCTATCTCCTTCAGTTCTGCTCTGATCTTAGTTATTTCTTGCCTTCTGCTAGCTTTTGAATGTGTTTGCTCTTGCTTCTCTAGTTCTTTTAATTGTGATGTTAGGGTGTCTGTTTTAGATTTTTCCTGCTTTCTCTTCTGGGCATTTAGTGCTATAAATATCCCTCTACACACTGGTTTAAATGTGTCCCAGAGATTCTGATATGTTGTGTCTTTGTTCTCATTTGTTTCAAAGAGTATCTTTATTTCTCCTTCATTTCGTTATGTATCCAGTAGTCATTCAGGAGCAGGTTGTTCAGTTTCCATGTAGTTGAGTGGTTTTGATTGAGTTTCTTAATCCTGAGTTCTAGTTTGATTGCACTGTGGTCTGAGAGACAGTTTGTTATAATTTCTTTTCTTTTACATTTGCTGAGAAGTGCTTTGCTTCCAACTATGTGGTCAGTTTTGGAATAAGTGTGATGTGGTGCTGAGAAGAATGTATATTCTGTTGATTTGGAGTGGAGAGTTCTGTAGATGTCTATTAGGTCGTCTTGGTGCAGAGCTGAGTTCAATTCCTGGATATCCTTGCTAACTTTCTGTCTCGTTGATCTGTCTAATGTTGACAGTGGGGTGTTAAATTCTCCCATTATTATTGTGTGGGAGTCTTAGTCTCTTTGTAGGTCTCCAAGGACTTGCTTTATCAATCTGGGTGCTCCTGTATTGGGTGCATATATATTTAGGATAGTTAGCTCTTCCTGTTGAATTGATCCCTTTGGCATTATGTAATGGCCCTCTTTGTCTCTTTTGATCTTTGTTGGTTTAAAGTCTGTTTTATCAGAGACTGGGATTGCAATCCCTGCCTTTTTTTGTTTTCCATTTGCTTGGTAGATCTTCCTCCATCCCTTTATTTTGAGCCTATGTGTGTCTCCGCCTGTAAGATGGGTCTCCTGATTACAGCACACTGAAGGGTCTTGACTCTTTATCCAATTTGCCAGTCTGTGGAAGACAATTTTTCAATGGACAAGGCTGGGGCCGGGGTGGGGAATAGTTTTGTGATGTTTCAAGCACATTAGATTTATTGCGTACTTTATTTCTGTTATTGTTACATTGTAATATATAATGAAATAATTATACAGTTTGCCATAATGTAGAATCATTGGGAGCCCTGAGCTTGTTTTTCTGCAACTAGATGGTCCCATCTGGGAGTGATGGGAGACAGACAGTGACAGTTTATCAGGCATTAGATTCTCATAAGGAGCACACAACCTAGATTCCTCGCATGCACAGTTCACAAAACGGTCCCCTCTGCTATGATAATTTCATGCCTCGTGTGATCTGACAAAAGATGGAGCTCAGACAGTAATGCCAGTGATGAGCAGAAGCTGTAAATACAGATGAAGCTTTGTTTGCTCGCCCACCACTCCCTGCTTACTGTAAGGCCCAGGTCCGTTGGGGATGCCTAATATAGAGAATGTGTACAGTAAAAGAAAGAGTTTATACACCTTTTCCACAGTTATATTTTGGTGCCATGGTTATACCAAATCATGGGTACAATGGTGTAAAACGAAAGAATAGAATAGCGGTTTGCTCATGCACATGAGAAAATCCATCAAAATCATTACGTTTCTTTTCTAAGTAGTGACCAAATAAGTGCAGGCAAGAAGGCCGGTCACTGGGAAAACATCTCATGGGCAGCAGGTGTCGGCATGGAGACACAAAACAAAATGTTGAGAAAAAGAAAATCAAGAAAGAATTAGTTTCAATATAATAAAATTGAAGTTCAATGCAAACACACACACACACACATCCCAAATGTAGGAAGATCTGTGCAAGTGATTACACAGAGGAAATGAAAGGGGTTAAGGGTTGAGGTTTCTTACAAGTGAAAATGCCCAAAGGCATTATCTCATGTCAGGCTAGGGCTCATTACTAGAAAATGATTAGAATCAATGCCACAAAGTCAAGAGGTATCCAAATGAAGAATTTGGCTTATGAAAAACAATAACAAAATTAATGAATGGGCTTTAACCTTTCAGTTCAATACATATTTAATCTGTTTGTCTGGGCAAAAATTAAATATAAGGAAAGTAATTTATTGTTAAAGCCATGTAAAGTGCAATGATTATTATACTAATAAGACTGGATAAGTAAAATCTCTTGCTTTGTAAATGTCATAGATTAAAAATGGGTTGTGCTAATAATTAGAGCAATGATGATTTTACGATTTTAACACGGATCATTTTACTTCAGCTTTGATTGTCTTATTTAAATTTAACAATTTTATTTTAATTATGGGGAGTCATATATAATTATTTTGAACTTTACAAAATTATTCACATGCACAACAGTTTAAAGACTTATGCTAGATATTTAAATGACATGAGTCTTTTTCCAGTGCAAGTTGAAGATCTTTTTCTAAAGGAATAGATAACTTAAAATTATATAAGGGGACTTTTGTAAGAGGACAATTTGCTTTAATAGTTGCTGCTTTTGGTTTTCTATCTTGAAATGAAGGCTGTTCATGCTTAAGTGGCTCTCATATTTTGAATCAATTATCTCTGATATTTGCAATTAGTGTACTGGTCATTTTTTAGTTGCTCTCAGGTCTGAAATATTCAGATTAGTTAGAAGAAATTAACTCATTTGTGACCTTTATCATGAATAATGTGTATTTCGGAGATTTCACAGATTATCTTTGGAAGTAATTAAATTTTGTAAGTGAACCAGGTGCAGAAAGTTGGTTTTTGCAGTGTTTGGGGGAGATGAATATTTTATAATAGATTTTTCAAATCTTCCTAATTATACCATCTAAATATTTCACAAATCATTTCCCTTTCTTCATTCTCCCTTCATTCAAACTCAGTTATCCTAATTTGGGCCTCATCATCTTTCATGCACCTAACTTTACTTTTCGTTTCTCCTGCCAATTTTTGCCTGACTATTGTTTACTTTCCTTTTAATATCCACACAGGTATAACTTGTTCAAGTATCTTTCCCTAAGCTACTTTCTTATTTCTATGTTCCCACTGATGAAATTCTATTTTGATCACATTATCTAACCTTCAGTGAAGGCAACCCTATCACTGGGTAAGGAATTGGTTAAGCCTTGTCAATGATCATTTTAAGAGAGAGATGTGGCCAACACTTAATTCTGGTCAATGAGATATGAATAAGTCTGCTGGGGGTTTTCTGAGGAAGTTATTTTTTGGAGAGATAGAAAGGAGAGAGAATGAAAAGAACAATGCCTCTTTGAATGCCAAACATGTCATGTCTAGATGTGGTTCCTGAATCTGCTGTAGGATAAAGCCAACTGATAAAAGAAATTGTTAAAAGAATTACAGAGAAGCTGAGCTGCAGTTTTAGTTTGCAGGACCTAGAGGCTATTCTACTGATAAGCTTATTGTCATTTGACATAATCAATTTCCTTCTTATTTAAAATATTTTGAGTTATTTAAATTACTCCCCAACCGTTATATGTAGAATTCAGTACAGCTCAGTGAGATGGGTGAAATGATTGGTGGCAGAAAATTGGGACATGGAATAATACCATTGTTTTCTTTTTAAGAAGTCACTGTGCATACTCTTACCAAAAGATATCTGGAGATAAAGAAAGGAGATTATAAATACCAGATTTGATAGAAATCTAGTCAGACGTGAGAGGAAAGCAACTATGGATTTTGGGGGCAATTGCAAAAATGATGACTCCCTCTTGTTATTTCCTGATTTTTCAAACTCTGAGTTCGAACAATGAATTTATTAATTTTCTGTTGCTGTTAATGAATTACCACAAAATTAATGGCTTAAAACAATACACATTTATTATCACACAAAGTTTCTGTAGTACAGAATTCTGGGCATGGCTTACCTGAGTTCTATATTCAGGTTCTCACAAAGCTATGAAAAGTTGTTGGTCAGGGTTGCATGCTCATGTGAGGTCTTGACTGGGAAAAATCTATTTCCAAGCTCATTTCTGTTTTTGGCAAAATTCACTTCCTTGTAGTTCTGTGACTGAGAGCCCTGGTTTCTTTCTGGCTTTTACTGAAGGCTGCCCTCAGGCCTGCACTCCCTTGCTGCTTGGCCCTCTCCATGGGCAGTTCATTTAATAGCAGTTTATCTCTTCAAGGCTAGCAAGAGGGTCACTCTTGTGTGCTAGCAAGGTAGAGTCTTATAAACACATCACAACCTAATCGTGGGTCCTATTTCATATGCTATTGGTTAGAAGCAAGTAACAGGTCCTACATGTATTCACCAAGAGATAATTATTCAGGGTGTAAGAATAGGTCATCTTAGAATTGTGCCTACTATAATGAAGTAAATCAATATATTTAGCGAACACAATTTGTATTATTGGTTGGGAGCAAATGGATGTCATTCTATAGCATTCAGAACTAGGTAGGAGTAATGGGAAGAAAACTGTGTGTGCCTTCATTCTTTATGTACATTGTACTAGTATATTGATAAAAGTTATAAGAATATATAATAAAAACTGTGTTTTCAAGCAAACATTGGATATAAAATTGTTGGCTATTTTCAGTGATGTGTACATTTTATAAACATGCATTTATATCTATCAAAATAATATAAAACAACCTCAACTCTATCTCTAAAACTGATGACAGATTAACATTGCTGTTGTGTTGACCTGATTCTGTCTCATTTAGCCTCCCCTACTGAAAGAATTATTTTTTACAACTTGATATTGAATGAGGAAACTTCTTTAGATTGAGACTCTGATTTCGCAGCATACAGAATGGTTGAAATTGTCAATATTTGAAATGATTGAGATTAATAAGCTAAAATACAAAGGTAACTCTGTGGACCTATCATTGTGGACTGAATGTTTGTGCTCCCCCCATTTGTAAGCTGAAACCCTATCCCTCAATGCGATGGTATTTAAGGGTGGGGCCTTTGGAAGGTAGTTAGGATTAGATGAGACTAAGTCATGAGAGCAGAACCCTTATTAATGAAATTAGTGCCTTTATAAAAGTACACAGATAATCTGTGTCTCTCTGGTTTCTGCCATGTGAATATACAATAAGGAGTTGTCTGTGTATGAACCAGGAAGTGGCCCTAACCAGACCCTGAATCTACCCATATTTTGATTTTGGACTTCCCAGCTTCCAGAACTCTGAGGACTAAATGTTTGCTGCTTAAGCCTCCAGCCAATGGTATTTTGTTATAGCAACCCAAACAGTGTGTAAGACACTTATCAAGACGTTATTTATATAACATTCAAGAAATTGATTTGTACTGAGGTTTTAAATGACAGAATGTACAGAAACAGTTTATTTATACTTCTGCTTTCTACTAAACATATCTTCTAATGTTGAGCCCATTTTAATTAACAAAGCTTATTATCAAACTATTGTGGATCTGTCATTTAAAGAGTATTAGAGTGAACTCAGATATGAAGCCACTTTTGAATATAACCTGTTCTCAAGTGTGAACCAGGTTTGAATAGTTTTGTAATTACACATAGCCAGATAAGATTTATTAAGCCTGAGCTCTGATTTTGTGTTGGAAACTCTGGTTCCTAATAAGAAAAATGTGTACATTATCTCCTTTAGTCCTCAACTAACCTGACAGGGTATGTTCTATTACTATCTCCAAAAGATGAAGATACAGAAAAGAATAGAGGTTATATAACCTACCCAAGGACATGTTTTAAGGTTATAAACAATACATTCTTAATTATCCATACGTCGAATATTCCAGTGTATTAAAGAGTTTTACCTACCAGCCACCTGAACAGATAATTTCTTAGTTGTATTAAATTGTACCTTTCTTAGTGACTATAACCAGTCTAGGGAAAGATTATCTCTGTTCTTTGAAAGCACAATATTACAGTTGTTCAGCATATAAACTTTAGGCCCAGGTTGCCCAAGTGAGTCTAGAATCTGACAATTAGTATTTCAACAGTCTCAGAAAATAGGAGTCTTTCAGACTGATTCTATATTAATGCATACGTTGGGATACTTAAGCTTATGCTAGTGAAAAGAGATATAAATGCAAGCAGACTGAAAAATAATGAAAATGATATTTATTGTTAAAGGGACTGATTTAGTCTATATTTTTGAAGTTTCCCATTGGAGTTAGAATTGGAGTTAGACATTGCCTGGCACTATGGAAAGATACCTTGAAATGAATAAAATACAAGATTCTGCAAACTAAGTTTTCTCTTTTTAAATATACTCTCAAAATTAATCACTTAAAGATTAAGAGGGCTTAATATTTCCAGAAATAAATATTTTCAAAACTAAAGGTAGATAGAAAAATCCTCTAATGAAAGTGTTTGCTATGGGTTAAAGAAAACATTCTTTTGAGTATACTTTTCACTTTTCATCCGATTGCCTTGTCATAATGTAGACACAGTTTAAAAGTGAAAATGAAAATGCATTTAGTGACCTCTGAAGGGTGTTGGGAAAATGCACTACCATTTTGTAAATAGCTTTCAATATGAAATGTGATAGGTATTTTGGAATTTTCCAAAAAGCAATCTTGAAACTTCAAGTGAGGTTAAAAAAAATGTCTACAGTATTTCAGGGTGTCCCCCAAACTATAGGAAACTGACAGTTTCTAGACAGTTTTGCTGTCTAGAAACAAACAACAAAAAAAGGCAATGCAAATAAGGAAATTTTTCCACTAGTGGAAGTAGAGACACTTAAGGACAGAAGGGTTAGGAATGTATAAGGTTACTCAATGTTATTTACTGAATCTTAACACTAAACTTTCAGAATTTTATGTTTATTTTCAGATTCTTCTTAACCAACTTTAGTTTTTTATCAATAAATCTAAATTGTAAATGTTAAGTTCTTTGATTTTTGAAACACAACTAAATAGCCTTTAAAATTTTAAATGCAAAAGAAATTAATTTTAATTTTTATAGGCTAAACTGTGCAAGTCAGTTTTTAGTATATCGTACTAAAACTTGATCCAAATTGAGGGATCTAATGGGAAGAGCAGGAAAAGTGAGTTCCTATTCAAAGGAAATGTATTCCTCAACAGCCCTTTACTATTAACAAATAATGGTGTTGCTTGTTTGTTTTTAAGGGGGGTGAAATGAACATTGACAAATTTACTTTTCTGAACTCTTTAAGTACCACAAGTGCTGCTTCTTCATGAGGCTGCTGTATAATGGTGGCAGGAGTTTATCACTGTTTCAACTTATGCATAAGTATAATCTTTCCTGTTTTAATATGAGAAAAAGAAAGTCTTTTAAGGACAAGCTCAGTAATTTTTCCTTTGGTGTTAAAAATGTAGCAATTATTGGAACAAACAAAAGGATGAACAATATCTGTTGATTAAATGAGTTTCCTTTTTAAGTTATGAAATCTGTTTCTATTGAGGGACTTCTTAAAGAAATGAACAGTTTTTGAATAAAAGCAAGGCAAATTCTCTCTCCTTACATAATTAGGTCAGTGGAGACTGACTATTTGAGAGATCATATAGATTTTATATGCCAGAGTACATTGACCATTATGGGAAATTAGTTTTGAACTAATGGAAATGTAAATCTATTTTTATATTGATAAGTTCAAACTATATTTAAAACATTCTAATTGGTAATTAGACAAAAGTTATTCTTAGCATATTAATAGTTGTTTAGTATCATCAAGAAAAGATGCATTTGCTAAACATCTAATTTTACATTTCTAAATTTTTCTGTTTAATACCTATTGCTAGATTCAAAAGAATTTTAATATGACTAAGTGCATATATGTGTGTGCACATGTATGTGTGTGTTTAAAAAGAAATGTGACAATAAAGCTTTGCCTAAAGTTTGTTTCATAAAAGCATCGTTTTTTTCTTTTCTACTTCTCTCTCTGAGGTGTTAATACTTCTGTATTATTTTTAGGAATCAATATTTTTTAGATTAACTTCCTGGTTTATAATTTCTTGACTTCATTAATTTCAAAAACTTTTCTCTGCTTTACCAATGTGGTCCAGGCACTCACAAGCATGATTACTCCTCAGGTCCATCAAAATTTAATGTGGATTTCTGGACATGGCCTTAAAGTTTCAAATCCCTTTCTTTGACCACAGCCTTTTAACTGCCTGCTCAGTTAGCCTCTTATTTCTATTGAACATATGTTTTGTCCTATGTTCAACTCTTGTCTTTTTTTGATTATCCTAATATAGAGTCTCCCTCTGGCTTCATATATCTCCTAAATCACATCCCCATCATTTTACTTCTGCACTAACCAATACCTTAAAATTCCACAAATGGTCTTCTTTTGGTTATAAGGTCCATCGTTTGCTATTACCTTAGTCAAGTTAGTTAATTTCCCAGTCTTGCTTGGTGGGAATTATAAAAGACCTCTCTTTTAGGCTTAGTGTGAAGAGTAAATGAAGCCACACACATTAACAGTGTAGAACCGTCCCTGGCACATGCTGCTCACTACATGTAGATATTGTTTTATTCCATGACAACGTGACAAGTCACAAATTTGGATAAATTCTATTACTCAGTTTGTTTTTGGTTTTGAATCACCTAAGTATTGTTGAAATGTGATCTTGTATTTTAGCTATACCTTAAGTTCTTGTTAAAATATTATATATTATTTTATTATTATGTATTTTTATTTAGGATACTATAAATCATAATATTTACCATCTAAAATTGGAGTACATTTAAGGAGAAAAATTGGTGCAATTAATATTTACACTGGCTCTGTCTTGGCATGCTGTCATCCTATTATTATTTAATTAAAACTAGTTTTAAAATGTGCTCTAAAATCTTTTCTTATGTAACTCCTTGTTAGCCATACTTTTTCCTTTAGAATTAAAGAGGGTGTGGGAAATAAGGCTGTTTAGGATGGTTGAGCAAGTATTTGCAGCAGAACTCAAAAGAGAGTTCACAATGATTATGTAAGTAGTGAAACTGTCAAGGACAATTTGTTAGTGATAACACTTATGCTGTCCTGCTGGAAGTTCCTATTTAACATGATCTTCATAGAGCTTCAGTCTATAAGACATGTTATTTATCTACCTACATTACCTCCATGATGTTTAGGTGATAAATGCCATCACTGGTTTCAGAGTGTGGTTTCACTCACTCGCCAATCACGATACTGACCCCCATTTTGCCTGCCTCCTCGGTTATATCTTAACATCCCTCTGACTTTCATCTTTAATCCTCCCACTTCTCGGACCATTGTTTCTTGACTTGTTTGTTTCTTTTATCTTAAAAAGATATTCAAATTGGCATTCCGTAGTTTTCCTACCATCTAGTGCCATACTTTGGAAGAGTAGTTCACTGTCTTTAGTACTTCATCAGGCTCTCACTCCCCAATATTTACAAACTGACTTCAGATATCACTATATTAGTCTAGTTCAAATTCCTCAGTTCCATCCTACTCAGCATTTACTGAACACTTTTCATGGTTGGCGATGTTGATTATTTGCTGCCTGTGAAAGGGTCTCCTCACCTCATCCGTGGCTTACGTGAATTTGAATGTACTTTTCTACTCTTAGGTTTTTCTCCTTTTTTCTGATTTTTAATGTTTTTCATTCCTTGACATTCAGAGCTTGTCATTCTCTTCTATATGATTTCTTTTAGTGAGCACAACCACTTCAGTTTTTTCTTTATTATTATACTTTAAGTTTTAGGGTACATGTGCATAACGTGCAGGTTTGTTATATGTACACTTGTGCCATGTTGGTGTGCTGCACCCATCAACTCATCAGCACCCATCAACTCGTCATTTACATCAGGTATAACTCCCAGTGCAATCCCTCCCCCCTCCCCCCTCCCCATGATAGGCCCCGGTGTGTGATGTTCCCCTTCCCAAGTCCAGTTAGAATGGCAATCATTAAAAAGTCAGGAAACAACAGGTGCTGGAGAGGATGTGGAGAAATAGGAACACTTTTACACTGTTGGTGGGATTGTAAACTAGTTCAACCATTATGGAAAACAGTATGGTGATTCCTCAAGGATCTAGAACTAGATGTACCATATGACCCAGCCATCCCATTACTGGGTATATACCGAAAGGATTATAAATCATGCTGCTATAAAGACACATGCACACGTATGTTTATTGCGGCACTATTCACAATAGCAAAGACTTGGAATCAACCCAAATGTCCATCAGTGGCAGACTGGATTAAGAAAATGTGGCACATACACACTTCAGTTTTAACTATTATCTGCATTCAAATGAATCCAGTGCTGTGTTTCTTGTCCCAGTCTCTCCACTAAGCTTCAAACTACTGAAAACCACTACGTGGATATTCTGGTACCTGCTATTTGGCCCATTCAAGTTGTCTCTTCTAAATTCCATCCTCTATCTGGGTTTTGTGTTCACATTAATGACATCACTATTTACTTAGTCATTTAGACTCTCAGCTTCAGTCATTGTTAATTCTTCGTTACTCCTTACATTTCTTATTGTTTTGATTACCAAATTATCCATTTGTTAACTTACTATCTATGCCACAAATATTTACTAAATGTCTTCTTTTTGATGGGTGCTCTTCTGGGTACTGGCAGTGTAATAACATAACAAAAAGTTCCTAGACTCATGCAGCACTCATTCTAGCAGGAAATAGACAGACAATAAACTAATACATTACATATATATATAAATATATATATGAAGCTAATTTTGGATAATTAAAGTTACTATGAAGAAATTAAGATGGGTAAATATGTTTGAGAGTTACCGCCATGATAATTTTGTTAATCAGAAAACATTTCATTAAGTAAATGACTTCATATCAAAGATCCAAAGGGTTCCAAAAAGGCAGGCATATGAAGATCAGAGGCAAGATTATTCCAGAGAGAGAATACAACGTGAAAAGCCCCTAAGGTGGAAACAGATTTATTGTTTTGTTGGGGTAAAAGGAAAGTGAGTGTGACAAAAGCCTAGCAAGCAGGGGATATGGTACTAAAAGGATTTGAGTTGTGGACTTGGCTGAATTCATGTAAAATCTTTTAGTCCTTATTTAGAAGAGTTCTAGGTAAAGAGGTAACCTGACCTCCTTTATGTTTCTGAAAGATAACTGGCTTCTGATGTAAAGATTGGACTACAAGCTAACAAAGAAGCTAAGATGCTTTTGAAGCGGCCTAGTTGATAGTTGATGGTGGTTAGACTTAGAGTGGTCACAGTGAAGGTGACTTTTGAGTATGTTTTGGAGCTGGCGTTGACATGCTTTAGTGATAGGTGATGAAGAATGACTTGTGTAATGGGATCAGCAATGGTGACTTACTGAAACGAGGAAAACTAGGAAAGCAAAGGGTATGGGTATTAATAAAGAGTTCACTTTATAGAGAATTATTAGAAATGAAAATGGCAATGCTAAGTAAATAGTTGACTCTTTGAATCAGGGGGCTCAGTTGAATGTTCTAGGCATAGGGAAGATGGAAGTGTCAAATCAAGAAAACCAAGAGGATAGTGTTTCATGTAAGTCCAATGCTGTTAATAAATCTAGTGAAGTGGATGGGAGCAGATCTCTGATCATTGTATTGGGGAGCATAGACATGATATACTTTCCTGCTTCAGAAGCCTGGTAAAGAAAGACTATAGGTATAAAACAGAGACTACAAATTTTTCTACAAAAAAATGGCTCTGCATTAAATTTCTGCTTACCGTTTCCTGTTTCCATTGCATTACCTGTTTCTCCATAACCATTTCCTCTGCCCTAATTCATGCCCTATTATTTATCATCTGAGTCTTTTAAATAAGCTCTGGACTACTTTTTTGCTTATGAAAATTATGTCCTTCCTCTGCAGAATGGCTCTCCATTGTCTGGAATCATTTTCTTAAAAGTGTAGTTTCTGGCAGACTATCAATTATCCAACATGGATTTGACTATTTTCTATGAATATGAAAAGATGAAACCTTTGGTTCCCATATATTTCATACTTTTAAAATTTGAGATTAACTATTTCCACAGAAATTCTATTACATCCATAATTATTATTAAGTTTTTAATAATGGACAACAAGTACCGTGTGAGACAGTTGGTCTAGGCTAACATTCATTTAACAGGGACTAATTTGTCTTGACTAAGATATTTTCATATAAATTGAACTTTATTAATTAAATTTGCTAAATTTACATTTTTATCGTAACTGGGATATTGCTTTATTGTATCCCCAATTCACAGAAAAGGATCAATAGCTTAAAAGTCACTCCCTGAAGCATGAAGATAGTGATAAAATATGATCATAACTACTACAAAGCATAAAGCAACAAATATAAGCAGTGATTAGGTCTGTGGTAGAATGTAGAATGTGAATTTGTTTGTTCTCAGAACAAAATCTCTGAGCATGTAATGATTTCATAAAGGCAGCAGCAAAAGAAAATTGTAAATGGAAATTTCAAAGAAGGGTGTTTTAAATTAGATTTATTAAACCGGTGATCGTTTATACTGAGCTGCAACGCCTAAACTGTTATGAACATTTGGCAAATAGTTAAAAGGAGGCTTCACAGTTTATGTGCCAATTTAAAACAAAGTGTAATGACCTCTGTGGTAATTGAGTTTTACCTGAACATGATAAAAATTATCATTTTCTGTATGAAATTAACTGATTTTGTTCAAATATGTGAGAAGAAAGCAAAACTCAGCAGTCAGTTATACCACTTCAAATTTTAATTTTATAATAAAAAGCCATCCTTTTTTTTTTTTTTTTTTTGTGACAGAATCTCGCTCTGCTGCCCAGGTTAGAGTGCAGTGGTGTGACCTTGGCTTACTATAGCCTCCACCTCCTAGGTTCAAGCAATTCTCCTGCCTCAGCCTCCTGAGTAGCTGGGACTACAGATGTGTGCCACCATGCCTGGTTATTTTTTGTATTTTTAGTAGAGATGGGTTTTATCATGTTGGCCATGATGATCTCGATCTCTTGACCTCGTTATCCACCCTCCTCGGCCTCCCAGTGTGCTGGGATTACAGACGTGAGCCACCACTGCTGGTCAGTCATACAATTTTTTAAAAGCTTCATGGCCAGTGAATGATTATAAGGGAAAACAGAACAAAATACAATACAGTTATAAACTGACATGATATGTCTTGCATATCAGAAGTACACACTCTAGAGGCATTGTCACCATCCAATATGCCATCATTTATGTAGCTTATGTGTAAAGTGTAAGCCAACTTGCCTTATGTATGGTATGTATACAGACAGAAATTCTTACCATATATTTTTTTATTACTGAAACACGATGATACATGAGAAGAGGTTTCTATTTAATTAAGGACTATTTTATGAACCGAATGGAGGTGACTATTAGACAATGCCAATATGTGCACTTTTTTATTCTCCACATATTTATGACTCAAAAATATGCTGGCTGATCTTAATCCACTGTTGAATGAAACAGAGAAAATTGTAAAGAAGACCAAATTATGGTCATGTTTTCTGCATTATTTTAGTGTGCTCCCTGAAAAAAAAATGGATATTGAGTCCTGAATTTGCTTTTCTATCCTGCAGTACTGAGAACGTAAAAGGTATAATGATTTTGAAATGCAATTAGGAAACAAACAAACAAACAAACAGACAAAAATCACTTATTCATGACAATGAAAATGCTTAGAAAGACCATTTTTGAAATTTCATCTATCTTACCAATTTATCTCAATGAGAAATTTAGTCAATTTCCTCTTTCTGGGGTAGCCAGAATCTATCACTTGATGGACAAACATATGGCAAATTTAAAAATTCACAATAAATATAAAGGTTTCTTAAACTGTGATGCAAATGGTTAGCTTACTCAGAGTTTAGTTCCCTCACAACATGTATTTTCTTCACTTGATGAAAGAAAGCTACACATTTAAAAATATATGTTAAATTACATATACCTAACTAAATGCAACTGAAGAATTATTTGGGTGTTTATTTTCCATTCTCTAAATTAAATCATTCAACCCTGAAGATTTTATTGTGATATTTTTCAACTGAGAATCTAATGTAACACTGAAAATAGTCCTTGTTCAGAAATAATCCATAAATTCTATCCAAATATCAGGTAACTTCTTGACAAAACCACCAAAAACTAGCTGCTATTTCCAGTAAATGCCATTTATTTAACAGAATGAAAGACTATGGAGATATTCATTTTCAGAAATATAGATAATTATTAGGTTGAACTACATGAAGTCAATGATGTTGAACTGTTTTGGACTGATAAAGAAAATAGAAATTTCCTCTGGCTCCACTTAATAGAAGATACAAAATCCTTTCCACTTGAAAACATCTAGAAACTTTGGCTAACATACAATAAATCCTTTTAAATACATATTTTAATTAATGAGAGTAAGGAAAATGCCAAGAAGTCATAAAGAGAAAGCTGTGATATGCATGAAAAGTGGGCACTGAAGCTGTGCGTTGCATGGAGGTGTTTTTGCTGATGTACATCAACAGGATGCTTGATTTTGCACATTCCCACAAAGACATAGCACTAGGGTTTGTCTAGGTAGAGAGTTAGATGACACTGCACAAAGTTAGAATGCTTGAACATCCTTACCTATTCCTTGGCTCTCAGGAAAACAAAAAAACTTGTATGTGTCTGTAACCAAATTCTTGCCTTCATAAAATGTTGAAGTTTTAATTTACATTGCCATACAGGTCAAGAACATATAAGGCCAACAAATTGATTATCTGTTATTAGTGCCCTATCACTGAAAGAAGCAAATGCAAATGCTTTCTAAAAACAAGGCACTCACAATCCAGGCTGCATGGGGTTCTTACAGAAAAACTCTCCTGAAGATTAACTCACAACTGCAAATACAATATTATATGCATATATTAAAAGCAAATTATAATAAATAAGAATCAGCAGAGACAACAAACAGCACAATTAAAGAATTATCAGATAATGAAATTATAAAATATATGTATAAATGTCTTAAAAATATGATATTGAAAACGCAGCTAAGAAACAAGATGCTCTGAAAAATCTGAACAAAAAATAAACTAACAAGAACTTATAGCAGTGACAAATGTAAGGATGGAAACATTAATAGAAGTGTTAAATAGAAAATTAAATATATCTATTGAAAAGGAGCAAACTGGAAACAGGAGCTGAATAAATTACTCAGAATGAAGCACAGAGAATTAAAGTGTAAAATATAATGAAAGCAGTCTTAGGAGAAATGGAAGAATGGATGAGTTAGACCAATGTATTTCTAATTGAAAATAAAGAGTGAATACAGAGAGTAGGGAAGAGACAACATGGAAAACATAATTCCTGCAAATTTTCTGGAGTGAAGAAAATCTTGATTTTTTATGTTCACGAATCATGGCACACCCCAAACAGAATGAATAAAAAGAACTCTGCATCTAGACACACTTTAATCAAATACAGAACATTCAAGCAAAAGTATATTTAAAAGCAATCACACAAAATATTACTTACAAAAAATGAAACTTAGCACATTTGCTAACACCAACAATAGAAACAGATGACAGTGAAGAAGAATTAAAACACTGAGAAAATATAACTAGCAACTTAAAATTTTATATCTAGTCATTTAGCCAAATTTTATATCCAGATAAACATTTATTAAGGAAATGGTAGTGAAATAAAGTATATTCTAGAAAAACAAACACCACGAGTTGTGAGTGCAAACACATCCTTAACAAAATATATACTAAATGTTATTATACTACAGGAAGAATGAAATTGAGTGTCTGGAAAGCAGGGTTAAGATAAAAATAGAAGTAATCTAAAAAGAAACAAGAAATAATAGTGCCTTATGTAAACAAATATTGTTTGGATATAATAATAATTATGAATTATTTGGCCCAGGTGCAGAAGAGCCTTAGATCCCACCTGTCCATGACAGGAGTGTCAAATATTTTGTGGCCATCTTTAATTGGCCATGAATGAGATTGGGACTAGGATAACAGTTAACATTAGTAAGTGCCCTGCTTTAGGGTCCCAAAAAAGCAGGCCCTGGGACAAGGATTTGGAATTGGCTTGGAGTTCATTGAAGGGAACAACAGCACAGAAGTAACAAATTTAGATAGGAAAGTGAGAGGGACAATAAAGGGTGCATTGACAGTCAAGGTACTACTGTGAGCAACTGGAAGTGAATCCTTCTGAGGAGCTATGAGAAACAGTACATAGAATATGCAGCTCAGACTGTTTCCACCTTAAGTGTAAGGAAGCTAGGAAATTTACATACCAACCTCTGTCAGTCAGTGCTTGTGAGTGCTGAGGTTCGAAACATTAATTCCCCAGAACTTCTGGCTGCCTGCCTTGAACACAGGCAGAACAGACTCCACCGGCCAGAGAAAGCCCTCAGCAAAGAATTGCAGGTACTGGAAGTTAGAAGTGTTTTAAGTAAGCACCAAAATGGTAAGGGTTGGTAGTTATGACTTAAGTCCTGAAAAGACTGAAAAATACTTTTTGGTTTTGTGTTGTAATCAGAGTCCTCTCCTTTCTTTAGCTTCTGCCCTATACCTAATGGATTGTTCCTTGTCCTTAGAATCTGAGCTCTTTGTTCCCCTCTATTCAGTGAGGATTCAATTTTTTTTTTGATTTCCTGAAAGAAAAGTGATCAAACCATCTTTTACTTAATTAGGAGAAGACATACATTTTTCCAAAGGATATTTTACCATGTGTTTACCTAAAGGTACGGCTGAGAAGAAGCCCCTCTGCTTCCTGCCATTTTCTACAGTCAGCTTGTAACTGACACCTAACTTCCAGCATGTGGTCAAAAAAGGCAGCTTAGAGGTAGGTGTTCTAAGAGTAAGGTGGCATGCAAAGGTATCACTCACAGCTCTGGGAATTCGAAACAACTAATTTTACAGAGTAGTTTTATGTCAATTTACAAATTGGGAGGAAGCTATATGTGATGATTCTTTACCATTCACTTATTGGTTAGGCTGAGCATGTGATAAAAAGAAAGGAAGTGTGGGTAAGTCAACTATAGAGTGGACTTGAGTCAAGGAGAAAAACCTGGGGTTGGAATCTGGTTTGAAACTTTGTTTAGCATCGCCATCAAGGCTTGAGAGAGAACAGAAAAGTGGCAATATGTTTCTTCCAAAAAACACTGTTTTAGGTTAATAGTGCATCCTGTTTCTTACCTTCCCCTAAGTTACCCCTTCATTGTCTCAGGCTACCAGTCAAGAAAATTTACTTCTTTTTAAAACTTCACTTTCAACACTGTCCAGATACGATGTGCCATCCTGTATGTCCAGTGCGGCAAGTGTTAAATATGTGTGTGTGTGTGTGTGTGTGTGTGTGTGTGTGTGTGTTAGTCACAAATTTGCAAGTTGCAAGTGACGGAAATCTACTCAAGCTACAGGACCAAAGGGGCATTTGTCCTCATATAACTGGTTGGAGAAGGAGGGTTGTCCAAGGAGTAAATTTTACTTAGACTGGGTTTAGGGATTCAAATTGTGTCATGAGGATATTCCTCTCACTTTCTTTGGTTATTTCTTATGCTTTCCACAAAGTTGGCTTCATTCTCAGGCAATCTCTTCCCATGTTGTGGCAAAGATGTCAGGCCAGTAGCAGACAGTGCTAGGTTCAGGCTTGTGATATTCTTACACCAACTCTCCCAGTGAAAAGAAAAAAAAAAAAGGAAGTCATTTTTTCAACCATTCAAATGAAATTCCAGGGAGGATTCTGTTGCCTTGGTATCCCTACACCTCTTATGCCAACATGGCCAGAGAGATGGAGGTCTCTGATAGCTAGAGACTGGCTCATCTGACTACCCTGAGTTGAATTTCCCACAAGGAAGAACTGTTCAGTTAGCAGAAGGAAAGTGAAAGAAAGTGTAATGGGAAGCCAGAAATTTTATCTTGCATAGAAGATAAAGGGTATGCATGTGAAGGTAAATATTTGAAATAGGAATTTGGGGCTAATATGGAAGAACGTGTCCTCATTAGAGTTTGATATGACCAAACAAATAACATGCCCAATTGTTTCAGCAGAATATCACTCTGTACACTGAGTTGGGAGGTCCTCATTCTTGTAGGTTTTGCATATAATGAAACTTTGTTTATTTCCCCTAAAGTTAATTGAAACAGAAATGTACATCATCATTATGACACCTACAGGTGGTTTCTATAATACACATTATTGATGAGATTTTCTGAAACTGCTTTTACATCTTAAAGCTGAATACAAGATGACTCTGACAACAATGGAAATAAAAATCACTTTAAAGCAATCTCATGTGGTCACATATATTGTTTTGTTATAATGGGATTCTGTTAATATCAATATATTTCTGAAAATCTTCTCAGTTCCCATGATCAAAAGAAAATAGAAAAGAACTATAGTCCCTTAGTAGCTAATTAGCACATAAAAATTATATTTGAGAACAGAAGGAGAGAAAGGGATGTACTATTTTCTTACCATTTTAATTCCTTTGAGTTCTGCAGACTTGGGTATTACACACATAACTAGATTAACATCAATTTGTACCTCTCTGATTTTTAGTGTTTATGTACAATTCATTAATAAAAATATTATTTTACATATACATATTGTTATGGTACATTGTTTATATATGTGCATACACACACGTGCATGTGCGCACACACACACACACATATGTTTGTGATGCACATGTTGAATGCTATCACACATTCTCAGCCCAGGAGAGCTAGTGCAGCAGGCCAACTGCATCCTTTAGGCCAGTGAGCATTTGTATACTGTGCTGCAAATGTTCTCAGCCAAATAGCACTGTCTGGACACTAAGCAGAGAGAATTCTCTCATGCGTTATTTTTTCACTGCCACTCTCTGTCACTTATTTTGTTCTTTGAAAAATGTCCGTGACCTCAATTGCCAATGCTTAAGGAAATAAAATAAAATGTAAAACTGATAGTGCAGTCTGTCCAAAGATGCAAAAGAAAGGTTTGACTGAGGCTTAAGGTAACTTGAAAGAGATAATTTTGTCTACTCAAGATAAAATGTAGTGATCAATTAGTGATCAATGGAAGTCATTTGGCATTATAAAGGAAATCATAAGCATCATTATAAATTGGTGAATAGAATAACAATGATTTGCAAAGTATAAGAAAGAAATGACAGAGGTATGTTGTGATTTCAGAGCATTTGGAGAGCATATAAGTGATATTTCTAAAACCTAGAAGATACCACCATAAGAAAATGAGTGATGCTGTAGCACTGAATCAGGTACTGCTGGGAAATTATCCTCCTTATCAGCCCCAAGCAGTTTGTTCCTATTTAATTAGATGAAATTGCTCTTCAGAGTTTCAAGAATGAAAGAATAAGGAAAATTAAGGAATGATTATTTCTATATGCCAGAATGTAAAACCACAATTTGAAATATATTTTCTTGCTATAGCATAACATATTTAATGCTTTATAGCATTACTAAGTGTATAAATAATTTTTTTGAACCACTTGATCTTTTCAAAACATTAAACAGAATTTCTTTTACAAAGATGCTCTTTGTAATGCATTGTTAAAAATGAGCGTTTGCCTCATTTTTCTTTTTCTTTTTAAAGTAGATTTGCCTTATTATTCTTTTCTTTTTAAAGTAGACCCGTTAGAGAAGCTCTGCTGAAAGCAAAGTAAACCTATACATGACTTTTAATAATAGTATTAATTATAGTCATACTCTGTCTTGATTTAATGCAATGCCAGAAATTCTTTCCAGTGGCAGCAAAAGAGAAAACGAAAGCAGAAACTCTTAGTTGGAGGAAACTCTTAGTTTCCTTTTCCTACTTCCAATTTGTATGAAAAGGAAGTATCGCTGTATTGTAATTTTATTATTTATACTTAATCAAACACAACTGCAATTTCTAATTATTATTTATCTTAATGATTCATGAAATTATATTGGAAGAGTTCCTATAATATGTACAGAATATTCCCAAGCTGTGCAAAATAATTACCATTGATGAAAGAGCCACAGTGAAATGGTATTTCACAAGTGTTTGGAGTTATTCTCACCAGGGGCAGGCTGTGGATCATTGGCATTAACTAATGATGACCTGAGATCAAAGACAGAGCCCTATGGAACTCCAGCTTTCAAGGTAGCATAATAAATCTGAAATGTCGAATGCAATCTTCCACAAATGAAATTTAAAGTACAATAATGGCCCATCAAAACTGTCAAGCTAGCTCTCCAACTCACACATACATACACACACACACACACACACACACACACACATACACACACACACACACCCCACATGATCGATGATTTAAAAGCTCCAGGCTAGGAAAGTGAAATAGTTGCAAACAAATGACCAAAAGCAAATTTTTAAGTACAGTTACAAAAAAGCAAATGTAACCAAGTCTGTCATGCACCGCAGCATAACTCTTGTCATGCCAAAAATACACAAAATAACTGACCTTTCCAGAAAAGAAAACACAATATAAGACAAAAGCAAGATTGATGAACAAATCCTGCACTACCTCTAAACAGCAATGTTAATCAAGCAACTATAATTGTCCTGTTAACTTATATCAGCTTGCTTCTAAAGCTCTAAATTCTTAGTCTTTAGAGTCGACCACACTACTACTTAATGTGTAAAAGCACAAAGGTACAAATTTGGCATCCAGCAGAAAACAACAAGTTGTAAGAGCTCAAAAAGCTTCTGTGATGGCAAATCACTGATTATGTAACATTAATTAGTATAATTCTGATGAGAACAATTATTTCTCTGTAGCAGTTTGTTGGAGTTAATAATAATAGGACAAAAAATTCTTAACACGTGTCTTCAACTGTTACTGCAAGCATTAAAAATAGAGCTGTGAAATCTTCATGAAGCCTGTGAGTTGAGCACACACTGCTTCACTTCTGAGAGAGAGAGAAGGCAAAAAGACAAGCTTATGGAAGATATTTAATTAAAGTCAGAAAGAACATTAAAATGGAAAAATTAGCTCAGTGAAAAGTATCTTTTCATTTCCACTAAATCAGAAACAATTTAAAGACTGCAATGGAAAGTGGAAGTAAAAGAAAAAAAAAGCCTTTTTTAATTGGTTTAGAATTTTTTATTGTACTTCTGGAGTTCTGACTAGGTACACTATTGAACTTACTTGTTTTAATTATTCATTTACTTCTTCTTTTATTCATGTAGTCATTCATTTATTGATTGACATATTATCTTATCCATTCATTCATCTGTTCATTTATGTAACATTCTCTGCTATTCTTTAGGTACTGCGCTATATGTTGAACATGCCAAATGTATATGGCATGATATCTGCTCTTGAAGTACTTAAAGTGACAGACAACCACGTAAATCATTATGTATAGTAAAATATGGTGCTATTTAATATGCTAAAGTGGGGTACAGAAATATTTAAATCTACCTGTGCTAGTGTGGTAGATACGCTCAAGGAAGCTTTTAGGAAGAGGTATTATTTGAGCTATTCCGTATGATGGCTTGAAATTTACCAGGAACCTACAAAATCTATACTTAAACAGGAAGAATATTTCAAGAAACATTGACATTTGCAGATAATTAGAAATGACAAATTTGAGGCTTATTTTCTATTATGTTTCACATAATTACATATTTCAAGTAATAGGTAGTCAGCTTTATATGTAACGAACAAGTGGAACAGCAAATGGAATAATAATTCTTAGGGAAACAGTGATTATATTTAAAATTATGTCAGTCTTGACCAGAAGGCCAAAACTATGAATGAGGTAGGTTACTAAAAGGGCACTAAGCTTCCCTTCATAGTTATTTAATAATTACTAAGCAGAATGTGTTAAATGAGAGGGTCATAGTCTCTGACTTCTTGATACAACCATGATAGGTTTATTTCTTGTAAGTATGCTCAGCATACTCAACTGGGGCCATAACTTTGACTGGAAGTCCTGAGAAGAGGGCTTTCTGCCAGAGGAAATTTTGGAAGTTAACAGTGACCTATGAGATGTCACTACCTGGTAATAATGGGGATAGAATGAAGTTGAATACATAGGAGAAATGTTTCTGTTAAAGACAGAAAAATTATGCAAAATTCAGAGGCACTGGGAAAATGTTAAATTAGATACTTGACCATTACTCTTCAGACTTAATACAGAGAAGGATATTAAGGCCTTAAAATATTTTATTTTTCTGGTTCATTGAGTACTTTTATTATTATTGTCATTATTAATATTATTATTATGGGAGTGGCAGTAATAGTAGTAGTACCCAGTGGAGGCTTAACCAATAGATACATTTTATTGCTGAACTACATTATTATTAGCATATTATTTGGTTTACATTCTTATTTAAGGGCATTTTGCAAATGTCATCTCAAGAAAAAGAAGTGAAGGATAAACTGGAAGTAAAACCAGAAAGGACGAAAAACCAAACAAGACTGGGTTGTTAAATTGTTTACTCTAATAAACAATATTGCTTGTTCCTTTGGCACCTTGTGAGAAGCCTTAGGAAATGTGCCTCAGAACTTTTGACTCAGGGAGAGAAAAGGTGGAAATGTTTATTTATTGGTCCTTATCGTTCATTGTTCAATAATGGCATTGTACATTTTTGGGTGGGGTACATGTGTGAGCACAAAGTGGGTTCCCAGGGGCATCCCATACTATAATCCATAGGATCCCAAGACAGAAGAGTAACACAGGTGGTACAGGCCTGAGTCAAGGCTGAGGGCACCTGGGCAGAATGGTTGAAGCCTATGCAGGACTGATGATGACAATAATAGCTGGAGCGACCAACAAATATCTGAAAAAATACTCATCATCCCTAGTCATCAGAGAAATGCAAATCAAAACCACAATAAACTCTCATCTCACACCAGTCAGAATGGCTATTATTAAAATGTCAAAAAATAACAGATGTTGGTGAGGTTGCAGAGAAAAGGGAACATTTATAAACTGTTGGTAGGAATGTAAATTAGTTCATCCTCTGTGAAAAGCAGTTTGAAAATTTCTCAAAGAACTAAAAATAGAACAATCATTTGACCAAGCAATCCCATTACTGGGTACGTATCCAAAGGAATATAAACCATTCTACCAAAAAGACACATGCACTCTTATGTCCACTGCAGCACTATTTCACAATAGTAAAGACACAGGATCACCCTGGGTGCCCATCAACAGTGGATTGGATAAAGAAAGTGTGGTACATATACACCATGGAATACTGTATCACCATAAAAAGGAACAAAATCAGGTCCCTTACAACAACATGGATGAAGCTGGATGCCATTATCCTAAGGGATTTAATGCAGAAACAGAAAACCAAATATCACATGTCCTCACTTATAAGTAGGAGCTAAACCTTGGGTACACATGGATATGAAGATAGAAACAACAGACACTAGGGGTTCTAGGGGCTCTGAAAGCAGGGAGAGAAGGAGGGGGACAAGGACTGCAAGACTTCCTATTGGTACTATGTTCACTGTCTCAGTGATGGGATCAATAAACACCCAAACCTCAGCATTACAGTATACCCATGTAACAAACCTCCACATGTACTCCTTGAATCTAAAAAAAAAAAAAAAATTAAATTAAAAAAAGTAGGGCACAAGAGGTGCCTAACATAAATGCTATGTACTCTTTAACAGAAGGAAACTTGTTTAGAAAAGCGAAAGGGGCAATTTTATGAACGCTGCAAAACATTGTTTTCAGTGAAATCTGAAATAGCAGATAAATATGGGCAAGCTCTAAACTTTGACCATGTCCCATCACTTTCAATAAATTCCAATCACCACTTCTGCCTCTTTCAAATCCTTCCTAATGGAGAAAGCCCAAATTATTAATCTATACCAGCATTTCTCAAACATTTGGTCTCAGGACTCCTTTATGCACTTTAAAATCATTGAAGATACCAAAGTGTTCCCCCCCGTAAATGTAACTTAAATATATTCATATTTATCATATTAAGAATTAGAGTAAATTTTAAATAGTCTTAATACATTTAAAATAAAAGCATATTGCATGTTAACAACAGCAATATTTTTATGAAAAATAACTATTTCCCAAAACAAAAAATTAGTGAAGAGCCACATTGTTGTACTTTTTTTTTTTGTTTTACAGATCTCTTTAATGTCTGGCTTTATAGAAGACTTGTTTTCTCATATCTGTCCCACAGGCAATCAATCTGCTGATCATGTGCCACGTATCCTCTAGAAAACTCCACTCTACCCTCACAATAAAATGAGAGTGAAAGGGAAAAATGAAATCTTAATATTATTAAAATCATTTTGTCCTTGCAGACCTCCTGGAATGGTCTCAGGAGCTCCCAGAGGTTTCTGGATGACACTCTGAGAATCGCTGGTTTGTTTGTTTGTTTGTTTGTTTATATTATAATTTTTAGAGACAGGTTCTTGCTCTGTTGCCCAGGCTGGAGTGCAGCAGTGCAATCATAGCTCACTGCAGCCTTGAACTCCTGGGCTCAAGTCATCCTCCCACCTCAGCCTCCTGAGCAGCTGGGACTATAGGTGTGTTCCACCATGCCCGGCTAATATTTAAAATTCTTTTTGTAAAGACAGGGTCTCACTATGTTGCCTGGGCAGGTCTTGAACTCTGGCCTCAAGTGATCCTCCCACCTCAGCCTCCCAAAGTGCTGGGGTTACAGACATGAGCCATTGCCCCCGTCAGAGAACTGCTGGTTTCTATATGTTCATGCAGCCAAATCGACCTCTCTAGTTTGATTCCCTGTTATTTCATAAGTAAGTCTTATGCCCCTGCCATAGTGAGCGTCACCATTGCTCCAAATACAGCCTCTAGACTCCCTGCATGCAAGCTTTCCACCCATCTTTCCCTCCTCCTTCCCCTGCCACTGTCTTCCCTTATACTATTGATGTTTGTCCAAATCCTTTCAATCGCCTTTAGGAAACTTTCCAAAATTCACTTATTTCTACTTCTATTGAGTGATTATCACTTTTTTCCTTGCATAATAGATATTTATTTGTGTTTTGCCTCTTGACAATTTTCCTCTAAAGCCTCCATATCCTGTAGCTTATGCTTGTGTGTAGTAGGTTGGTAAAAAAAAAAATAGCTATTGAAAATATGTTATTAGTTTTTACTCTGCTATATGCTTGTTTTACAGTTTATTATATATGAACCAATAAACCTTATCATTTCCTCATCTATGCATTTCAACACTAATTAATTTTTTATTGGGGAGTGATATTTCAGAAACCTGTAAGAAAGACTCAAATATATGGGTCCATCAGTCCTGACAGGTGTGTAGCAGATTACACATCTTGTTTGTTTTTATCTCATCATTATTGTTTTATGCAACTTAGACTAGACTTTTTATTTTCAACAGAAAGTAAGTTAGAACTAGGAAAGTTAACCTAATGGATGCAAAGACAATAATTGTAGTCTGCAATTGGTGACTAAATATCATTCATCGATTGTCACACAAGATTGATCTTGGGTTTTTGCAGGAGACTGATATTGTTGAACTTGTGAATGAAATATTCATTGTTCTCCCATTCATGCACAATATGGCCAAAACTCTAATAAACCTTTTCAGGTAATTACTACTTAGCACAGACCAGGGGCTGTCTGGCAACATCGATTTTCAAGCTTTCCTTATTTGTTTTTGAATAACTGAATAAAGATAGCTAAATTTGAAGGGAATACCACTTCATTGTCTCATGATTCAGAGGTTGCCATTGAAGTGCTCATATCTATATAATTTATTATTTTCTTCTTTCTTATGCATAAGTCCTGCAACCTTAGATATAGTCATAATTATACAGATAGACAAATGTACTTACGCATTTTGCTCCTGTCTGGCCAAATTAGTTCAGCATTAAAATTGAAATGCCCACTGATCAAGAACTAGCCAAACTAAAACATTTGGCGTACTGAAATGCAATGAGCTTGGAAATGCTCGTATTTTCCACAAGTGATTTTCACTGCCTGAACACTGATCCTCTTTGCACTCAATTTACAGAGAATGTACACTTCAGGAAATCTGTATACTAATTAATTTCAAAGTCTAATGCACAGCTAAGGAATATATCTTTAAAATATCTAGATTAGCGAGATTAAGTGACAATTCAATAGCAAAGGAACTTCTAAATTCCATTTAAATGTCAGATTAGCAAGATATAAATTCATCTGTAGAGAAAAGCCTTTACTAACTTCAGCTACACAAATAGTGACAGTTAAGAAAAGATACCTCAGTGTTTTGGTCAATATGCTTGTTTGTATAGTTGCAAACATATGATGCTATAGCTTAGATATTTGAATCTTCTCACATCACTTTATGAAACCTCCTCTCTCAAAATACTCATAGATTCCCAAATGGGATTATTTACTAATTTAAAAATGCCTCAAATTTCCAATGCATGTATTATGTAAAGCAGGACTTTTTTTTTTGTGGCTAGGACCATCAGCTGAGAGAAATACAAGCACTACTCCATTGCTTCTGATCTTCAATAAAATAACAGCTATTTTGTCTCACTCTGTGACTGCAACTTTTTGCTTTTTTTTTTTTTTGTTTACTCTCTCTAGTAAGCCATCTCCTATAATCCATGGAGCTTTAATACCTTAAAGCCTTTGATCCATTTATCCATCGCCTTTCACTGTTCCTTATGCTTGTATTCCTTCCTCCTCACCTAGATTTGATACCATGGTCAATCATGATTATTTCCTTGCATATACTATCAACTCTTTTGTCCCTCTATTACTTGGTTTTGCTCCCTTGGCTAAATCGCTGCCTGGTTAGATCCAACTCTTTACTTTCTTTCTGCATGTGCTTGCACAACTGACATATACATATGTCTCAATTTAAATTCATAATAATTTATCTTTAAGAGGCCCTTAAAGCTTTGCAATAATCATACTGTATTCCCAAGTCATTTTCCATTCCTACTCTCTTGAGTAATTATTTTTTATCTTCTTTCACTTCAATTTTTCTAATACTTTCTCCATCCCCCACACTCTTAGATCTTACCCTGGAATTCACTGGGAACATAAAAACTGTCAGAGAAGAACTTCCACCAAGATAGCTACCCATCTATCATATCTATGCCCATATTTTCTCCCTTTCTTTCCCCTGAGCTTTATTGAGATATAATTGACAAACACAAGTTGTACATATTTAAGGTATAGAATGTGAGAATTTGATATATGCATACATTGTGAAATGATCACCACAAGCAAACTAATTAGTACATTCATCTCTTTTGCTCCTACAGATGAGATGCTTGTGCTCTTGCTAAGACCGTGTATTCTTGTGTATTAGAGACTGGTCTCTTGTCTACTCAAGTACAGTTCTTTCCTCTCCCATCTTATCCTCAGATTTTCCTCTCTGTTGTATCATTCCCATTAGCATACAAACATATGGTGTTTTTCTCATTTGAAAAGAACCTGTGCTTGATTGCAGTTTTATCTCCAGCTAATACACTCTTTCACTCCCAAATTAACCACAAAGCTCTTCAAAAGTTTTCTAACCTTGCTTCTTCCCTTATCTCTCTTGAACTTCTGATCTGTATTTTTTCCCACATAACTCTACTGAAAGTACTTAATCAAGGTTACCAGTGTCTGTATTGCTGTATCTAATGACTGATTCTCACTTTTTGTTTTATTTTATCCATCAATAGCAATTGACTTAGTTAATGACTCTCTCCTCCTTGAAATGCTTAACCTCTCTTTCTCTTAATTCTCTCATCTTACTTGCTGTTCATTCTCAGTCTTCTTTGCTGGGTTTCCAGAGCTTTGTCCATGGACTTTTCTCCCCTATCTATACTTGTTTTATTATTATTATTATTATTTCATTCAGTCTCACTGTTTTAAATCATATCTGTACCCACTATTCCCAAATGGGTATCTCCATTATTATACTACTGCTTTTGAAATATAACTGCTCTGTAGTGCTTACTGATGAGTTCCCAGTATTTACACAAAACGTGATTACTTTTTACTCTCTCCCTTCTACGTATGATTACATAGTTCAGACTCACTACTGTTAGTGCATTGTTTCTTCCCCATCTAAACTCTAAGACACTGATGATTCCTTTTTATCTTTCCCAGGAAATCTGACTCAGAGAAGAGAAAGAGATAATGGTGGGAAAAAACAGAAAGAGCAAAGAGAAAGACATGAAAGGAACCCCTTCGTTAGGCTTAGAAACTGAATAATTGCACTGGTAAAAGAGAAGAGATGTTTAACGTTTTGTTTTTAACCAACAATTTTAAATATTTACAGTAACTAGGGAGGAAAAAAAATCCACAGAAGATTCTAAGAAGATACAAATGATTGCAAAGTCATGAAATTTCAACATCGCTAAACATATTCTTGAAGATAGGTTTGTCAAATACAAATGGAGTAGAGATTACTTGATTATGATAAAATGCTCATAGCTGTAATTCATTTATATATTAAAAACTAATACAAATCTATATTTTCTATTCTTATGAGAAATATATATTACTTCACTTTTCCATATACTACATAGCTAGTATCAGGGCCTTTGGAGAGTTTTAAGACAGTTTGATGGCTTTAACTGCTTTTTGAGGTGAGGGGATTTACTTTGAGATTTAGTGAGTGAATAGATCCCTATTGTAGGCTGCATCCCTCTCCCATTTTGCTCTGCTTGTAATGACAAGTTGAATGGCTCTTACCTCCTGTCATAGGCAACCATTCATGCAACCTCTGAGCCTGTCTGGGTCTTCCCTTGCTATCTTCACTAGTCTAGACACCTCATCAGTACTGTTGATCCAGCACCAGTGCTAATTCTACTTCTGTAGCCTTAGTCAACTCTACTGCTACTTTTGTCAAGGTGTCATTTATGCTGTCATCAGATTCTTCCAGGTGTATATCAAATTCCTGTAAGCCAAGACACAGGGGATCCCCACCAAACCTTTTCTATTCTCTTCACTATTGCCCTTCTGTGAGTAAGAAAAGGCTGAAATTGGTAAATAATTGATTTGGCCAAAACAAGCCTTTGATACCATTTGCAAAATTTTCAGCCTGAGACAAAGTGGTGACCCTAAAAGAAGCAAACATTATTATTTGGTAAATTTTTAAATACTAGAAGTTTTGGCCAAGTGTGGTGGCTTGTATCTTTAATTTCAGCACTTTGGGAGGCTAAGGCAGGAGAAACACTTCAGCCCAGGTGTTCAAGGCCAGTCTGGGCAACATAGCAAGACCCTTTTTCTAAATAAATAAATAAATAAATAAATAAATAAATAAATAAATAAAATTAACCAACTGTGGTGTCACCTGCCTGTAGTCCTGGCTACTCAAGAGGCTGAGGCAGGAGGATTGCCTGAGCCCAGAAGGTGGATCCTGTAGTGCTCTGTGCTCACGCCACTCCACTCCAGTCTGGGTAACAGAGTGAGACCCTGTCTCAATGAAAAATAAACATAAAAAAATTAAACTATAAGTTTTGCCTCAACTCCTCTTACTACTGAAGTAAATTCTTTCTGTAATTCTGCCTTCTTCTATAATTGTTTTTGGCACATAACCCACTTTCCTTTGACAAATAGATATTATCTGATTTCATTCCTTCAAATGTCCCACTGTCTGGAGAGTTTCTGGACATCAGATTTGTTGAACATAAACAGAAAAATATTTTGTCAGGCTGGGAAGATAATAGAAAGTATTGAGTTTAGGTTCAAGGAAATCTAGTTATATTCTAGCTCTATTATTTACTAGTTGCAAATATTTAAGCAAACTTTTAAGCTTCTTTGACATTTTAATTTAGTAGCCACAAATCTCCCCAAAAGTGGGTATTAAGTCTAATTATGTAGACTTATCTTGTAAGGATCACATAAAAATCATATAGTGGATATTGGCAAATGGTAATCTTCATGATTATTTTTATTTTGAAACAAAGTGAGGTAATATTACAGTAATAAAAGTAGAATTAATTATTTTTTTCTAAATTATTGTTGTGCCTTTTAAAAACAGGTATTTGCCTTCATTAAGACTTGGCTGTTGAGTGTTTCCCAGTGATCCTGATTTTATTGAACTTTATCACATCAAGTGTTTGATCAGCTTTATTCTTTCTCCTTTCAGGACTGCAAATCATTATTTTGGTGTAAGTAATAAATATCTGAGACAAGGGCACCACAATTTCTAAACTTCACACTTCTTATTTTCTTATGCAGGAAAAATTCTCGTGCTTGTAAATATAAAGTTAATTGCTTTTTATAATACGTTTTTTGTCTCTAAAAGTAATTCAAATCATAACAAAATTTTGAAAAGTACATGAATATACAAAGAACATAAAAACCATCCAGAAACCAACTAAACAATCAATTAAGACTTTGACATATAGACATCTTGAGAATATGCATACATGATATATGCTGTTTTGTAACTCTTATGATACAGTATTTAGGATAAAACTTTCACAGCATCATTTTAATGAGTACATAGCATTCATAAAATAGATGTATTGTAATTTATTTAACCACATTCTCATATTGCAGGATTGGCTATTTTCCATTTTTGTTGTAATAAACAATGCTGCAATGAACACTACATACATAAATCTTTATGCACATCCTTAATCATTTCTTTAGGATAAATTACTAGATACAAAATTGCTGTGTCAAAGCTTATGCTTATATTATTTATTTACTGTAACCTAGTTTTTAATCATAAAGTAACAAATGCGCTTTGGAAACAATTAATACCTAAATGTTAAAAAAGAAAAGTAAAAACGTGCTTTTACTTGGCATCATAACTTAGAGATAAACACTATTATATTCTTTAATTTTTTTCTCACAATTCTTTAGTGATAGTCAAGCGTATTTAAATATACACATTTATTTGTATTAATATACAAGGAATCATAATATTCTTTATTTTTTCTTAATTTTTAACTTAATGTACTTCAGAACTATTTACTCATAATTTTATGTCTCTCTTTTTACCTGTTGCATAGTAATTCATAGCATAAGTATATATTTTATTTAACTAGTCCTTTCTTGATAAACATTTAGGTTATTCTTTTGGTCATTCTAATTGGTTTTGTGTTGGACATCCATGTACAACTGTCTTTGCAAACTTTTTAAAGCATATAGGTAGAATGAAATTCTAAAAGTGGAATTGATTTGTTAAAGAATACGTATATAGTTTAACATTTGGTGTGTAGATGAGTACTTTTTGGAGTTTAATGTATGTTAGTGTTACTATGTTCTTGGAATGCTATTTCTCAGATCTATAATGTAAATGAAACAATGCATTTTGAAGTAAAAAAAATCGCCTCAAAATCTTAGATAGCTTTAGTGTTTATTTTCTTGTGATACACACCTATTTTTCGGCTGCACAGAAATAATACTACAATTTAACGATAAAGAGATAGTTCTGTTTTCAATTAAAATCTTGAAAAATAATCTTTTTGAGAGGACTATTGGATTTCAAATTAAGCTGTGTTATTTAATGACTTAATATAGAGCATCATGCTCTTTTACCCACTGCCACCTTCTATTTACATTTATATAACATAAATAATTGTGGAGATTAGGCAACTATCTGGATAATTTTGTTTATCCATTAAACAAATATTTAATGAGTGTCTACTGTATGCCAACCTCCATTCTAGGTATCAAGAATGTAAAAATGGACCATACAAAAACAACTATCCTCATGGTGCCCATATTTTAGTGATGGAGACAAAAACAAATTAAGCAAGTAAAATTATTGCTTAAATTGTGAGACAGCAATTCATGCAAAGAAAAAAAAAATAACAAGAAAGGAGAATAAGGAGTTTTGAGTGGGAGGTAATGCAATTCTAATTAAAGTGTTAGAGAAAGCCTCATAGAGTGGAAACATCTTTGAGGAGACATCTGAAGGAGGTAAGACAGTTTGACCAATGAAACTAGGTGTGACGGTCAGTTTAATGTGTCAATTAGGCTAGGCTACCACCCCCAGTTATACAATCACACACTAATCTAGGTGTTACTGTGATGGTGTTTTATAGATTTGATTAAAGTCCATAATTAGTTAACTGTAAGGGTGGTGATGCTAGATAATGTAGATTAACCTGATTCAACCAGTTGAAAAGTTTTAAGAGTAGAGACGAGATTTCCCTAAAGAATAAGACATTCTGCCTGTGGATGGCAGCTTCACCTGGTGCTGAGAGATTCAGTGTTCCCTTCCTGATGGCATGTCCTGAGTATTTGAACTTGCCTAACTAGCTCTCATAATAATCCAATAGCTTGTAATAAATCTCTTCATACATATCTCCTGCTGATTCTATTTCTGTGGGTGAAGCCTGACAAGATACACTAAGCTTACTAGATAATTCAGTATATCTTTAATTTTATGCTATGGAATATATGAATGGTCAAAATATATATGACACTTAGAATGGTTCTGTCTAGCATCACAATGACGTTTGAATGAGTTCTAGCTCTGGACAGTTTCTGTTTCCTCCTAATATCTTTCTGGGCACTCTCAACAACTAATAGAACAACTAAACAGAAAATCAGTTGTATACAAAAAATACTAAACAGCATCATTGTATTAGTCTGTTCTCACATTGCCACAAAGAAATATATGAGACTGAGTAATTTATAAAGAAAAGAGGTTTAATTGGCTCATGGTTCTGCAGGCTGTACAGGAAGCATGGTGTCATCAGCTTCTGGGGAGGCCTCAGGGAACATACAATCATGGAGGAAGGCAAAGGGGTGTTTCACATGGCCAGAGCAGGAGGAAAAGCAAGAGAGGAGAGGTGCTACACACTTTTAAACGAAACCTCTCCATAACTCACTCACTCACTATCACAGAAACATCACAGAGGGGATGGTGCTAAACCACTCACAAGGAGCTACTCACATGATTCAATCACCTCCTACCAGGCCCCACCTCCAACATTGGGGATTACAACTGAACTTGCGATTTGGGTGGCCACACAAATCCAAACCATTGCAATCATCCACCAACAAGGTCTGAATAACATTTATAAAACACCAGACAACAGCAGAATACACATTCTTTTTAAAGTTTCAATGAACATATATCAAAATAGACTTCCCTGGGAGCCATAAAACAAACTTTAACAAATTGAATATAACTGAAATCCTGCAGAGGGTCCTTTCTGACCACAATTAAATAAAATTAGAAACCTAACAGGTAGGCCAGGTGCAGTGGCTCACACCTGTAATCCTAGCACTTTGGGAGGCCAAGGTGGGTGGATCACAAGGTCAAGAGATCGAGACCATCCTGGTCAACATAGTGAAACCCCATCTCTCCTAAAAGTACAAAAATTAGCTGGGCATGGTGGCACGTGCCTGTAGTCCCAGCTACTCGGGAAGCTGAGGCAGGAAAATCACTTGAACCTGGGAGGCAGAGGTTGCAGTGCGCCAAGATTCACGCCACTGCACTCCAGCTTGATGACAGAGCGAGACTCTGTATTTTAAAAAACAAAAACATAAACAAAAAAAACAAAAAAAAAAAAACCTAACTAACAGACGATAGGAAAATCTCCATACACTTGGAAACTAAACAACACATTTCTAAATAGTCTGTCATTCAAAGATGACATCTCAAGGAAAATTCAAAAACACATTAAGCTGAATGAAAATCCAACTGCTACAGTCTGAATGTTTGGCTCACCCCCAAATTTATATGTTTAAATCATCCCCCACCACTCAAGGTTATGGTATTTGGAGGTGGAACCTTTGGGAGGTGATTAGATCATGAAGGCAGAGTCCTCATAGATGGAGTTACTGCCCTTATAGAAGACATCACACTGTGTCCTCACATGAAACTCTCTTTCAACATGTGAGGACATCATGAGAAGGCAACATCTATGAACCAGGCAAAGGGGCCCTTACCAGACACTGAATGTGCTGGCACCTTGGTCTTTGACCTCCTAGCCCCAAGAACTGTGAGAAATACATTTCTGTTGTTTACAAGCTACCTAGCTTACGGTATTTTATTAGAGCAGCCTGAATGAATTAAGACAGACTAATATCTAGAATATATAAGGAACTCTCAAACTCAACACTTAAAAATTAACCAATCTAATTAGAAATTAGAAAATTGACAGAGGTATAAACATTTCAGTGAAGAAGACATGCAGATGGCAAGTTAACACAACAGAAGGTCTTCAACTTCCTTAGCCATTAGAGATACAATTTAAAACTACAATGAGATACCACTATACACCTATCTGAATGGCTAAAAGAAAAAATAATGACAACACCAAATACTGATGAGGATGTGGAGAAACGGAATCTTCAACATTGCTGGTGGGAATATAAAATACAGCAGCTACTCTGGAAAATGGTAGGTAGTTTCCTTAAAAATGAATCCTGCAACTTCCATATAACTCAGCAATTCCACTCCTGGGCATTTATCTCAGATAAATATAAACTTACTGTCTCACACACACACACAAAACCCTGAACAAACATTTATACTAGCTTTATTCATAGTAGCCAACAGCTGGAAACAACCTGGATGTCCTCTAATGAGTGAATAATCAGACCACAATACATCCATGCCTGGAATATTCCTCAGCAAGAAACAAGAACAAACTACTGATGTATACTACAGCTTTGGTAAATCTTCAGATAATTTTGATGAAAAAAAAAAGCCAATCCCAAAACGTTACATACAGAATGACTACGTCTTACAATGTCAAATTAGAGAAACGAATAGATCAGTGTCTGTCAAGAGTTAAAGAGGTGGGGTGAGGTGGGACTGGTGCCTGGTGAGAGAGAAATGTGTGTGGCTATAAAAGGGCAACATGAGAGATGTTTGTGTAATGGAAATGTTCTGTATTTTGACTGTTTCAATGTCGATATCTTGGTTATAATATTATACTACAGTCTTACAAGATGTTACCATTTAGTACAAACGGATAAACGGATCTCTATATTATTTCTTACAACTGCATGGGATTTATAATTGTCACAAAATTTAAAAGTTTGATTAAAAAACACAAAATTTATGAGATTAATAGGCTGTATAATTTTACTTCTTTAGAAGTACTCCATTTCATGAGTGCTAAAATGCTAGTTTTAAAAAATAATCTGTGTGACGTTGTGTTTTTTTTAGCATGTATTTTACGAATCAACATTGCTTAATTTGGCACCACAATTTTCTGCCTATTTGAACGCACTCTTTTATTTATTAAATATTATTTCACTATTCCAATTCCTCCCAACAATATAAATTAATTTTACACAGAATTTCATTTCTCAACATTACTTTTCAAAGCCAGAATTTTTTTAAGTATACCCTTCTCTAGAATAAATTTTATGAAATTTCTGAATTCCAATATAAACTACAAACTAATAGCAGGAACAATCTGAGTCATTATAAATTATTTTGTCCATGAATAGTAGAATAAGGAAAATATAATGTATTAGATATGCCTAAAGCATTTTTCAATATTCAAACAAAATTAAATTACTTTGAACAAATGACCTTTTTGAATGTTTAATGGATAATCCATGAACACTTGCAGTGACTTTTGATAGTTTGTCAAACAATTTTAATTAAAGTAATTTTCTTATGAGACAATCACATTGCTCATAAAAATCTGAAATATGTATTGAAGACATCCTAGGGATATACTAATTCAAGTCTATTAGGTAAGAATGACAAAAATAATAGTTACACCAGCATCTGTTCTAGTATCTTTGTTAGGGGTACACATAACTTTTTGTAAAAGGAAGTTTTTCTATGGTTTTCACAAAAATAGTCACATGAACTTTGGCAAATATTATTTTGCAAATGCCACTCTTAAGAGAAGTAGGACTAGCAGTAACCTGACATTTATATCTATTCTAAATAATGCAACAAAAGCATTTTCAAGGTTCATGTGCATCTTTTCATATGCAGACTTTGCAGTTCTCTTTAATAATTTAACTTGTTTGGACACATCTTACTGAATCATATTTTTTGAGTTGAAAAATATATTACCTTGTGAGTCAGTCAAGCATTTGCAGAAAGTGATACTCTTGGTTGCCTGCTTTACCTGACTCTGTTTTGGTTTTGCTTGGCTTCTACTATTCTCGATCAGATGTTTGTTAGATCTTTGGCAGGTAATCATATTTGTGGACCACACTCATCTGTCAGATATCTGTTCAATTAACCAAAATAATCATGTAGAGTATATATAGTTAATTGGCCGAGAATCTGACTTCCTAAACATTTGATTACTAGTATTTCACATGCTTTTTCTAGATAACTTAGGCTCTTTCTCAGAAGCTTGAGTCTCACTTTTGCATTCCTGATTCACTTGACTGTGAATCATATAATTTCTTATTCTTTTTCTAGCTTGATAATCTCTGCTCTTTAGTTTCCATTCTAAGAGTATATTAATTTCTACAGTGGCCTGATTCATGCTGACAATACTGAAAACTAGAAATTTAAAATAATGGGTAAAAAGTGGAGACTACTTCATGTGCATCTCTGGATCACTATTAAGTTATTGACAAAATGAATACTCATATGATAAAATATATTTTTCTATGTAAATAATAACATATTATCCTTATTACATTTTAATAAAACTCATGTTTGCTTTGGTGACACTTTTTAAAACAAAGGTTATAGACAAAATTATGATACTTACAAAAATTTTGGTAAAGGCTCACAGTTTGGCATAAGAGATACTAGGGGTTCATATCCCCACTGTCTCATTTAATAGCTGCAGAATCTTAAGTAATTTTCCTAATCTCTTAGAGGGACTAACGCATTTACACCAGTGCAAGGAATATAGTCAATGCTCAGCAAATGAAAGTTCTTACTATGATTATTCTTGTGACTATTACAATGAGTACAACTAGTATAACCAGTACAACCACTACTATTTTAAGTACCAGTAATCCATCCACTACTACTTAGAGGAAAGAGAGAAAACTAATACTACAGAATGCAAAAAAAAAAAAAAATAAAGAAATAACTAATGAACATCAATAACTTTATGATAGAAGGCATTATTTAGTGTTCCTTATATTAAACTCACATGATTAAGAAGACTGAGATGTTCTTTCATTAGGCATTGCTAATCATAAAGCCCACTTTGGAAAGATTTTCATTTCCCTAGCTCGGTATTCCCAGTGGATTCCTCTCTGATTATGATCGTTCAAGTGGTATTTAATGTTGGTTATTATCAAAATGAATACTTTTGATTTGGAATGGCGTTAGTTTAATTGCTACTATATTTCTTGTAATGTAAAATAACGTAGAAAAAGTTTGTTTTGCCCAAATACAGTTGAATGGGAAAATTTCAACTCTAATACACTCCTTAAATATAAACACTTTTGGAATGAACAGTATTATTCAAATTAGCAATCAGAAAAAGACATATTTAAGATAAATATTATGTTAATTCTTATTTTAAAAATCACAAACATTCCATGTATATTTGAGTGTGTAATCCCAGACGAACTGTAACCCCTGGATATATCTAATGAGAACTTACTCCCTTTGTTTCCTATTGAAATTCATTCTAATTAGAAATAAATTACATATTTTTCAACTTTCAAAACATTATTGCCACAAGTTCTCTCTACTGTAGAGAAAACCATACCTACATAGGATTTCCATAGCTACATGGAATTTGATTCTATTGCAGATTTCATTCTATAAACATTTGGTGCATAACTTTTACATCTGAATTGCTATACAAAACGCAGTTCTGTGTATAGTGCTGCAAGGTAAAGATGATTGTTACACAATCTGCCCTTCTTTTCTGCCACCAGAAGAAGCAGAATTCACTCTCTATAGTTTTATTAACATGTATTTTTGTTCCTATTTTCTCAAAGTTAGAATTTAAACCAAAGATTCCAAAAATAAAATCACAGAAAAAAGATTTTTTGTGAGATGGATGGCGATGACTGCAATACTATAAAGCTATTGCAATAGCTTTAATTATTCATCAAATGGAAAGTTTCCCTACCAAGGTTGCCAAAGACTACAGCATCTTCATAGTGTATTTCCCTCCAAGCTGTACTTTAGTGCACAGAAAGAAGCCACAAGTAACTAGCAACATGACTATAAGGGTGTTAAATGTCAAATTTAATTCACTCAACAATTTCTGAATTTCTAAGAAAAGAGAATTTAAGAGCTAAGCAATAGGCACTTTTTGTAAATCTGAAGGTAATCTGTTTCATGTTTGCAAAACAAGTACACTTCCCTATGCAATTCAAACATTGAAAGAAAAATTTAAATATTTAGAAAGCATGTTCTGTACAGATTTAAGCCAGCTTTTAGAGTACTGTACATCTCAATTTGAAAATTATTTTTATGTTTTATCCAGGGATATATAATTAACAGATGCCATTCTTCATTATAATATCTAAATATTTTTAAATTGTGGGTAATGTTGGGATTTAATGTAACATACATATTTGAGATGACTTCGATGAAATATAGGTGATTAAATCACTGAATAACAATAACACATCAAAAGATATGTAACAAGGAGGAGATTCATGTAAACTTTAAAATTGAGTTTTCCACTGACGATATAACAGAGATTGCAATTTATGGAGTTTTAAAGTAAGAGTCTTTTTAAGTCTCTTTGCTGAATTACTCAATGCAAGTCTTTACAAATGTAAAAGTATAATGTCAATTACAACTTAATGAACATATATCAATGAAGAGTTAAAGTAGTATAGGCCTGGTCACCTAATTTTTTAACTTAGGACAGAGATTTTGCTACCTGAGTCAATGCTTCTCAGACATCATTAAGCATAAGTATTACCTGGAAATGTGTCTAGCTCCAAATGCACCATATTTTGATACTATATTTTGGTACTATATTTTGATTTAGTGAGGACCAGGAAGCTATTTAAACTAATTCTCCAGGAAATTCTGAGGAAGTTGACTGAAGGAGGAGTCTTCTAGACTATCCATCTAATAAATATATTTCATGACCTAAGATGCCACCAATTATAATATGGATCCTTAAATATTTCTAAGAAAGAAAGCTAAATAGTGTCAATTATACAGTCTAAGAATAGGATGAATTTTAATTTTAGGGAAATTAAAATATGTTCATCTTGAAATTATTGAAATACCATATTACTTCTCTCTACTAAGTTTGTTTTGACATCAGTTGAATAGCAGGTTAAACATTAAACTCTAATAAATCTCTGATTCAATCAATCAAATTTATTTTATTTACATCCTATACTCTGTGCCAAAAGTTTTGATAGGCATCTGTTCTTATTATCTTTTGCTGAATTAAAAGCAACAACAACAACAACAACAAAACCCCCAAAACACTACCCCAAAACAGGATATTTAAACAGTAATTTATTATTATTTTACTTTGTTCTGTGAATTGATTGGGCTCAGCTGGGCAACTCTCACTTGAGATGTCTCACAGTTACGGTCAAATCCTGGCTGGAGCCACAAACAGTCAAATTAAGGCTCAATTGAGCTGGACTTCCAAGGTTGCTCATTTACAGTGCTGGTGGTTGACATTGGCTATTGGCTTAAAAGTCAGCTGAGGATTTTAATTGGAGTATCTATCTTGGCCTCTCTATGTGGCT
This sequence comes from Macaca thibetana thibetana, assembly GCF_024542745.1. Lineage (NCBI taxonomy): Eukaryota > Metazoa > Chordata > Mammalia > Primates > Cercopithecidae > Macaca > Macaca thibetana. The sequence goes on along the minus strand of NC_065582.1, from coordinate 59,872,094 downwards.
TAGGCTTCATAGCAGGCCATCAGTTTCCTGAGCTGGAGAATTCCAACGGCAAATGTTTCAAGAGGCTCAATCTGAAGTTCTTCTGATCCATACTATGGTCATTATGACCATAGTATCAACTCCACTGCATTCTGTGGGTCAAAAGTGAGTCTCAATTAGTTTACAGTCAAGGAAAGGAGACTGCATTGGGTGTGACTATCAGGAACCATGGCTCACTGGAGCACCATCTTTGGAGTCTAGCTAACACAGCATCTTTGTATGTAATCTAACTTAATCTCAATTAAAACTTCTAGAAAATATTGTGTTAGCTAAATGGAGCTGGTTCTTTTGATAACTCCAGAAAATGACCCATTTCAAGAACAGTGAGCTCTTTACATAATGAGTTAGCTTAATCCTTGACAAATTGTTTTTTTTTTCTTTTTTTCTTTTTCTTTTTAAAGTTTGCACTTTCTCCTTTCTTTCTTTTCTGTTTTCTTGTCCAGGCTAGAGTGCAATAGCATGATTTTGGCTCACTGCAACCTCTGCCTCCTGGGTTCAAGTGATTCTCCTGCCTCAGTCTCCCGAGTAGCTGAGATTACAGGCACCCGTCACCATGCCTGACTAATTTTTTGTATTTTTAGTAGAGACGGAGTTTCAACATGTTGGTCAGGCTGGTCTCGAACCCCAGACCTCAGGTGATCTGCCTGCCTCAGAAGGTTGCCCTTTCTATTGTCACTTGCTTAAAGGCAGGCTTTTGTGTTTTCAGCCTGATTGACAGTGAAACATCTTGAATGTAAGAAAGTCATTTTGGGCTCCCCATAATTCCTCCACCCTCACACCATATACTCTTTTTTTTTTTTTTTTTTTTTTTAATTGGTCTCTTCCCCTCCTCCCTTCCCAGGCAGCTAGGACCAAGCAGGAAAAAATCAAGGGTCATTTTAAAATTAAATTATCATGCTTGATTTGGAAACCACAAAAAGCACCTAAATGGCATATCAATCAACTTTTGATAAGTTACTGTGTACCAATAATGTGCAAAGTACTTTATGTGTCCTGTCTAATCAAATCTCCACAGCAAACCAGTGAAGCAGATACTAGCATCCTCATTTGTATGAAGAAACTACAGCAAAGAGAAGCAAGGGACTTTTCAAAAACCTAAAAAAATGTGTTAGAGAATTATTATTATTATCACTTTGAGACAGAGTCCCACTCTGTTGCCCAGGCTGAAGTGCAATGGCACGATCTCGGCTCACTGCAGCCTCCATCTCCTGGGTTCAAGCAATTCTCCTGCCTCAGCCTCCCAAGTAGCTGGGATTACAGGCACACGCTACCACATCTAATTTTTGAATTTTTTAATAGAGATGGGGTTTCACCATCTTGGCCAGACTGATCTCGAACTCCTGACCTCAAGTGATCGGCTCACCTCAGCCTTCCAAAGTTCTGGGATTACAGGTGTGAGCCATCGCATCTGGCTTATCATAGATAATTATATCCGATGGTGTCTACGTGAATTCATATGTGCATCTATCTCACAGTGTATGTTTGAACTTTGACTCAGTTGGGACTGAACTGTTCTTTCTCCTAGCAATTGATCAATACTTCCAGTTACTTTCTAAGGCAGTTCTTGATTTATGATAATGTAATTTAAAGCTGTTATTTGTTGTCTCAATGACTCCCTTCATGCTGGCACCTGCCCTGATTATTTTTAAAATTTTACCTAATTATTGCCTGTATTTGGGCACCTGTCCCCAGCTTGTGTATTCAAGCCCTAAGCTTCATGACTTCCCCATTCTAGCTCTTCCTCCTTTCCAAGTTGACTCAATTACATGGAAATTACCCAATGAGGATCCTTCCTGCCTGCCACAAGTTGCCAGACTCATGACACTCCATAAAGGCATTGGCTCATGGGTCCGTGCTCTGATTTCTCCTTGTCTACCATGACCAAACTTCAGGCTTTTGGGTGACTTGTGTGGATTGCAGGCCATGGGGTGCCTCCCTGTCTAGGACCTTTAACCTCATATGCTTCATCTTTTAATCTCATGTGCCTCTCCAAGGGTAATTTTCACAGCTTTGTTGGAGTAATCCTTGAAGATTCCACAACAGGGACCTACTCACCCATTTACAATGAAGTTAGTAAGTTGTTTGTTATAGCAGAAGAAGCAACTTGTCTTCCCATTGCTGCTGTGGCAAAGAAAATGTACGCAGCTCCACTCAGTGAAGTGTTAGATTGTCCAAATAATCTTAAAAGAGGAGGTAGAATTTAGCCTTGTCTTTTGCTGCTTAAGAACAGATTTTGCTATGCTAAAATTCCAGTCTTACCTCTTCTACACATGTAGCAATATAATGTTACAATCTCAGAGACAGTATCACATGTCAATGTAATGGGACTTATGGTGAAATCTAAGAGCTTATCCCAAAGATAGTACTGTCTAGAAAATCAAATACTAATCAATAAATTAATGTCACACAGCATTACATATGTTTTCCAGAATATTTCCTACATTTGCTTGCTTTTCATGGCAGTTTTTTTGCAGCTTTTGCAGATTTACAAAAAGTTATATAGAGCTTAGATGAATTTACTGCAGCGAGTCGGGTGTGAAATTTTGGGATAAAAAAAGAGTTGGTCTTTCTGAGAAATTTGCTGGAGATGAGTACAGTTCCTCTCTGGACAGTGTCAGTTTGTCTTTCAACTGAGCTGAACTCCTTTAAGCATGCTATATCCACATCAATCGACCATCATGCTTTCTCTCTTTGTGGTAACCTGTATGTCTTTATCATACCCCCAGTATGATTTAGGTCCCAGCAGAAAAATATCTAGTCCTAATCTAAAAAGTAACTGCCTGAGATTTGCAGCTGACCTAGAATTCTGAGCTATTTTCCTCATTTTCACATTCAACAAATGCTATTTTTATGCACAGCTACTGTGTGTAAACAATGATCACCTTTGCCATCAAAGGTCTTACCATCTGGGGGAAATACATAGAAATAAGCAATGAAAATTGTGGGAGACCAAGTAGTATATGATAGTGTAAAGTACCAGGAGAACACAAAATACTCCCCCAGTATTTGCATTCTGAAGACACCTTCCCAGCAGAAACTACTTCTAAAGCACAAACCTACAGAAAATTTAAGAGTGAAAGGGATTTGTGGGAAGAGTGTCCCAGACAGGGGAACCAGTTTATGCAAAGACTTACCCATGAATGAAGAAGAACATGGTGCACATGTAGAACTGAGAAATGACTAGCTTTTCTATAACACAGAAAGTAGGGATTGAAGGTGAGAGTTAGTGCTGGAGATATTAGCAAGGACCATGTCATGTATCTATGCTAAGTATTTTGAACTTATGCTGAACGCAAGGGGTGCCAATGAAACTCTTTAAGTGAGGGAAGAAAAAACTGGGCTTCATAATGAATAAATGAGTTCCTCAAATGGTAACTTGGAGAGTAGAATTTAGGTGGGGAAGAGCATAATGACTTAAGGCAAAGTAGTCTCAGAAAATGCTTTCAGGCCATTTAACTGATGATCCAAGTGCATGCTTTAGGAGAAGAGTGTTCATTCACTCATTCATTCATTCATTCAACAGAAATGTATTGTGTATCTACTCTATATCAAAGACTACTCAAGTCATTAGGAGATATAGCAGTGAACAAACCAGACCACATCTTTGCCATCATTTCATTTATTTATATAAATGAATATATGCCAAGTATTTGTGCTCTAAGAAAAATAAAACACTATTAGAAAAAGGAGAATGTGGGGAGGAAGGTGTTGTTTTATAACTGGTGGTCAGGGAAATATCCACACACCGTCTGTTACTTTTCTCTGGATGCTTCTTGTCTGAGAAAAAAAGTTACAGTGTTTGTTTACCTATTCATTCAATATTCTTTTAATGCCTCTGTGTACTAGGGACTCTGCAAGGCCTTGTGGCAGTGTCATGGCAGGTAGACAGGCTGGAAAGATCAATCAAGCAGTACTTTGTAAGCCGTGTTAAAGGTTAAAGGTTTGGATGTTTTCCCTAGGAACAATGAAAGCCATTGTGATATTTTAATTAAGAATTCCATGTGATCATGTTTGTATTTTTAAAAGATCATTCTGATTATAGTTAAAGGAATGAATTGATTAACAGGGCTGAAATAGGTTCTTTTTAACTGAAGGGAAAATAATAGATTTTCTTTGCTTAGCTACTAGTAGTGATGGCTAAATTTCCTTTCATTCAAGGAAAAGTAATACTTTTTTGTTTTACTATGATAAAAGGTCTTTATTCGTTTTCAGAGTGATAAACAAATTTCCTATGAATACACTTTTTCCTCTTGAGTGCAGAATTTTTTGTGAAGGCTAAGACGTGAATGTGTTCACTGAGTGAATTTATCAAAGAAATTCTAACATGTCCTTATTTGCTCATTGAGGGACTTTTGCATCTAACAAAGAGTAATATCTTTATACAAGACAACATTTGATTGGCAGCAAAAACACACATTTTATTATTTAAAATGCAACAGACACACTTTTATTTCATGACTAAACACCTTTCTTATTCACGTTTTATATAAGTGGAATTTCAAAATATTTGTTTATATAACATTCTGCAAAGAAATATCCTAATACAGATTTGGCCATATTAAAAATGCCTTATGTGCCATATTGCTCAGAAGGCATGTTTATGAATAAGTTTTCAAAGCTCCATATGCACAAATATGAAATACAAAATCTTCCTCCAAATACTAAGAATATAGCCCGTTCTACATTTGCTGGTTTATATTGCTAACATTTATCTGCATCTCCATATCCCAAGATTTGCAAATGAGATAATTCTGTTGCAGTATGCCGCCAAGTATAAACAGCTGGCTCTCTTTGGCGAGCAGAATATCATCTGAACATTTAATGCAGCTCTTCCTCTAGGATACCTTTTATCCTCAGAATTTAGGGAAGCACAGTTGCTTGGCATGTTTCAAATGTACTATTCTCTAGAGTTTTATAGCTCATGGATTCTCTTGATAACTACAATAATAAGGGACCTGACAAGGACAAGATATTTATATTAAGTATTGTGAATGAAATCTTATGAACCTGTGAGTGGGACATTTCAGGGAAGCCCTCTGAAATTTTAAATAGGCAGTTTAATATAGTGATACCATCTTAAATTATTTTCAAGTGGAATAAAATTCAGTCATTGGAGTTTTGAGGAGCCACAGTGTATACAAATACATAGTAGGGAGAGTTTCTCCATCAATCTTTATATGGAACATATTTCTTTTATTTTTCCAGAAGTAGAAAAAATATTTACTGGCTTCCGTTCATAAAGTTACAGGTGAAAACACAAAAATAAGAAATCAGGACTGATTTGGAAAAGAAATTATATGAATGAATATAAGAACAAGAGATATCGATATTTACCACCTTGTATACTGGAGATGTGACACTTGGCTTCAGGCTTTGCTTGTCTTTTTGTTCACCTGTGGTCTAGGCCAGTGCTGTCCAATAGAACTTTCTGCAATGAGAGAAATCTTTCATACCTGTGTTGTTCAAAATGGTGCCTGCTAGCCACTTGTGGCTAATGAACATATAAAATGTAGTAAGTGCAACCAAAGAAATGCATGTTACATTTTATTTAATTTAAATTAATGGAAATGTTAAATTGTGCACCCAGCTAGTGGCTATCACATTGAACATGTGTGTCTAGGCCATGAGAAGAGTCTTTCTTTCTATAACTGGAGGACATAAGACAGTAATGCAGAACTCAGTCTATAGCCACTCTGGCCCATCTCCACAGGAAGGTTCAGAGGCTGAGACCTACACAGAGTGGCAGTACTAGACTCCTTTGTCAGTTATCTTAGGATGGATGACAACCAGTCAGGCTGGGGAAGACTCCTGAGAACCCTTACTCATTCTAATGACTCACTCCGAAGTGGTGATAGCCTAGATGAAGAGAATATTTTAGCTACCCAAAAGAGCAATAATCATTATCTTGACTGAAAATCAAATGTTTCACAGGGAAAATATGGTTAGAAGAAAGAAATTTACTGTTGATGTTATAAATATAACTTTAGAATGTTTCAAAATGTTTGTTTTTATACTGACAATTATGAATTGTTTATCTTACTGCAAAGACACTAATAGCTTTGAACTTTCTTCATTTATTTTAAGTCTAAAGGGTAAACTTATGTGTCAAAGTAACTTTTATCAATTATTTTAACAATTCTTTTGTTCTCCAAAGCAACTTATGTGGAAATTACCTACCTGAAATATGTGTGACCCTGCCCTGTCTCCAAAAAGAAAAAAACAAGCAGATAAAAATCAATAAACAGCGACAGTAAAAATAAAAATTGTTTAGGGGAGACAAGATTCTCTTACAAATTGTAATTGCTAAAATGTACTTGAGATATTTATCAATAATAAAACTAAATTAAATTTCCTGAGTATATTCTATATGCCTGACACTAAGATGGTTGATGTGGATTACATCCTTTAATAAATCTACAAAGTGGGTGTTATCATTCCTTCCATTTTGCAGAGCAAGATGCTGAGACTTAGAAACGGGAAGTAATGCTTCCAAATTCACATAGCAAGTCAATGGAGTGGCCAGAATCTGGATCCAGGTTTGCACAAATCTATTTTTAGCCAATTACATGGAACATTCAGAAAATCTAAATTGATTTCATTTGATGTCATAGATAGAATGAAAATTTTCTATAGACTGTGACTTTCCCCAAAGAAACCAAATTGACAACAGAAAATACATATAAGTTTATATATATTTTGAAGCAACTTACTGTAAAGTTATGTTATACTTTTTTTGCATATAATTTGAGTGTAATACACTGCATCTGTGCCGATGAAATCTATTTATTACTGCGATTGTGATATAGTGCTAGAAAATCTGTAGAGTCCAAAGGAGTGTTTTGGCTACCACTGTCATTTAAGCCTTTGATTTGCTTCGGAGAGCTGGAGGGCACTGTGTGTCCACTTGCCAACTAGGCCAGGTGCATGAGTACATCTCTAAAATAATGTAGAACTACTTTCACAGGAATTGAAGAAATGTTTCCTAGATTTCTTTTGACAAGAAGTCATTATCAGTATCTTTGGGGAAGAGTTGCAGAAGCTTCATGAAAAGTATCAAGTCATTACTTACTTTTCATACTCCTAAACCTAGGTCTGAAAGGACGGATAATAATACCTTTTGCTCATGAAGAACAAGTCTCATAGTGACCCTCAGGGTCACTTTGAAAAACACAGAACTAAGCCCAGAATATGGATTTTATTGTAAATGTTTTGTCTCATTTTTTACCTGTTTGAGGTTTTGATTCTGCTGGCAGCATTGGCCTTATAGTACTGTATATGTATGGTATTATGCCATAATAAGTTGTGTGCCTGTGCTCCTGGCTACTTGGGGGGCTGAGGTGGGATGACTGCTTGACCCAGGGGATCGAGGCTACAATGAGCCATGATCACACCACTACACTCCAGCCTGAGTGACAAAGTGAGACCTTGTCTCTAAAAAACAAAAATTGTTTGTAGAGATGGGGGTCTCGCTATGTTGCCCAGCCTGGTCTCAAACTCCTGGCCTTAGTGATCCTCCTGACTTGGACTCCCAAAGCAATGGGATTACAGGTGTGAACCACCACATCTGGCCAGAAGATACTTTAGTGGAACCAATCTGGGCTGGCAACAAACCATTTACATTGTGTGTGTGTGTGTGTGTGTTTGCGTATGTGTGTATGTGTGTGCCTTGCAATCATTACCAAGTTTTTTCTTTTTACAACAACCTCTTGTCCAACAGACCTTTCAATCATTTTTAAATGTACAATTTAGTGACATTAAGTAAGTATATTCACAATTTTGTAAAACCAGTACCACTCTCCACTTCCAGAATTTTTCATGATTTCAAACAGAAACTCTGTACCCATTAAACAACAACTTCCCATTTCTCCTGCCCCTGGTAATGATATTTTAAAAATACAGAAAACTAATCAGATCAATGTCATATGTAAAGATGTTCAGACTATCTTTGGCAATAACAGTGGAAATGTAGAGGTTCCCAAAACGCTGTGGAGGAGACTGCAAAATTTCCCTCTGTTTCTACATACCAACACCAATCATGAATCTGAAAGTGGCCTGACTTAAGGGTAAGGAACGTCGTGAAACATAGGTGGAACATGTGTGATGGTAAGTTCCACTTCCCGCCCCCCACCCTCTTTTCTCCAAAAACTTGGAAGAGGTAAACTCAGATTGAGTAAGAGCAGAGGCAGAATGGTTCTCATGTTAGAGATAAGTCTTAATCAAAGAGGGAAAAGGGCAAAAATAAATACTGGAGCAGAGAGAGAAAAACACCTATTTTATTAATGAGTTATTGTGTCCACTTGCATATCATTGTAATGGGGCCAGATGTGCCAAGTGACAGCTCATGTGGTAGTCATTGTGAGAAGGGTAAGCACATCACATATCACATATCTTTACATGTCACAGAGGATAATGTATCAGAACATCTGAATTACGTAACTAACTTTATTTTGATTCCTTTCTTTTCAAGATGCACTCCTAAGAGAAGACTACCTGAAAGTTGTGTACACAGGTCTAGCAGTTGAGGTCCCCTAGCGTTCCATCTATCTTCTGTCATGTGTGAGTATAATTTTCAAGAGATAAACTCAGCTTTAGGGACACTGGAGCTCTAGTTTCAGCAAAACTCAAAGTCAACCTCTAGACATGGTAAAATTTCCAAGTTAATGTCACTCTGTGAAGCCTCTCAATGGGTGGGCATCTGGCTTTTCTTTGACTACATTAAATTGTTCATATGGTTTTGAAAAACATCTGTATAACTCATAAATACACAAATTCAGTAGTGTGTGTGTATGTGACAAGTGATGCTGCAAATTGTGGCAAGGTTTCCCCTCACCTTTATGCCACATTTCTTAAGGGTAAATTTCAATATTGATTTTGATCTCTTCTCAGTTACCCTATTTTGGCTCTCTTCCTTTCCGTGATATAGGCATGTCATTATTATTCTTTCAATGCTCTCTACTAGACCAGATATTTTGTACTGGGTGAACATTACTTCAGTGCTGTCCTATCAATTATGTTCAAGGACTTTGGTATTTATGATCTGATTTAACCTCAATATGTATTAATAAGAGCACAGGCTCGGGATGGGGAAGAGAAGATCATTGCTAAAATATTCAAAACATTTGTACATTTTTTATAGGTATACAGAGCATACATTGTAAACCATTAGTTGAGGTTTCAGTTTGATAAATTTTTTTTCTACCACTTTTGGTCAGTTTCTTAAGTCATACAACTTTCAATTATTCACAATTTGATGAGTTAATTACTAGGTTATTTGTTAATGTTACCTGTATGACAGAATCTAAGGAAAAAATGCATTCTTGAAATTCAGACTGAAACCTTAAGATTACTTTGGGATATGTCTGGTATATATGTTTTTAATGTAACCTGATTCTATGTCAAAAATTCAGCCAATAATTTTATATTTATAGAACTTAAATCAAGATATTTTATTCTATATAACTTGGATATAATTGTATATTGTGGCTGTAACTCTGTTGGAACTTTAGTTTTCAGAGATAGCATTCTTATAGATTTTGCACTTCCCTTTTCATTATCAAAATCAACCTGATTAATCTAAATCCATCTCTTAATTTAAAAATTAACATTCTCTCCCAAATTCCCCTATTTCAATATAAAAGAGTCATCTTTGCTGTTAAGAAATTCCCACTTAGCTGGCCAAGACAGAAAGGTAAACAAATTCAGGATGGGGCAGTGGTGAAAACACCTAGATAGAGTTTGAACAGAGTATAGAGGACCAACAGAGGAGGGGCTGCATAGCTCTCTTGTGGGGACAGCAGCAAATCGTAAAACTGCCTTCAAACAGGAAGTGATGCTGGAGCTCAAATTTAAACGTTACCATGGTTTCCTGTTGGGCAGCGTGGTGGTCATTGTGAGAAGGGTAAGCACAGTAGAATATAGATAGTCAATAACTGTATAGAAAAAAGAATTGCTGTTATCTTCTATGTTCTCACAGTATTCTATACTTCCAGAACATTTTACTTCTGATGCCAGATGTGGCCGGGTGGGGGTGAGCAGGGAGGTGGTGAGGAGTAGTTCCATACCAACCAACTCTCCAAAACCAGCTGGAGGCCCTGTAACTCAATTCCCTTCTGACACTATCTACCTGGACTTTGTACAGACTCCACAGGTTAAGGGCTCAGTTCCTCAAAGCTGCACCCTACTTCAGACACAAGTTACAAGTCCGGGTTGTCACCAATTTATCTGATCATCTGGCTATGAATGAGAGGTTCTCACAACCTACTCCTCAGGTTGATCATTTGCTAGAATGGCTCACAGAACTCATGGAAACACTTGCTTACATTTACCAGTTTATTACACAGGGTATTACAAAGGATCCAGAAGAATAGCCAGATGAGGAGCCACACCGGGCAAAGTCTGGGAAGGTCCTACGTGCAGGAACCCCTCTCCCAATGAGGTTGTGGTGCACCACCCTCTCAGCACATGGATGTGTTCACAAACCTGAAAGTTTCCCAAACCATCTTTTAGTGGTTTTTGTCATTATGTAGACATGATTGATTATCAACTCAATCTCCAGCTCCTCTTCCCTTCCTGGAAGATGCGGGTGGGGTTAAAAGTTCTAAGCTTCTAATCATGGCTTGGTCTTACTGGTGACAGATCTCTATCCTGAAACCATCCAGGAGCCCATCAAGAGTTGCTTCATTAAAAAAAAATAAGATGCTCCCTTCACCCATAAAATTCCAACGGATTTTGTAGCTCTGCATTAGGACCTGGGGCCGTTGTGTTGTGCAATATAGAAGGTAGCAGATGAAATTATCTGAGGCATCTCTAGTAGTAAAATATTTTTAAAATATACGTTGTGATAAAGCTTTGTTCATTATTAGCATAATTAAATAAAGCTTTTTAAAACATCTTAGCCCTTAAATGGATACTTCTCTGTTCTCTTTTTCACTCTTCATTGATTAATTCAATAGAAGGCATAACATTTCACTCATGCATTGTTTCTCCACTTTAAAATATAGTCTTATTTCTACAAACACATCCATACTTTTTGACTGGCAGTTGTAAATATTTTTAAAATTCATTTTTGAGAATGGGATTTGTCATGGTTAGTACTACTTCCTTGTTAAGATTCAGCAACTCATCTTGCAAATGATACAGTATTTTTTAAGAGCTTTATCTAATCAAATGTTGTTAAAATGTAAATAAAATAAATAAAATACAATTTGGATCCATGGGGTGCCTCTAATAGCTTTTCCTCCTTGACACGGAGTTAATATGAACTTCAACTAACCAGCTGATTTTTATAAGGTTGCAGAAACTGACAGTTATTTTTCCAGTGATGCTTGCTGCTGTTCTATCTCACTTTAATTCCAGAGTCAGTGGGCAATACCAATATCTATGAATTACATGTTAAAAAGGGATTTATGAATTATGGATGAACTGGGACAGTTACTGGTATTTAAAGGCATCCCACTTCATGTTGAATATTAATAGAAATGAAAGACTGGAGAAATATAGTTACCAAAACCATTAATATTTCAAAACAGGGAAGCTTCTTGAAGCTATGGGATATTAGAATAAAGGTTAAAAGAAATTATAGTTAATTCATTTAGTGACAATTTCTATAACAATAAAGATTAGAGATGAGAATTCATCATCAAAGGCTTTTTTTTATTATTCAATTAGGAAAAGTCTAATCTGGACATTAAATAAAAAGATAGTTGTAAAAATTGTGACAGTGCCTATGGTCTCATTGTTTGGTTCTTTTTATGGTAGCTAAAAGGAAGACTATGGGACAATATGCAATGTAATCAGAATGTAATTTAATATTTTAATTCTAAGGGTTCAAGTCACTCATAAGAAAATAGAAACAATTATTGCACAATACTTGTATGATGACATCATAATTATTTCTTTTCTTATTTACGCTGGTTAAGTTGATGCAGAGGGACGGCAACTAGCCCTCTGCCTCTAAGGATTAAGGTCCTACTTCCTAAATTGGTATAATCACAAAAAGCAAATTAGTTATTTTAAAAGGCTATAAGGAATTGGATCTTGCTTACCAACTCACAAGAAACTAATAAACCTGAATATGAATATACAGTCATGGATTACTGTGTAATGAGAAATAGAAAAGAAATACCAAGAAAAGTAGAATATCTGTGCTGACTGAAAAGCACGTTGTATTCCCAGTAGGAATGTCATTTTTTATTTATTCATCAAACGTGTATTGATGTCTGATTTATACCAGACATTGTGCCAGACACTAAGATGAAAAATCAAACAGGGCATAGTCTCCACCATCAAGGAGCTTATTGACTAGTTAGAAAGACAGCCAAATAAAAATAACAATGATAGTGGTGTGAAAAGAAGATAATTCCAAATCTGAATAGGGATCTGGAGAAGCTTCCCTGAGGGGGTGAAACAAAGTGCAATCAAAAGTAAGTAGAACTCGCTAGTTGAAGAAAAGAATTAGGCTACCCTGTACTCTCGGGGTTCTGTACCTGTGGAATGGCATGGCACTCATTCAAGGCAAGAGGTCCCTGCGTGATGGTGGGTATGGCTGTGGAGAGGGGTTGCTCAGCTCTCTAGGTATAAATTTCTCCCTGCTCTGGATTTTACCCATCATTTGCAACTGAGTGTGCCACACATTGTACTAGGCATTGGGTATTGAGTAGTGAAGAAAACAAAAATCCATAGAGCTTAGAATTGATTTCAAAATAACCTCCTTTGACCCATGTACTTCTTCAGTTACTCACCCATTTCTTTTCTTATTCTTTTTCTTTCTTTTTCTTTCAGAGTCTCCCTCTGTCACCCAGGCTGGAGTGCAAAGGTGCCATCTCGACTCACTGCAACCTCTCCCTCCTGGGTTCAAACAATTCTCTGCCTCAACCTCCCGACTAGCTGGGATTACAGATGCCCACCATCATGCCCAGCTAATTTTTGTATTTTTAGTAGAGACTGGGTTTCATCATGTTGGCCAAACTGGTCTCAAACTCCTGATCTCAGATGATCCACCCGCCTCGGCCTCCGAAAGTGCTGGGATTACAGGCATGAGCCACCGCGCCCAGCCTACTCTCCGTTCTCTCCACTACACTTGTTCGTATGTCTACAGCCATTTCTACTGTTTCTTCTCTCATTCTTTTCTTATCTACTCAAATCCCTTCATCCTACTCTTGACGTCATAACAATCTCCATGTGTCAAAACGAGTAGCCATGTCACTACTCTTATCCCATTCAAACTCTCAGCAGAAGGAGGCATATTTACCCACCCCTTCTCTTTAATACTCTTTCTTATTTTGGCTTCAAGGACAGAACATCCTTTTTCTTTTTCCTCCCTGGTTTCTCCTTCTTCATCTCCCCTGCTGGTCTTGCTTTGTCTCATCTTCCAATGTTGTAGTGCTGTTGGTCAATCCTGATTCTCATCCTCTTTTTTCCCTACTCATCCCACTTTCTTTTTTCTTCTCTTTTCTGTCCCTGAGGAATGTGTGATCCTCATTTTTGAAATCATCAATTTGGGGACATAGTAAACAATTTAAGAGGAACAATGTCAGGATTAAATGGACATTTCGAAAAGATTATTTCACAACCTCCTAGATGGATTTATTGGTGTATATGCATGATTATACGGAATAAAGATAGTGGAATAATCTTAATCACAAAAAATGGAGATAAAATGGCTAAGTTCTTGGGAATATTCCTACCTGATGCTCAGGGAACCCTTCTCATTGGAACAAGTGCAAAGTAAACTGAAAAATTATTTTGCTTGGTCTTCTTTCTTCTGTATTTTGTACATTATAGAAACTTTCTGTTTTAAGGAGATTATAACTAATAACTTCATAGCTCACCTTGGTGCACCTATATTCTATAGATCATGACTATTTCTTTGAAGCATCTCAGTTATCCTAGTGTAGGCATAGATATATCATCATCCTATTATAATATTACAAATCTTTTTATTGAGTGATGATTTCTAACGATGTTAACCTGATTTTAAAGTGTTATTTTCTAATTTCTTCAGATCCTAAGACTATTTTGGAAATTCTCACCACCCTATGCCTGATTATCTAAACTCAGTGTACTTGTAACCTAATGTTTATTTTGAATCCATCACATCAATGTCAGGGCATCAGTCCTGGGATGTTGTAGCTTCTGGAATTTTAAACAGAATAGTCCTATAAATAGTGTCATCTTTAGTACAAGATAGTATAAAAAGAATAGCAGTTTTCTGAACATAGATGACACTGTTCTAAGTGTTCCACTGTAATAATCCACTTAAACTCCATACAAACTCCTGAGAGAAGTTAAATAGTTTCATTATGTCACAGAGCTAGCAAGGCCCACAGTCTATCTCCAGAGCCTGCAGTCTTAATCACCAAGCTACACTATAATGGTAGATTTATGGTATGAGAACAGCTCCAAACTTATGCCATTAGAATTGAACACATTGTGGTGGTCTTCTTTTATTATCATTATCTCTGATGAGGCTAAATATGTGTTTCAGACAGCTAGACCTAAGTGACAGAGAAAAAACTGCATAGGGATTTACCCCTTATTTTCCTACCTATGTGAAATTCTGCATAGATCATTGTATTTTCTCATTTCCAGCACTGGACCATACCCACCTGTTAAAATTCAGACACTGGAGAAGGTTAAGCAGTCTTGTATTTAGCTACGAAATTACACAAGGTAAAATATTATCAGGTTGCGGTGGACCTTACCAATACGTATAGCCAAAATTGGATCATTCAATCCTCCTAATTTAGTGCGCATCAATGAAGGATTTTTATCCATAAATTATTTGGATAATTATTTTATTTCTGCTATTTAATATGGCTTTATGTAAAGACACATAAAAAAGAGGCATTGAAAATAGAAACTATTAACTTGAATCAATTACTTGGCTATCCCCAATGAGATAAATATATTTTAGAATAATAAATTAGCTAATTATGGCTTCATCCATAGGACCTTACAACATCTACCATTTTGGAGATGATTGATTTTGTTTTCTTATCTTCACAGATAACAAAACTTTTTTCCTGGATAAGAATCAAAAGGTGTCCATTTCTTGGATCTCCATCCTCTCAGGTTTTATTTGCAGCATGCCTTGGTGTATTTCCCTGTCTTATATTCTCCATTTGGATTTTCTATTATAATTTGATAAAGTACATGTTCAAATCTCATTGATTATGCTTTCTTACTTGTTATATGTCTTGCTGTAGGGCTCGCATGTTTGTTTCTCAAGCAATAATAATGAGATGATAACTCAGCAGCATGAAGGAAAGAAAATAGTTTTATGCTGCTGCTCATATTTAAATCTTTGGGGCATAGGCTAAAACTGAGCCTTCATGTTTGTTATTGCTACTAGTTTGTGTGTGTTTGCAAGGGGTTGTTTGGGTGGGCAGATAAGTGAAAGAATCAAATCATGAGGATAAATAAAATGAAATAAGTGGAAAACACAATCCCATGTTAAAAGAGGGGTTTTGTTTGATTTTTTTAATATAAAAAGGTGACGTTTTCAAGGGGAGATTTGAGGTGGAGTGATTGAGAAAAAAATTCTGCTCCAGTCAGAGACAGGTTTGGAGCTTAAGCCAATCTGAACCTTGTCCCAAGGTGAGAAGTGGAGCAAGGCAGGAGTTTCCCACCAGAAAGAGAGCAAAACTGAGAAATGATGATGAATGAGGTCTAGTATTGTACCTTTCTTTCCAGGTGGAGTGGAACTAGTCTATTAGGTGGAAAAGGGAATGTGGTTGAGTGGAAACAAGAGAGAGTTAAGAAAGAAATGACAGTCAAGAGAAAAATAATACCATTTTTCTACTCCATCCAACATTAGTTGCCTTAAAATATTAAAAGATTTTCTTGGCATAATCTATTTCTGTTTAAATAAAGGTTAAATTACATATAAAACAACTAACAAAATAAACCTACAGGATATTTATATTTAGTAGTGGGGGAGATTAATGCTCCACTGTATGGAGCCTTGTAACACAGAACATAGCCATAAATACAAAATAACACACAAAGGTCAAAGGAAACTAGGAGAGGGAAGAGGTAGAGCAGAACTAACATTTATGGAGTCCTTGTGTATATTAATCATTGTACTAAGTAATACCATTTGTTTGGTTTTATTTTATCCTGACAACATCTCTGTGAGGTTTATTATTATCTTGATTTTTAGATATATTACAACAAGTTTAAGACCATATTTTCTTTAAAAAGATGTAAATGGAATTCTTATTCTAGACTGGCTAATTTTCAAAGATTGCATTCTTACTATTCTACTATTCCTTATGGTATTCTTGCTAATATCAGAAAAGCATGATTACCCTGTGAATAATTTCACTATTAGAGACTAGTGTTCACCAATTTACATCATGCACCACATGGGTTAAAAACATTTTGAGCATGCCCTTCCATTATATATATATTTACAATTTACTTTATAATTTGTGTATGTACAATTCTATAAAAATATAAAAATACTATTTATATTATGAAACATACACAAAACTTTAAAAGTATAAATTAAAAATAATTGTAATTAGAAGTGCTGATGTTTCCTGCTTGTATCTCAAATGGTTGTGTAGATCAGCCCACAGGACAAATAGACTTTACCACAGAGAGCACTGTTCTATGTTACCAACACCATCTCCTACAGGGCATGCATACTGGTTACATATATATGACAAAAATCTCAGTGTTGATTTAAGCCTCTTCAGCAGGTCATAAAAACCGTGAATCTATTATGATGATCAGTATTTCTTCTGGTGTGAAATAATTCACAGTTCATTTAGGAACAAGTTTTATTTTTTCTAATGCATTATTGAGAGGAGATTCCCTCTGTAGTATGTTATTTTCTAAGAAGTCACAGCAGAGTTGTACACACTACTAAAGTGGAATTTAGCAAAAGATACTTTGCACAGGGTGTCTATTATTTCTGAATCTTTGATAAACCTTAATTTCCACATCTCAGAAAGAATATTTGTTTTAGGTAATTTGTTATTAGCTATAGTAGTTACTTAGGTCATTTTCCTCCCTCTGTCATTTTTTTGGATTGTTGTTCATTGTTAGAAGGGGGTGAGAGGTGAAATCAAGTCCAACAGGCCAGTGGACCAGAGATGTGATATGCAGAGACTGAAGCTGTAATTACAGAGTCACTGTGTGGAGCCTTATGAGAGAATGTCCTCACTGTGAAGCCTTCTGTTTTGTCAATACGCTTACATCAATACTTGGCAGTCAGTTCTGCTGCTTTAGGGCTTCGGCATATAAAACAGACAAAGTCACTAATATCAAATTTGAGCTACTTTGCATTTGCCGTTGACAAATCTTATTTTAGAAATATGCATGAGCATGAGGATCAGATCAAACTTTTAACATTTACGGTTTTTTTTCTAGCAGGGAAGACTCTGATCCCCTTGTAATTTACCTATCGTTGATTTCCTGAATCTTTTTAAATCCTCTGCAACTGAAGATGGTCTCTCCATCAGAGAAGCAATTAACCAAATCCCTGACTACAGCGTATATGGCATCTATTATAAAAGTATAAAAGGTTAACTTAAATCCTGGCACACAAAGGAGATGTCAAACCAGAACAAATCAGCATGGAAAATTACCTGGAGGAGATACAAGGTTAAGGTGCAGCATATGTACAGTTAAGAGGATGTTTATGACTAGTGGAATGTGTTTTTCAGACTGCAAAGACTGGAAGGTTAGAAATGACATGTCTATTATGAATCAACATAATTCATATTCTGCAGCTTTTACCTGACAAAAGAAAATGTGCCTTATTCTTCCCTATGCAACTCAAAATCCAAACAAAGAATTACAGACGTGTCAACTTTCATCCACAGAAATGCTTAGGTATTTTTTAAAGAAAAAGCGAACACTTTTTAGAAGATTATGCATTGCCTGAGTTAGGATAGTTAAGAAGCTAAATAAGAATAGATTTGTTTTTATAGATGAGCTTCTTTCAATCAGTTATTGTAGAATGGAGTAATAAAACATTAAAATACTATACATATAAAACTAATCATTACAAATTAAATAGACTTCACTATTCCAATTTTAGATTGAATTATGCAGTAGATTAATAATGATGACAAAGGTTTAATATTCATTCAATTGAGAGAAGAGTTCAAGTTCCTTTTCACCTGAATCTTGGTGGGCTCTGTGAGTGACTTATGAATATAGCTGCAATAATTCCATGCCACTTTCTGGGCCACAGCCTTAAGAGGCTAATAGAATCCACTTTCTGTCTCTCATGGCCCTTGATCTTAAAGCCCTAAGCTGTAGTGTGAGTCCAACTATCCTCCTGAATAAACTGTGTGGTGGAGAAGCCCTGAGATTACAAAATAAAATAGTGAGCCCAGTAGAATCCAGCTCTGCCAAGATCCCAAACACGGGAGTAAAGCTGTCTTGGATCCAGCAGACAACCCAGCTATCTATGGCTTCTACCAAGTATTCCTGTCATGTTATGTGGAGTTAATAATTGTCCAGAATGAACCTGTATTAATTGCTACTTCACAAAATTATAAAATATATTGGAAGGTAGTTATTCCAAGCCACTAAATTTTGGGATATTTTCTTAAAGTAGTAGATAGGTGGGCTACTAAGCACAACTAATTTCTTTACTTTTAGAATTAATTTTAAGAATTAGGATATGTTCAATTTAGGATTGGTAAAGTAAAAAAGTAAATATGATACCTGAAGAAATAGAAACTAAATTGTATGGCACAGTGGCACATTCTTCTGAAGAAGTTCTTAACTTTATGTAATTGTATAGAAAAATCCATCAGAATATTTATGTTTTTTTCCCCATCCTGATGGGTGAGTCAGGTGTGTTTTTTTCAAGGTACAGATTCTAAACCATGGTCTCAAACTTTTGGATTTAGAAAACATGCAATGTGACATTACACGTGAATTGCCTGTTGCAACTGTCATAGGTATCAGCTGAAATTTTCTATCCTTGTAAATTGAAAACCTGTCACACAGACTGTTAAACCCCTGAATTTCTGCAGTCTTTGTGAAGTTTCTGTGGAAGAATAATGGTGACTTTTCCTTCTCCGTTCTTTCCTATACATCTTCATTTATAAACTCCTAATTCTATTTAGTTAGTCCATGCTGGACCATCTTACCATTTTTCTGGGGACCATTTCAAACAGATATAAAGTATAGCTTTTTTACTATTATCACTATTTCCCATTGAAATTGTCTACAGAAAGCATTTTATGTGTTTCAGACTCTGATGAAGGTTTGGTGAGGTAAATATATTTTGCCAACTATGCTGCACTCCCAATGTATTTCTCTCCTTCTCCAGGCACCTCCATTCCAGCAAACCCAATTTCTTACTTTGTTTTTTAAGAAAGTTGTTCTCCCTGCCCTTTACTTTTCGTCAGTCGGCTTTTTAGTATTTAAATATGTATATTGATGGACTTTGTTAATCCTAAGACAGTATTATGAAATTCACCCCCAGTAGGCACAGAGGAACTGGCAGAGTTTAGTTTCCATTTTAATCATCTTCCTATCCCATGTGTTTCTGTGAGTATAGGGAAAATGGGGGAAAGGGCACTTTTGATATACCACTGGTTCTAGAATTGGATTAATAAATCATACTCAAGCGAATCCAATATTATATCCCGTATTGAACATTATTAAGGATTTCAAGGATACAGACAATAAGGAGGTTCAGATGATGAAAATAGGGCTATGGGAAAAGAAGAGCCTTTTCTCTGTTCATTTCTTCTCACACCAGACACACATCTTTGCCCGGAATACTAGAGGAGATATATAAGTGAGTTTTTTAAGGTTATTACATCGCATTGCAGAAAGAATATATTTTTTCCATTTTGTACCCCAGTGGTATAGCTTGCATGACATTCTCTAGGGAGCCAAGCCTCCAATCTGTAGATCTTGATTTTATTTACTAAAAATAACCCTCAATCAGAAATATTTTGCTAATGGCATTCTACATAAAAGGATTACTTCTTCTAGAAAATATTATTTTTGTCTTTACCTAGAGGTGCAGGTGACAAGGAGATTAAACAAGGTCACTTGTTTTCTTTCCTTCTCTGAAATAAAGAAGGTCAGTCTGGTAATGTGTGTGACTTGATTACAGGCTGGATGCTTTAATTTCTCTCTTTATCTCTCTCTCTCTCCAAATGTACATGTATACCTTACTTAATTTTCTGTAGTCCTCTTTAGACTTCATTATCTCACTTTTTACTCACAATAACTCTGTTAAACCTATAAGGCAGGTATAATTGTTTCAACTTTAAAAATAAAATATTTGTGGTTTGAGGGATTTCATTGCACTCTTCCAAACCGACACAATTTAACATGCTGTCACAGCACACGTTCAATGCACCAGGCATTAATCCGGATACTGGGGATTTAAATAGGGCTGAGACACCACTGGTATGTTCCCGTAACCCTGTATCATTCATTTAAATATGAAATGTTTCCTTTTAGGCCCCATTTTGGATCCACCTTTAGGGTGGTCCAGCCACTGAAGTTTTACATCTGGCTCAGGTGGCTCACATGATTCTACTGCAACTCTGAAAATAGATTCTGTCCACGCAGTTAAGTAATCACTTTCATAAATCTTGCCTCCCAGCCAGTTTTAATAGGGAATAGCCAATTTACAAGGTTAAATGGAGCCCTGCCTGAAACTCTCATCCTGGATGTCTCTGGGCCACCCTTGCAGCCTCCCTTCGAGCCTGCCACAGCTCTACACACAAGCCCCTGGCCAGAGCCACACACCACAACCCTATCACCAGTGCTGGCACATAAGGAGACTACTGTCTCTTGACTATCTGGCTCCATATATCCTGACAGCCTTCCACTGACTCAGGGTTTTTCCTTTCCCCTCCTCCATCTTTGAGTTGCTCTTTGGTGGTTACTCGTGGAAACTGTAGCTGTTGCAGCTCTTCGTCTCTGAGTTCCAGAGAAAATCCCAGAAATCAGTGAGGTTTTATTCCTACTAATAGCCTCAGTCTGAATGGAAACACCTCAGGATCTGATATGATGTTCTCAGCTGCACAAGCGTTTCTGAAACTTGTGTTACATAATTTGGGGAGAGTGGTGAGATCTCGATGCATGATTAAGGACATGTCATTCCTAAGATTTGTGTTCTACTTGCCGCCAACTGGTTGAAATTTTCCTTTATTTAGTGGTAAGTGATCATTAAAATGAACCTAAGGTCTGCTGGACATTTCATTAGCAATATTCATCTCCATGACTGATTAAAAAGAGAGTTAATGCATATTATAAAGCACTTAATCTGAGGTCTGCGTATAACTTTTTTATTGTAACTGTTTATAACTATTTATAATCTGTGGTTTGTTTATAACTATTTTATTAGTTATATTTTTAGCTAATTTCATTAATAGATTAACTATAACCATCTCTATTTTACAGATGAGGAAACTGAGGCACTGAGATAGCATCTAAAGCTTACATGGGGGAGTGAGGATTTGACTCCAGGAAGTTAGGCAACGGGATCTGCATTCCTGACATTAATAATATGATACCATTCCACAAAATACCTCCTCTCATCTGGCCTAACAAAATCGGTTTGCCTTAAAAAAATTTGAGGTTTTGTTGATGACGTATACCACATTATTTCAAAGTCTTTATTCCTCCTTGCTTTTTGATACGTGAGTTTCAGTAGTGTCTAGTAGGAGTGGAATATATTTCTCAGCCCTTTTAAAGTTAGACTTAGCAGTGTGACTTGCTTTGGTCAATGAAATATAGGTGAAGGTGACAGTGTTATAGTTCCAATAGAGGCCTTTCAGGCATTGCCCTTTGCTGCTTTCTTGGGCTGCTCTGTCATTGCAATGAAAATATTTCCTGGGTAAGTACTGGTTCCAGAGTAATGTTTGACATATATCGCAGATCTAAACCTAACCCTTAGCTTGAAGCCCCGCCCAGATAATATGCAGCTTGAAACCAAGGTGCCCAGATGAATTGACCTAGATCAGCCACAATCATAATGGACCTGCAGAACCAGAAGCAAAAAGAGTAAAATGCTTATTTTCGTACAACATTGAGTTGTGGGGTACTTGGTTTGCAACATTATTGCAGTAGAACATGACAAATACCTTCAATGAAAGATATATTGAATATATTAAAATAGCAGATACTACCATAAGTATAAAATTCTTAATATAATTGCAATTTTTCCACAAAGAAACAAATGAAACTTTGGCATTATGAATAATATTGCTGATATTAAGAGAAATGGAAACTACAAATAACTTAATATCTATCAAATTTGTGAAGAAGTTTTGAAAATTTTTATATTTTTCCTTATGTCCAATCATGACTATGACAGCCATTTCAAACAAATCTGATACCAACAATTTCTTAAAATCAAAGTGTCTTGAAAATAATTAAAATAGTGTAATAAAAAATTAGTACTATCACTCGTAACATTTTGATAGTATTTGGTAATATGGTTTAATTTTATTTAGAAAATGAAAGAGAGCATAGTTTTAAAGATTTTGACTTACATATACTGTTGACCCTTGAATAACACTGGTTGGAACTATGTGAGTCACTTATGATTGGAATTTCTTCCCGTTCTGCTACCTCTGATACAGCAAGACCAACCCCTCCTCTTTCTCGTCCTTAGCTTACTCAACATGAAGATGATGAGGATGAAAACCCTTATAATGATCCACTTCCACTAATTATATTTACTGTTCTATTAATGAATGGTAAATATATTTTTCTTTTCATTTTCTTAATAACATTTTCTTTCCTTTGGCTAACTTTATTGTAAAAATACAGTATACATATAACATATAAAATATGCATTAATCTACTGTTAAAGTTATCAGTAAGGCTTCCAGTCTACAGTAGGCTATTGATAGCTAAGTTTTGAGGAAGGCAAAAGTTATCTGCTGATTTTGACTACATGAGATCTTGGCACCCTAACCACCATGTTGTTCAAGGGTCAACTCTAAGTTTATATTACTATACCAAGTTTTAAATTCTGGATATTGCCTTAAATAAAAAGAAAAATGGCAAATGGCCTTTCCTTGGGGGATTTCACCAGATTATTAGGAAAAGCAGGTATTTAAAAATAAAGTTAAGGGACAAATGAAAATAATACCCAAGACATTGTACAGAATTAACTCATAAAACACTCCTGAGTTATAAACTAAATTGTCTTGTCCTACAATCTGTCTTATCTCAAAAATTTTATGCTACTGAGGCTAGTATGCCATTTTTGTATGAGGGGAAATTTATGAACGAATTACTTATATTTTTTATTTGTCTTGTCTTGTTCCCATTATCATGTTTTCCTGTCTGATTGGTGGGACTGAATGGAATTGTTTTTTTGGAGTTTGAAGATTATAAAATTTGGAGATTCTCATTAAGAAAAAGAATATAAATTTATAAATGTAAAATTCATTTCGAAAGTGAATATTTAAAACAAGTAAAGAAGTTATAACAAATTAGTTTTAGAGTTTCTGATCCCTTAGGCAATCTATCATGAATGCTCAAATAGAAGAACTTGCCAGTTGCACCCTTCAGTTCTTGCCCTCATAACCTATTTGAAAATAGCCACAAAATTTTCCCTCTTTCAGGTGCTGTGCAAGGTGGGGAAGGGAGGACTAGCTTCACAGTACATTTATCTCTATTGGTGACGTTTTTCTTAATCTCCACTTAATTTCTGTACTCTCTCTTTTAAAAAAAAAATCCACAATTTGTTTTTTACTTGTCCTATATTCATTATGCAACTTCCTAATGAGTTTATTAAATGAACTAAGTATAATAATCAATGCTGTATTCACAAGTACATCTGACATACCTCCTGCCCTCAAGAAGTTTATAGCCTAATAGAAACTTCCATGGAAGTTAAAAATTACAAAAGAATGTAAGTAGTACTGTAGTTGACATTTTCTATAAGTATTAGAATTAGAAAACAAAGAAAAGAGTAGAAAATTATGCCTAAGATAAAAGCAGAGACTTTGTGGAGGTGAAAAAGCTTGGTTTGAATTGTGAAAGATGAGAAAGTTGTCACTAAGAAGAAAAGAGTAGGAAGGGCATTTTAAGTGGAGCCACTACCCAGGAGTAAAGGTTTGATCAAAAGCACAGAAGCTCAACAGTTTTGGACACTGATTAAAAGGAATCATTAGCTAGCATGACTGGAATGAAGTATATTAAAAGGGTCATGGATCTTATGATAGGAAAATGTGATGCCACTCTAGGAGCCCAAACCTACTGCATAGGAACGATGAATGCAGTCTATTGCAGAAGGAGGCCAGATGTGGCTCTATTTTAGAAAGACAATTCTGGCAGTGATGTTCAGGGAAAATCTGTGAGATGAGGTTTGAAAGAGATGAAGTGGAAAGACCAATTAGGAGACTGTTTTGATCCCAGCCAGTTTTCACAGTGCTGCTTGACTTATGAAAATGGAGCCTTTAAAGTAAAGAGAGTCAGTTTGCTAGGAGATAGAGTTCTTTGAAAGTAATATCAAATGGTTTTTAAAACTATTCATTGATTCTAAATGAAACAAAATCACCTTTATTTTATCTTTTGATTAATGTTCAAAAGTGATAGAAAACTACTAATAAGCAAAGCCTAAGTATGAAAAAGTTATTCATTCTAATGCTTTTTTCTGCAAAAAATAATTAGATTTTTATTTTGAAACTGATCATACTCAATATTCATAAGGCTTAAATGATTGAGAAAGCAGTGCCAGATTCAAATACTAGATTGTCTTCCAGTTGTTCAATGTACCCTGAGTTGATGTTTATCCTTCCCACCAAGTAATCAAGTATGAAAAGGATAAAATGTCAACAGGACAGAGGAGGATGGCGGAAGTATAGGGGTGAAGAATTATAGTTGGATGGAAGCTCAATAGAAACATCTATGCCAGTTGCAGTGGCTCATGCCTGTAATCCCAGCACTTTGGGAGGCCGAGGCGGTCAGGTCACGAAGTCAGAATATCGAGACCATCCTGGCTAACACGGTGAAACCCCATCTCTACTAAAAATGCACAAAAATTAGCCGGGCGTGGTGGCGGGCACCTGTAGTCCCAGCTACTTGGGAGGCTGAGGCAGGAGAATGGCGTGAACCCGAGAGGCGGAGCTTGCAGTGAACTGAGCTCATGCCCCTGAACTCCAGCCTGAGCAACAGAGCAAGACTCTGTCACAAAAGAAAAAGAAAAGAAAAGAAAGAAAAGAAAAGAAAAAAGAAACATCTAAGACAAGAGCATGGGGTGACTCAATATCTTGAATAAAAGGGATAATAGATTATTGGGGAGGGACATGAAACATCAAAAGAGCAGAGGAATATTATGGTGAAATAATGCTGAAAAAGGCAAAAATCTCCATCATGTAAAAAGTGGGAGAAAAATCAATAGCCTTTTTATGTTGAATAACTGAAATATATGACTGGAAGGACCAGGTTGCACATGATTTCCTATTGACATACATTTTAAACATATATTCAATATCAATTTATTATCTTTTAGTCCTTTTAAATAATGTCAATCCACCCAGGGAAACAGTTGCTTGAAGTCATGAGCAGTACTGAGAGTTATTGGATTAATGTCTGATTAACCAAAACAATGTCCCTTTCCCATCCTCTTTGATTTCTGGTTTATCACAAATCACATTTTGAAACATTTGCCTTAATAGTATATATGGGCTCTGTATAACTCACTCTGATGATAAATTTTATGCATATCCTCTTACTTGACCTTAGCGCTCTTTTTTTGGAAAAGCTGATAGAATGTAATCTTTAGCCTCACCTACCTTCTGCTCTACTGGACTAACTAGATAGGCCTCCCTTTCAGGCAAGGTCAGCAAATAAAATTCATAAATAGAGTGGAGCTTATAGTGGGTAAAAAGATAGGAGAAAGACATAGAAATTTTCAGGAAGAAAGAACAAGAAAGACATAGAAATTTTCAGGAAGAGAGAACAAGCAAGATAGTTCTTGCACACAAAATAACTTGCACTTGAGCAAAGGATATGCATAACTAACACCAGACAGTGCAAACATGGCCAAAAACCTGGGGGGAAATGAGTGTTAGCTGAATTGTGATCTAGAATGTTGATTTTTGGGGAAAAGAGACTGCTTTTTCTATCTCAGAGGCAGAGGACACCTTTTCTCAAGTTTGGGAACAAAAAAGAGAATTGGGTGGGGAGGCTGATAGTAAAGTGTTGTTCCAGCAGTGTATTGCAAGTGGAACATAATCTTCAGTATAAAGGAAGAGATGAGCTTGGTGTTCATTTTCTCTCACACAGCAAGATATTAGAGTGTGTTATGGTGTCATGGAAAAGCAGGGGTTTTCATTGATTTCAAGTTCTTCATCTTATATTGTGACTTTAGGCAAACTGTTTGCTCTGAATCTCTGATTTTTCATCTAAGAAAGTAAATATTTAATAATTAGTAGAATAAAATGTGATGAGATAATGTATGCTAGCATGTGGGAAGGATGCATAAATTAAAAAGTAGGCCTTATCTTTCCATTTAAAAAAAAGTTTACAAATATATGTTGTATTCATTCTTTATACAAAGATAAAGTTTTATCAAAGTTATAAGCCAAAATTAAGAGAAAGAGATTATATTATATACCCTTTAGGTCATTGTCGGCTTATATTATGCCTAATATGATTCCATTTAAGCATGGACATAATGCTAATTTGTATGGCAGACTGTATGGGGTTCAGGGCAGTCAAATTTTATTTAAAATCCCATGTGTATTACGTTAAATATTTTATACTACTCTACTTCACTTCAACTAAGGCCATTGATATGTATTATGCATTTTTGTGTGACATTTTGGATTTCATACTTCTTGAAGTTTTCTTTAAGGCAAGACTTAATGTTTATCCTTGGTAGACAATACCTAATATTTATCCTTCTCTTTTGCACAGAGGTGGCCATATCACACAATTTTGACCCATGGGACATAAATGGAAGTCGACTGTAATTTTTCCAAGTCATTGCTTTCTGATAATGAGATCTGTTTTTTTTTTCTTTTTTTGTCCTACTAAAAAATGCATGTGATTGCCATAGCTGAAACAGCCTTGTTACTTTGAAGAGAAAACAAGTTGTTTGCAAATATAGTAGCTAGCCCATGTGATACTGCTGAACTAGTGTCAGTACCACCTACTCAGGACCTCTTGCAATGGGAGATGAAATTTGTTTATACTTGAAATTTGTTTATACTGTGATCGGCTCTTTGATTATTGGAAGAAAAGGCATTCCTAAGTGACACGGAACTAAATTTAGTATTCCCGGTGTTTTGGCTGATCTTATGTTACTGTTCATTCTGAATCTTGATACATAATATTCACTTAGAAAGACAAATATTGGGTTTCTTTTTTTGATAGCCAGTCCATTTCTGATTGCCCAGTTCATTTTCTTTTCTTGGTCTGTCTGACCACTTGAATATGAACAGTGTTCTGATAAATGCTGAGGCTGTATACAGAAAAGTTATCTTTCTCACTCTCTTCCTCTCACCATTACTCTTCATTGTTCTGTAAGATACATGAACCAAAATCAATGTTAAGCTGTTTTGAGATACACTTTCCCCAAATTCTATCTCATCTTCACTGAAAGATCCTTCTATAAATACAGCCAACTTATGCATTTCTTCAAAAAACCTGACACTTCATAGTAGCAAAAGACTGAGATATTTTAATGCTAGAGAAATATTGAAAGTCTGTATTATATGGTATCCTGAAAGCAACAGATTTCAAAATATGTACCGTGTCGAACTGAGGATATAGAACCAAGAGAATATTAAATACCTTACCCTTTCAGGTTTAGAAGTTTCAGTATTCATTATGCTTTTCCTAAAAAGTTGGTTAAATTAAGGCTTATTTTATGTAGATACTTAGATCATGACATAGCCCTGTGTTGGCTACTTTTCATAGCATTCATTAAAATCCTAGAGGAAAGGGACAAATTTATGCTGAAGGTGAAGAGAGTTGATCTTCATGTCTGAAAGAAGAAAATGAACAAATTGTAACTTTGCTAAAGGCTAAGAGAGACATAATTTTATGCCTGTAGAGTTAATGTGATCAGGGTCTGTGTTAGTGGTGTTAGCAGGAGATATGATTTAACATAGCATTATCTCCCTTAATGTGAGCCCACCTGCAAACATTCCTGTTAAGCTCTCCCTGGCTGAAGAAGACTTCTCTCATTGTGAAGATTGAATTGATACAAAGCAAGGTGCAAGGAGAAGATAATCATTCCTTCTCATTCAGAGCCAGTAGAGTCTACTTCAATACAGAGGCCATTAAAATGATTGCAGAGATAAGTACAATGCCAAGATCCAGATACCCCTAGATTCAACGAGACTCTAAGCAATATATCTGGCTGTGGAAATGAGGTAAAGAAAATATACTGAGAGCTAAACAGGGTATTTTGAAAGAGTTTCTGCTAAAGATACAACCTAGTTTAAAATTTATGTGACTGTTCAAATTCTAAAGCCATACCCAGACTACAAAATGTATACCACAGGAGAAGAGTTGACAGAACTGAACATTTCCCAAAGAGATAAACTCCTATGTTGCCAATTACAGGTCTTACTACAGAGGACAATGAACAGGGGAGATCCTACCACAGGGCTGGATCAGAGGTCAGCAATTTGGCTGCCTAAAGAGCTCTCGCCTCTGCCAAGGTGTCATGGCCCAACAAGGTGTAGATGTACTAGGCAAACGGCTACTGTGCTGTTGCCCATATCCCAGTTTTCAAATGAAAGCTTTTATAATATTTATTCTAATATCCACACTGTTGTATATTATATAGGGTTGAGGTAGAAAATTTGTATTTCATCCACAGGATGCTGGTCCACGAATATGAATTCTGTGATTCAAGGATTTTATAACTGTTCAAGTTGACATTCAACCATGAAAACAACAGGCAATTGTGTTTAAGCAGGCAAGAATCTTCAAGATCCTTTTGTAAAATTATCTTCTTTTTTCATGATGGCAAAAACCAGTCAACCAAGAGATAAAACAAAATATATAAAACTCAGAGAAATTTTATTGAAAGTGAGGAATTTTCTGAGCATTGGAATATTTAAATAAAGAACATACATATGAACGACAGCTGGGGTTAGTTATATAAAGGCTGTAAAACCTAGATAGAATGAAAACTATATCATAAAAATAAAATGGCAATGAGGATAGAAGAAATCTGAGGAAATCTAAGAAGAATTTCCTTATCCTTTAAAGTAGAGCATTAAAGACAGTTATTATGTACATAGTGTATCCAGTGTCTTCATATTTTATTTTATTATATTTCCACTTTATTGAGGTGTGATTTACAAATAAAAATTATACATATTCAAGGTATACAACATGATGATTTAAATGTGTATACATTGTGAAATGATTACCACAGTCAAATTAATTATCATATCCATTACCTCACACGGTTACCACTTGTATATATGTGGTGGGAACACTTAAGATCTACCCTCTTAAGAAATTTCGTGTAAATAATATAATACTAACTACAGTCACCATGCTGTACATTAGATTCTTAGAACTTATTCATTTTATAAGTGGAAGTTCGTCTTGATATTTTAAATAACCTTTTTCTTGTAACATTTCAAGAACCATGCAATATCAAATATCTATGTTAAAGACATATTCTCTTTGTATTCTTACATCCTCATGATATAAATATGCTTAGACATTTGTATGATTTATATTGTTAGGACATAATATGAAATTGAGACTTAACCCTGGGAAAGATATAACCACTGGGTAATTTGAAGTAGGAAGCAATTATTCTAGTAGCGTTGGTTGCGGTAGGTGAATTGTAGTATGATCAAAAATAAATGAGAAAGGTAAGCATGGTAATGATTAAGGAAATATTAGATGTAAGGGTGGTGAGATTTAGGATACACTTTGAAGAAAGAGCACATAGCTATCAAGTATGAAGGAAAGAGAACTAGGAATAGCTCCTTTTTTTTTTTTTCTGAAGAATTGTGTGCCTCTTACTGAGATATTAGCATTAAATGATGATATTTATGAAGCACTTAATACAAATATATACAGATTCATTTGAGTTTCAAATGAATCAAATTAACACTATTGAATAGTGTTGTTATTATTCCCATTTTCCAGATAGAAAACTGAGGAATGGATAGGTTAATAACTATCCACTATGTCATACAACCAGTAGTAAGTAGCAAAGCCAAGAATTGAACATTTGTAATTTCTTAACAATCATGCTTTTAAACAGAATTGTATAAATGGAAAAGACTATGGAAATAAAAGTTCAAGTTCCATGGTAATGCTCATATGTCTATTAAACATGCAAAGGGCAAGAACTTCAATCTTCTAATATGATGATCAGGAGGCAGTCATAAAAAATTAATTAGAAAATATTTATATATTAAAATTTGATATAGGCTGCTTATAGCAGAATGGACTTATGTGTAACTTATTTGACCTCCTTTTGTTGACCATTTAGCCCCTTGGTAGTGTCTCCAATAGATCAAATCACGGAATCAAAATGTATATTTTTTATCCAAGTGAAGAAACTGAATAAACAGTGCATTATCTCAGGCCATATCACTCTCAAGGAAAGGAGAGATTCTTGTGTGTTTTGGACCTTTTATCACAATTTGGTTATATCAATAATTACAATTCATACTTTTATATAGTATTTTACTTAGCTTTACTAAGCACATTCTTATACTTTATATCAGTTTGATTTTAAGTCTCACATTAACTCTACGATGAATATAGTATAGGCATTATTATTCTGCCTTCAGAAGTGAATCTCTTTATCCTCAAATAGGTTAAGTGACTTGTCCAATATCAACCTGAAAATTGGTGGCAGAAATGGGATTGTAACTAGAGTTTCTTTAGTTCATACTGTCGTTCATTCCAAGGACTTTAGATATACCATTAGAATTGGGAGTTCTGTCTGAATCTAATGTGTCCACGTGGCAGCACTATGACTACATGTAATTTAAATGTGCTATGGAGTATGTTAATACAAAATTCTATGTGGTTTAAGGGCATACTTGATGCTGATTGAGTTTTTGGTTGGTTTTGCATGTATGTGAAGACAGGATTGTTCAAACTTGATCCTCAAACAACATCCTATCACCCCCACAGCATTCTGAGTGAAAATAAACGATTAAGTATGCAGAGACTATGTTTAATCCCAAACCCTATGAATCTCCTAGCCTTGGAGTGGCCTGGATTGTGGGCAAACATTCGACTTATTTTAGCCTGCTTTAAACTTAAGCCAATGGTTCTCACAGTTTCTTTCCAGTAATACATCACATTCTACTCGTGCCATTTACATGACCATATTCAGATTTTAAAGTTCACTCATTGTGGTTGAGGATTTTATTTTTCAAAATTTTATTGATACATAATAGTTGTACAGATTTATGGAGTACCTGTGATATTTTGACATATGGGTACAATATATAATTATCAAATCAGGGTAATTGGGATATCCACCACCTCAAGCATTCATCATTTCTTCATTTCTTTCTGTTAAGAATATTTCTGTCTCTCTCTCTTTTTGTTTTTTATAGAGAGGAGGTCTTGCTCTGTCACCTAGTCTGGAACACAATAGCACAATCATACCTCACTGCAGCCTCCTACTCCTGGACTCAAATGATCCTCCTGCCTCAGCCTCCTGACTAGTTGGGACTACAGGCATGTGCCACCATGCCTGGCTAATTTATTTTTATTTATTTTTATTTTTTTAGAGATGGGGTCTTGTTGTATTGCCCAGGCTTGTCTCAAACTGGCCTCAAGCGATCTTACTGCCTTAGCCTCCCGAGTAGTTGGGAATATTCTAACTATTCTCTTTCAGCTATTTTGAAATATACAAAAAGTTATTGTTAACAATAGTTGCCCTACCATGCTAGCAAACACTGGAACTTATTTCCTTTATCTAAGTGTATTTTTGTGCCCGTTAACCAAACTGTCTTCATCCCCCAATACTCCGTACTCTTCCCAGAGTTTGTGGCTCTAATTCTTAAACCTGCTTCCTCTTTTGATAAACCTAAACACTCAAGACTTCCCTAAAGACACGACTTTTCTCCCTCTGCCCCTGGAAATTATGAAAAGAGCTGTCACTAAACTTCCCACTGGAAATCACTGACCCATGCTACATGCAGACCTCCATGGCATCTGGGCTCACAACATATTCCTATTCCTTACATATTAACATGGCAATGGTAAGAGGCAAGGAATAAAAACCTAAAGGAGAAAAGAGACAAATGAAGTAATAGATTTTCTCCAAAACTTACCAAAGAGATGACTAAACCCACTGATTTCACCTATAAGCATCCCCAAGACAAAGATCTCTTCCAAGCTGCAGATAGCTTTTTTCTCCTTGCACACCGATTTCAGGGGAATTTGTAATTCAAAAGAGAACTAAACACTTTTGAAGCAGGATCCCAAAATAAAAAACAGAAAGAGAAAGCAGGCTACATGGAGGAAAGCACAGTTAATGCTGATAGTTAGCATCTAAAAACTGGATACCTTAGTTCCTTGACATCAAGTTTTCTGCTTGACCCAAATGATAACTCGTTCTCCTAGGGGTTGAAGTAGATTAGAGCAAGAAAGTTGTAAAATTAACAGTGGTAAAAACAGAGACATTGCAAACAATGTTCTCTTCGCTTTTTAATGAAAACATTCTAAGCATTTAAATGGTTAAAAAAATGCTAGTTATAAGCATGTCTTGCATTATAGCTTATGTCTTTCCTTGGGGCACATTCTATTCGTTTTGCTTACTTGTTCTCTGGTCTGCAGTTTTATACAACAATTGATCACAGAGATCCCTGGGTTAAGTAGTGAGGGAAATCATTCTACCTTAAGTATGTTAAGTTTGGATGAAAGCACAGAATTCTAGAAGAAATTGAAACTTACAATTGTGCTTGATTGGCTTTAACCCTTCAACATATTGCGTAGAAGTACATTGGGTAATAATATATACTGTTTCACTATGCATATGTTAAAATGTAAAATCCTTTCAATGCAAACAGCACTTGTCACTCCATCAACTATTCAAATTGTCAGAGATGTATCAACCAACCCTAACTACCCTCTGCAGGCAATCTGGAGCCAGCCTGCTGTTTAATAACCAGCATTTAACAAGAAATAACATGTAGATGTGGTGTGTAGTTTAAAACATTGTGTTAAGCATCATTAAAACTCAGTCTCCTAAGAGCCTTATTAAGAGTCCTTTCCTCACCATAATAAAACATTTCTCTGTGACTGTTTCGATCTAGTTGCTAACAATACAAACAAAATGCCTCTTAATTTAGCATCCCACTAGAGGGCCATTGTGATTGTAGAACTGTAAAGGCAGGGAGAAAAAAAAAAAAAAAACCCTAAACCACCCTTCCCAAATCCCACCTAATTACTGAAACAGAAGCACTGGGAGCCGTTGATTTTAGGATTTATTTTTACAGATTTTTCCCCTTTCCTTACACTTGGTGTGTGGTTATTATTTGGGGCTGTGTCTTTGTTCAGTACTATTGTGGAAGTTTGCCGATGACTTAGAAATGGGCCCTGCCTCACGGAGGCAGCAATACGCAGTTGTTGGATGGGCTGATGCTGTTCCCAAGACAATGCATACATGAAACTTCTATAAAAATTCATGTGGTCTTGATGCTAACATTTATTTGAAAAGAAAATGAAATTTGCTTACCCTACAATTAGCCTGAAGTTCTCTCATCCTGTTATTACACAAGAAAATACATGCATAATTGTGTCAATTAATAGAGATAGTAATTCAAATCTTCTATGACAGAAACACAGAACAATCCGCTTCTGTTTCAGATCCTCCTCCTTTGAAAATGTGTATGCCAGTTTTCTCAGCACAACTATCCTCACTGCGTTATAGACAGTTACAGAGTTAACAAAATCGACAAGCCACAAAAATATTTTCATAGAGGATGCTAACAAATTAGATTTAGGGGAATCTCATTCTAATATTTCAATCTATTGAATAGTTCTTCTAAGCCTGCAATATGTAAAGTGAGTCAAGTGAAAATATTTCAAGTGACCAGTTGATTGAACTTGACCTTTGCTTCCTTTTGAAATGGACCACCAAGGAAGAAGAAAGTATTTTATCTCATTTTTAGTTAGTCTTGCCTATGAGATTGAGACAATATGCCATGCATGCGTCTATTTTCATTCATGCTGTTTTTATACAAATGCTGAAAGGAAGAAGTATTTGTACCCCAGACTGTCAAAACTTCCCTAAAATATGGAATAACTCTCAAAGGTTTGTTAAATTCATAGTATTTGCCACTAAAATATATTGAGGTTCAGGAATATAGTGTTTGATATTCAACAAAACATATTAAATCACACTTTTTAGTTAATGGAATAGGATTTGCCTTTAAATTAAATTTGAGTAGTTGAAAATATTTGGTATTCCTCACAAACATCAAAGTTGTCTCGTTAAAATAAGCACTTGATTTTATGCTGTTTTAGTCATATGAGCTATAAATACTATTCTTAATATGAGTTGGCAGGCCGTATAAATTAATGAGATCACTCTTGTAAA
This sequence comes from Macaca thibetana thibetana, assembly GCF_024542745.1. Lineage (NCBI taxonomy): Eukaryota > Metazoa > Chordata > Mammalia > Primates > Cercopithecidae > Macaca > Macaca thibetana. The sequence goes on along the minus strand of NC_065582.1, from coordinate 59,837,542 downwards.
TTTTCTCTAGAAACATTTGGGTTGAACCATATGAAATTTCCATTTTGTAGTTCAAAAATGGTCAACAATCAGTAAGTTCATATGATTCAACTGTCTCTCCTTGAGATTAAAGTGGATTTCAAATTCACTTTAATAATGGTATATCTCAATACAAGGACCATGGTTCAAACAGCCTTTCCTCATGAAAGGATGACTAACACATGCAGATTTCTGTAACACATTCTTCCTTAAAAATCAGGAGAAGACAAACAAAATCTTTGTAAGTGAACTAAGCATTTCTTCAAACAAGTTCTATTTGAAAGTGCATGTTGATAGTGAAGGACAAAAGCAATTGAAGATTGAATTACTTACCTATAAAGGTGACATCTCAAAATAGTGCCTAATGTTTATTAGGGTAGACCGGTGTAGTTTTTCTCTCTATCTTATCTCTGAATAGGTAAGACTGTGAATGCACTACCTTTTCACCACATTAAAATTCACTCTGGGCCCAGTAAAATCTGCCAGTTGATTCCCAAGAGGCCCTCTGGGGACAGAGCCATTAGTGAAATGCACAATGTAATTAGAGTGTAGACTGTGAAATTTATTCACAGTTGTATGATATGAGATTTTTACCTGCACTCAACTGTGGTTTTTCTTTTGAAATCCCTCCATATCATGTTTTTCTGCAGCATTTTTCTTCCATGCCTCTTCTCAAGGTATGTGTTTCAACAATTTAGAGAAGTTACACAATATTCTATTTCAGTAGAAAGTATGTCATCTAAAGTTAGCCCATAATAAAGGTCTTATGGAATTCACAGATTTAATATAAATGAGGTCATTATGTTTTAACTCTTATAAATAAAATTTCAAATAGAGTTTATGATAATTTTCCAGAAATGGAGAATCTCACAGAATAACTTGCTGTGTTCTAATGTATTGATGTGCAGTAAAACAAATTAAATGCTAAATGTGAATTTCCATTCATTTAAAAACGATTTTTAAAAAATACTTCCTGACAGGCTGTACTGGTTATTGTAGATCCAAAAAATGCAAGGATACAGACTTTGCCCTCAAATTATTTACTGCATAGTGGGTGGTCTGAAAAGCAAACGTAAGCACTAAATATGGAAAAATGCAAAAGGCAGTGGGACCATAAGGGGAACAGGTTTGTTTACCGAGAAAATTCTTTTTACTTGTTGAGACTTGAATATTAGGAAAATATCTTCCAGGTGAAAGAGACCAAATAAATAACAAACCCACAATTACAAAACCTTGAACAAATTTGGAATGTTTGAGTACTATAGTTCAGATTGTTGAAGAATTAAGTGCCATAGAGGGAAAAATTGAGAGTAAAGAGCTGGCTGAGTAGTGAGGTCTAGATCTTATAGGACAGTGCATGCCATGAAAATACATACAAATTTCACTCTTCATAGAAGTGCAAGGCAATTCACGAATTTTGAGCAGTTGAGGGATATAGTACATTTAATTGTGAGTTTGATTTATCTGATGGCAGTGTGGATAAATAAATTGAACAGGGGTGAGACTGAGGAGTGAGGTGTGACTCCAATAGCCCAATAAAGAGATGATAAATGTCCAAACCAGTGAACCTGAAGTCTGTTGGAAGCAGAAGCATGGATAGGAGAGAGATTTAGAAAATGGAGTTGACTGGACTTAACTAATTGAATATGAAGTGCTGGGTAAAAAGAAAAAAAGATTTAGGATGATGTCTGGTAAGACCCTCACATTTCTTTCAATTCTCATCTATATCTTGGAGGCCATCTAATTATTTCTTCAGCCATTTTCATTTCTAATATCTACTTCAACACATTGTGCTCCAGGGTTCTCTTGCTCCCAGAGGTACTCCGCTTTGGGTGTACCTTACACATGCCATCATCATTTGCTTCCCTCTTAGCTCCAGCTATAAACCTGTTTTTCAGGCTTAAATATCATTCTTCTTTATTTCCTATATCCAATAACTATGTAGTTCTATACATTTTCTTAAAAATATTTCTGAAATCTCTCTACTACTTTTTATTCCCACTCCCACAAGATTCTTGTGAAATACCATTTTAACTCATCTCCCAGTCTTGCCTTCCTTCTCTCCTGCTCTCCAATTCACACTTCACACTGAAACTAAAAAATGTTTCAGTACGTAACTAGACACACCTGAAATCGTTAAGCCTGGTTTTTAAACTTTGATCTCTGCCACCTTCTCAAACCAAATCTCACACCAGTGACTCTGCCCTCCATACAAGTAATTTCTGTAATTTGGCTGTACTGGTCTCTCTTCCTGCTTCAGCAACTTCACCATGTGCTTTTCTCACTTTCTGAAATGCTCTTTCTCTTCTCCCACCTCTTAACAAAAATAACTCTAATGTTTCTGAAGCCAGCTTAGGTATCACTTCCTTAAGGAAGTGTTTGTGATCACTCCAGAATAGAGTAATATCCTAGTCATAAGTTTACATCATTTTGTTGTATCACTGAATAAATACACTTAACAGGAAATAATGTGAGAGTGTAAAGTTGGAGTGTTATGTTTCTGCAATGGCATGGTCGTAGGTGAAGGGATAAAGTGGAATGGAGGGAAAGGTAATTAGATTTTAAGAGGTCCAGTATCTGTGAGGTTGGTTTGTTACATGTGTCAGATACAAGGATATTAAAGAACAGCAAGATAATAGCAAGCCCTAGAGGGGTGACCAATAGGGCAAACTAGGTACAAAACTCTGTAATGAATTCAAAGGAGTTCAATGGAGAGTGACATTAGTCTAATCGTGAGGACATTAAAGAAGGAATTTTTTTTTAATGTGTTGTCCTTGGCTGCTTAATTTTTGTTTTATTTCAATATGTTTTTTGGAACAGGTGGTGTTTGGTTATATGAATAAATTCTTTAGTGGTGATTTCTGAGATTTTGGTGCACCCATCACCCATGCAGTGTACACTGTATCCAATGTGTAGTCTTTTACCCTTGCCACCCCCTACCTTTCCCTGAGTCCCCAAAGTCCAATGTGCCATTCTTATGCCCTTATAGCCTAGATCTCACATAGGACTGAGAACATACGATGTTTGGTTTTCCATTCTTGAGTTACTTCACTTAGAATAATAGCCTCCAATTTCTTCCGGGATGCTAAAAATGCCATTATTTCATTCCTTTTTATGGCTGAGTAGTATTCCATTATACACACACACACACACACACACACACACACACACACACCCACAGTTTCTTTATTCACTTATTAATTGCTGGACATTTGGACTGGTTCCATATTTTTGTGTGCAGGTATCTTTTTCATACAATGACTTCTTTTCCTTTGGGTAGATACTCAGTAATGGGATTGCTGGATCAAATGATAGATCTACTTTTAGTTATTTAAGGGATCTCCACACTATTTTCCAAAATGGTTGTTTACATTCCCACTGACAATGTAAATTGTTCCCTTTTCACTGCATCCATGCCAACATCTATTATTTTTTGATTATGTCTATTCTTGGAGGAATGAGGTGTTACCACATTGTGGGTTTGATTTGCATTAGAAGGAATGAATTTTGAAGAATTGTGTAATGCAAAGAGCTAGAAACAGCAATAAACTGCTACTAGGAAGAAGATATGGTATTGACTTCTGAATATAAGAGAGTTCAAATTAAGATGGAGAAATAAACCAAAGAGCTAGAAGTATGGACAAAGGCTGAAATGAAACTAATATAGAAGAAAGATATTAAGAGAGAGTTATACTTGGTGAATGGCAATAGATGACAGTAGAAGAAAGGGAATTTCTCATTTCAAAGTTTCTAAATAGAATTTAGATTAAAATTACTCTGATACAAGAATTGACACAACCTTCCATGTAGGTGGATACGTAGCAATTATCACCTGCTGATGAATCTCAATTGCATTAAAAGGATGAAAGTTAAGTAGGTCTCTATGTCTAACAAGTAGGAAGTGAGGACACAGTGATGCTTATGCTCGGTTAGAGGAGAAGTCCACAAACTATAGGCTGTGAGCCAAATCTTGCCCTATAGCTGTTTTTGTGAGAACCATGAATTAAGAATAGTTTTACATTTTTATATGGTTGAAAAAGTATCAACGAAGAATACTTATTTATATTCACTGTTTTGACAATAGCCATGCACTGACCCTGTTCTAAACCTTTGCATTTGTTAACTCACTTAAGCCTTACCATGAACTTGTGAAGTAGATACTATCAGTAATTTTTAGATGAAGAAATTGACACTTCTATATAGGTTAAGTAAGTAGTCAAAGATTACAAGTTAGTCAACTGGAACTGAAACCCAAGGAGGGTTCCAGAGAAGCTATGGTTTTAACTTGCTTTCTTATATGAAAGGAAGATTGTGATGGCAATCTATTAAGTTTGAACAAGAGGGAAGCAGGAAACATATTCTGATATAATTCAGAATGAAGAGCACTTGTTTTATTGAAGCAAGGAAAGACTTTGTAGAATGAGACCATGCTTCTACCATGATGATAGGGAATTAACTTTAAATCCTAATTAATCAAAAATGTTATCTTCCTCCCACAAAAGAATTCTATTGTAATTAGTAGGTCTGTATTACAGAAATTACACTCAATTATTATTATTATTATATTTTGAATTTCATCAATTAAAATTTTATGGATGTCTGTTTTTATTTTTTGTTATGTAAGTACTAGGATTTTCTGAATTGTATTTGTTGACCTGCAAAGTCTAAAAGCTAACATAGTTAGTATGTATTCCTTAATAGAAAAAGTTTAATTAATGCTGTGATATGGTTTGGCTGTGTCCCCACCCAAATCTCATTTTGAATTCCTATGTGTTGTGGGAGGGACCTAATGGGAGGTAATTGAATCATGGGGGTAGTCTTTCCTGTGCTGTTTTTGTGATACTGAATAAGTCTCAGAAGATCTAATGGTCTTATAAGAGGGAGTTTCCCTACACAAACTCTTTCTCTTTGCCTGTCACCATCCACATAAGATGTGACTTGCTCCTCCTTGTTTTCCACCATAATTGTGAGGCCTCCCCAGCCATGTGGAACTGTAAGTCCGTTAAAACTCTTTGTTTTGTAAATTGCCCAGTCTCATGTTTGTCTTTATTGGCAGCATGAAAATGGACTAACACACTGTGGCTTAGGGTAATAACCTGCAAGTTACTCATTCCAATTGAAACATGAGATAAGCATGAATTATATAAAGTCATGTATACCATTAATATTTGTAAGACCATTAAACATTTTTGCATCATATCATGCTTAGACTTCTCTTACCAAAGTCTTTGATCCATTTTTCAATCAATCCCTGTTTCTTACTAACTAAAGAAACCAAACCAGAATGTCTCTCAGCGCAGGGAATTTGCTTTCTCCATAGAGGATATGGCCATTGGAAAGTACATCTGTTCTTGCTGTTTGGGATTTCTTTGTTAGCTTATTCCTCCCCCACAACCAGTATCAATTGTCCCCTGTGCATATACTCACTTCATTTCTGCCAAATCTTGCCAGATGTTAGTTGTGTTACTGAGACAAGAAGATGGCCAATATCCAAAGTCCCAGATCAGGTATCTCCTGCCAATGCTCACCTTAATTTCTAGGGGATACATGTATACAGAAAATCCCTCTGTGTAGCAGTTCACAGTGACAATTTCACTGTCAAGTCAGTTTTATCCTAGTATGCTGCTATATTTGCACATATCAATGGGGACTAGCATAATATCTTTGCTGTCTCCAAAACCAGGATTATAATATTTTATTCTTTTTAGTCCATTTTTCTATTTTTTTCACATCTATATGTCTAAGTGAAAATAAAATTGATGGGATTGACGTAAATAGCAATAGATCATTAATTTCTAATTTAAAAAGTCAGAATGCCAAGAAGAGAAAGTTGTATAGATCCCATTGCTTTGAGAAGACCAGTAAAGGACACAGCCAGACAGAGATGAGCTTTCAGGGGGAAGCCAGGAGAACAAATTTGCTTTAATTGCTCCCCTTTCTTCCCCAGATCTCTTCCAAGACGTCTTGATCAACTGACCCCAAAGCCAGAGGGTACCAGGTCAAAAAGCAAGATACCAAGGGGGTTGGGGGTCAATCTGGAATACCTGATAGAAGACATTTATCATTACTTCCCTTTCAAAATTCAGTCAATGAATACTCACCCATGTTTATGTGACAGTTATTGCACAAAATCTGGATATACCACAATAAATGAAGCTGACTCGTAGTCTAGTCCATGGGTCACCTGGTGGGCAGTGTAGCATTATAGAATGAAAGAGTGAAATCAATAAGTGCTAGTCCTAACGGGCAAGAACATATGCAGAATAAACAGAAATCACAAATGAAGTATTATTCTCTTTTGTTTCTATTTTCACAACAGATGGTTGAATGAAAAACTCCAATAACCACAGAAGACTGACTTAATAATGGAATACTATCAGTAAAGATCATTTAGAATATGTAATTAGATTTTATCCTTGATTATATGTGCAAATATCTCCTAAGAAAATAACAGTTTAATAACTTAATTTTGGTTTAGAAGCCATTTCCAGACTTTGAATCTAATGTTCTAAATGGTTTCGAAATTTTTGTGTAGTATGATATTCTATGAAAACAATATACATTAATAAGTTAAAAGTTATTATTTCTTACATTATTCCTAAGAAAATAAACAATACTGACATTAGAGAGAAGAAAAGTTTCTATGAAAAACCTATTACACCATGGTATAAATAAAAATAAACCTGCAGACATCTGTTTTAGGTATGTATTAAAGTTAATGTAATAAGACTGGCACCCCAAATGCTACTATTAAAACTTTTATATCAATGACAATGCTAGTACTACTAATAACAATCTATAAAAATATAAAGATCCTGCTCAAAGTAGACTCTGGATTCTTACGAGAAAAGTTTTAAGTTGAAAATCTCTTCAGTGTGCCTTTGTCTCAAAGATGAATCTGCAGGCAAGAAACCAGTAATTAATATAATATGATTATATTAATATTGTTTTAAGTCCCTCAGATTATATAGTCTCTTTGTAATGAGATTAAAAGAGATACGTGTAGAGCTTGTGTTCAGCTAAAATTTTCCAATACATTTTTTCTATTAACTTACTTGAAGCTAAATCTTTCTCTTAAATGTAATTAAAAAAAGAAAACTCTCAAGTTTAGGCATGTTACATTGATTTGTTTTTGTTTTGAGTCATTTATTCTAGTTTATTATATTTTTTATTCACATTAATTCTACCGTCTGGTATATTAACTATTCTTTTTCTTTGTGAATGGATCATAACGTTGATGAGAACAAAGTGAATACAGAATCTTGTGTTATTTAAGTAGAGACATTTCTTTCAGCTGACAATGATTAATTAACGTCCATTTTGAGTTTATCTAACTGCACAGATTTGGAAACTTCATTTAAAAAAATTATGTCCAATGCATATCCTTAAATATTTCTAAGCCTTGGCTATGTGAAAGAGACTGGGCCAGGTGATAGAAATACAAAATGAAAACCCTTGATCTCTGCCCACAAAATCTCAACATCTGGCTGAAAAAACTGTCACATTTACAACTGACTTAGTCTGTTTAGTATTGCTGTAAAGGAATGCCTGAGGCTGGGTAATTTATATTTAAAAAAAGGTTGATTTGGTTTGCAGTTTAGAAGTCTGGAAAAGTTCAAGATTGGCTGTCTGCAGCTGGTGAGAGCCTCAGGCTACTTCCCCTCATGGTGGAAGGTGAAGGGGAGCTGGTGTGTGCAGACATTACGTGGTGAGAGAGGAAATAGGAGAGAGAGGGTAGAGATGCCAGACTCTTTTTAACAACCACTTCTCAAGGGAACTAATCACAATCCCCCAACCCCAGGGAGGGAATTAATCCATTTATGAGGAATCTGCCCCCAAGATCAAAACACCTCCCGTTAGGCCTCACTTCCAACATTGGGGATCGAATTTCAAGCCACATATTTAAGAAAGATAATTCTAGAATCAGTTAGAAAAGGGGAATGGATGGGCCAGGCGTGGTGGCTCATGCTTGTAATTAGAGCAATTTGGGAGGCCGAGGTGGATGGTTCACTTGGTGCCAGGAGTTGGAGACCAGCCTAGTTAGCATGGTGAAACCCCGCCTCTACTAAAAATACAAAAATTAGCCGGACGTTGTGGCAGGTACCTGTAATCCCAGCTACTTGGGAGGCTGAGGCAGGAGAATCGCTTGAACTTAGGAGTCAGAGGTTGCAGTGAGCCGAGATAGTGTCACTGCACTCCGGCCTGGGTGACAGAATGAGACCCTGTCAAAAGAAGAAAGCAAGCAAGCAAGCAAGAAAGAAAGAAAGAAGAAAGGAAGGAATGGAGAGAAGCATTGAAGGCAACTGGAAAAATTGAGTTTTTGACTTCCGTATTGAGGTGCTGAGGATTGGAACTAGGGCAAGTTTTCACTAACCCTGATCAGTTCCACCTCCACACACATCGCTCCACTTACTGACTAAGTCACATGAACTCCTCAAAAACATTGTATTTATCTCTTATCTCAGGGAATCCCTTCCAATTGCTACCCACTAAAGTCACTTCCTCTGTGCTGTTTTTGCAGACTGCTACTTTTGATTCCATGCTTACTCATGACAACTGGCACTGTTTCTTGGCATTGTAGACTTTATTCCCCTAAAACACAGATTTGATTTCCTAAAGCCATAGCTCATTCTTTCCCACATTTGCACCAGTTTTATAGCCTATGAATCCCAATGTGAGTCTGAGCACTGAACCCTGGATTTGGCCAGGACACTTGAAATGGAGTGGAAGAGATGTTTCAACAAGAAACTTGATCCTTTCCCTCAAAGGTCTCACTGAGTCTCAGAGTAGATTTTGAAGCATCTCTCTTTGCCCCACCTCTTGTAAGTTTCAAAGTCCGTGGGTTTACTTCTACCGCACACATTTAAGGCTCTAGAACAATTTACCATACTACCAGGGCTTAATTAGAAATTTTGTGGCCTTAGGTTATGCCTGCTTTAAATATCTCCAGTCAATTTTCCATGGAATGTTTCTTTGTGGCAAATTTGCAATTTTATTCTGTAGTGAGAATATTTATAATGTATTAACTCTTTTACTTGTACACATTCATACATGTGACACCAGGTCTGCAAATGTATTTATTGTGAATAAAAGCCCCATCCTGGCTAGCAGCCATCACAGAGAGAACACAACAGATGAATTCATTTTGATATTTTAAATCATATGCATTATTATAAATTATTTGTTTAATTAACACCTTCTGCCTTAACAAGGGGTGTTAGCATATGGAAGCATCTGTTGAGCCTGCCTCCTGATGTGAAATTCAAGATTGCTGAAATTTTAACATTTGCACAGATATATGAAGACACATTCAATGTCTATAATCAGCATAGCTCCTCAGTTAATGAAATGATTTTGTGGATACAGTACGAAAAAATTTACAATTCATGATGAGATAAACCCTTGTTCTCTGTATATTTGTAAATATTGCCTTTAGCTCCAGTTTATGACAACAAATTATTCTGGTCACCACCACAACGGAGTTTGTTAGATAGTTGGATGAACCAGGAAAAGTCAGCATTAATTTGAGAAAGCTTTATGAAAGAAGTGACTTGGTAAAACCAGGTAAGAAAATCCAGTGGAGAAGTAGAAGAGCAGTTCCCTACACATGAGTTGAGATTCAAAATTTGACTTATTTGGCTCAGAATTTGTGATGCCCCATCTATGGGACTTGTAGGAGAAAAAAAAAATCACAATATAGAAAATATGTAAGTACAAGGTTATATTTGAGAGATATTAGGATAAAATTAATGTACTATTTATGATTAGGAATTTCAGTTTAGTTTGAAAGATAAGTTAGAGTCAGTGTAGAAGCCAAAATGAATAAACTGGTTACAACATGTAAATCAGTGGGAGAAGTTGACTATAGTCCAATAGCTCCAGCTACAGTTCAATCATAGAGTGTTTACAAGTGAAATGAGGTCTATGATTGCAGGAGTAAAAAATAAATGCCTAGACACACACACACACACACAAAATCTGAAGAAGAAAAGGTTAAAATAAATGAGTCATTATTTTAACCTTCTGAAACTGAATACTTCAACATCATTAATAATAGAAAAATTTTAGAGAAGCAAAGAGGTCTTACAACTGAAAGTGGAGACATAATCAACATGTAAAAATATTAGATTTCAGATATTGATGTACCAGGAGAAATATTTATGAAATAGCAAAAAATAGAAGTTTATCTTCACCAGTAGAAATATTCAAAAAGTTTGGATATTATTGCCTGACCAGCAAATGAAGCAGATACTGCAAATTTAGAACTCTCCTGCGTGCCTTTTCCAGTTTTATTGTTAAAATTGGCTCTTTTCAAGAGATTCTGGTGTGAGTGTGTGAGTATGTGTGTGTGTGCACACGTGCATGCACACATATGCCGTTCCTGCCTTCTTGCCACTCTTTGTCTATTTTGTGATGCTGAGCATCAGCATTGAAAATCAGGCAACAGAAGGTTGAGTGCTAAATGAAAAGTGTAAAAATAGAAGTAGCAGACTCAATGATGTGGTGAGATCTATAAGACTACAGGATTAAGGGAAGAGAGCAACTGCTCTTTTCCAGCATTTGCTTAAAAAAATGTAATGGAGTAAGGCATAAACATTTCCCATATAATGAAGATAAAAAATAGCAATCAATCTTTGAACATTGTTAAACTACAGTAACAACCCCATGTTCCCCTGCCCCCACTCAAAAGTCATTGGAGGATAAGGAAAATGAAGCCATACGGAGAAGTGGGCTCAGACTTTGTGAGTGGGAACTTGGTCATCCGATAATCATAAAACAGTCTTGAGGAGCAAGTAGAAGCAGACAAGAGTAAATGAGTAAAAGACTTAAAGGTCTCAGGGGGTTACAAAAATACACATCTGAATGTCTGTAGGTGAGAATATTACTTGAAAGAAATGCCAGTTCTTGCTACTCAGGTTTTAGCATAAATTCAATTTACTTTATATGTCAGACTAAAGGAACACATGGGAGGAAGCAGCCTTTGGGGGAGGGATAAAGAGAAGCTCAATACCTGACAATCTTGAAATTCCATGGTTTGTAAAAGCACATTGTAAATTCACAAGAGCCATTGTAACCCTAATTAGAAAAGAATAGAAACCTTAACTACAGAGAAAGGAGTCCTGCCCCTTTACTGAAAGCCTCAAATAAGAGCTAATTATCCATGTAATTATTTTTCTTGAATTTTGTACTGTTTTCTTTCTTCTAATTCCATATCAAACAAAGTAATTCATAACAATTGAGAAAATTCATTTTAGTCTGATTTCTTCTGGACAGTTTGTGATAATTATTCCTTCTTATTGAGCTCTCTGTTTTCTTATTCTAAGCCTACCTTTGGCTTCTTATTTGATTTTTTAAAAACACTGATTTACTTCCTTTAACACTGATTTTTATTTTCATGTTTTAATTTGATGAGTAATAATCCCGTGAAATAATTTCCAAAGTGAACACTGGGCATTCCCTGGGTGACTCAGCCTCCAAATAGCTACCGGGAACTGGAGGTCCTTTTCTGTATCTACCCACCTATTACTTTCCAGGCTTAGGCCCTTTCCCTTCTTGGAAACTCTCCAAGATCACTTGTGGGGTCCCACTTCAAACCCCTCAGCTCCTCCTCAACTCCTCTGACCTTCTCTTATTTTTAGAGAATCCTTCCCCTCTTTTCTGGTTTCCTTCAGTGACACCCTCACATTCATTTCTTCTCAAATGCAACTGTCCTCTAGTTCTTTTGTGATAGTCTTGAAGGCTCATATAACCCTGATCTGAATAATTAGTAATTGAAAATGACTTCGACTTTCTTTGAGACTTCTAAAGTTGAACTTCAGGGAGAGAGGAAAAGCATTCTCATTTCATTCTTGTATGATAAATGAAAGAAAAATAAAACAGCAGCTTTCAATGTTAAAACAATACAAACATTTAAATCCTGCCACACATTCAGTAATATAAAGTATTGAGTTATTAATTTATGTGTCTGAAGGCTTCTCTCTTATTACTTTCTAATACAGATGGTGGAAAACCTTCTTGGGATGTTGGGGCAGGCCTGTGGCACAGTTCTGTCCCCATTGGGGAAGAAAGTCATTTGGTGGTGATATGGATTAGGGGTTTCTGGAATGTTTTTTGTTTCCTTATAAAAAGTGATCAAATGATGCCGATCATGGATGTGATACCTGGAGTTGCAGCACCGTCTCTGTGATCATGCAGCAATAAAAATGCAGATGGAAAGTCATGCACTGGGCATGATGAAGCAAGAGTATGCAACGATGCTATGTACGGATGATTTCTGAGCAGGAGAACTGCCACCACTAATGACTTACCTTCTTGTACTTCTTACTGCGTAAGATAAATTTATCTGATTCACTGTTTTTCTGTTTTCTATTACTTGCAATTAAAACTCTTCCTGACAAAGTGTATTCAAAGTATTTTAACTGCCAAAGCTTCAGACCCATGAGTACATGCTCTGCAGTCATGACTGCAGCAAAGCCAAGTATGTTCCTTAGAGATAACTCTTTCCCAATCTGTGCTTCTGAATCTCAGCATATTTTGGAGAGAAAAGTTTAACTTCAGCTGCATCTCTAGATTCAGATACAAATCTATAGGGTCAGAAAGACGAAAAGGTATTGAGCATTGACAGGGTAATACATTTTCCCCTAACCCACAGAAATTACTTGAATAAAACTATTTTCCGTCTATAGCTAAAATCAGTCATGCAAATTGGCTCCTTTTTTTCTCAATCATTAGTTCAGGAGACATGCTCAAACACATCTGAATTCCTACTTTGTCCAAGTTGGGACATCTAGTATATTCATTATATCCTTACAGATTATTTAATTAAACATATTTGGGGTGGCAGTAGGTTGCTCACGAACTTACTACTAGTGATGTAGGCAAGCCCACCTCTTTGATTAGCAAGAGTTGAAATAGTCATAGATCTCTGCCTGTATTTTGGATAATTAAGTTCCTTTCTCAGAGTTTGTTTTTGCCTCTAGATATCAATCACTTTTAAGTGAACATCATAGTACTTGTCATTTCTTTTTCTTCCACCATTGACTGTTTTATATTCTTAAATATTCAGACTGTTGGCAGAAACTTCTCTTATAGATTATCATAGCTTTTGTTCTGACTTATTTCCTTTTATACTTTGATTCACTTCATAAAGTCTCCCAGTTTTTCTCTTCATTCAGGGTTCATTTCAACTTTGAAGTTGTCCTCATCTTGAAAATATTCCTTTCTAGTGTTGTAAGACCAAGAAAATGTGTCAAACATAACATACATTACAAATACTAGAGTTTAAACTCAAGTACTTACTTTTAGAAATAGTATGGCTAAAACTATTAATAATGTGTAAGATTTCATATATTTTTAGGATATTTATATATCCAGTTCATACAAATCTGATTTTTGTGTCCCTAAAATTGTACAAAGGGAAAATTTCTGTATCATCAGGGCATAATTGAATTTCTGCCTTTACAGTTATTTTACATAAAACTGAAAACTTTGAATTTCGTGTGTAAAATAATGAAATTATCCAATAATTCTGAAACAATTTGAACTATTTTCAGTTTCAAAAATGTCATATTTCCCATAGCCAGAGAGTGCATTGTAACATGTGCAATCATTGGAAGGCTTGAGCTGCTCTCTAGAAGAGTAGAAAGAACATTGGTAGTGTCAAGTTTCACTCTTCTGTATATGGTTTTCCAGCATTCTCAGAACCATTCACTGAACGTGATGTCCTTTCTCCATTATTTTTGTTGACATTGTAGGACATTAGTTGGTTGTAGGTGTGTAGCTTTATTTCTGCGTCTTCTATTTGGTTCCATTGACATTGACCTATGTGTCTATTTTTTTTTTGTGCCAATACCATGCTATTTTGCTTAATATAGCTTTGTAGTATAATTTGAAGTCAGGTGATGTGATGCCTCTGGTTTTGCTCTTTTTGCTTAAAATTACTTTCACTATTTGGGCTCATTTTTATTTCCTACCTTTATCCGTTTGCAAAAATTAACTCAAAATGGGTTAAAGACTTAAATGTAAGACCTTAAACTATACAAATCCTACAAGAAACCCTAGGACATACTCTCTGGACATTGGCCTAAGTAAATAATTTATGACAAAAACAAAAATTGACAATTTGGACCTAAACTAAAGATTATGCAGAGCAAAACAAACTATCAACAGAGTCAACAGACAATCTAAAGAATGACAGAAAATATTTGCAAACTATGCTTCTGTCAAAGGCCTAATATCCAGAATCTATAAAGAACTAAAACAAATCAACAAGAAAAAAAAAAAAGAAAACATTAAAAAATAGGCAAAGGCTTGTACCCCATAAATGTACACAAATAACATAACTGAATTTGCTTAAAAAAAAGAGAGAACTGGCCAAACATGTGGGAAAAATAAAGCTGGATTACTAGAGATGTACAGCAAAATAAATTCTAGCTGAAACAAACATATAAACATATAAAATAAAATCATACATATTATAAAAAGGTAGACAAAGGACATAAATGGACACTTCTCAAAAGAGATGTCCAAATGGCCACAAACATGAAAAAATGTTCATCATCACTAACTGTCAGAGAAATGCAAATCAAAACCACAATGAAATACCATCTCACAGCAGTCAGAATGGCTATTTTTGAAAAATGAAAAAATAACAGATGTTGGTGAGGCTGTGGAGAAAAGGGCATGCTTATACATTGTTTGTAGGATTAGTTCAGTCTGTATAGAAAGCAGTTCGGTCTCTATAGAAAGCAGTTTAGAGATTTCTCAAAGAACTAAAAATAGAATTACCATTTAATCCAGCAATCCCATTACTGAGTATATACTCAGAGAAAAATAAATCATTCTACCAAAAGGACACATGCAATTGCATGTTGCACCACCATTCACAATTATAAAGACATAGAGTCAACGTAGGTGTCCCTCAACTGGGATTGGATAAAGAAAATACAGTATATATACACCATGAAATACTGTGCAGCCAGAAAAAAGACTGAAATTATGTGCTTTGCAGCAACATGGATGCATCTGGAGGCCTTTATCCTAAGAGAATTAACACATAAAAAGAAAGCCATATAGCACATGTTCTAGCTTATAAACAGGAGCCGAACATTGGTGACACATGAAAATAAATGTGGAAACAATAGACACCAGTAGGGGAGGGAAGAGGTGAAAAACTACTATCAGATACTATGTTCACTATTTGGGTGACAGGTTCAACTGAAGCCCATATCTCAGCATCATCCATTATATCCATGTAACAGACCTTCACGAATATCCCCGAACTGAAATTAAAAAAAAATATTTTAAAAAAAGAAAGCATTGGCTTTCAAAGCTGACAAACCTGGGCTGAATCATCACCTCTGCCACATTCTGCCTCTGTCCCACTGGGTGTATCATTTTACCTTTCTGTTTCCAAAGCTTAATGGCCTTAATTGTAAATGGTTATAATAACAGCTATTTAACGTTTTACAACACTAGTTTTATAAAACTGTCATTTAAAAAATTCTTCAAATCAACCTTTCTCCATCTCAGAATAATTTAAAGATTTTGGACTAAGCCTGTTGTTTTACAGTTGCAATTATTACAACTCTCCTCGCCACCCCCTATGACCTATGGCTTTGGTTATTTGAGATTTAAAAACATATATTGACCATTCTGTTGTAAACTTGTTAGCTTGTTAACTAGCAGCCTAAGATAGATATTTGATATCTCCTCTCATTCTGATACAGGTTATTCCTGCTTGATCTGTGTTTTCCAGATTTAAGAATAAAATCAATAGCCATGATTTCTCTCTCAGTTTCAAATGATCATTCTCCTAGGCATTTGGTAGAATCTCTCACAATTAGCATCACCTGTTTACCTTAGTTACATGTGTAAAAATAGTTAAGTATGCATTACATTTCTCTGGTGTCATAACATGTGTTAGATTTCTCTGGTGTCATAACATGACTTGTATGTAAGGTTTCATGGGCCCTTTGGCCCATGGAACCCCTGGACAGGAAAAAGAAACTGGGACAAGGAAAGATGATGCAGCAGAGTGCTTGGGTGCCTGCCTCACATTCCCTTGCACAGATCTGATTTTAGCTGTCGTTTTAGTAGACAGTTTCTTTAAGCTCCAATTCACCTTATGCTGACCCATATGGAGCTGGCGGTATGTATTTTCATTTTCTGCTTAGAGGTTTCTCTGGTAGCACAAGAACCTGTGTAGTCCACCCCATCATCTTTTAGAGGAGCAACATTAGATTATTTTATTTTTCATGCTCTGAGAAGATTTCAAAAGTTCAAGCCAATCTGTCTCATAGTTGTGACCTCAATACAATTTTTTGTTAGCTTTTTTGTTCTTCTGTGTCTCAGTCTATCCCCTCCTTTTCTCCTGCTTCTTGAGATAATCTAGCAAATAAACTACCTGCACTCAAGTTCTTATCTGAGACTCTGCTTTCAGGGAAATCCAGCCAAGAAAGTATATGTTCTATGAGTGGCTGCCCTTATGGTTATTCAAGTGGTCCCATCAAAAATGCTTGAAAGGCACGGCAAACCAAGGTGTGGTGAAGACAAATGTGGGTATGAAAAGGATATTGAATTTTGTTGAGAGGTTAAGGCAGAAAGAAAAAAGGGTGACACAATTTTTTTTTTCTGGATAGTCAACCCCATTCACAGTGGGATCCCAGCTGATACCTGGAAAAACAGGATTCTTGATAAGGGTAAGCTGTTGTGGATCCAGCCAGATGGTCTGATGCCAGCATAGGGCTCTTTGTTCACTCATCAGAGGGATACCTTGTTGGTAGAGGGTCTGAATCAGAAACTCAAATGTGACACTGGTTCAACAAGTCAAGATAAAGTGAGGAATGCTGCAGCTCAGAAGCTACATGGGAATCTCAAACTCATTCACAGAACATGGCATACTAAGCCTATGCAATGAAGTGATTCCAAACATTTTAGACTAATTGCCCAAGGTTATATGATATTTTTGTTTCTATTTTCCAAGTGAAAGGAATTGGTCACTTTACCTTCCTGTCTCAGGAAAGTTGGAGCTGATGAAAATAGAACAGAATTTCTCTACATTTTAAAATTTTCTTTTGTTTTGTTAATGTAGTGGAGATACTTGGAGGTTAGAGGTTTAAAAGAAGGAAGAGAGATTGCTCCAACCTCTTAATCCTCTTGGGGCATCTGAGTCATTTCCATGGAACCCTTGGTGTTCTGGCTTGATAAGTTTTTGCAGAGACAGGACCCTTGTCTTGTTTGGCTTCTGTACTCCAAAATATCAGCATGGCAAAATGTTTAGAAACTTAACTAAGTTCCATAGTGAACAAGGTAAAATGGATAATTCAAGAAGTTATATATATTTTCCAAATTTCTGAAGTACTTCAGGGTAGAATAAAGAAGAAAACAGTCTTCTTTAATTTTAAAAGTTAGATACAATATATGAAAGTAACAATGTTGATGTTTTAATTTTTTTTCTGGAAAACAAAGTTGTCATGTGGCACATCTAGAGTTATTTTAGCAGGCTCCAAGTGAAAACACTGCCATAGATGCTGACTGAGGTCTTGGGAGTCATAAGTTCTGCATTCAGACCTAAACTCCATCACTTAGTGAGTACTTTAGTTCCGGCCAGTCACCTGATCTCTCCCTTTCCCTTTCTGCTAAATGAATGATCAGCGTGAAATAATCTCCGTGGCTTCTTCAAGCACTCACAGTTTTATTCTAGCTCACAAACAGCCCAAATGTTCAAAAAATTCTGGAATTGACAGTGCCATGAGTAATAGGATTCTTAAGTGAACAAAATGAGTCATTTTTGGATATTTACACTAAACATTTAACAATCATTTTATTTCTCTCAAAATGCATATTTATTTTTAATTTAGGCATTAAGGTGTAGATTTAAGGGTTGTTGGCATGAAGGTTCTGGCCATTTTTATAAAAGAATGATACTCTTGGGGGATTAGAAATTCTAAGATGCAAAAAAGCCTGGGAAATGTAAATTATATTTTAGAGAACCATTGCAATGTTTGAAGACATCTCTCTTACAGGAAGAAATGCAATAGAAACAGATAGAGAAATCAAATAATATATGTGATATTTTAAAATTATAAAGTGCTATTTAAATATAAAGTAATATTAAAATTATGTATGATATAGTTACTGAAAGCATGTAAATTATTTCTAGATATTTTAAAAAGCCAGAGTGACATCATACTCTTATTTTTGTTCTTGTGATACTTTTCAGTAGTCTCAATTTAGAATTCCATGCTTCACAGCTTCTGATTTTACTAACATGTTCATCTGGGTTAAAAAATTGCAAAGCTAAATAATTTTTGTGGTGGAAGGCTTCATGGATTTTCTAGGCCACTTCTTGCTGAAATATTAGCCCTCTATGTAGGATAATGAAATCCCTGAGCTAGCAAGAGTATAATGGGGTAGAAGTGGAGATTGCACTTGTACTGTAAGAATGATGGAATGGGAATTTGGAAGAATTACCCTAGAGGGAAAAAGGGATAGCACTGTCAATGGCAGAGACCAAGTCAGTTAAAGAAAAGGCCCTCTTCAGCAGTGTCATGACTGAGAGTGGTTGAGTCAATGTGATAACCTGCAAACCATAGATTTATTAGCTTGCACCATGAGGCCTGTAGGCTGCCTATAGCAACATTCTGTTCTCTCCGGGTGAATCTGTAAAGGAGCTCATAATGTTTCTCAGTTAATTCCAGGTACCTTTTTTCGTGAAGATCCAAGTCATGAGAATGCCAGGAAAAATGAGCATTCTGGTATTGAGTAGGTTTGAGATCATTCTATTGTGATGAGAGAAAATACAATAAGGGTACAACCAATTGTTGTTTATGATGAGTAGGTTAATTTAAATGTTCAGTAAAAACAGTTAATCTACCAGTCTAATAAATATTGAGTCTTAAAAAATATACATACCTTATAAAGGAAAAGTCAGACAAGTAAAATATAATAATGAATTAGAATAAAGAATTCATTTTATAGATGAACTAATTTATTTCAAAAATTGTTTTGAATCCTGCTCCCAATTACTTGTATGGGAGCAGGACCATTTTACTCTCTCTCAAGAATCAAACTACTTGTTTTTAGCTTTTCTAGGTCATCATCCTAGGCTTTGTTGAAGCATGCATTTTTGGCGTGAGGGTGGCAGCCGTTGCACTGTGTGCATGGCTGAGGAGTTAGGATCTGGAGGGTGATGAAAGGTAAGTTGTACTTGGCAAATGGCATTATTTTTTCTGCAATTCCGGTGGTCTGATTATTTGCCCTATATCAGTCTGTTCCATATGTGAAGAGGCTAAAATTAGATTAAATGAGGCAATAGAAAAATCAGCATTAGAATACAGATTCCCCAGAGTTACACTCAATTGCTTTGTTCACTGAGCCATGTTGCTTTTGAGGTGGTTCTGAATCTGTCCTAGTGTCTTAGAGGTATTTCAAACATCTGTCAACTAAGCCTATAAAGGTGATTTATGTGGACATAACCTTCCAGTCTCTAAACTTCCATTTTGTATACAGATAACTTTAATAATGTAATAAAAATCTACTAAATATATACTTAGCAATAGCTTATAAAATAATCTCCTGACAAAGAAAGAAAACATTGGATAAGATATTCTATGTACATAACTTGAAGGTTTGTAGTCTCATTTTTTCAATAGGATCACCGTCTGATTTTCTTCAGCCTGTGCAGACTTTTTGTGTGTCGGCATTTAGGGTCAGTGATTATCTTTATGTTGATATAAAAGGTTTTTATTAGCAAAGTTATTAATAGAATGCTTACTTTTCTATTACCCTAAGTCTAGGCTTGATATTCAAATCCTTTCCAAATAAACAGATTTCAAAATAGAAATGACTCTCAACCCTGCTTTCAGTAACATACAACCTTGACAATTTGTAGAGGACTAAATGTTATTTAGCAGCACATTATTTTCTGTTGGTCAATGCCATTGACTTTAGAAAATATCTGAAAACAGAGATCTTAGTTCATTGCTGTTTTTTTCCAATTTTCCCACAAAGTTCTCCTTCTTTATTTCATTAAAACCAATTAGGCATATTGCACTGGCAGAGATTAATACTGCTAAATGTCAATGATGTGTCTGCTTTGAAAAAACTATTGAGTTGAAGAGTAAATAGCAATACAATAAAAATGCCCTGACATCTTGCTTGCAGGAAAGCAAAGAGCTGTAAGATGGCAGGAAGAGTAAAGGAGATAATAATGGTTGATCACTAAATTGATTTCAGTAGTTTATGTTCCCAGAAAATCAGCTAAATATACTTGCAGAAAACAAGGCAAACCAAAAAGAAAAGATGGAAGGTCATGACTGGTGGGTACAATCTTTAATAAGTGGATGCTCTTGGCAATGTTCTCAAGAATGTGTTGAAATGAAATAGTGACCTTTCTTCTCTCTGACTCAAAACGTCATTAATTAGCAACATCCTTGAAAAGCCTTGTTGTCTTCCAGGCATATGGACTGTGCTGTTCTTTGTTAAAATCAAGTTTCTATAAGAAAACCCTCACTATGCAGCAAAACATCAAACATAACAAAAACACTTTTCCTAGTTGGAAACCAAGGGCACTGGCTAGACCAGGAAACTATGACCAGTGGACCAAATCTGGTCTACCGCCTGTTTCTTTAAGGTTCTCGTGCTAAAAAATAATTTTATTTTTATATATTCTTTTAATTTTTTTATTAAAAAAATTGATATCCCAGGGCCTCTGGGGTCTTTGTCCCCATCCCCAGCATCATCAGCCATTTGGCGTTTTCTTGGAGAAGAAGCTATTTTCACATTTTTAAATGGCTAAAAAAGAAAAACAAAAGTAGAATAATATTCTGTGATGTGTGAAAATTACATGAAGCTCAAAATATCCACGTCCCTAAGTAAATGTATACACTATGTGAAAACACAGCCATGTCCGTTCATTTCTGCATTTTCCACAGTGGTCTTTACACTCCAACACCAGAGTTGTATAATTGCTGCAGATACCGTGTGGATGGACTTCAAAGTCTGAAGTAGTTCCTACCTGGCCCTTTACAGATAGATTTTGTGGACCTGATGGATAGACAATTATCTTAGAATAAGTTTGAGTCTTGAACTTTAATGTTGAATCAGTATTTTTCTTCTATCTTCACCAATAATCAAACGTAAGGAAAGGAAGAGAAGCTGGAAAAGGGACAAAAGGAAAGAAAAATACAAAAGTTGAGATTTAAATACAAAAGTTGAGATTTATTTGAGAATTAAAAATTACATGTTAGTATTAGTCAGGGTTTTTCAGAGAAACAAATTATCTATCTATCTATCTATATCTACCTATCTATATATATCTAGAGGTTTATTTCAAGGAACTGTCTTGTATGATTGTGGGGAGCTGGTGATATGAAATTTGCAGGACAGGCACCTAGAAATTCCAGTAACAGTTGATGTTCCAACCCTGACTCTGAAGACAGACTAGAGGAGAATTCTTTCCTCTTCAGGAGACTCCAGCCTTTCTTTTGAGGCCCTCAACTGATTGGATAAGGCCCACTCACAATATGGAAGGTGATCTGTTTTATTCAAAGTCCATTGATGAAAATGTTAATTACATTTAAAAGTACTTTCACAGCAATATCCATACTAGTGTGGGACCAAATAACTGGGCACTGTGGACTAGCAGTGGTGACAAATAAAAATAACTATCACATTCTGAAATGACATAAATGACATCAGGAACGGTATTTATCAGGAACACTGGTAAATCACATTTCTATTCAAGCAAAGGCAAATTGAATTCCTCTGCCTTATTTTCAAGTTGGGAAAATTGAAGCATAAAATTTATTATGTTTGAGGAAGAAGGAATATTTGGAAATGAACTTTAATTCACAATTCAATCTTGATGGATCAATGCACAATTTCATAAACACAGGGCACAAATAAGAGCTTGAAAAAGTTTTCTTCTTCATTTTTCAGGACTACGTAGACATGATTCAGGATTATCATTTTTCATGTCCTTTGTTATCTCAAATATATACAATGGTAATAGATATGAAAGTTATTTTCATATGTTAATTTGCTGGGGCTTGCATGACATTGTACTGCAGACTAGATGGCATTAATAACAAAAAAATTATTTTCCCCAATTCTGAAGACCATAAGTCTAAGACCAAGGTGTCCACTCCACAGAGTAGGTTTCTTTTGAGAACTTTCTTCTTGCCTCGCAATGGCTGTCTTCTCATTGTGTTCTCACATGGTCACTCCTCTAGAGGTCTGTGTGTTGTTTGCATCCTAATTGCCTCTGTTTATAAGGACACCAATCATATTAGATTGGGGCCTACCCATATAATTTTATTTTATCTTAATTACTTTTACAAAAGCGTTATTTCCAAATACAGTCATATTCTGAGGTACTAGGGGTCAGAACTTCAACATGGAAATTGGAAGATAGAGATGCAATTTAGCCCATAATACCTGGAAAATATCCAATGAATAGAATATTTTCTGTCCACTAATGGAAAATTAGTATATTTGATCTGTTTTTCAAGCTTAAACATTTTCTGCTAATAAACTACCATATTAAAATATCACATATGTACAGAAAACCCAAAAATAATAAGTGTGCAGCTCAATGCATTATCAAAAACAAACTTGCTCTTGACAAGAAATAGATTATTACCAGAACTCCAGAATCTCCCACCATATTCCCTTCAAATTGCCCTACTCATCTCTTCCCACAGTTAACCACTATCTTGCCCTGTTTTTGAATTTTATATGAATGTAATATTTTATGTCTGGATTCATTCACTCAACATTATGTTTATAAGAATCATCCTTCTTGTATGTTTGGCAGTAGTTTATTTTTATTACTGTAGAATATTTGTTATATGATTATATCACAATGTATTCACTTTGTTTCCTGTTATTGGTTATTATGAATCACATTGCTAGGAATATTTATCTAAATCTCTAAAAACACTATACACTTTGAGTCACTATGTCAAAATTACTTTTTGTTAAAGAAAGGAATAACAAGAAGTACCTTTTCTCACAAGGTTTATATTTGAAACTATTATTAAGTTGGTGCAAAAGTAATTGCTGTCTTTGCTATTAAAAGTAATGGCAAAAACTGCAATTACTTTTGCAACAACCTGTTCACAAGTTTTTTGTTTTTTACTTGCTTCTTTTGATACATGTATGCCAGGCATTGTGATAAGAGCAATTGTAGATACATTGTTGAGCTCCTTCTAAGCTTCTTTGAAGGATTTTGAAGTACAGTGGAGCAGGGCAGTGGTTTGCAAAGTATGGTCTACAGGCCAGCAGCTCCTCGTCAGCATCAATTGGGAATTCACTAGGAAAATAAATTCTCATATTATGAAACCATAAACTCCAGGAATGGAACCCGGAAATCTGTGATTAAGCAAGTGCTCCAGGTGATTCTGATACCTGCTGAAGTTTCAGAACCATTCTGGTGAAAGAAAGTGAGAAGACAGAAAATGAAAACACAATGCACAGTTTCTTTTATAGAAGCCAAGGGAGTCAGTGGTAGGGCCACTTAAATCAGCGTCAGTTTTTAATAAAGACAGAAGCCTTTTTTAGATGACCTTAACATTTTTTATCATTAGTAGGAACAACGTTTACCTGCTGGCTTTTAATTTCCTTCAAGCTTTTCTCAAAATCTGTCACCATCTGTTAGACAAAGGTCACCTATATTGCAGCATTACGTTATCCAGCTACGCAGTAAGGGAGCAGCCCAGATTCAACACTTTTATGGTGATATTCCTGCTAACACTGAAACTTGTCAAACTCCAGACCCTCTTAGCTGGATCTATTATATATGCCAGGTCTTCTCTTACCTATTTAGACGTGAAACAAATAGTCAAACTCTTCCTTAACAAAATATTATAGCATGATGGGAAATAGCACAGGCTCTGAGGAAGAGATTCACATTCTGTTTGCTTCTTAACTGTGTGGCTTTAAACAGATTCCTTAACCCTACTCTATCTCAGTAGTTTCCTCTGTAAAATGGGGATGATAACAATACCTAACTTGTAGTGTTGGAATTAGGATCCAAGGAAGTAATACTCAGAAAACACTTAGACCCATGATTAGTATATTACAATGACTCAATAAATGTTGAATTTTTCTTAGTGGAATTCACAGTCCTATTTCTTTTTTATTCATATTCTTGCATTAAAGCAACTTTCCAGTGTGACAATTTACTTTAAATAAACAAGTGGGTTGCCTTTTTGATTATGAGTAATTTAGACAGATGAACTGCTGCATATTACATGTACTATTTTACAATATGAAATACATTGCATTCATACAGATTGTTATACCATATATAAAATAGTATTCCAGAACCAAAGTGTAGATAGATGTCCCTGTTTTTAAGTATTGTGAACTTAGGATCTTCTTTGGAAATGTTCACTTCCCTACAAATAATTATGCATTTTATTGAAAGAAGTTTAGTGTCAATACATATGTACATCTAAATCTATACATTTAAAGGCTTTTTTCTAGGATTTCTAGGTTAAGTTTCTTGCAAATGCTGAGAAGGGAGTAGAAATAATTTTCTCATGGGTTGTCTGAAATTTAGAAATTATGATTTTTTTTTCCCACTTTTAAGCTATCCAAGACCTTTTTCAGAACTAAGTCAGCTCCAGGAGCTTAGTCTCACATCTATCAAGATGTAATTATTTTAACTTTTTTATATCCTTTTAAAAACAGAGTAGACTACTGTCCACTCTCTTCTCTGGGGATCCATTCCTTTGATGATTGACTATAGAGTGGGAGGGCACAAATTTCCCAACGCAAAAACTCTTTACTTACTACCTTGTAAAATAAATGCGTAGACATTTTTTATTTAAATAACATTTACTTTTTTTCTACTATGGGGGACCCCAAATCAGAAACATAAGCTAGACAAAAAGAGAAACAGTTATTGACCTCAGATGTGTGGTTATCACATCCCTTGTGCAATAAATAGTAGTAGTATTGGATTTAATATATGAGGTTTCATGCATTTAGGAGTCACTCAGATACTCATGAAATATAGTAACTTTTACATCTTGAGATATAAATTTTTTGCTGGAAGTTTGCAAGTCTTGTAAACAGCAAACCCAACTAAGATAAGCTGTGACTTCTCCAATTCTAAACTTTCTTTCCGGAATCTTTGATATATGCCAGTTTTTGTCTTTTTGCCTATCTAGACATGAAAAAACTCATGAAACATGCCTTAGAAAAGCATTATTGCACGGTACATGATAGCACAGCTTCTGAAGTTATTACCTGCACTCACATACTAACTTTGTGCTTCCTTTAAAAACATTTACTTATCAGTTTATGTAAATTGTTTCAGCCATTTATCTTGTTGCCTTCCTCAAGATGGTTCCAGGCTTGGGCTGCGTAAAGCAACTCTAGACATTTCTGGTGTGATTATAGCAGTTCTCACAGTCACATACTCATCAAAAGCCAGAGAAAGGGTCTTATATTACCAGCTAAGCCTAAAAGAGTGTTAATATCTCTCAGCATTGGGTCATATCCTCAATGCTGAATCCAAATGCATGTGATCAAAAGGTTTGATATACAGACTGATGTACACAATCAGAGCCTTTACTTGGAAATTGGAGTTGAGGTAAACTATTCAAAACACACACTGAGGGGGGAGAAAACCTAAGAAAAATTTGAGGTCCTACTATATGGAAGAAAAAGATTTGCTGCAGGGCAGCAAATAGAAGTTCCCATCAAGATCGAAGAGGCTTTCAGACTGTGAATGTGCCCAGTGGAAAGCCAGTATCCACACTCAATCCAGCTCTACATCCTCTGCTTCTCTCCAAGCATGCACAACTTCTTGCTAAGTGAAAAAAACCTTTTTCTTGGTCGAATATGCTCATGAAACAAGAGCTAAATACCTGTGCTAGGCAGGATGTAAAGAGAAAGCAACAAGGACCAGGAAAGTAAAGGAGTTAACATATTTAGGGAGAAAGGTCTCAGAATTTTCGGTTATTGAAGGTCAGGGGTTGACTCCATTACCTTCTTTTCTTTCTGTAGGTGGGAGATTCGACTTTCCAAATAGCTCAAGCCTACTTTTCCCTAGAGGGCGTCTGCCTTTTCAAAAATATTGGAACAGGGTCAACGCTTCGGTAGAACTTTATCCAAACAGAATGCTTATACCAATCATTTAACTCAGTGCCTGCCGATTTTATTTTATTTTATTTTTAGGTGACATTAAAAAAAGGTCTCAAATGTGTTTAATTCTATCTAACCCCTAGGTTAGGTGCTATCCAACCTTTGTATAATAGCTTTTTAATTTAGTACTTTAGAATCTCTCTCTCCAAGTCACCCTTCAGAATGCTACCAAAATAATCATTACAAAAATCTCAAATGTGCCCAATAAAATAAAATGTTTTTTATTTGGTGAGCAAGATCTCTTTATCCTATTCCTCCAGGTTCCTTTTTAATGTATCTTGCACCATAAGTCTTATCAACATATAGTTACTATAATCTCAACCTGCCTTGCACTTTCATGCCTCCACAAATCTAATAATGGAATTTCCTTAGTTTGAAATGTTTCTTTTCTTCTGCCACTGCCTTCTGTCCATAACTAGTGAACTAATGATCAACTACTTGAGATGATTTTTTTTGAATTCCCTAGTCAGAACTCAACTTTGGCCTGGGAGTTCACTTTGTACTTCTGTTGTAGATAGATGTCTGATGTTACAGATGGCATTAAAGTAGTGCTACACAGTCAGCCTGCCCACTCCCCATCTGGCTGTAAACTAGATGACTGAAGAGTGGAGTGATTGGAAGCACAGGTTTGGGAATCACAATTATGTTCAGATTGTAACTTTTCCACAGTTGTATTATGTAAGGTAAGTTAACGTAAACCTTCAGTTTTCCCATCAGTTCAATGCCATAGTACAAGGACTTCTGGGTTGGCTCATGTGATTTTCAATCACGTTCTTTTACATCTTCCCTACCATATCTAAAGAACAAGAATTTAGCACCATGCAAGTACTACGAGCCAATTTTTCCTTCGGAGGATGAGACACAGTGGTCAAAAGGAGAGAAAGAGTTGTCTTCTAAATGAATGTTAGTAGCAATGGAGGTGGTGTTAAAGACTTCTTTATCAGCAATTGGCTGTGATGCATACCTTGTTGCCTGGTTTGGCTTGCTCTTAAGTGGGGATGTTTGTTGATTGACCATATAATTTAACACTGAAACCCAGACACATGTGAAAGTGATGTTATTAATAATTACCCTGTTACAAAAGGACTGAACAACATTGGCACAGACAAGCCTTCCCTGCATATACTAGGAGGTTAAGTTGAATTTTTCATCCAAAAATAATGATGTATCGTATAGCAGGTCACTCCCTGATTAGAAACCCAGTCTCTACTAGTACTCCTTCTAATGCTTATATTGTTTTTGGAGCAAGACTTTACTCCAAAGTCTTTTTCACTGGCTTTTCACTGGCTTCCTTCACTCCAGGCTCTTACATCAAAATGGAGGGATGAAGGAAGAATAAATTCTCACAACTGTGGAATATGAAGTCTAATTTCCCTTAATCTGTTTTAGAAACACACATTTAGTAACATAAATGAAAACTTTTTATTTTCCAAAATCGTACTCAGCTGAATACATATCTCTAGTTTGTTGTCCCTTTTAGTATTTACTACCCCCAAAACTGTCACTATCACTGTTGCTTTTCTTTTAATGGGGCATAAAAAAGAATTTATAGGGAAATTCTTTACATATATGCTTGTACTTATATTATGTTATTTTCCAATATCTAAGGTTAGAATGTCCAAAGCAGGATTTAAAGATTCCTTAAAAATGGAGATAATAACTCCCATTCAAAAGAAAAAAGATTAAGATATATATTCCAATTGACATGTTATTGAAGATTAGACCATGTAAATGTGTGGTCAATTAATGATTTTTATTTATTTTTCCGCAAAGGTGCTGCTAGTTACTCTTGGTTCATCTAGCAATAGATGATCTGAATGTTAGAGTTCGCCAAATATTGTTCCTGGGAATTCTTTGCTCTATCTAGTCAACTTTCTCCATGGGTAATGTCTTCCAGTTCCATGGATTAAATTTCATCTGTAAACTAAAACTCCCAAATGTTCATGTCGAGGCCCCACCTCAAAAAACTAAATACTTTCTTGCTATCTCCACATGGATATACAATACACATTTTTCTAACTTAATATGTTTCAAACTGGCTCTTCTTTTCCTGACACCTCACAGCCCTTTGCTTATTATACCATTGAAATCTCATGTATTAGTCCGTTTTCATGTTGCTGATAAAGACATACTGAAGACTGGACAATTTACAAAAGAAAGAAGTTTAAAAGAGTCAGTTCCGTGTGACTGGGGAGGTCTCACAATCATGGCAGAAGGTGAAAGGCATGTCTCACATGGCAGCAGACAAAAGAAGAGAGCTTGTGCAGGGAAACTCCCCTTATAAAACCACTAGATCTCATGAGACTTACTCACTATCATGAGAATAGCATGGGGAAAGACCCACCCCCATGATTCAATTACCTTCCACCAAGTCCCTTCCACAACACATGGGAATTGTGGGAGCTATAATTTAAGATGAGATATGGGTGGGGGACATAGCCATCCCATTAAAGTTTTCTGCCATCCTTCCAGTAGCTTACGCCTAAAACCTAGGAATAAACCTTAGTTTTGCCCCCTTTTTTCATCTATTTATGCCCTTTAAAAGTGTCTGTTTACCTACTAAAATGAGTCTTTAAATCATTCACATGTCTTCATATGCATCATCACCATATAATCTTATTATCCAGAGCACTGTCTTCTAAGCCCTGCCTCCCAACTCATAGAATCCATTCTTCTTAATGATTCTTTATTTTAGAGAAACAGGTGATGCTTCAGTGCTACTTTAAGTGCTCCTTGAACTTCATTTCATTTACTACAAAGTTTGAATGATCCTATCCCTCCTACCTCTCTGCCCCATCTTATGCACTTACTCAATTTACTCAAGGCACATTGTCTCCCCTTGCTTCCGTGAACATTCTGAGCTCTTCCTGCTTGCTGGCTTTGCTCCCACTATTGCTGTTGGTTAGAATATTTCCTTTTCTCTTTTTAGGACTTGGTGCTTCTTACCTTTTAAGTCTGAGATCTGGGGTTACCTCATGATGGAAGTCATCCCTCACTACAGTTGTTCTATTATATTTTTGTATCTGGGTTTTTTTGTTATAATCTGTCTAACACCAAAAGAATGTGATCCTAAATGGACTACCATGTATCTCTATTCATTAGTATGTCCCTAACACTTAGCCCAGTGCCTGACTCATAGGAGAAGACAAATAAATATTTTAAATACCCAATGAATATATTTGATTCATTAAACTAATATAAATTAAAAACTAAAATAACATTTAATAACTTAAGAAAAATTATTGCTTCCCGTCCATAGGCTACATTATTGCATTTATCTGGGTAGTGCAGCAAAAGCAAACCCATTTGCACTGTCCCCTCTTAGTACTAGACCAAGCTACCAGACTCTAATAACATGACCTTATATTTTCTATAATTTGTGAAAGCGCCAAGTGGTAGCATAAGCGTTTCTTGCGACTTGAAAAAAAAAAAAAAAAAGAAATCAAATGCAAGTGAACAAGGTATTAAATTTTAAGCCAGTATGTGTAGTGTGCAAATTTTAAAAAGTAGTATAGTTTGAATAAACATATCACTAGATCAGCAGATAGATAGCAAAGCAATATTTCCTGAACAATTAAAGAAAGGAATTCAGGAAAAGAGTTACTTGCCTAAGCAGGTTTTTAATGGAGATAAATTTGGTTTGTTTCAGAAGCAGATGCTTTTTAGAAGACTTATTTATTACAGTTAAGAACATTATTTAAATCTATTTTTATCACTTTTTCCACAGAACCCTATTTTCAGTGTCACTAATTTTATAAACAACAATTCTGTCAACCATATTACTTTTTCTAAGTTATATAAATCTCATAGTTCGAGAAATTGTGCATGTATTTATGTATCTTTGTAACAGGAGTGTTCTACTTCATGATTTAAGGTATACATAAACATTCCTGATCAGCTTACAGAATATAACCATCAAACTATTCATCCACAGGTAAAAGCTGATTTAGTCTAAGAGTCTATCCTGTGCTTCACAGTGGCTCTTTCCACTTTCCATTTAGAAATCTAAGGATCTCCTCTCTTACTTCGACATTATGTCTTGAGCTCAAAGCATCTATTCTTGTCTGAGTCTATCTCCATTCATTGCCTATAGCAGTGTCAGGCTGGCTGCTGTTTCACACCAAGCATTGCATGTGTAAAGCATACCAGCTCAGGAGGCATGCTTGCTAAAGCAGCAGTCACAGATTAAGGGGTGACATATTGTACAAGTGGTCATAAGCCTTGGAAGGTAAGCAGACTCTTTTTCCATATTAGACTCAATAAAGTGGACTTTGGCCATTGCCAGGGATATTTAGGCTAAAAGAATTTCGATTTTTTTATTCAGTTACCTCCTGAGGTGTTAGGCCCCTCTAGGATGGCTAACAAAGAGCCTAAGCTAGAGTCAGTACAAGCCTGTGGAGATTCAGGTTTCAGTAACTGATCACTAATTTGACAGACTTTAGACCCTCAAGCAAGATAGGTCACATAAACATATATTTATCTTCCTTTTGACTCAGTTCTAGAAGAAGCTAAATATTCTCTTTGTTTTTGCTCTTCCTGGATCTGGGCCTTAATACATGGCCACTGTATTACATGGCAAATGATCTCTTCATTGCTGCATTTCAGAAATAAGGGTTGGATACATCTTGGTTTATTTTCTTCTAAGGGAGCTGATGCAAGTCACCCCACATTCTCCACTGTGGCCAGCTCTATATTCTAAGAGGTAAAGATAACTTTGGCAAATCCATTACAGACAAACAGCCAAACTAAAGATTATACTAAATTCTTCTTCCAGGAAAATAGGACCTGCCCACCTATGT
This sequence comes from Macaca thibetana thibetana, assembly GCF_024542745.1. Lineage (NCBI taxonomy): Eukaryota > Metazoa > Chordata > Mammalia > Primates > Cercopithecidae > Macaca > Macaca thibetana. The sequence goes on along the minus strand of NC_065582.1, from coordinate 59,806,565 downwards.
TTGACAAACTAAATGGGCTTCTAACAAAATTCTTTATAGGACAAAGATCAGTTTCTACCAATTAAAACACAATACCATGCATAAGAAAACATAACAACTTTCAATGTTTATGGGACTAATAAAAAAGCTTCAAAATACACAAATTAGAATAACATGTAGATAATCCTGCAAAAGTAATAAAGGATTTTAACAATGCTATTATAGCACTCAGAGAACAACCCAAGACAGCATAGTATTAGTATAAAGACAGACAAATAAATCAATGAAACAGGATAGGAACTTTAGGAAAAGACTCACTATGTAGGACAAATTGATTTTTGACAAAGGTATCAAGAAAAGTCAATGGTTAAATAAAAGTCTTCCCAGGCAATAGTGCTAAAACAACTGGGCCTAGTGGGAAGAGATTAGGGGAAGCAGTAGATAAATGTTAATGCTCACCTCACATCACACACAAAGAAATAAATGAAACACAGACCTAAACATAAAAGCTAAACTATAAAAATTCCAGAATAAAATGTGGAAGAAAATCTTTGTCCTTGAAGTAGGCAATGATTTATTTAATAGGGAGCAGAAAACATGGACAATGAAAGGCAGCAGACACATTGGACTTCATCAAAATTTACATCTTTTTTCTTTGAATAATAATATAGTGAAAACTAAAAGGAAAGTCATACACTGAAAGAAAATAATCTTAAAACATACAGTTGACAAAGGATTTCTTTCTAGAATACTTAAAATAATTCTTTTTAAGAAGAACTTTAAGGTTCAGGAGTACAAGTGCAGGTTTGTTACATAGGTAAACATGTGTCATCAGGGTTTGTTGTATAGATGATTTCATCACGCAGTTATTAAGCCTAGTACCCTCTAATTGTTCTTCCTGATCCTCTCCCCTCTCCCAGCCTTCATCCTCTGAAATGCCCCAGTGTTTGTTGTTCCTCTCTTTGTTTCCATGTGCTTTTATCATTTAGCTCCCATTTATAGTGAGAACATGTAGTATTTGGTTTTCTGTTCCTGTGTTAGTTTGCTAAGAATAATGGTCTTCAGCTCCATCCAGCTTCCTGCAAAGGACATGATTTCATTCGTTTTTATGGCTGCATAGTATTCCATGATGTATATATTCCACATTTTCTTTATCCAGTTTATCATTGATGGACATTTAGGTTGATTCTATGTCTTTGCTATTGTGAACAGCTCTGCAGTGAACATATGTGTGCATGTGTCTTTACGGTAGAATGATTTATATTCCTGTGGATATACACCCAGTAATGGAATTGTTGGGTCAAATTGTATTTATTGTATTTCTGTCTCAACAACAGGAAGACAAGTCCATAGAATGACTTGAAGTTTTGAGTGGACACTTCAAAAGAGAAGATATATACTAATACTCAACAAGCACATGAAAGAAGCTCAACATCTTTATTCATCAGAAAAAGTGCAAATTACACTTACAAGAAGAAACCACTATACACCCATTAGAATAGTCATACTTAAAAAGATTGAAAAAAATCCAAGTCCTGTGAAGATGTAAAGCAATCAGAATGCTCATACACTGTTGCTGGTGGAAAAAAACTAGAAAACTGGCATTTCTTTAAATAGTGAAATATATATTTACTAGAAAAACTGGCTATTGGATTCTTAGATCTTTATCTGAGACAAATGGGCATGTATCTACAAAAAGACTCATATACAGATGATGACAGTTTTACTAATAATGGCCAAAAATATAAATAACTTGATGGTCCATCAACAGGTGAAAAACATGTGGCATAAGTAGACACTGAAATACCACTCTGCAATAAACAGGGTCAAGATACTGACAATGGCAACAACAGAGATAAATCTAAAATTCACTATGCTGAGTGAGAGAAGCAAACACAAAGGAGTATATACCATATGCTTCCATATATACACAAGCACAGGGAATACAAGGATATTTAGAATGACAAAAAGTTGATCTGTTGTTGACTTTGGATATGGACAGAAGGAAGAATGGACCATGAAAAGGCATGATCTGTCTTGGGAAATGATGAAATAGTTCTGTATCTTGATTGTGCATGTGGTTTCACACGTGTATCTACCAAAATGTATTGAGTTGTACACTTTAAATGGGTGCAGATGATTGCACAAAAGTCATCTCAGTAAAATTTATTTAAAGATAGCAGAATTGGAATTTCAATTCTTAATTGTCTGGATTCAAAACCACTTTATTAGCCAGTATTTAACTTTTCTCGCAGTATGCATATGCAGCTTCATGATTCAAGCTCAGAGTTTTGCTGATGTGGCAGAACCATACTGGATATACTCATTCTTTCCGTCTCCGTGAAAGAGCTACCTCTGCAGTCTCCAGTGAGTCATCTGTGTGCTATGAAATGCTAGAACTGCTACTTCATGAGGATACGTGATTGGCATTATTCCAGGCTGCTTAATCTATTTTTGTTTTCATCATTATGCACATACCAATAAGCAATTCAAGTTTCTACAATGGAATGAGAAAGGAGCTAAACTAATTTTGGTGGATATTGTCATTTTTCCCCTTTATTTTCTATCCTTGTCACCCTTGGGCAGTTACATCTTATGCCCATAGGGTCTTCCCATGCCACTTCTTCTTTACTTTATAAAGCATGATTTTACATCGTATAATCCTATAATATAGTCTGGTTAAATATAATTAGTTTATGTCTTGTCGGAGATGATAGGTCCTTAAACTTGTAGGAAGTTATTTATGTGATTGTTGGTTTTATATATATATATTTAGACTTTCTCTTTAAAGTTAAATGTAGTGGTCAGTTTTCTTTCAAGTGTCCATTTGTTTTAGGGTTTTAAACATGAGAGAGATCATAATTTAATTTTAGTAGTTTAAGCAAGATTTTAATTTTGAAGCTCTTCCTTCTTCCCTTTAACAGAAAAATGAATTAATAGGATTTTTCATGTGACTAAAGAAGACAGAGACTGCAAACCAGGTGGTGACAATTGCCCTGGCGACACCACATTTGTATTTATTCACTTACTGAAATTTCCACCAGATATTTTTCAATGTAGCACATTAAAAACATGTCTGTTTTCCTTTCTCAATTTTATTTCTATCACATCTACATGTGTTTAAAATTAACTCTGTTTTTCCACAGAGGACTACATTGCTCTTTTTGTTGACTATTACAATTTGTTTTGAGGGATTCAAACCAACTTTTATCCTTGCAACTTGTTTAAACAGTATATCTGGGAATATACTTTTGTTTCTCATTTTAATTTTTTTCTGATTACCTGATTTTGTAAGAGAACTTACTTAAAGTTAAATTCTGGAAAAATAATTTCCAAATCTTGGTTTTCCAAATTCTTTTTTCCTCGTTGCTTGGTTTCCATTTTTAGAATCAATTTCCACAGCTTGAGTCCTAATTTTGACTTCATTTTTTACTTGACTTTATCTGTTTTCTCCTTAACCATAGTTTGTCTCCTGCCTAGCACCCATCCTGAGCTGGGAGACATCCCAGTGTAGTAAAAAGAACAAGGACTTTGGACTCACAAAGAAGTGAGCAGAAGCCTAATTTCTCTACTGTTTAGTTGTGACCATAGGTGATTATGCTGAGGCTTATGCATCACATAGGACTAATAATAGTTAAATTACACTGTGGTTTTGAGTCTAAGGAAAGTGCCCAGACAGTAAGTACTGGTTCCCTGTGCTTAATGCTGTACTTTTCCCAACTACCCCAACCCTGACCCCCATCTCTGGCATTTTTAATTATCCATTGTCAGTTATTTCAAAGGTCACCCTTCCTGACTTGGGGCTGACTTACAGCTATATGAAATGTTCTTAGTTCTTACAATAACTTGCTATCCTGCATTTACCTGTGCTAATTATTTTATTAACCACAAGGTGAGGTTGACCTTTGTGAGGCTCACAGTTCTGATCTTATCCTTTTGTTATTTTCTTTTTTTCAGATGTAGCAATAAAACATTTCATTCTGAACTTCCAACATTTAATTAATGTTCCAGAGTTATTATTCACAATCTATTTGTTCAAATACTAGAAAATGAAGTTAGAAATTGAGATAAGATTGATAATATTGATAGAGCAAATCTTCAAAGAACACCACCTATATTTTATAAATTGTGTTAGTTCCTGAATTACTAATATTTAAAGTTTCATAACTGTTATTATTATACTAGAAAGTATACTGTTGGGCAAAAATATGATAAAAGAACCTGAAAATAAATGCTTTATTGAGCTTTATGGGGTAGTATCTCTATGAGTTACAATAATTACTTGATTTAATGTGTGTTATTATTGTTAAATGTATTCCGTTAATTTGCACTCTAGTTCCTACTTTCATTGTAAATGTTTAACTGCCAAATAAGACTTTGGATACAGATTCAGAATAAAAATAATGAAACACTTATTTAAGCATCCACCCTCATCCATGACATGGTATTATTCCTTAACTCAAGCCTATAGCCACTACCTTGAAAGAACACTAGCAGCTTAAATTTAGGGACTACATGAGCTACTAAATTTGTGACCTGATTTTCATTAAAAACAGTCAAGATAATTCAAAGTAATACTTTTTTCAGATAATAGTTATGAGGAAACATAGTGTATTTTCAAATGCCAGTTCATCTCATAGGGATAGGGTTACTTGCCTATTTTGTTTGGGATAAAAGAAAACACAAAAAGGAAAGGAGGCCAGATGAATACCTTTTCTGCAATTAGTGGTGATGCATGTAGTGAACTGCTAAGCATCCATGACTAATCGAGATAGACAGGGCTATCCCTTGCTAATCACAAAAGATATTGGCCTGTCCATAGAAGAAAAGAGTGATTATATCAAAAAGAACAGTCAGCCATTACTAGGGCATACTCTGACAAGAGTGTCTGTGAATTATAAGACAAAAAGGCAGAGGAAAAAAAAAAGGCAGTGTTAATTATCTTTAAATGAGAAGATGTGTTTATGTGTTCATGTATCTCATGGAAGGAGGCATTGCTTTGTTTTCTTTTAGAAGAGGTATTTTTTTTAAAGGAACTCACTACTTGGTTAAGTCATGGAATTCATTGTCATAAAACTTAGTGGAGTAATTGTTTCTTATAATATTGTAGAACACAAAAAACTTTATAATTATTTATTTTAAAGTACCTAAATGATCTTTAAATATTAATTACAACCCAGTAGCCAGCAAGTACAGAACAAAAAATGATGCCAAATGAAGCAAGTGGGCTGAAATTTTTGTGTTATGGCAACGCAGTTCTGTTCGTTTTCAGCTTGCCATTATTTATGTAAACATAGAATTAAGTCTTTGTTTATAATTTATAAATGATGCTTCTCTGCCAAACACAGGTTTAACTTTAAGTTTTGTTACTACTGAGTCTTCTGCTTGGATACTATCTTTGGGTTCAGCAAATACCTTTATCAGGGAATGAGAAGTTGGAAACTAACTTTTATATAAGTTGCCAATCCCCTCTTTGTCTCCTTTTTTGGAACCTTTGGAAATTTCTCTCTTTTCAAGATGACTGCATAGATCTAACTATCCAAAGAGCAATAAAACATTCATAAAAGCTCAGTTGTTCAAAAATAACTTTTCAAATTTCAGAGCCCTAATATGTTGAGTATTCTCTATGACTCTGGCATAGCAGACGGTTCAATGGATTGAGGGCTGTGAAAGAGATTGAGGGCTGTTCAGTGAGTGGCAAAGGTTTGGTCAGAGATTTCCCATTGATTTGTTTTTTCCCACCAGCCCTCAGAAACCCACAAACTATGAGGAGATCACAAAGGAGGAAGAGGTTGAGGATATTGAGGGAGTGTGGCTCAAGAGAACAATCATCCAAGATGCATAAAGAAGAGAAACCAAAATGACTGTTTTTCAGAGTGAGATTTCTTTTTGTGGTCCAAGAAGAGATTGGGTTCACACTTAGTTAGAGTGAGATAAGTGAATCTTGAGAAATGTGAGGCTATCAAGAGTAAAGTCTGAGTTTTCCCAACTAAGATATCTGTAGAGGATGTTAGAACTGGTTTGAATCTTAAAGAGGAATGGTTTTTGAGAGGAAGAGTAATTTGTGGTTTACACGTCACACTGGGAAGCCAGGATTTCACTTCCAGGACAGCAGAAAAGTTAGCTAATATGTCCATTAGCTGAGTTGGCAGGGGACAGAGCAATAATTTAACCACTATATGGAACACACTCTTCTGCCAGAAGGATGTTTCAGACCTTGTACTTCAAGTGATTTGTCAGAAATCTTCTTTGGATTTAGTTGTAGGCTGTGATGTACATCTAATAAGACTGTGATCGTTTCTGATTTGAAATAGGTAATAATTGTATGCAATGATTCCAATCAAAATATTTTAAGCACAGGACAAATTGTCAAGATCAACTATATATAAGGCTTCTTATTTCATTGCTTTTAAATTCTGCCAACATCAAGCCTGAAAAAGGAATCATGTTCTCTTACACTGGATCCCTACACTTTTATAATTCCAGCAATATTCTCTTTTACTGTTTCTTATAATTGGAAACCTCTTCAAATATATTATTGGAAGAAACTGGGCAAAGCAGTATAAAATGACTACACAAAAATAATTACACAGTATGGGATATTCCCAGATTTAGTTTATTTGCATCTCTACCAACTTAGTCATATTTTGGCACTAAATACAGTCTTGGTCTACCACTCCTGCCTCCTAAGTATGTCTCAAATGCTTGTATTTCTCCTTGTTCCTATTACCACCACTTTTGCTCAGGACACAATCATCCCTTGTCTAGAATGTTGCAATAACTACTTTCCTAACTGGTCTCCTTGCTATCTGTCTTATCCACACTTCGAGTTTTCCCCACACTGTAGCTGATGGCACTTTTCTAGTGCACAAATGTAGCATCTGTGTTTAACGTATTTTCATTCTACCTTATTTTGCTTAGTAGAAATATCCAGAACCTTTCTTGATCTCTCTCTCTCTTGCTCACTCACTGACTCTTGTTCTCAGTCTCTGGTCTTCTGTGTTTTAGCACTAGTGTCTTTGTCTCTAGGGCTTTAATTAGAAAACTCTTCTGCCCCTCATCTCTGCCCCATTCACTGCCAGCTGGAAGATTCCTGATTGCTCCTTCCAGTCTCCCTTTGGATGTCACTCCTATAAGAAGAATTATTCTCTTTAAACTAACACAGGCATTCCTCCCTTGTGCCCCCAAGCACGCTGTACTTATTTCTTTGTTATTTAAAAATGTTCAAAAGGTCTTGCCATCTCCTGCTTCTTTCAACAAAGCATAAGTTCCTTAAGGACAATGTCCATAATTGTACCTCTAGTGTTTAGTCCAATACTTGGCACAAAGTAAGCAATCAGTATTTACTCGATAAGTTGAAATTGATTTGACACCACTCCATAGCAATCTTTCTCAGTCCTCTTGGATAAAGGGGACATGGCAACATCAATTTTAGATGGTTTTCTAGACATAAAATTTAGTCTTTTCCTGAAATAACCAGAAGGGTGTCTGATATATTAAGCTGATTACTGTGTCTCCCTCAATCAGAAATTTTCCTGATCCAGCTCTTTGGAGACATTCTGCCTATCTTAAATGTCTACAGTGTGTTTCTCACTCAGAAATTTTCCTGAACCAGCTCTCCAGAGATATTCAACCTGTCTTTAAGCCATCTTTCTCTTGCTTTTAACTCCCCTTATCCTTGGCTTTAACCTTCTGACTCATCACACTTTCCTCTTGCTCACACACCCACATCCAGATGCATCGAAACCTTTTCTCTGGATACTGTTTTGTTTTCTAGTCAAAATTGGGGTCATCAAACATTTCACATAAAAACCCCCTATTTAACAAATGGACAAACAAATATAAGCAAAATTGTTGATGCAAATATGTGTATATTTTGGGAAACACATATGTAACCTCAGGGTTAGCAGCTATAGAAAGGATTGTGAGTGATTAGGGAGTAGGCATTGCAGGCAGAAATAGGCCAAAGTCTGTAGCTGCCATTCAAGGTTACTTTAAAATTTAACGGGTATCTCAAATTATCAATGTATTTGTATCAAAGAGAAATCAAATTCAAAGCAAATAATTGTAGAATTTCAAATATCTTTGAATTTTGTTTGTATTTTAATTACTGATTTAGCAAGTTGTCAAAAGTGAATTTATGTAGACTCTGTACAAATGCAGTTACAAGTGAGACAAGCAAGAAGTAAGGTTGTAATTTTATACAGGTAGATGTTTTTCCTTTGTAGCATTGGTATCTTCTTTAGTTCCCCCTGGACAGCCCTTGGATAAGTGACATTTAAGAAGTCACCGGAAGACAGAAGACAGCATCTTTTTACTTTAGGGTTAATCGTTAACAACATGGTTGTACTAGTGACATTGTTTATAGTGTTCAATTAAATGCCAATTTAATGACACTCCACATTTAAACAGCAGTGCTGAGCCTTTATGTAGTTCCAGCCCAGAGGATTGACCAGCTGTCCGCTCTTGCTGACCCTCCACATGCCGTTCCTTCTATTTTTCAAGGATACAGGTAATTGCTAGTCCTGAAGGAGACTGAAACAAGCTATTGTCTGGCTGTATCCATGATGCCTTTCTTAATAGGAAATGAATTGGCACTCTTCATAGCACCAAGTTCCCAGCAGAAAACTGGGTTTGGGTATTAATGCAGTAGGAATTGTGTTTCATGAAGCCTTGGCTGAATATTACACTGTACATTTGCAGCTTTTTATTATACCTTGCATTTTGAGAGGAATGATGGCTGCATTACCACCGACTAAGCAGCTGCAGGGTTATCTCTTTCACACAACCAATCCACTTGGGCTTTTGGAAATAGGGTTTTCATACCTGAAAAGTATTCCCTTTCCAAGAGTGAGAGCATGCGAGCTCACCAAGCACTAATACTCAGCTATGATGAGACTGCTGGCCCCTGATAATTGCATAAAGAAACCAATTTGAACCAAAATGCTGCTACTGAAATGTGTTTTTCTAATAGACTTCTATAAATATATGAGGTTTTGTGCATTCACATATCCTCAGGTGAATGAAGATAAAGTTAAGGTCTATTTCACCTAGATGATGCACTAGCTACTTATTCAGATACATTCTAGATGAGAATGTATCTTGAAGATATCAATTGTATCCCCCTTCCTACTTTTAACAAATATAGTAGACAGGTGCTTACTACATTATTTTTCTTCATGATAAAGATATTCAAGAGATAGTTTCCAGCTCGGAGAACCTCACAGTCTAATGGTAAAGACAGGCATAAACAGAAAAATACAATGCAGTGTAGAGGTGGATACGATGTTGGTGGTATTGTACTGGGCAATACAGGTATATAAAGGAGACAGACCTGGTCAATACAAGAGAAGAAAAATTAACAAAGCAGCCATATACTGAAAAAAATGTTTTGAATCATCAATATGAGACGATTTCAGCACTTGGTTCATGTAACTATATTATCAGCTTCTACAATGTAAATTTTTTAAATATGCCATGTATCACCTACCAGGGACGTCTGTGCTGGTATGTGATATCTGGTGATGAAAATAGTATCAACCTGAGTAAATTGAGAATTAAACATCTCACTTAAACTCCTTAATAGGGCACACAGCAACATCTGGCATGTGGCGGTTGTAAACATTCTCTATCATTAATTATTAATGGAAGAGAATCAAATAATTATTTTTAAAGAATATTCATATTTTAATTAAAATTGGTATATATAGAGAGAGACAGAAACAAAGAGACAGAAAGAGAGAAATATTGAGGAAGAGAATCACACATTGTTTATTAGATATTAATACTTCAGGAGACCTCTTGAGAAATCCTGCTTTATAACAAGCCGCAGTGAGAAATTCTATTTTAACTAAATTATCAGGATAGGCAAGCTATACTTCAGTACACTGGTTTGTTATGAATATACGTTTGTTTTTTATGACTTCTAGCTATTCTAGTGAGAATTTAATTAAATGTTCTTACTTGAATAAATAACCTGATAAAGTGAGTTCAGTGATGACTACTGACTGGAGGGGACTGTCTTTGGTGATTGATTGCTCTGAGGATGCAATGCTGAATTTATTTTGCTTTGTATTCCAACTCTTGAGTGGTGTTTGATCTCAGGCACGGACTTTCTGGATCATAACATTGAATCAAAATTCCCAGGAACTCAGGTCAATCATTTGAATTATTAATATTTCTTAACTCGTGAAACATTGTCATCACCACATCATGTAGAATTTCTTCCTTATTATATCCCAGTACCTATTTCCCATCCCTTCTTTTGTAACCATATAATGAGATCAGTTTAAGTTCTTTGAATTTGTGCATATTCTTGAAAAATGTCCAGTGTTTCTGAAGTTACTATTTTCTTCCAGTTTTATGTGTAATTATATATGTGATATTGTGCTGTAATCTTTTCTTTCTTCATTGCTTTACTCAACACGAAGTTTTGATGTATTCATATAGTTGTGTGTATAACTAGTTCATTTATTCTGAGTGATACATAGTTCCCATTATGTATAGCCAAGAGCATGAGTATTGTATCATGTGGTGTTCACATGCTTAATTTCACCAGATATTCTCACACTGTTCTCCAGAAGGTTTGTGGTGGTTTTTGCTACCATCGGAAATACAGGGTGGATGCCATCAGCCTATTATTTACAAAGAAAAAATTTTTGACACGAAATTTATGTGCAAATTTTGTAATACAGAGAAGTAGAAGTAAATCTCTGTAGTGAATGTTGTGTGATATAAAATTTAAGCAAAACAAACTGTCATGTCTTGTGTTGAGGAGATGCTCTCTAAATAGTTGTTGAAAAAATGAACGAAGTGCAGTGGACTTCTGGCTGTGTCACATATGAGCTGTGTCACCTTGAATAAATTACTGAACCTCTTAGTTCTTTCATCTCTAAAATGGATATAATGATACTTATTTTATTGGATTGTTTAAAAGATTAAATGAAATCATGCTTGAGAAGGTTTAGGTAAGCCTTAAGAAATAATAAACATTGGCTATTACTGTTGTTATTTTTATTGTTGTCACTATTGTTATTTAGTGATGCCATAGAGGTTCAACTGCAAAGGCAATTTTGAAAAGTAAAGTAAATTCTCCCAACATCTATATCTCTGTTACACTGTTCCCAATAGAGTGCTTTTTGGTTCTTAAACTTTATATAATGCATTAACTGTTAGTACACCTACAGCTGATGTTTACATTTGGAAACGCCTTTCAAAGTTTAACCACGTATTATACAATAAACACCCCCCTCAAATCACGAAAGTATTATTTTGACTTTTTAATAATAGCTGGCCAGGCGTGGTGGCTCCCGTCTATAATCCCAGCACTTTGGGAAGCTGACGCAGGCAGCTCACTTGAGGTCAGGAGTTCAAGACCAGCCTGGGCAACATGGCAAAACCCCATCTCTACTAAAAGTACAAAAATAAGCTGGGCAATGGGTGGTGTGTGCTTTTAATCCCACCTGCTTGGGAGGCTGAGACAGGAGAATCTCTTGAACCTGGGAGGCGGAGGTTGCAGTGAGCCGAGATCAAGCCACTGCACTCCAGCCTGGGCAATAGAGCAAGACTCCATCTCAGAAAATAATAATAATAATAGCCATTCTGACTGCATGAGATGGTACCTCATTGTGGTTTTGATTTCCATTTCTCTAATGATTGGTAATGTGAGCATTTTTTCTTGCTTGCTGGCCACGTGTGTCTTCTTTTGAAAAATGTCTGTTCACGCCCTTTACCCACTTTTTAATGGGGTTGTTTTGTGCTTGTAAATTTGTTTAAGTTCCTTATAGACTCTGGATATTAGACCTTTGTTGGATGAATAGTTTGCGAATATTTTCTCCCATTCTGTAGGCTGTTTACTCTGCTGGTAGTTTCTTTGGCTGTGCAGAATCTTCATAGTTTAATTAGGTACCAATTGTCCATTTTCTTTTTTGTTGCAATTGCCTTTGGCATTGTTGTCATGAAATCTTAGCCAGGTCTTATGTGTAGAATGGTATTTTCTGGGTTATCTCCTAGGGTTTTAATAGTTTTATGCTTTATATTTAGATAATTAATGCATCTTGTGTTGATTTTTGTATATGGTTAAATTTAGGGGTCCAATTTCAATCGTCTGCATATGGCTTGCCAGTTATCCCAGGACCATTTGTTGAATAGGGAGTCCTTTCTACATTGTGTGTTTTTGCTGACTTTGTCAAAGAGCAGATGCTGGCGAGGTTGCAAAGGAAAGGGAATGCTTATACACTGCTGGTGGGAATGTAATTAGTTCAGCCATCATAGAAAGTAGTGTGAAGATTCTGCAAAGCACTTAAAGCAGAATTACTATTTGACCTAGAAATTTCATTATTAAGTATAAATATAAATATAAATCATTCTATCATAAAGACACATGCACACATATGTTCATCGCAGCACTATTCACACATGCAATCAACCTAAATGCCCGTCAGCAGGAGATTGAATAAGGAAAACGTGGCACATATACACCATGGAATAGTATGGACCATAAAAAGAATAAGATTATGTCTTTTCCAGGAACATGGATGGAGCTGGATGCCATCATCCTAAGCAAACTAATTCAGGAAAAGAAAAACAAATACCACATCTTCTCACTTATGAGTGGTACATAAACAATAGCACAGGGAAACAAAGAAGGGAAAAACAGACACTAGGGTCTACTTGAGGGTGAAAGATGGGAGGAGGGAGAGTATCACAAAACTACCTATTGAGCTCTATACGTATTACCTGGGTGATGAAATAATCTGTACACCACACCCCTGAGACATGCAGTTTACCTATAAGGCAAAGCTGCATATGTACCACCGAACATGAAGTAAAAGTTTTTTTTTTTTTTTTTAAAAAAAAGAAAGTATTAAGGAAACTATGAATAAGAAAACAAGTAAATGAAAAAAATAGTAGAATAAAAATAGTAGAATAGATATTTCTGTACACAAAAACAACTGTTGCACTAATAATATGAATTATTTGACAATTAGGAAACAATGTTTTATCAATTCACATCTAAGCATCCTTCTATATAGGGGTTTTCCATATTTTATTTACATTTAGGAAATAAGTTGATAGTTCTGTTAGAATGGGTCTAGGTTTTGTAGGAGCTGGAGCTTGTAATATTTGGGGGATCTCCTTTAACTAAAATAATATAAAATTATCTTACATCTATGAACATTACAAATATGCATTGCTAGTTTCTTCCCAGGATCTTGGAAGGGGTTCATGCAAGTGAAGGACTTTGAAGGTTAAGTTTCATCAATTTTATGATAAATCAACTTTTGGAATTTGGAATTGACATGTAATGTATCATAGTTATTTTTCCATATTAGGGAATAGGTACCCAGTTAACATTTTGGCACAGAACATCTGATTTTCTGAAATGTATTGCTGATTGACATAAAGCAGAATATTCCTCTTCTAAGACAGAAATAAACTATGAAGAGAAAGAAAAATGAATTGGAGAAAGGGGGAAAAAAAAACCCTTCAAGTAATTGTAGATAAAACTTCCTATTTAGTTCTTTGTTACCTGATAAGTCACTACCAATTCTGTTTTTAATTTTGACTTATTTGTTACTAATAAGTGCATCAGCCCTTGAATTCTCAATGTAATTGAACTGGTTGTACTTGTAGGGGCAATCACAAGCAATTTTATTTCTATTTCCTTTTGTACTTAAAGTACACTATGTGGAAGTTATTTTAGTCCCTTGCTTTTGGATGAAAACTCACACAGATTCCATGACTTTTATCATCATTCTTAAGATGGTAAAAGTCCTCTAGTACTTTGAATTTGAGTCACAATTCACAATTTAAAACGTCCAGTCCTATGAAGAATAAAAATTTCAAATGTGATCTCCAGTTTATATTTTCCTCCTTCATTTATCCCCTCTACTTTTTTCGATATCCCCTCATGAGTATTTTCTGACCTCCTCTAAATGTGAAGTATGGGGCAAAAGAATGGATAAGGGGAGGGCGCAAAATGTCTGAATTCATCGATGCTAGTGTGATGACCCAGGAGGAACGGTTCTTTCTCACCCTATCCCTGAGGTTTTCTCTGCTGCAGTTCCCTGGACAGAGCAAACGAATATCTCTTCAGGACAGTCACTGTTTTTCTCATCTTGTACGTTCCTCGACTTCTTTATTTTTTCTTCAGGTTTTTGTTTTTGTTTCCCTTTCAAGGAAGCCATCTCAAACAGGATGTAAGATGACCCTGGCTCTACAGTCTGGTGCATGGAAAACATTTATATACTCTTTGCCCTTGTGGACTCTGCTGCCCCACAACTGCAACATTTTTTGTGCAGCTTCAAAGCGAGAAATCACCTTTGCCATATCAGCTTTTCAGGCAAAAGTCAGAAGCCAGGCTACTGCATCTCCAAACTGCAAGGAACGCATTTTAAGTTCTCCAAAGGGCAAATAATGAAGCAACCCTCATCCCTCATTCTTACGGGTAGTGGGGGTAGGACTCATGAGGGTACCAACTACCAACTATAAAAATCCCCTTCTCTATATTTTCTAGCCTCAATGTTGATAAATGCTTTTAGAGATTTTATGTCTTGTTTCCGACCACCTTTTTTGAAATAGTTTTATCCTTAAATGGAGACTGGCTTGAGATGTGTTTTTATTCTCTTAGTACTTTATCCAAAAAAATCCATAAGAAATGAAGAAATGAAATACTTTCGGCAAACCTACACGTTTTTGGTATTGGTTCTTCTAGTCTGTGTATTGTAAGTAAATAAAATGTAATATTTAGAGTGGCTCTTTCTGTATTTATAGCATGGCACCTTTAGTCATCTGTTTAAAAGGTTATTAAATATTTACTCTGTAAAAGTCCTTAGTCATTTTTTCTTAACAATGTTAATCAAAATCATATAGATGTTATGAGACTAGTATCTTTCACACAGTATGAAATATGCCATTAGAATTTAGCCCTAACCTGAAACAATGCAGTAAAAATGCCTCAGGGAAACATATTGGTCTTTCAACTGACAAGGAACATGTGAGATTGAGATATTTTGTCCAGTTTTGTTTGAACGTATTCTGTAAAAATAAAAATGACTTTGGCTTGCTATAAAGTATGTGTCCTTTAGGACACTTATGCCAAATATTATGAATATTATTACTGGGAAACAGACACACACACATACACACACACACAACCTTTCTCCTGCAATGCCACAGAAGTATCAAGAAATTAAAAGGAAATATATTGTCAATCAACAAGGCTAAAAGAAAAAAAAAAAAACCCTCCAGAAACCGAACAAATGATGAGAAAGAAAATAAGATTGAATTACAGGGAACATGAGAAGATACTTTTGGCCCTCCAAACTTACTGGGATCCTCCACTTATATGATAGAAACTACGGAAAGGAAAATGTTTCCCAAATTATTGATTTATTCTCTTCACAGAGAATACATGTCTAAGCGACTCCCAATATAATTAAAATCAGGTACAATTAACATCTTTGTCTAAGTAAAAATTAAAATTTTAAATCATTGCCTATATGTAGATTAGAGATGGCTTACTTTTAAAAGGCCATATTGTTTCCAGAAGGAAAAGCTGATTATATAACAGTGATTCTTTTATTCTGACGTATTCTGTTCAATATGTTAAGCTTAGAATAGATGATGTTTTACTTTGAATATTATTTAATTATTTTCATTATATTTACAACAGCTGACAGTTTTAGTAATAATGGGACTATGGGGGGAATTTCTGTTTTCAGTAGTATCTCTTGGTAGTAATACAAAAATAATAATTCTGATTCAGGATCTGGGTAGATCAAGTAAAAATGCCACAGGTTTAGTTCATGTAAGTAATGATGCTTTTATTCTGGCCATAATATAGAGCTTTAAAAACAAACAAACAAACAAACAAAAAAATCAACTAGCCAACAGTGGTTGTTGGGGGAGACTTTGTTAAAGGAGGTTAACAATAACCCAAGGTGCTCCGACCAGCTGGACCAACTAGAGCTTTCATATGGTTAAACACCTTCTGGTGGCATTAGTTTCAGGCTACCTATACATTGCTGATAAGTCCTACTTTGCCTTAGTCACATTCAAGGTATGCTAAAGGAGTGTTTTTAAGTTTTAGGTTTTTTTGTTTGTTTTTTGTTTTTGTTGTTGTTGTTTAAGTTTTTTTGTTGTTTTTTGTTTGTTTTTTTGTTTTGTTTTGTTTTGTTTTATTTCCATTCCAGTGTCTGCTGTGCTGTTTGAAAAACAAAAAATCTTTAACAAAATCAAGAAAATCAAATTTGAGACCTGCTTTAACGGCTGTTACATTTTATAGTGAAAACTCAAAGTTAAGTCTTCACTGAGTACATTTCTTGGCTATCATCTTGATCCTTAGGTACATGTAACACAATGCAAAGGTGCAAGTGATATACTTGCTAATTTATTTGAGACCCTTCTCTCCATTAATCCTTTGTAGAATTATGATAATCCAACATGACAATTTTTATAAATGCATTAACATTTGGATTACTATCACTGATAAATTTCAGTCTGCCTACTTTTCAAAACTACCATTTTGCATTCTTTACACTGGCTTTATGACATTTAAAAATTCCAATGGTATTTGAAATACAAGCATAAAGCTAAGGAATTGAGATCCTAGAGTTCGACTATGAAATTTTAAATCAAGAGAAAATAATAATTGAAGGGTAGTTTAGAATAATTGTTTCATTTTCCAGTCAAGAAAATTGAGGTTGTACAGGAGGAACCAATAGGTGACTAGTGTTTGGATAACCAATTAAGACTGAACATCACCACAACATGAGTCTCTCATGTGCCTCTAATCCAGGGCTCTGTCAATCAAGACTGAAACCAAGAATGAAGAAATAAGAAATAAATATGCTTTCCAATCTCAAGTCATCTGAAATTTATTTTAAAAAGCTTAAACTAATAATTTATACTGCTTTAGGCCTGCTACTTTCATTCTTATTCATAAATAACACTTCACACATAGTAAATGCTTGATAAATATTTGCTGAAATGAATTAAATTTATTCAAGGATAAATATAGTGTGCCACATCTTTTCAAGGCTTCACCACATTAATATCAATTCATGAATTTCACAAGCTCTGAGGTTCTACTTACTCGGTAGCAGCACCTGCCCTTTACCTAAAAACTCTGTTAATTCTGAGACTGTAAAGCAGGTGGTCTCCCATGTGCTCAAGGACATATCACCCTGTGCTGTTTTGCTCTAGGTCAAGGAGATCTATTTGTCCTCTGCCTTTTGCACCCTTCATTTGAATATGTGCCTCCACAGGGCAGTGACATCCTCCTGTGGTGGTCACCTAATCCTTTCACGATGCCAAAGTTATTCTGTGATCAGAGATAGAAGTGAGGAGAATGGTTTTTCCCCTACATTTCTGTAATTCTCTCTCCCTGAGGTCTAAAGCAGCATTGCTAGATCACACATGCTAATAAGCAGAAGAGCTAATATATAAACCTGGTTAGCCTGGCTCCAGATTCCCCATACACTGTGTGGGGTGTGGCACATCTATTTCATACTTTACATTCTCCTGTGCTCTCTGAGGATCATCCATGTGATGTCTACCTTCAGTCTCCAGGCAAACCAACAAAATGTGCACACAAATTAATTAGTTTTTTTGGGGGTGGGTGGGGGTGTGATGGAAAGGGAAAGGACTTTCTCTATCTTCTCTTTCTAGAAGTATCCCAGTCACAACTCCAGCCTTTCAACTCAATTCATTGTAATGAAGCAGAAAGGTTTTTCATTCTGTGATATGTATTTTATAATTTTTCTTTGTATTTTTTGCTTACTTATTGATCTAAGACCTATGGTCTGGTTTTGAAAAGCTAGACAGCAGTGTTCAATTGTTTGTTGTTTTTTAAAGTATACTTTTCTCTATAGTGTTGCTGCATTATAAACAATTCTAAAATCTCAGTGTCTTACCACACTATTTCTTGCTCATGCAGTTTTACAGGCCAGCTCTGGCAATGCTGAGGTCAGGTGGAGTTAGCTAGGCTTAGATCCAGGCTGCAAGTTAAAGCTCAGTGTTTCTTCTCATTCCAGAACCAATGGCTCTACCCAACATATTCTTCTCATTACAGATGGCAAAGACACAAGCAGCCAAGACAGATTATTCAAGTGTATTCATTGCCTCTATCTTCATCACATTAAATAACATCCCATCAACCAAAGCAAGTTATCTACATTAGAATGAATATTCCACCTACTCTACTGGAAGGCCCTCCATGAGTCATGAGACAAAAGGTTTGGATGTAATCTTATTACAGTGAGTGGGTGGGGGGAGTGAAGAGCTGAAAACCTTCATCCATTTTGCCACAGTTGTCAATAATGACAGTAAGAATGGTGATAGTGATGATGATGATGTAAACAAGTTTTCTTTTCCTCAGCTTTTAACATTAAGCTTTATTCACCCTGAGGTTTTTACCCTTAATTTAAAGGCCTAGTAAGTTGGCCTTACAGGAATTTTTCTTTCCCCCCATGAGCCATTAAAGAGCACTTTAATAAAGAGAAAAAGAAATTCCTTATGAGTGAAGAGAGGCATGCATTGGAGATGATGTGTTACTGTGAGACAGGGTACAGGATGTGGAAATTTGCTTTGAAAATGTGACACCCAAATTAACATCCTGCCTAGCTCCCATAAGGCTGAGTATTAGGGAGAGAGGACTGTAGTCTCAATTGTGTAAATTTAGAAGAGCCATTAAAAAAAAAGAAAATACAGGCTGTATTATTTTGTTGCTGAAATAATAAGAGTGTGTCACACTGGGAATGGGGGTTCTTTCTTCCCACTTTTTGGACGCTCCTAAAAGCCAGCAGCCTGAGAATGAAGCAGGAACAGTCTGCAAGTGAAATAAAAGCAGGGGAGACTTATGGTTCAGCAACCATAGATAACAGTAGGTGATCCCCACTGTTGAGATGCGATGACTTAATATGATAGATGGAGGGAGGAAAAAACTAGTAGATCCTACGGTGAGAGAACTGGCTTTAGAACGTACACACACAACTTGCTTGAGAGGAAAATTCAAGGAAGAATTTTACTGCCACTGCAGTCTGTTTGTATCCAAACTAGTGTGTTTGAAGGCATTCTGGCTTATATTATTATTGTTGTTGTTGTTATTATTTATTACCACTATTATTCATATATTAGTGTTTTAACTTCGTTGATGAGACAAGATGATGAACTTTGACAATTCTTTTGTTCATGAAAGGAATACAATTACCCAGTTCCACTTTGCTTAGACTACGAAATAGGAAACAAAATCAGATCTATCCTAAGAAAACAAGAACGAAGAATAGCTTATCAGATCAATAAAAAATTACTGTCATTTGGATAAGAATTTGCCTGATGTACAAAAATTTGCTTGATACTCTCAAGTTTTTGTTTTCATAATATGCTACATAAGTGCTAGCATTTATTTGTTGCTATCTAGTTAGAAGAAAATAAAAGCTGCCCCCCATCAGTAACACAAAATTGTATTCCAATACTTTTCATCACATGAGGGACATTCCACAGGCTATGAAATTCTCAATAAAACTGTAAACCTCATTGAATTGTCTCACACCGAGTTGAATATCAATAAAACTACAATTTTATTGGTAACTGCTGGACAGCAGAAATGGGAATCACATTGATTTACATTATCATAGTTTAATATCCTTTAATAGATATTGTTCCTTAGGTTTACTTTTCAAAGACCTTTCTTCTCTCTTTAAACCTACCCTTTCTGTGGTACTTTCTTTCTCAAAAATTTCATCTGTTTTCATGCTTTAAGTATGAATGAATCCTGAAAGTTTATCTCTAGACCAGCATTTCAGTCTCCCTGACACTGAGCGTTGGATATCTGCAAGGAACTGAAACTTGGCAGGTGAAAAAACAAACCAATTCGTTTTCATACCTCAATATTTCCCAAAACATTCATTTCCTCTAGACTTTTTTCTTTCTTCATATAGATTTAGATTTTATGAACTTGACTCTTATCCCTCCTTTACTTTTCATATTTAACAATGCAAATTCTATTTCTATATCAATATTTTGTTCTTATATTTCCATATTTATACCATTTCCTCTAATGCAGAGTCTCTTAATTCTTTCTTTGAAAAGTCCTTCCAAATGTAATTCTCAGGTTTATTTCTCCTGTCTCTTAATTTGTCAACAGTAGCCCACTTCTGATTAGTGTTTTTAAGGTGTAGCCTCTCTGCTACTCTACTTCTTTTGGGGTCCACTTCAAATGCCATTAACTCCATTATAACTTTTTACAGTTTCATAACTGTATATATATATGTATAGTCTCTTGATCATGTTAATTTCTTTGTAAAATTTTTCCCTGAAATATGTTAATAGATTCAATAGAATATGCATCTCTGCACCTCCATCATATAAAGGGCTTTGCTGATTGTCATGTGTGAATGGGAAGTGTGTGGACAGGTATACTGAGTAACAGGAATCATGTCACCCATGATTAATCTTTTCAAAAATGTAATCAATTTTATGTTTATTCCCTCATTTGCCCCCACCAGATATAAAATTGAGTGCTCTGATGCCAAGGATGGTGAGTTACTCATCTTTCTATTCCAGGCTGTAACTCTCATGAAAAAGATAAACATTAAATACTTGCTAAATTTTATCAATGATTCTACTTAGGCTGTATGGATTTATAATTTAGTTTCCAGCAAAAAGGGAAATATCTATCTATCTATCTATCTATCTATCTATCTATCTATCTATCTACCTACTTACCTATCTATCTGCCTAGCTGCTTACCTATCTGTCTATCAAATATTTTTCTTCCAATGGTGATGCAATTGAAGAATTACTTAGGGCCACATCACTACCAGGGAACACAAATGCTGACAAATAACTATTAATATTCTTTTGATTTGATTTATCAGAAAACATTTTTCCCCTAAACTGGGAAAGAATTTAATGCCTTCTAATAGGATAAAGTGACTGCTAAAAATACTGCAGGTTCTTTTCACTGAAGACCTAGACTATTGGATCAGAAGCTCCTGCCATTAACAGCCTTAGTGTAAGTGCCTTTCACAAAGTGGATGTTACACACAATTTGAACTAATTACTTTGAATGACTATTGGTATTGAAAATGGCATATTTTCAGTGAAATTGAATGAGGCATTCTAATTTGTCTTCAAATTCAGTAAAATTTCAACTAATAGGAAAAAAACAGGGAGATATGCAATTCATATGCCCAATAATTCTTTAGCTAAGTATTCTCTACATTTGCTGTTTTCTATTTCCCTTTATTACCCAGTCTAAACCAACTTCTACTGCTTCTCCCATGATAGCTGGAGTTGAACATTTGCTGAATCTTGTAAGCATGTCTGCTATGAAATTAAAAATAAGTGTGGTTTATTTGAGATGATCTTATATTTTTGTAGTTGCTTTTGGGATGTGGGGTTTCAATAGCACACATTATCCCCAGCTTCTGTTTCATTAATTGACATTAAATACACTATGAAACTAGTGCTAAAGTGGACAATTCAACAATTAAAGAGACAGTAAATAGAGATAGTATATTTACTTTACCACTGCCTTCATTATTCTAAACCTCCTAACAGCAGCAATAAAATATTTTAGCAAGAGTTTCCAGATGCAATAAGAATTTAATTTTCTTCTCAGAAAGAGGAACTTGTTTATAACTCACTAGAGAAGACTGAGCTTATAAGATATTTAATTGTTCTTATTGTGATAAAATTCGGGCCCAGAGTAATTTATTTTCTCTTTCAATGTGGAAGATACACATAAAGCTAAATAATTGAAGTAAAAATTAATAGGATTGAGTTACAAATTGTTACTTTGGGAATATTGTAGTGATGGTTTCAATAAAATATACATATCTGCACCTCCATCATATAAAGGGCTTTGCTGATTGTCATGCATGAGTGGTAAGCACATGGACAGTTATGCTGAGTAACAGGAAGCAACTTTTTTTTCTTTTTTCTTTTTTTTGAGATGCTGTTTCCCTCTTGTTGCACTGGATGGAGGGCAGTGGCACAATCTCGGCTCACTGCAACCTCCACCTCCCAGGTTCAAGTGATTCTCCTGCCTCAGCCTCTCAAGTAGCTGGGATTACAGGCATCTGCCACCATGCCTGATGATTTTTTGTATTTTTAATAGAGACAGGGTTTCACCATGTGGGCCAGGCTGGTCTCGAACTCCTGACCTCAGGTGATCCACCCACCTCAGCCTCCCAAAGTGCTGGGATTATATGCGCGAGCCACTGCACCCAGCCGGAAGCAACTTTTATCTATACTACATTCACACCGGTGGTGAGGCTAAACACCCCATTTACATATGGGACCTGCTTTTCAGGGAATCACCCTACATCTTTGCTTTTTAAAAGCTACCCTTGTACTGACTATGTAGTTCATTTAGCGTTGCTTACTACAGGGGATTTTTAAGCTATTGGTCATATTGCCTGTAAAGAACTGTTTTTCCCCAAAATTATTCAATGTTAGTCACAGTAGCAGAAATTTGAAGAACATAATTTCTTTTTTCTTTGAGATAGAATCTCTTTTTCTGTCACCCAGGCTGGAGTTCAGTGGCTTGATAATAGCTTACTGCAGCCTCAAACTCCAAGAGGGCAATTCTGCCTTGGCCTCCCAGAGTGTTGGTATTACAGGCATGAGCCACTGCTCTTGGCTCATAATTTCCATGTAGCCATTTCCAGTGGCGTCATGCTGTATATGTAGAATTTAATTATTTTTTAAATACTCTTTTTTAAAATATTATACAAGTGAGGCATAGATTTAGAAACTTGGAAAATGTTTACAAATGCATAGAACAAAACAACATAATCTTGAAACACGTTGACAACATTTTAATGTATTTTTTGCCACTCTTTTTACTTGCATGTGCACGACCGTATATGCATGCATTGAATCTTGCATTTCAACATATAATGTGCTGGACAGTATGGGATGTGTATACACATACACACACACACACACACACACACACACACACAGCATTTGAATCTTGCATTTTTATGTTATATTGTTACCGGAAATGTCCCCATGCCATTAATTTTAACAAAATTACACGAATGGCTTCATAATAGATTGATGTTAGATATACTTTAATGCATCTGTTCATTTCTCTATCGTGAAACGTTGATTGTTTTCAGTTTGTATTACCACAAATTCTATTGTAATGAATTAACTTCTTTTTTTTTTAATACTGAATTTTATTTAAATATTGTAATTAGAATACAAGTTCCAGAATAAAATTGCAAAAGCTGTTTTTATCACCTCAAATGCAAGGAATACATATAATTCAGTTGCTTTTCACATAAATTGTAGACCACATGGAAGGTCTGTTGAGTAAGAATATCAGTTTATAGATAGACAACTAAAAGTTTCATTGACGGTCATGTTATAGGATATCTTTCTTACAATAATATACCAAAATATAGTCCTATGTGAAGATTTATTTTGATTACTTGAATATATAGCCATGTATTTGAATTCAAAAAGTTCCAGCTTGTAAACAAATGTGTTTAGTTTGATTTAGCCAAACAATTGAGGTATGCTAAGAAAACGTAAATTTATCCCACAAGAATACGTGACTATAAAGATGAGGCTAATAGATTTTTCAGGACATGTTTTGAAGGCATATTGCTCTCCTCAAAAAATATAAGATCTCTATATTTTAATTATTTAATACATTTATTTGTTCGTTTTTCTTTATCTTCTTTCTGCTTCTAAGACTACCTACATCACACCACTCCCAAGTCTTTACACAAAGAAATTTGCATATGATGACTCATTATTCTCTACAGGCTCAGGCCTACAAATTAGCATACATAAAAGAAGTTATGGTCATTAATTACAAAACGGGGTTATTTTATACCATTTTCTTAATCTCATTTCCCAACAATGCATTGTGGCAATCCTTTCACATTAACCTGTATAGATCTAATTTATTCTATTTAATAAATTATCTTATTGAGTAGCTGTGCCTTAATTTATTATCCAATTATATCTTGATTTGTATTCAATTTTTGTTTCTTTTTATCTATTACAAGGTAACAAACTTATGCAAAGGTTTTATACTTACAAGTGTTTTGTTTCTCTGTGAGGAACACCTAGGAATGTAATTTCTGGGTTAAAGGCTCAATGTATTTTGTATTTTATTTTATTTTATTTTTATTATTATTATACTTTAAGTTCTAGGGTACATGTGCATAACGTGCAGGTTTGTTACATATGTATACTTGTGCCATGTTGGTGTGCTGCACCCATCAACTCGTCAGCACCCATCAACTCATCATTTACATCAGGTATAACTCCCAATGCAATCCCTCCCCCCTCCCCCCTCCCCATGATAGGCCCCGGTGTGTGATGTCCCCCTTCCTGAGTCCAAGTGATCTCATTGTTCAGTTCCCACCTATGAGTGAGAACATGCGGTGTTTGGTTTTCTGTTCTTGTGATAGTTTGCTAAGAATGATGGTTTCCAGCTGCATCCATGTCCCTACAAAGGACACAAACTCATCCTTTTTGATGGCTGCATAGTATTCCATGGTGTATATGTGCCATATTTTCTTAATCCAATCTGTCACTGATGGACATTTGGGTTGGTTCCAAGTCTTTGCTATTGTGAATAGTGCCGCAATAAACATACGTGTGCATGTGTCTTTATAGCAGCATAATTTATAATCCTTTGGGTATATACCCAGTAATGGGATGGCTGGGTCATATGGTACACCTAGTTCTAGATCCTTGAGGAATCGCCACACTGTCTTCCATAATGGTTGAACTAGTTTACAGTCCCACCAACAGTGTAAAAGTGTTCCTATTTCTCCACATCCTCTCCAGCACCTGTTGTTTCCTGACTTTTTAATGATCGTCATTCGAACTGGTGTGAGATGGTATCTCATTGTGGTTTTGATTTGCATTTCTCTGATGGCCAGTGATGATGAGCATTTTTTCATGTGTCTGTTGGCTGTATGAATGTCTTCTTTTGAGAAATGTCTGTTCATATCCTTTGCCCACCTTTTGATGGGGTTGTTTGTTTTTTTCTTGTAAATTTGTTTGAGTTCTTTGTACGTTCTGGATATTAGCCCTTTGTCAGATGAGTAGATTGCAAAAATTTTCTCCCATTTTGTAGGTTGCCTGTTCACTCTGATGGTAGTTTCTTTTGCTGTGCAGAAGCTCTTTAGTTTAATGAGATCCCATTTGTCAATTTTGGCTTTTGCTGCCGTTGCTTTTGGTGTTTTAGATGTGAAGTCTTTGCCCATGCCTATGTCCTGAATGGTACTACCTAGGTTTTCCTCTAGGATTTTTATGGTATTAGGTCTAACATTTAAGTCTCTAATCCATCTTGAATTAATTTTCGTATAAGGAGTAAGGAAAGGATCCAGTTTCAGCTTTCTACTTATGGCTAGCCAATTTTCCCAGCACCATTTATTAAATAGGGAATCCTTTCCCCATTTCTTGTTTCTCTCAGGTTTGTCAAAGATCAGATGGCTGTAGATGTGTGGTATTATTTCTGAGGACTCTGTTCTGTTCCATTGGTCTATATCTCTGTTTTGGTACCAGTACCATGCTGTTTTGGTTACTGTAGCCTTGTAGTATAGTTTGAAGTCAGGTAGCGTGATGCCTCCAGCGTTGTTCTTTTGACTTAGGATTGTCTTGGAGATGCGGGCTCTTTTTTGGTTCCATATGAATTTTAAAGCAGTTTTTTCCAATTCTGTGAAGAAACTCATTGGTAGCTTGATGGGGATGGCATTGAATCTATAAATTACCTTGGGCAGTATGGCCATTTTCACGATATTGATTCTTCCTATCCATGAGCATGGTATGTTCTTCCATTTGTTTGCGTCCTCTTTTATTTCACTGAGCAGTGGTTTGTAGTTCTCCTTGAAGAGGTCCTTTACATCCCTTGTAAGTTGGATTCCTAGGTATTTTATTCTCTTTGAAGCAATTGTGAAGGGAAGTTCATTCATGATTTGGCTCTGTGTTTGTCTGTTACTGGTGTATAAGAATGCTTGTGATTTTTGCACATTAATTTTGTATCCTGAGACTTTGCTGAAGTTGCTTATCAGCTTAAGGAGATTTTGGGCTGGGACAATGGGGTTTTCTAAATATACAATCATGTCATCTGCAAACAGGGACAGTTTGACTTCTTGTTTTCCTAACTGAATACCCTTGATTTCTTTCTCTTGCCTAATTGCCCTAGCCAGAACTTCCAACACTATGTTGAATAGGAGTGGTGAGAGAGGGCATCCCTGTCTTGTGCCAGTTTTCAAAGGGAATTTTCCAGTTTTTGCCCATTCAGTATGATATTGGCTGTGGGTTTGTCATAAATAGCTCTTATTATTTTGAGGTACGTTCCATCAATACCGAATTTATTGAGCGTTTTTAGCATGAAGGGCTGTTGAATTTTGTCAAAAGCCTTTTCTGCATCTATTGAGATAATCATGTGGTTCTTGTCTTTGGTTCTGTTTATATGCTGGATTATGTTTATTGATTTGCGAATGTTGAACCAGCCTTGCATCCCAGGGATGAAGCCCACTTGATCATGGTGGATAAGCTTTTTGATGTGTTGCTGAATCCGGTTTGCCAGTATTTTATTGAGGATTTTTGCATCGATGTTCATCAGGGATATTGGTCTAAAATTCTCTTTTTTTTGTTGTGTCTCTGCCAGGCTTTGGTATCAGGATGATGTTGGCCTCATAAAATGAGTTAGGGAGGATTCCCTCTTTTTCTATTGATTGGAATAGTTTCAGAAGGAATGGTACCAACTCCTCCTTGTACCTCTGGTAGAATTCAGCTGTGAATCCATCTGGTCCTGGGCTTTTTTTGGTTGGTAGGCTATTAATTATTGCCTCAATTTCAGAGCCTGCTATTGGTCTATTCAGGGATTCAACTTCTTCCTGGTTTAGTCTTAGAAGAGTGAAAGTGTCCAGGAAATTATCCATTTCTTCTAGATTTTCCAGTTTATTTGAGTAGAGGTGTTTATAGTATTCTCTGATGGTAGTTTGTATTTCTGTGGGGTCGGTGGTGATATCCCCTTTATCATTTTTAATTGCGTCGATTTGATTCTTCTCTCTTTTCTTCTTTATTAGTCTTGCTAGTGGTCTGTCAATTTTGTTGATCTTTTCAAAAAACCAACTCCTGGATTCATTGATTTTTTGGAGGGTTTTTTGTGTCTCTATCTCCTTCAGTTCTGCTCTGATCTTAGTTATTTCTTGCCTTCTGCTAGCTTTCGAATGTGTTTGCTCTTGCTTCTCTAGTTCTTTTAATTGCGATGTTAGAGTGTCAATTTTAGATCTTTCCTGCTTTCTCTTGTGGGCATTTAGTGCTATAAATTTCCCTCTACACACTGCTTTAAATGTGTCCCAGAGATTCTGGTATGATGTATCTTTGTTCTCATTGGTTTCAAAGAACATCTTTATTTCTGCCTTCATTTCGTTATGTACCCAGTAGTCATTCAGGAGCAGGTTTTTCAGTTTCCATGTAGTTGAGCGGTTTTAATTGAGTTTCTTAGTCCTGAGTTCTAGTTTAATTGCACTGTGGTCTGAGAGACAGTTTGTTATAATTTCTGTTCTTGTACATTTGCTGAGGAGTGCCTTACTTCCAATTACGTGGTCGATTTTGGAGTAAGTACGATGTGGTGCTGAGAAGAATGTATATTCTGTTGATTTGGGGTGGAGAGTTCTATAGATGTCTATTAGGTCTGCTTGCTGCAGAGATGAGTTCAATTCCTGGATATCCTTGTTAACTTTCTGTCTCGTTGATCTGTCTAATGTTGACAGTGGAGTGTTGAAGTCTCCCATTATTATTGTATGGGAGTCTAAGTCTCTTTGTAAGTCTCTAAGGACTTGCTTGATGAATCTGGGTGCTCCTGTATTGGGTGCATATATATTTAGGATAGTTAGCTCTTCCTGTTGAATTGATCCCTTTACCATTATGTAATGGCCTTCTTTGTCTCTTTTGATCTTTGATGGTTTAAAGTCTGTTTTATCAGAGACAAGTATTGCAACCCCTGCTTTTTTTTTGTTCTCCATTTGCTTGGTAAATCTTCCTCCATCCCTTTATTTTGAGCCTATGTATGTCTCTGCGTGTGAGATGGGTCTCCTGAATACAGCAGACTGATGGGTCTTGACTCTTTATCCAGTTTGCCAGTCTGTGTCTTTTAATTGGAGCATTTAGTCCATTTACATTTAAGGTTAAGATTGTTATGTGTGAACTTGATCCTGCCATTATGATATTAACTGGTTATTTTGCTCGTTAGTTGATGCAGTTTCTTCCTAGCCTCAATGGTCTTTACATTTTGGCATGTTTTTGCAATGGCTGGTACCGGTTGTTCCTTTCCATGTTTAGTGCTTCCTTCAGGGTCTCTTGTAAGGCAGGCCTAGTGGTGACAAAATCTCTAAGCATTTGCTTATCTGTAAAGGATTTTATTTCTCCTTCACTTATGAAACTTAGTTTGGCTGGATATGAAATTCTGGGTTTAAAATTCTTTTCTTTAAGAATGTTGAATATTGGCCCCCACTCTCTTCTGGCTTGGAGAGTTTCTGCCGAGAGATCTGCTGTTAGTCTGATGGGCTTCCCTTTGTGGGTAACCCGACCTTTCTCTCTGGCTGTCCTTAAGATTTTTTCCTTCATTTCAACTTTGGTGAATCTGGCAATTATGTGTCTTGGAGTTGCTCTTCTCGAGGAGTATCTTTGTGGCGTTCTCTGTATTTCCTGGATTTGAATGTTGGCCTGCCCTACTAGGTTGGGGAAGTTCTCCTGGATGATATCCTGAAGAGTGTTTTCCAACTTGGTTCCATTTTCCCCCTCATTTTCAGGCACCCCAATCAGACGTAGATTTGGTCTTTTTACATAATCCCATACTTCTTGCAGGCTTTGTTCATTTCTTTTTCTTCTTTGTTCTTTTGGTTTCTCTTCTCGCTTCATTTCATTCATTTGATCCTCAATCGCTGATACTCTTTCTTCCAGTTGATCGAGTCGGTTACTGAAGCTTGTGCATTTGTCACGTATTTCTTGTGTCATGGTTTTCATCTCTTTCATTTCGTTTATGACCTTCTCTGCATTAATTACTCTAGCCATCAATTCTTCCACTTTTTTTTCAAGATTTTTAGTTTCTTTGCACTGGGTACGTAATTCCTCCTTTAGCTCTGAGAAGTTTGATGGACTGAAGCCTTCTTCTCTCATCTCGTCAAAGTCATTCTCCGTCCAGCTTTGATCCGTTGCTGGCGATGAGCTGCGCTCCTTTGCCGGGGGAGATGCGCTCTTATTTTTTGAATTTCCAGCTTTTCTGCCCTGCTTTTTCCCCATCTTTTGGTTTTATCTGCCTCTGGTCTTTGATGATGGTGATGTACTGATGGGGTTTTGGTGTAGGTGTCCTTCCTGTTTGATAGTTTTCCTTCTAACAGTCAGGACCCTCAGCTGTAGGTCTGTTGGAGATTGCTTGAGGTCCACTCCAGTCCCTGTTTGCCTGGGTATCAGCAGCAGAAGCTGCAGAAGATAGAATATTTCTGAACAGCGAGTGTACCTGTCTGATTCTTGCTTTGGAAGCTCCCTCTCAGGGGTGTACTCCACCCTGTGAGGTGTGGGGTGTCAGACTGCCCCTAGTGGGGGATGTCTCCCAGTTAGGCTACTCAGGGGTCAGGGACCCACTTGAGCAGGGAGTCTGTCCCTTCTCAGATCTCAACCTCCGTGTTGGGAGATCCACTGCTCTCTTCAAAGCTGTCAGACAGAGTCGTTTGCGTCTGCAGAGGTTTCTGCTGCTTTGTTGTTGTTGTTGTTGTTGTTGTTGTTGTTTAGCTGTGCCCTGTCCCCAGAGGTGGAGTCTATCGAGACAGGCAGGTTTCCTTGAGCTGCTGTGAGCTCCACCCAGTTCGAGCTTCCCAGGGGCTTTATTTACCTACTTAAGCCTCAGCAATGGCGGGCGCCCCTCCCCCAGCCTCACTGCTGCCTTGCCGGTAGATCACAGACTGCTGTGCTAGCAATGAGGGAGGCTCCGTGGGCATGGGACCCTCCCGGCCAGGTGTGGGATATAATCTCCTGGTGTGTCCGTTTCCTTAAAGCGCAGTATTGGGGTGGGAGTTACCCGATTTTCCAGGTGTTGTGTGTCTCAGTTCCCCTGGCTAGGAAAAGGGATTCCCTTTCCCCTTGCGCTTCCCAGGTGAGGCGATGCCTCGCCCTGCTTTAGCTCTCACTGGTCGGGCTGCAGCAGCTGACCAGCACCGATTGTCTGGCACTCCCCAGTGAGATGAACCCAGTACCTCAGTTGAAAATGCAGAAATCACCGGTCTTCTGTGTCGCTCGCGCTGGGAGTTGGAGACTGGAGCTGTTCCTATTCGGCCATCTTGCTCCGCCCCCTAATGAATTAACTTCTAAGGAAAGTTAATATTCAATAAACCATACTGTGATGGTTAATACTGAGTGTCAACTTGGTTGAATGGAGGAATGCAAAGTATTGATCCTGGTGTGTCTGTGAGGGTGTTGCTAGAGGAGATTAACACTTGAGTCAGTGGACTGGAAGAGGCGACCCACCTTCAGTCTGGGTGGACACGGATTAATCATCTACCAGTGAAGCTAGGATAAAAGCTGGCAGAGGAACGTGGAAAAACTAGACTGGCTAAGTCTTCCAGCCTTCATCTTTCTCCCGTACTGGATGCTTCTTGCCCTCGAACATTGGACTCCAAGCTCTTCAGCTTTTGGACTCTTGGACTTACCCCAGTTGTTTGCCAGGGGCTCTCAGACCTTGCCCACAGACAAAAGGCTGCACTGCTGGCTTTCCCACTTTTGAGATTTTGGCACTTGGACTGGCTTCCTTGCTCCTCAGCTTGCAGAAAGCCTCTTGTGGGACTTCACTTTGTGATCATGTGAGTCAATACTCATTAATAAACTCCCCTTTATATATACATCTAGCCTATTAATTCTGTCCCTCTAGAGAACCCTGACTAATACACATACTAAATTATCTTCTTTCAGAGTTTACCCTGCATGTTTATCCAGCTGTGTACATGGCAAAGATAGTTCCTTTTTATTATTTAGTTTCATAGTCTAAACTATTCCTAAAACCTAATATTTTTAAATTCCTAACTTGTGTCCTGCTTACAAAAATATTCTATACAGGTTAATTACAAATGAAATTACCCGCTGCTTTAAAAACCATTGGTGCTTTTTTATTTCTCAGTCTTTTTCATCTAGCCGTGGTTTGTTGTTTTTTACCTCTGCTTAAAACCTTCTTTGTAAAACTATTTTATGTTTCGGTCCCCTCCTTTCAAACTTTGAGCAATACCCAAGATGTACTCAGTCTTCTTTCTGGCCTTTCTCACTTGAGGAACTCCTTTGTTCTAAAGACTTCAACGACAATGGCATGTGAATTAATTCAATTTTTTAAACACATATCTCTTACTATTGGTGAAAGACCTTTGAATCAGAAAATACGCTGTGTGATTTCTTTCCCTTACTTCATATACTTAATACAATGCTATTATCACTACTACTACTGCTACTAATAGCAATGCTCACTGGTCATTTGCTATATAAGGGCCAAGTATTGTGAAAAGCACTTTATTTATCTGCAACATGTAAATTAACCTTCAAACTATTCTATGTGATGTATGTTGTAATTATTATTTCACAAATAAATAATGTGAGTTCCCAGGGCTCTGTAATTTGACAAGGTCTATATGACCCTAAAGGGCAGATGTAACTTACTACACTATTCAGTTTCATCATAAACCATATATTGCACATAATACTTTATCATATTTACAAGTAGCTCCTTTGTAAGTCAGTTGTTTGTTTCTTATTGCCTAATCCAAAATGTAATATAGAGTTTAACCATGGATTTTAGCAGTAGAACTGAGAGAAAACAATACAGAATTTGAACCTGAAACTTGGGATGAGAAATAGTTCTCTTGTTAAATATGTAGTTCTTTAATCCCTCATTTGGGCATCTCTTTTCAACTTGTAAAGTATGTTTTAATTATTATGTTCTAGTATTTCTTGTCCTCCTCAGTCAATGAGGCCTGGATAGTGGACATAGGGTTGGTTATGAAAACTTTCATTGATGAGTGAACACAGCCACAGATCTCCAGATATGGGGAACTGCAGGGCCAACAGTTTCTGGCAATATGAGCCCATTCCAGGAAACATTTTCTGTCTTGGGACTCCTAGCTTTCTATTCACCTGCTTTGTTACTTCTATGGCTTCTTCCTCTTATATCTTCCCTGTTTCATAAGATTTCTCTCCTGAAAATCATGTTCTCACAGTTATTCTCCTGATTGAGAAAAGGTTTATGGCTCTTTTGAAGTTTTTCTTCTAGCTAGATTTATTTTCCTGTCAACAACAAAGAAACAACAAAACATTAATTTTGAGGGGGAAAAAAAAAGATATGGTCAAAATTATCCTCTAGGAAGAAGGAAGTCCCAAGCCCACAGTCCCAAGCCAGTGTGATCTCGTTGTTGAGATTATGGGCTTTGACTGTAGATCTGATTTCAGTCCCATCTCAGTCACTGGCCAAGTTATTTAATCTTTTAGAGACTTAATTCCTTCATGTTTAAAATTGGAAAACTGCAAAATCCAGCTGTATTTTATATAGCTGCAATGAAAGTCTTTTTTGTTTTGTAGCAATGAGCAAAAGAGAAAATGGGGGAAAGATGGAAGTGGAGACAGTAACCAAATACAGTGTTTTCACCTACTTAGCTGGCTGGAAGTGCTGTAGGGAACAGACACAGGGGCAGTAACTGCTTCTAGTTACTGTCGATAAATACGTGCTGGTTGATCGATATCAAGTTTATTAGACAAAGGTAATTATTGCATTTGTAAGTAAAAAATGTATTAAAACTGTCATTAACCTTGTCAAATTGCTAAATTTGAAAAATGAGAGTACAATTTTCATTTCAAAAATCAGGTTATTTCCTTGATTCATCTCAGCATTCTTTCTCTTCATAGCTGGTTGCTTAACTACATATTACCTTTTTAATTCTGCATCTTTGTTTCATAGTATACCTTCATTTGCATTTCTAAAATCAGATGTTCCTTTCACATAACACAGTACCCTAATTAAAATATTAAAAGATGCTTTTTGAATGAAGAGAATTTACATTGCCATAAAAATGTTCAGAGTGATGCAGTGTGCTTTTTAAAATATATTTTAATTACACTTTCTCTGTAAGTTATTTCTAGTTATTCAGTTAACCCTCACAGCTTTTTAAGATGGATTAAAAATATGGAAGTGGAACTAGAGGCAAAGAGAATTATGACAAAAAAAACATTAAATTCACAGTACAATTTTGGGGAAAATAGGTACTTGTTTTCTATTTAATTCTCACTAAAATTATTTGGTTTTCTTGATCAATTGATTGATTCTTTATTCTTCACATACAACATAGAGCTAGTCACATTTTTGGTCCACAGCTTATTCTTCTAAATCTGTGAAAATCCATTCTCTTGTTTTATTTTACTTATATCTCCTTCCCTTATCTCCATTTTCATTCCATTCACCCTCTCCGAGATGTTTGAAATACACCCTTAAATATTTATGAATCCCTTAAAAATCTATATGTCTATAAGTATTTTAAGCTAAATAAAGAATGCTATATTCTGTTTCCTGCTCTATTTACTCAACACTATGAATTTGAGGTGTTTATTATTGCTGAAAGTACCTCCAGTTTGTTGCTTTTAACAGAATTTATTTCGTTGTATTCATCATTACATTAGGTTTAGGCAGGGTTTCTTCAACTTTCTGCACCCACCTACAACACCATGATAAACATCATGGAAGAACCATGTATGAACTTTAGAGTACAAACACTAAGTCACAGAATACACATTTTTAACTTTTCTAAAACTTCCAATATGACTTTCCAGAATGGCTGAATCAGTTTAATCAGTCTAGAGTTACCATCTTTTCTACTTCTTCAGAAACATGCAATGACATCCCCTCTTTAATTTTTGTTATTCTAATGGGAATAAGTGATAACTCATCAACTTGTTTTCTAGTTCTATGCATAGTTCCATAGGAGACTGCACAGTTGGAACCCGGGCTCCATCACACTCATAAACTGTGGGACTTCAGGTAAGTTTCTTAATTCCTGTGCCCTTCAGATCTTCATGAGTAAAAGGAAATATTAATAACACTAGCACTGAATTCATGTGGGTGCTGTAAAAGTTCTATGAGCAAAGATAAATGAAAGCACTTAGAACCAGGTCTAACATGTTATAGGCACTATTATGTGTCACTATTATTTCATTCATCAAAATATAAATTCCATGAGGGCAAGATTTCTGTTTATTTATTTTTTACTTTAATCTCAGTGCCTAGAACAGTGTCTTTACATGATGAAGTACATTGATGATATAGAATTTTTATCACATTCCTGAAAAATTCTTAATGTGTCATTTTTAATACATTAAGGGATTCCATTTTTCTAGTGTTTTCCTGTACTAGTGTTATAAACCCAGAAAATCATCCACCAAAGGCAATGTGGCAAAAAAACAATAAAAATATAATTTAAATCCTCTTTCTCACTCTCTCAAGTTAATCTGCCCTCCTCTGCGTGGGAGCACTTTGTCTCAACTCTTCCCCAAGGATTTTCTGTAGCCTTTCTAGTTTTTCAGAGTTTCTTTTTAATTCCATGGCATTTCTAGAATTGAGTTATGAAAGGGAGTCAGCAGCCTAGACTAATTTGCTCCTTCTTTTATTAATGTATCAAATTTGCAGATAACCTAATGCAAAGAAGAATCACAAATCTATTCAGTGCAACAATTAAGATTAAAATAATATATATTTGCTGGATCAAAACAGTGAAATTCAATTTAATATAAATTGAAATGTAAAGTATTGCATTTATAGTTAAAATTCTATTGTCAATATATGCAATATGCAAGAATTAATAGCATGCTATATTAAATTATTAAGAGTAATTAGTTGCCCAATAGATTGAATATGAAATAGTAATGCATTGTGGATTCTAAAAAGAAAATCCTTTGGAGTATCTGCTTTTGGTAGACTACAAGTTCTGATAGAACTTCCTACATCAGGAAACTAGGTCCAAAATAACACAGATTTTTGATCTAATGACAACTTGCAAATGTAAGCAAGTTTTCCATTGACATTGAAAATTCAAATTCTTCTTCCTTCTCCTCCTGGTCTGCCTCCTCCTCATCTTTATTACCTATGAGCTTGTGTCTGAGCTAAAACAGAGAGTAATGAGGTATGTGAAGGAATTAAGTTGTCCTGGAGACAGTTGCCAAAAGAAGTATTGCAATAAAGCACTGATTCTCAGGCCAATAGCCAGGTTTTTGAGCTGAGCCTGGAGCTCTTGCATGGATCTGGGGCCTTCATTGGAGTTAAAGAGTTTCAGATCATTGGCAACTTATGCCTGTCCTAGAAGATGTAAAACTTCCCTAAAAGAAAGCATTGCCAATATATTTATAAGATTTCTACAATTAAAATCAAGGAATGAGGTTACAGTGGTAACCAAGCATATAATGAGGGAAACCACAAGCGAGTTGTGTCAGTTGAAACAATTAACATGGTTAGACACTCCACCACCCATCACAATCTGCAAGAAAGGAAAAGTAACTACTCTAAAGTGCCCAGAACCTTCTCCATAATAAAGGCGTGCTCTCTAAATGAAAGATATAGGCTATATAATGGTCATAAACAAAATGCTTTTTTCCCCCATTTTAGGGAATATAATTCTGAAACAAAACTGAAAGTGGATGTCATTCATGAGAAAAACAATTTGGCAGATATATTAGTTGTATCTGGTCTTGCAACTTATTCTAAAGATTCAGCTCATCTTGATGCAATTACTACTACTGGGTCTACTGAAATCCAATATAACCTGGCAATCCCAATACTGAGTATATACCCAAAGGAATATAAATCATTCTATTATAAGGACACGTGCACACGTATTTTCATTGCAGCACTGTTCACAATAGCAAAGACATGGAATCAACCTAAATGCCCATCAGTGATAGATTGGATAAAGAAAATATGGTACATATAAACCACGGAATGCTACACAACTATAAAAAAAATGTTTTTTAAAGGTATTAAATAAGTGATTTTTAGGGATGACCAGGCATATCTGAAAAAGAAACAATAGAACTTTCAGATATGAAAAACATGAAAACTAAAACAACTGCAACAAAAACATACATAAAAATCACAGTGCAGAAATGTAAAGGGTTTCTACATAGCTGAATGCAGAATTATTCTGAAGATATATCTGAAGGAATTACCTAGGATTCAGCACTGATAGGATCGATTCCAGAAAATATGAAAGAGAAATTAAGGAAAACTACAACTAGAAGATCTAATTAGCTTTCTGGAGAGCAAGAATAGAGAGTGTAAAAGAGGGGAAATACATTTAGGAATAATGACTACAAATTTTCAAAGGTGATGAAACACATGAATACACAGATTTAAAAAAAATGGCAAAAGGGTTTTGTTCATGAAATTGTGGTATACATAAAATAAGTTCTGAGAACTATGAAATGTGAAATAGACAAAGGAATTGGCAATGACACCACTCAAGAGGAAATATAAATTTTGTTCAATGATAGAGAAAGCTTAATAGTAATTAGCACGGTCCATAAGTTTAGATAAATATCTGAAATTTATCTAGGAGGCTGCCTATGATATTTTTTGGGGAAAAAAAGTGTGATCAGTGGGCCATGTGAACCTTAGCACCGTAAAACTCTGTAATTGAAAAAAGCTGTAGCAACAATGTCCTGTAAATAACTGTCCTAGCTGATTGACATCGTTAGGGGTTTGGGATTATTTTGTGACACTTTTGTGAAAATTATGTATGGTGAGAAAATCATGTGTCCAAAATTAGCATACTGCGATAAATGCTGTTTAGTGAATTAATGGAAAGCCAAATGAATAATTTGATAAAAGTTTTTATTTTTCTCTCCATTATATTAAAATTGTATGGGAGCTTTTAATATTGGGCAATGTTTTCCTTAAAAAGTTATGTTATATTTTCAGTTTCAGCTCTGACATACAAAAAGCTTAGCAGCAGTCACTCTTGTTCCCACAAGTAAAAAGATAAGCAAATTAAAATGAATATTCTTAGAGCCATCTTAAAATTGAAGTCCCAGGGCAAATTGCCACTCTGAAATATGGAGAGACAGGTCAATAGAGAGAATCACAGCCAAGGTCAGCTTACCTGAAGCAGAGAAGCCACTGGACCCAGTGACTGGTAGGAACACTTAAATAGTACTTTTGATGATTTGCTAGAGGCTGCTTGTAAACTCAAACACGCAGCCTCTAGTAAACCAGTTTGAATTCACAATCTGCTTGCGATTATATAGTTTGAGAATTAGAAATTCCTGGGAGCCCAGTCTCCCCACTTCTTTTCCTTTTGAGTTAAAGAATTTAGATCTCCAGGGGACTGATTCCCTGACTGAGAATTGAACCTAGGCCACAGTGTTGGAAGTACCAAATCCTAATCACTAGATTACAAGGTGGAGAGGCCTTTGGGGGCCCAGTCTTATGCAGGTATAGGGAAAAGAAAAGTAACTAAAGTGCTCAGAGCATTCTCCATAATAAAGGCCTGCTCTCTAAATGAAACTACTTTACCAGAGCCTTATATGACTTGGAAGGAAAAACAATTAGCCAACTGTAGCATTTCTGTCTCCTTACAGGAGACAGAATAAAGGCTAAGAAATGCTGAACATCAACAGCTTAAAGAAGCTGGCTAAAGACTGAGATTTAATCATAAAATTACAGAATGCTTCCTGTCCCTAACATTTTACCATCCCATCAACAGTGCTCCGTTATAAGAATAGTGGATTACAATTGAGAGAGCTGGAAGACACACAATTTATTGAAGGAGTTCTTACTGAAATTCAAAGACAACAGGAGAAGAAACAGACAAGGGAACTAGAAGAAACTGATGCATCTGGCAACTACAGCTTGTACGGCATAGTTCCTAGCAAGATTGACACTGGTCCTCACACTAAAAGCCTAATTACCTCAGTTGCTGTTACCCAATACATCCTGTGTGGCTTTCAATGAAACATTTAAAAACATGGTAAAAGAGGAAAAAAATCTGGAGAAGCAAAGCAAGAATCAGAACCCAATGTGAATATAACATTAATTCTGTAATTAACAGAAAGTGAATTTAAATAAAGATTAAAATGTTAAGGACTATAATAGAAAAAGCAGACAACATGCAAGAATAGATGAACATTGTAGAGAAATGAAAACTCTGAAAGAGAATTATAAGGAAATGCAAGAAATAAAAACGACTGTAATAGAAATGGCAGATGCCTTTGATGGATTTCTAGCTAGAGTGTGCACCACCAATTAAAAAAAAATCAGTGAGATTCAAGATATGTCCATAAATACTTCCCAAACTGAAATGTAAAGACAAAAGAAAACTGAAGACAAAAATTTTAAACACAATATGCTGAACTGTGGGACAATTACAAAAGGTATAAATGCATGTAATAGGAATACCAGAAGGAAAAGAAAAAGTTATTCATTGCTGGTGGGACAGCAAAATGGTATAGTGATATTGGAAGACAGTTTGACAATTTCTGGCAAAGCTAAACAGAGTCTTAACCATATGATGCAACAGTCTCATTCTTAGGTATTTACCTAATGAGTTTGAAAATGTATATCTACATATAAACATGCACATGAACGCATATAGCAGCTTTATTTATAATTGCCAAAAGCTGGAAAGAAGCAACCAAGACACCTTTCAGTAGGTTGAATGGATTAACAAATACCATATATATTACATGAAATGGGGTGTTATTTAACAATAAGAAGAGATGATCTATTAAGCCACAAAAAGGCATTGAAGAACCTTATATTACTAAGTAAAAAAAAAAAAAAGTCAGTCTGAAAAGCCTGTATATAATATGATTCTGACTCTGTGACATTCTGGAAAAGACAATACTGTAGATAAGGTTAAAAAGCTCAGTGGTTGCCTGGGTTTTGGAAGAGAGAGCATGGGGTGAATAGGTTAAGCACAGAGGTTTTCCAGGACAGTGAAATATTCTGTAGGAGATTGTAATGGTGGATACACGACATGCATTTGTGAAAAACATAGAACTATACAACAAAAAGTGAACCTTAGTATAAACTATGAACTATACTTCATAATAACGTATCAATATATCAATATGTTCATTAATTGTAACAATGTACCACACTAATACAGGATATTAGTCAGAGGGGAAATTGTGTGTATGTGGTAGGAAGTAAGTGGAGACTATACTATCTGCACACAGTTTCTGTGAATTTAAAATAATTCTTAAAACGAGCCTATTAAGTTTTTTGTATAATTTCAACTTTTATTTTAGATTTGGGGGTACAAATGCACACTTGTTATATTAGTCTATTAATTTAAAATTTTATGTCATTTCATATAAAAATAATAATATTCAACTAATTTTGACTATGAAACCAGCATTTTTATATCGTTTCCATTTTATATTATTGGCTCAATATTAAGATTCCTCAAAAAATACATGGAAAATACATACTACGAAAAAATGATGCATGGATTTTAATTTTTTTACACCAAAATAAATTCATATTAACTTGTTATATCATGTCTGAACCTGATCACCTTTGAAGCACTAAGACAGATAAGACATCAGTTTGAAGAGCCCCCTGTCAGAGCAACATACATTTTGATAAAACTGAAGAACAAACATTAAATTTATGATGAAGCTTGGGTGAAAGAATGGTGAAATAATTGATGCTTTATGAAAAAGTGTATGGGATCAAAGCTCTAAAGTATTAGCAGTTTACAAATGGAGAACTTTTGTAGAAGGGACAAGACAATGTTGATGATTAAGCCACCAATGGTAGACCATCTAACACCAACTTGTGAGAAAAAAAATTCATCTTGTTTATGTTCTGATTGATGAGGACTAATGACTAACAGGGGGAAAAATAGCCAACACTGTAGACACTTCAGTTGGTTCAGTTTACACAATCCTGACTGAAAAATTGAAGTTGAGCACATTTTCTATTCAGTAGTTGCCAAATCATTGTATCCAGATCAGCTGCAGATGAGAGCAGAGCTTTCAAGGGAAATGGTAAACAAATGAGAAGAATTTCTTGGAAGAACTGTAATAGAAGATGAAACATGGCTTTACCAGTATGATCCTGAAGTCAAAGCACAATCAAAGCAGTGGCTATCAAGAGGTAAAAGTGTTTCAGTTAAAGCAAAAGTTAACCAGTCAAGAGCAAAGATCATGCAACAGTTTTTTGGAATATGCAAGGAATATTGTTTGATGACTTTCTGGAGGGCCAAAGAATAAAAAAAGTTGCTAATTATGAGAGTGTCTTGATATCCAAAGCTTTAATAACGAGATGCCTGGGAAAGCTTCACCAGAGAAGAGTTCTCCACCATCACAGCACTCCTGCTCATTCCTTTCATCTAACAAGGGCATTTTTGTGAGTTTCTGTAGAAAATCATTAGGCATTCACCTTACAGTCCTGATCTGGCTCATTCTGACTTGTTGATGTTTCTTAATCAAAAAAATCTTTGAAAGGCACTCATTTTTCTTCAGTTAATAACATAAAAAAGACTGCATTGGCATGGTTAAATTCCTAAGACCCTCAGTTTTTTAAGGATGGACTAATGACTGATATCATTCCTTACAAAAGTGTCTTAAATAGTGTCTTGATAGAGCTTATGTTGAGAAATTCAGTTTATGTTTGTATTTTTATCTTCAATTTTATTTTCCACAAACTTTTTGAAGTCTCCTCAGATACTTGTGTGATACTGCAATAGTATAGTTTAATATTTGAATTTAGATCTAAAACACAACTCCAAAGTATTGTTGAATTTGATTACTATATTGCTCAAATGAACACTTCAAATTAGAAAAAAAAAATCTGTTATCTAAATAACCATGTACACACACATATATAGATATATATTTACGTACACAGAGAGAGTAAATCACATTGTTTCCAAATATTAATAATGCCTTAAAGAATTAGTATTGACTATATGAGTTTCCAAAATTAATAAAATATGAGCATCCTTTGTTAACCCTCTTTGGTAATATAAAAATCCATTTCATTTTTATAATGATGAGGGTTCTAATTTTACCAAAGATTTGCTTTACTTCTCTATGATGATAACTTAACCACCTATTAAGTACTAAATAACTGAGGTTCCTCTCTTTTCTGAGTTCTTTCCACCACTAATCTAGTTAGTATTTTATTCTTGATTTTAGTTTTACTGATACTATCTTGACTTCAAGATTCATATTAGCCATTCATTTCTCAGAGGATCAGATGAAAAGGTAAACACTTACTTATAAAGTGCATGACCACAGCTCAAGTGAATTTTATGCACCACAAGGAGGGACTTACCCATTTACTGGTTTCACAAATAATTTCATTACTTCATGTGCAAATAAAGTAACATTTCTAAAATTATTAAATACATTGTTGATTATTTTTTGTATGCTTTTATGATTTAAAAGCAAATAAAGTTTTCACCTAAATATCTTTTCAGTGTTTTAAAAGTAATACTAAGGGGTATACAACAAGGCATCTTTCACATAATTATAGACAATGAACATAAGTGTACTCACATCCTTATGATCAATTTTATTGAGTGAACTCATAACAACAGACTCATGAGTATTTTGAAGTTAAAGGAGTAAATTTTTGTCCCTGGCTGAAAGTATTAGTCTATATGTAGCAATATTTTAATTTATTCATTTGTTTCATCAGTCATTAAGACTAATTTACCGAATCTACTATATATTAGGCACAAAATGCAGTATAGATACAAAATATTTTGTCATCATACAATCCTCATTTGGAAAGTTATTGGTTATATTGTTTGTTGTACCATTTGAAGTACAAATTAATCCTTGAGATCTTTAAGTACATCCAGTATTTGGGGAAAATTTCAATATTCTAAAAAGTCATGTACATTATTCTATACTAAATATCACAAATACATCATAAAAATGAGTCATTTAAAAAGTTCCATTATAAATAAATAAACAAAATTGGCACATAACTTCACTCTTCAGAGAAGAATGAAAAGGAATCATGTGGAGAGTAGATACTAAATATGTTGACAGAGAAAGAGAGGGACTGAGAGGCTGATTGAGAACAGCTATGAAGAGGGGCAATTGGCTTCTTGATTTTCTCCATCTCGGAGTTATTTTAACATTCTATTATATCTAAGTATCTTGTTGCACCTTGGCCTACTGCCTAAAATGAGCATATAGGTGTACACATTTAACCAGTACATAATTTAGATCTGTTGGAAATTCTTCCTATGCAAGTTCCTGTTCTTTATTCTTTCATTAACATCTTTGTACCTAAGTTAACTTATATCCTTTTATTGTTATTTTGTCATCTTAATCTATAATTCATTTTTCCCTTTATAGAAGCTATCTCCACTAAACAGTACCAATTTGAAACATAGAGAAAAATAGAAAAAAATTGATATCTGCTGTATATAGTTTTATTCCTAGACATAATCACAGGTAGTAGTAGCTTGACATCTTGTCTATTTAAAAAATTTAATTGAAATGCATTTTATGAGATTTTCCTCCTAGAAGCCTTCCTTGGTTCTTTGATTCAAAATTGTTTTCACACAGTAGCTTCCGAGGCAGCTTGCAACTTCCCCCTTTTAGGAGGTAAAACATTTCCATTAAATATCTGTTTAATTGTCTGCATTCAGCCTCCCACTCTCACACAAACCTAACTAGGTTGTAGGCTCTAAAACAAGAACTCTCTGTCTTAACCATTACTGTATTTCTAGCAACTAACAAAGTAGTGTGCACATAGTAGGATCAATAAATACTTGTTCTTACAGAACTAATTGTTGTAAAAGTGTATATTTTCCTTTTGCAATTAACACAGTAGCATAAGTATTTCTCTATATTACAGTATTTACACTTTAAGTATTTTTTATGTGGCTCGCCATCTGTTCATTGCATAAAAATCAATTTCAAGATTGTTGGACTCTTTGACTTATGTTTATCACCACTATAAACCAGGGTTCTTAGCAAAGTAATTTCCCACATCAGTTCCTACTTCCTCTTCACTTCTATAAACCATAACTAAATCTTGGTAAAACAGACAGAAGCGAAGTCTTAACTCAAAGACTAATGAGCATGGCAAATCTAATGAAAAAAATCCTAAAACTTTCTTTATGCCTGTTGGTTTATCTTGTAATTTAATGGCATCACAGTAAGTATTAAGGGATCCTCTTCCTTCTTTTTTAAAAATGTGACTTCTCTTATTCCAATTACATTTAAAAACCCTTTTCTCAATTCAACACTACATTTTACATAAAAGCAATAAACAGGGCATGAAGAAAGTTTCTACATTTAATTTTGTTATATTTGTTATTTTAATATCTGAGGATGATCACATGTTCATTCGCTAATATGATTAACATGTTTACTAGAGTGTGATGTACGATACTGAGGCCATAGTTTAGTGGGATGAACAGCCATGTAAACCAAAACTTATTACACACTTCCAAATAAGGGCCATTAACAAAACATGTAAAATATGTAAAGCTAAAAGATCTTTATTTCCTGTGTTTGGGTTTTCATTTTAGGGAATGCTATCTAAGAAGCTTCTTCAACAGGGAGCTAATGGGCTAATACTTAGAGAATCTGC
Organism: Macaca thibetana thibetana; assembly: GCF_024542745.1. Taxonomy (NCBI): domain Eukaryota; kingdom Metazoa; phylum Chordata; class Mammalia; order Primates; family Cercopithecidae; genus Macaca; species Macaca thibetana. The sequence continues at coordinate 59,762,956 of NC_065582.1, read as the reverse complement.
TTGATGTGTAAGGGCAGGTTTATCATATTTAATAAATGTGTATACTTAAAGTGTATGGTAAGAACAATATTGTTACCTTTCTGAAAGCAATAAGTATTTCATCAAAATTATTTTGTATAGATTAGATGAGGGAAATTTGAATTAACAGTTAGAACTCTATATTCTTAATATATCAAAATATCTCAAGTTTTCAGTTTAGATAAAAACTATCAAGGGACAAATACATGTAAGTATTGCCTCTTGACTCATTTTTAAAGAGCTGTTTGGAAACTTAACGAATTGCTAAGCAATAACAAATTGCATATCAAAAGGGGACTTCTGTATACCTTGGGGAAGACTAGTTTGTATTGCCATCATTGTCTGGTAAACCATGAATAAGTTTAAAACATGTTTTTCTACGTAGAATGATATATCTTTCAGCTGGGAGTTTGGGGTCTTTTATGTAAATCTTTTTACCTGAGTATATCTGAAATTTCCTTTTAGAATCATCTTCAAAGTAAGGACAGATAAAAGTGTCAAGGTGCTAGATCAAAATAAGCAATGCCTTTTAAAAACTCTTATTTTTGCTGTAATTCAAAGAAAGTTAGTAAATATTATCATCTCAACATCATTATAGGAAAATAAACATTTAATATGGGCCCTCATATGCTTACCTTGAACAGCAAGAGGACCTTGTAAAATAAAAAATAGAAAAGCGGGAGACTACATTATTTCATACACTGAACAAAATAGTGGCAAATGTTAGTGCCATCAAAAGCAAATAAAGGTTTCACAAGTGTTTCCACTTTGTGCATACCTCTAGCTTAGCAGTTGTTACATCGAACTGTGGTGATATGCTTATATTTTGTTTTTCTTACTGTACTGTAAACCTCATTGTACAGGAAGGACAATGTCTTATTTATCCTTGTTTCATTAGCACCTAGAAGAAATTATAGCTTCACAATAGGGCCTTAAGAAATGCTTAAACAACTGAAATAATAATAATAATGAACGCTTTGATAATGGGGTGTTTTAAAATAGCTGTGCCATGGACAAGATAGAATAGTTTTGTGAGTAATCTTGTCATATATGTAAAGCCTGAAAGAAGTTGTAAATAGACTAATCAGATAACATTTACTCTGGGATATTTTTTTCTTTCACTTAAACCATTACATATGTTTACCTTAGAATATAAAAACAACTCAAAGCAATGCTCTCATATTAAGACATGAGGCTTATTTTAACATTGAGTTTTCTTTAAAAATGCAATCACATTTCACTAATATGACAGAATTTATAAATTGAAGTTAGCCATTAATAATATTTCAATGAATTCCACAAAGCTCCAAATAAAACAGATGCCACCACAGGAGCATGCTTTGTATTTTTACATTATTTGCAGAGAACCTGAGTAAAATAGCTAGATTAACGATATTACCAATGGACCACAAAGTCTAGAAAACAGCTTCCTTGTGCTCCAAAAGATCAAAGCCTCAACTAATGAAAAAAAAAAAAAAACCTCACAAAATAACCATTATAAGACTGACACAAAAACTCAGTTGTCAGTGTACACACTTATTGCAGATGCTCACTATACAAACTGTTGTTAAAGACTGTAGTATTCAGGATCAACTGTAAATTCAGAAATTCAAGAGAGATGAAAAAAATCCTGCCATTTGCAATTACATTGATGAACTTAATGGACATTGGGCTAAGTGCAATAAGCTAGACACACAAAAAAAGTACTGCATATTCCCACTTAAACGTGGAATCTAAAAAAGTCAAAGACATAGAAGTGAGAGTAGAACTGTAGTTACCAGAGGCAAGGAGGTAAGAAAAAAACTGAGAGATGGGCAAAGGGCACAAATGCAGTTGAGCAGGATGAAGTTTAGAGATTCAATGTACAGCATGATGACTACAGTCAGTAATAAATAATGTATTGCACATTAGAAATTTGCTAAGAAAGTAGATTTCGGTCGGGCGTGGTGCCTCACGCCTGTAATCCCAGCACTTTGTGAGGCCGAGGAGGGCAGATCATGAGGGCAGGAGATCGAGACCATCCTGGTTAACACGGTGAAACCCCGTCTCTAATAAAAATACACAGGAAAAAAAAAAAAATTAGCCGGGCGCGGTGGCGGGGGCTTATAGTCTCAGTCACTCGGGAGGCTGAAGCAGGAGAATGGCGTGAACCTGGGAGGTGGAACTTGCAGTGAGCCAAGATCGCACCACTGCCTAGGCTACAGAGCGAGTCTCCATCTCAAAAAATTTTTTTAAAACAGGGGAAAAAAAAGGAGATTTCATGTGCTTTCGCCACAAAAAAAGAAAGAAAATGGTAACTGTGTGAGGAGATGGATATGTTAATTTGCATGACTGTAGTAATCATTTCACTATGTATATGAATATATATTAAAATGTCATGCTAAACATCTAAAATACATACAATTATTTAAATATAATTTTTAAAAACAGAGAGATGTGGTAGAATGGCACAAAAAGCTGATAGATCCAGAGATATAATGGCTCAGAAAATGTTGATAAAATCCTTTCCTATATTCTCCAAATGAAAAGATCTTTAAAAGAGTCAGATCTTTGTGAAGTTATTACGGAAAATGAAAATGGTTTGTAAAGTTTGAAGTTCGAGGCTATTGGGAACTCCGAGGAGCAGGAGAGAATGTGGGCATATGAGACTGAGCAAAAGATGGGAAACAAGAACTTATTAAGTATATGCTGTGAGGTATTAGTAGGAAAATTAGCTCTACTGGTTATGGTACAATGTTAATGAGCCCAAGATTGAGTGTTCCCTATTGACTTTGGGGTGGGTTAGGTGTGCGGTTCAGTGGCCTCTGAATGGAAGAAAGCCTTGGCAAGCTTTCTTGTACATGTGTTGCTGGGGCTGGGGGTACAGAAATGATTGTGGGAACTCCATAACTCATCACTTCTGCTGGATGCACACTCTCAAGCCATGCACATTCCAGTGGCTATTGAAGCATCATTTGGACTCTCTCTATCTTTCTGTATATATATACACAAACAAAATATATATATATAAACAAAAATGAGATTCCTTGTTTTTACAGTTATATTCTTGATATTCTCTTTTGATGCTATTATTGGAGAACGTGGTGACCGTTCAGTGAAGTATTGGTTATTATGTATAAGAAGTAATAAACAGTTTCATATACTTTAATGTAACAATTTATCTTCTAAAAATTTAGCTTAGAAATAATTTGATAACTAAAATAAAGCTCATATCTATAAAATAAATTGTAGAGTTATTTATGTTAGGCAAAAATCAAATACAAGCTAAATAAAATGTCCAATCATAGAAGAATACCTCCACAATTTTAGAACATTACTGTATATAATGTTATTCATGAATAAAATAAATATAATTAATGCAATTGAAAAAGAATATAAGAAAAACTTATGAGACAATGCTGGAAGAAAAAAGCAGCATAAAATGTGAAATACATTATGAATACAACTTTTGAATATTTTAATATGAATACTACAATTGAAATGCATACACATGCACTCACACACACACAGAAACAAAAAAATATAGAACATGGTTAACAAAGAGAAGTTGGATTAAGTAGGGACAGGCAGTATAGATGAGTGCTCACTGCAGATTCTCCAGTCACATTGGCATGGTCTGGATTTTCACTCCTTCATTTACTTCCTATGTGATCATGAGCAAGTTATTGCAACATTCTGTACCTCAGTATGCTCATCTTTGAATATGGAATAATAATGGCCATAGTCTCATAAAGATGTTTCATGGCTGGGCACGGTGCCTCATTCCTGTAATCCCAGCACTTTGGGAGGCTGAGGCAGGTGGATCACGAGGTCAAGAGATTGAGACCATCCTGGCCAACATGGTGAAACCCCGTCTCTACTAAAAATACGGAAATTAACTGGGTGTGGTTGCGCACGCCTGTAGTCCCAGCTACTCAGGAGGCTAGGGCAGGAGAATCGCTTGAACCTGGGAGGCAGAGGTTGCAGTGAGCAGAGATTGTGCCACTGCACTCCGGCCTGGTGTCAGAGCAAGAGACTCTATCTCAAAAAAATAAGTAAATAAAAAATGTTTCACAATTGAATGGCATGATATATGCAAAGGCTGTGATCATATACTGGTACTCAATAAATATGTATTGTTATTCGAACAGTGATAATAGTAATTATTTTTACCATTAGTCATTTTGTATTTTTCCAGTTTTCTTTCTTTTTTTTTTTTTTTTTTTTTTTTTTTTTTTTTGAGACGGAGTCTCGCTCTGTCACCCAGGCTGGATGCAGTGGCGCGATCTCAGCTCACTGCAAGCTCCGCCTCCCGGGTTCACGCCATTCTCCTGCCTCAGCCTCCCGAGTAGCTGGGATTACAGGCGCATGCCACGTCGCCCGGCTAGTTTTTTGTATTTTTTAGTAGACACGGGGTTTCACGTGTTAGCCAGGATGGTCTCGATCTTCTGACCTCGTGATCCGCCCGTCTCGGCCTCCCAAAGTGCTGGGATTACAGACTTGAGCCACCACGCCCGGCCTTTCATTTTTAATATTAATAATGACAGCAGGAAATATTTAAATGTTTACCTTTTCCCAGGCAGGGGTCAAAAATATTTACTTCAAAACTAAGCATACCTGAGTTTGAGAGCAGCTCTGTAATTTGCTAGTTTTGTAGTATCAGAAATCTTAGTCATCTTCTCTATTAGTTCCACCTTCTGTAAACAACCCACTCATGGGGTGTTGCACAGATTAATATATGATGAGGCTTATAAAGCACTTAGAAATTATTCAATAAAAGGCAATTATTTCACTTACATTTTGCAATTCCAAAAGATAGTTACATATACGATCAACCTTATGTATTGCAGTTGAGGAATCTAAGATTTAGAAGTCAAAAGCCTATCCCAGCCACGCTGCTAATGAGAGGCTGAACCAGGATTTTAACTCCTAATTGATCTAGTTTACTGTTGCTGTTACGATTTGTAAATAACCTTTCCCTACAGCCACATCAATTTCAGGAAAATAAAGCAGTAAATAGAAGGCTGGAATCACAGCCCTTTGAATCCTGGCCTAAGGGGAGGGGATGCTGTTGCGGGTGAGGGGTTAATGGAAATCCTTTGAGGTTTTCACAATTCCCATCCTCTTTTTTGCTCTCACTCGGGTCCCCTGGATTGTAGTGCCATGTAATGTCCTGGCTCTGCCATCAAGCAAGCTGCTGCAGTGCTAGCTTACCCTCACTGCACTGTTTCTTATATTTCCTCTCTTCACGCCTCTCCACTCACATTCACATGGCCACGCTTGGGGTAATGTACTCTGACACATCTAAGATATCTGGTTAGCTTGAGATATTGGATGACTTACTATCTCATTTGCGCCTTCTCCAGCTGAGGCGGCCTCAACTGCTTAGATTCCTAGTCCCTTTCCTGGACTGGAACTCCTCACCCCATCCTCCCAAAGCTGTAACCTCCTGAGAGTCTGGGTGCGAGGAGAAGTGGGTTATTGAGACACTCCACCACTATGGTATCATGGGCGGAAGGAGAGAGAATTTCATCGCATGCCTTTGCAAGGTGACTTTGTATAAGAAAATGATCAAGTAAATAGCAGTTTCTTGTAATATAGCATAAAAAGACACATGACATTTAAATAAAAATGTTGTTAGTATCTTAGCTTGTTTCAATAAATGTTAAGCAGAAGTATATTTATTCAGGTATTTTCTCCTCTCATATGTTTTGAATCTACAGTCAAATGTTTTTCCTTTATATTCAGTTTCCCATACCTTTTTCCATTTGGAATCGTGTCAATCAGCTTTATAGCTAAAGACAGTGACATGCTGACAGAAGGTGAACACTACACAATCCGGTGTCTGATTAAGTTTGCTGGTTAATGCTCTAAAAATTTGGATAAATTAGTTTTTAAAAAGCTGGTAGTAAAAGCCTCATCAAAATTAATCCCAGTTAATAGTATTGTGGGGAACCCATGATGCTGGAGGTGAATAGTACTGAAATCACAAAATCGTGGCTTGAGAAGGAACCAGTTATCTAATTTGAGGCTGTGTGTGTGTGTGTGTGTGTGTGTGTGTGTGTGTGTGTGTTCATCTTCTTGATGTTTTTGAACCTGTTCTTGGAACTCACTTTCTTCCCATAACTTCATGAGCCATAATGCAATTATTTATTTTTTTTTCCTTTCATTCATGAAAGGTCTTTTTTTTTTCTTTTTGCTTATATATATTTTTTTCTGTTCCTGCACTATTCAGTTCCCACCTCTTGTTTTGAGATTATATTCCCTGCCCTGCATAGTTTATGACTATGAAAATACCAAATCTTCATACCAATCTCTGAATTCTCCCAAGTAAAACAGTGTTGAATCTCCAAATATCTAGTATAACTGAGTCCTTCATGGTTACCTGAAACTTATCATTGTCAAAACAAAATTGATTAATTTCTCTCCACATCAACTTTATTAACATTTTCATGTCATCACATTTATATCCATATATGCAAAATAACTATATCTTCGAGGCTTATATATCAGTAGGAACTGAGGCCTACTGCCAATAGCTACATGTGAGGGCTTGGAAGTAGATACCACGAATCTAGTTAAGCCTTTTGATAACTGCAGCTCCAGCAGATAGCTTGTTTGCAGCTTTATAAGAGATCTACTGCTAGAGACAGGTAGCTAAGCTTCTTCCAAGTTCCTGATCTGCAGAATCTGTGTGAGATAATGAATGTTTTTTAAGCTAAGTTTTAGGGTAAACTTTTATATATTAGAAGATAACTAATGCAATAACTTTCTAATATAAATAGCATATCCATGTGATTAAACTGTTTTTAAAGTAAAAAGAATGGAGAAGGATCCAGCAGAGCTTTACTGGAGTTGTGCCTTCCTGAGAAGTCAGCCTCAGGGTAGAAAAAGGACTTGGTAGTCCTAGAAGCATAGACAAACTATCCTTGAGGTTCTGTTGGAAATCATAAAGGATTTGAGTCATAAGAATGTTAAAGGTCATGTAAATTAAAACTTTCACCTAAAGCAACCATCTTCTCTCCAGTCTTGACAAATAACTGAAAGGATCTGAACTGAAAAGATTCACTTAGGAGGGATGACAATTATATGGTGGCTATAGTGAGGACCCAAGTCATAGCTCAGGCTCTGGTGAAAGAAACTGAGAAGTCACTCCTTTACCTTTTAATCTTCTAATTATAAAACATAAATAGACAGACTTTTGCTACACAGATGGCAAATCTGGCAATGCTGCTGGCACTATGCATGAAATAGTTGGTTTACAGGATGTTTCCTACTCTAAAACAAAATATTCTTCCAGTGTTTCATGTTCAAGAGTATATTCATCAAATTCCAAAGAGTTTTGGCCTGACTTCAGTTAACAGGTAAGCCGCCATCAAAGAAAGCAAGAGTTCCTCTGACACAGATTTAGCTGGTAAATTGGAAGCATATGCTCGGGATCATGCCACTTTGCAGAATCAAGAGAAGACTAAAGCAGCAGCAGACTCCATGGAAGTTTCAGCTGAGATAACAACATCATTAGCAGTAGCTTTCTGAAGCTTATTACTGGCTTTAAGCATGCACTCATAGGATGTGCTCAGAAAGTGTGATGTTATACGTTCCTATGAAGACTGAAGTCAACCTACCATAGTCTTCTGGACTTCTGGAAATAAGAAATTTGCAAATTGTAACACCCTCTTAAGATATGAATTTTTGAAAATTAAGTTCAGTCCAGTTTTCTGATGCAATATATGTGCTCCTTTCATCACACTGGTTTATGAATTGACAGTGAGGAACAACTTGTCCACCCTAAAAGTATTCAACATGAGTATACAAGTTAGAAAGCTTTCCTACTGGAATAACTTAATGTGTAAAGGAATATCAGAGGCTGGGTAATTTATAAGGAAAATAAATTTATTTGGCTTATGGTTCCACAGGCTGTATAAGCATGGCGTCAGCATTGGTTTAGATTCTGGTGAGGCCTCAGGAAGCTTTTACTCATGACAGAAGATGAAGGGGGGGCAGTCGTGTCACATGGTGAGAGAGGGAGCAAGAGAGAGAGGCAGGAGGTGCCAAACTCTTTAAGAGTTAAATCTCCTGGTAACTAAAATAATAAAATCTCACTACAGAGAACTAATTACCACAAGAGCGGCACCAAGCCTTTCATGAGGGAGCCAACCTCTTGATTCAAATACCTCCCAACAGGCCCCACCTCCAATATTGGGGATCACATTTCAACATGCGATTTGGAGGGGGAAAATATCCAAACTATATAAGGTACCAAATGCTTCTGCCTAATATTTCAAAAAGTTTTCCAAAAGTGCATAGGACTTTAATCTTTGAATGAGAGTAGAAGTGGCTGACAAGATGCAATATGTCAAACACGAGTAGCAATGGCAAAAACTATAATTGGAGAAAGATTTACACTCATGCAAAATATAAAACAAAGATAACAGTGAAACCACATGGGAGGAACCCATTAACTCATCATTTTGGTTGATTTGAGGTATAAGTCATAGATTCAACATATCTGTTATTATGAAGAAAGAGGCTAGACATTTTTATACATTTATTTGGTAAGATATAAGGAGTAGACCAGAGTGAGGAATGGGTCGAACAATAAAGGATATTGAAAAATATAGACTCATTAAATCTGTAATATGTGTTGCACTATTAGAAAGGTGCTGGCTGATGGACTTCTAATGATTGAGATCAATAATCTGATTGGCACTGTTATTATGCACTTTGTCCTTATATTTTCTCTCTTGGCTTCTATGATATTAACGTAATTAAAATTACTCCACCCAGAAGTTATACAAAACTTCCTTTTGAGTGTTTTGAAAACTTTAGAGAAACTGAATCCATTACTTAACCAGTAAAACTGTTTCAAAAAGTAAGTTATAAATCAGAGATAACATACAGAAATGATAATAAAAGGAGATTTTATGAAGCCACATTTAGTATGCATGGCCACAGCAACTTGAATTATTCATTGTCTCTTAAGGATATATTTTGATGGATGGAAAGGCAATATTGATCAGTGGATGATCAATTGGTGAGGCCCTGACCTCTATCCTGTAAGGTGGTATCAATTAACTAGATATCAACTGCAGCCTTGAGTAAAGTACACAGATTCCTCAAAACAGAAAAAAAAAGTCTAATCGCAGCAATGCAAAGGATATAAGACAAAAGTTACATTGTATCTAAGGATTCACTGGGAAAGAAACATAATGAAGGCACATCTGATCAGGAAAACAGTGGCTCTGTCAATTTCTACATTTAAAAAGGCCCATCCACTGGCTCAGAAAAAGCTTCAGAGGGAAATTTTATACAAAACAAATTTATTCCCAATCCAACTGTACCATGGCCTAATGTTCAACAAGTGGATATATCAGTTCTAGATTTGTCTGATGGCTGAGGAAACTGTTCTAGTCAACATAGTGGAAGTGCCATTGTATAAAGACAGACCATTTTGTTCTGTATTTGAAGTTTTCAAAGAATTTTTAGTGCTTTATCACTTAGCATTTATGTATATTGTTAATGATAACAAACAGATTAGCTCTTTGGTTAAATTATTAATAACTGTGGCATCCTAAGGGTCAAAAGAAAATTAAAAATGGGCTTGGCTGGCAGGAACAGAAACAGGGATAGAGAAGAGCAAATGTTCTGAGAAACTGGACCAGCTCTAAATGGCTCACTTGCAACCAAACATTAAACCCAAACCTGTGCCAGGTCCATCCTGCAGACCCTGGCTGAGAGAAGGATGGAAGGAGTACTCAGACACAGGTATGCAGTGTAAGAGCAGCTATGGGGCTGCTAGTGACTGAAGAAAAGGGCAGCCTCGAACAGCTGGAGCTGCTTGCTTTTATTCAGTACACATATAATGCTGAAAGCCTGGAGCAAACACAATCTGTGGGTAATTAATATTGTTGCCCCTTTCACGGAGCAGTCACACACATGGATGATCAAAGGTCAGTTTCTGGACAACAAAAGTAAATAAGCCATTTAAGATAAATCCCCCTATACTGCCTTGTACCTATTCCTCGCCCTCTGCCTCAGGGTAAGAGAACAGCTGCCTTCAGCTTATTCTCTCCCAAAGTTATACAGAGCCTTCCAACCTTTCAGAAGGCCTGCTCCTTTCCCTATAGCTTCTCCCACCACTCTGACTGATCCCCCACATGCCTGTACCCAAGCATCCTGTTTCAAGCATTTAGCCCAAGCAGCATGACCATTTAAAAACCCCTCTAGTCTCCACTTCATCACAGACAGCCTTCCCTCTGCTGTTTGGCCCATCGATCTCTTGCAATATATCTCCCCTTTCTCGAATATATCTGCCTTTCTAAACTTATGACTGTCTTGGTAAATTCTTTTACCACCCATGCTGGCCTCAGGCAGTCATTGTCCATGACATTTTGTGACTCTCTCCCCTCGTCCTTTCTGTCTTCCAACTCAGGACCCTCTGTGGACAGCACCCAAGATGGAAACAACTGACAGTCTATGGCCAGGGCTATACTCTGGTGAAACTGAAAGTTGTCTGCATGGAAGTGTCTGACTACTACCATCCACTCAGGTGAGGGACCTAAGTTCATTTTCTTTTTTCAGACTTCCAGCAGCCAACATCTAGTAGTGCTCTGGTAACTAGTGGCATCTGGCCAGCGCAGCTCCCTGGTATTGCCAGAAGGCCAAAGGGCAAACATCTGGCTACCTTGTCCAGAGGGAGAAAGGTTGTCTCCTATCCTTTCTGGTCAGAGGTCTCCAATCCCTGCATGTTGCAGAATTATCAGCAGCAGCTCCTCTAGGGCAAATCCACATACATTTTGAGTGACATAAACCATGTCTTCTTCTTACTCTAATTCTCACATAAAGGCAGCCAGACCTCCGGCTCCAAATGTTCCCAAATCAGGTGATCGCCAGTGGCCTCAGAGTGATGAGTCTCCTCATTCCCATCCTTTCTCCTGGGGCTGGTTCCAGGCTGAGTTCTCCCTTCACCTTCACACCTCTGACCTGGACAGGCCATCTAGTGCAAGGCCCCAGTAGTATTGTCCCCAGTGCCGGGAGGTCTTTCCGAATAGGTGCAATACACCTCTAGGAAGGACATCTCAAAAGCACCCCAGTAGACTTGAGTGGTATCCTTTCCCCTGTCAGGACACCTTCAGAAAAAGTGCACTTCATGCCCCAGCAGACATCAGCCTCCAGTGGCTCATCATTTTCCAGTCCCAGCATAGAGCAAACTTTGTGTATTCCTTCAGACTCACCTCTGGGTTGCATCCTAAAACATTGGGACAAATTTCGCTCTCAGACTCTCAAGAAGAATTGCCTAATTTTCTTGTGTAATGTTGTTTGGTCTGTTGATAAACTCTCAGATCAATTAACCTAGACTCTGAATAGGACTTTGGATTTTAATACTCTTTTTCAACTCAATCTGTGTTGTCAAAATTCCCCCAAAAGGCCTGAGGTTCCTTACATCCAGGCTTTTATGTCCCTGGGGTTGGGACCCAGACCTTCAAGGAAACTGTTGAATGTGCCTAGGAAAGTTCTTACCTCCTCCTCCTGACTCCAGACATTTTAGATGAACCCTCTTTCATACTCCCATGGTCAAGATCCTCCCCACCTTCCTTTGACACAGGAGCTAATTATTCAGCCCTAATTAGTTTTTCTGGGCTTACCTTTTTGTCTTTGATCCTTCTCGCCAGCATAGATGGCAGGCCACAGCAGTGATGCTTTATCTCCCCATAGTATGCACCCTGGGGAAAAATGTTTTCACTCAGTCTTTCCAGGTTCTACTAAGCTACTCTCCTATCCCATTACTTGGGACACAATGACAAACTCCAGACTAGCTTTAAATTCCCTGAGCATGCCTGCCCAATATTGGCATTACTAGCTCCTCCCACCAAAAGCCCCAAGGTCCTAAAATCCTCCATTTTACAAGTTCCTCCAGAGGTATGGAATATCTCCACTGAAGAAAGTTCTTTGTTTGCAGACTCTGTAAATATTCATCTGAATACCTAATATTTTCCCTAGGATCCCATAACATGCCTTAAATCTTGAAGCCCAAATGGGCCTACAGACTCTAATAGAAAAATTATTGGTCATGGGGTTATTAAGTCTTTGCAAATGGCCATAGAACCCTGATGGTAGCTGTTAAAAACTCAGATAGCACATATAGAATGGTACAAGACCTAAGGGCCATCAGTGAGGCAGTAATCCCTATATATCCCAGTCGTTTCCAATCCCTACACCCTTTAAGGGTAAATTATCTCTGGCACTTCGTGGTTCACAGTATTAGATTTTAAAAATGCCTTATTTTGCATTCCAATACATTCAGACTGCCAATTCTTATTCGTCTTTGAATGGGAAAACCCCTCCACCCATGTTTCTCAACAGTGAACCTGGACAGTCCTTCCCCAGGGATTTAGGGATAGCCCACACTTGTTTGGACACACTCTTGTTAAAGACCTGTCCACCCTCCAAATCTTTCCTAATAATGCCCTGCTTCAGTCTAACGGAGAGGAGCCCACAAACCTGCCCCTGTCCTTAAACCCCTTCAAAGATGAGGGACTCTGCCAGAGAAGGACTGGCAACTAGATTTTATATACATGCTTACTTGCTAGTCTTTGTAGATACTGTTACTGGATGGATAAAAGCCTTTCCCACAAAAACTGACGGGGCTTCGAAGTCATCATGGCCCTTTTGGACGAGATACCTCCCCATTTTGGGCTCCCTTGTTCCCTACAGTCAGACAATGGCCCCACTTTTATTTCCCAGATAACACAGGGAGTAAATGAAGCTCTTCAAATTAAATATTACTTACATACATCCTGGCACCCACAATCTGCGGGGAAAGTAGAAGAGCCAAACAAGTCATAAAAAGATTCCTTAACAAATTACACTATATCTCACCCTGAAATCTGACCAAATTCCCACCATTGTGGGCCTCATCTCAGTTAACACAGTACTGCTCTGAAAATCAGGATTATACTTTATTTGTGTAACTAATGCTTATGTATCCCTGCTTGTTCTCTAGGATATGTAACTCCACCTCCCAACTCTATACTGCCAACTTAACTGAACTAATGCCAACGCTAGGCCTCCAATAGTCTCCTATATACTGAGATGAAACGGTCATTCACTTAATTTCCTTTCTTGCCAGCGTAAGTATAACTGGTGCTGCGGTGGCAGGAATTACAGATGTTGTCCTTATCTCCTCTTTCCCCAAGAATTTGCAAAATTCCTGGACACAATCAGAGAAACATTAAATAAAATGAATCGACAAATCAATCCCCCTGCTAGAGTAGTCCTACAAAATAGATGAGCCCTTAATCTACTCACAGTAGCCCAGGGAAGGACATGCTTGTTTCTTCAGGAAGAATGTTGTTTCTGTGTAAATCAATCAGGAAATATCCAGCAAAAATCAAGGGAAGTACAGAAACAGGCCACTTGATTATGAAGAAAACCACTTTCAAACACCTAATTTCTTAAAGAAGGTTCTAGGAGGCTCTATGAGGTCCCTCTGCGGGGACCAATTGCATCTATACTGCTACTTCTCTCCAGTACTTGTCTCTCTAACTTACTGGTTAAATTTGTTTTTTTCCAGAATGTAGCAGTTTCATACCAATCTTCTGATGATGCAAGGGTATCAGTGAATTATCCCCAAAGACCCCAGAGTCTCCTTTAGACTCTGCTAGGCATCAGTTCCATAGAAACATGCTCTCTCTCCCAAGACCCATCTTCCAGGTGTGCCCAACCTTTTAAGTCCCATAACCTGAGACAGTGGTCCATGGGGTCCCTCTACCCACCAATAACTGTAGGTAGAGTCAGCTTTATGCCCCAGGGCAGCAGAAAGTAGTTGGAAGATGAGACCTCTGTCTTAATCCCTAAGATTTGTCCTTGTTATTCTGTCAGAGAGGGTAGGGGAATGTGGAACCCAAAAGAGTTAAAAGAAAATTAATAAATAGGCTTAACTGGCAGGAAAGAAACAGGGTTAGACGGGAGTGAATGTTTAAGAAACTGGGCCAATTGCAGATGGCTCACTTGCACCCAAACATCAAACCCAAGCACTCAGCTCACTGCCCACCGGCACCCAAATATCCTGGTTCAAGCATTCAGCTCAAGCAACTACCCTTTAAAATACTCAAGTTCCTGCTTTGTTGCAGACAGCCTTCCCTCTGCTGTACTGCCCACTGCTTTCTTGCAATGCATCTCCTCCTTTCTCTAATAAATCTGCCTTTCTAAACTCATTACTGTCTTGGTAAATTCTTTAACTGCCCTTGCACGTGCCTCAGGCAGTCACTGACCACGACAGTAATCAGATTAAAGAAAATGATAGAAGAGTAGAGTTGTGAATATATAGAGGAACTGAAGATATAAATAAGGCTTTGGGGTACAGGTTGAATATGTGGGGATTTCAGAAGTTATACCACTCATATATCTAATGTGCTTTCCTGTAGAAATATGCAACAGAATCATCATGATTAATTCATCACCTGATTATGAAAGACATAATTAATTTTTAGGGCATTAACATTTTACTACAGCAATGTTTTCCATCTTTATAGAAATATTTTCATTCACTGATTTTCTATTTGGAGTTCTATATGATGCCAGAAAGCACTATAGACTGTTCTATGTTACATATTTTTATATATTATATGTTTATATTTTTATATTGCATATTTGCTATAAATTCAAAATTATCCTAATACTAAAATATTAAACTGGAAATCATCATGGTAGCTGCGACATATCCTGAAAACTAAGGTCCTCATTGCTGTTCAGTACAGCGGGGCTCAGGTCTGAGTGCTCTCTGTACTACCTCACTTCCACTCTGACCAAACCGATAGCACCCCTGAATTTATTCGCAAATTTCCTGACGGCAAGTTTCCAGCATTTGAGAGTGACGATGGATTTTGTGTGTTTGAAAGCAATGCCATTGCCTACTATGTGAGCAATGAGGAACGGTGGGAAAGTACTCCATAAGCCGCAGTGCAGGTGGTGCAGTGGGTGAGCTCCGCTGATAGCAACGCAGTGCCCCCAGCAGGTACCTCGGTGTTCCCCACCTTGGGCGTCATGCATTACAACAAACCTGCCACTGAGAATGCAAAGCCGGAGGTGAGGCGAATTCTGGGGGCTGCTAGATGCTCACTTGAAGCCGAGGACTCTTCGTCTGGCTGACATCGCAGTTGTCTGCACTCTGTTGTGGCTCTATAAGCAGGTCCTGGAGCCTTCTTTCTGCCAGGCCTTTCCCAATACCAACACTGGTTCCTCAACTTCATTAACCAACCCCAATTCCGGACTGTCTTATGGAAGGTGAAACTGTCTGAGAACATGGCTCAGTTTGATGCTAAAAAGCTTGCAGAAAGCCAGTCTGAAAAAGACATCCCATGGAAAGGGAAAGGTTCACGGGAAAGGAAGCAGTAGCTCCAGGCTGAGCGGAAGGAGGAGAAAAAGGCGGCTGCCCCCGCTCCTGAGGAGGAGATGGACGAACGTGAGCAGGTGCTGGCTGCTGAGCCCAAGGTCAAAGACTTCTTCGCTCACTTTCTCAGGAGTACCTTTGTTTTGGATGAATTTAAGCACAAGTACTCCAGCGAGGACCCACACTTTGTGGTGCTGCCCTATTTCTGGGAGCACTTTGATAAGGATGACTGGTCCCTGTGGTAATCAGAATATCTCTTCCCTAAAGAACTCACTCAGACCTTTATGACTTGCAATCTCATCACTGGAATGTTCAAGCGACTGGACAAGCTGAGGAAGATGCCTTTGCCAGTGTCATCCTCTTTGGAACCGACAAGGGCAGCTCTATTTCTGGAGTCTGCGACTTCTGAGGCCAGGAGCTTGCCTTTCTGCTGAGTCCAGATTGGCAGATGGACTACCAGTCATACACATGGCAAAACCCCGCTCCTGGCAGCGGGGAGCCTGGTTGGAACGTACTTTTCCTGGAAGGAGACCTTCCAGAATATGGGCAAAGAGCGATATTGCCAAGTGAACATCTCTTGCCAACGCCTACCTGCCTGCAGGGTGATGGGGGTCATTTAAGGAAAATGAACACTGAAAAATGAAACTAAACTAAACTAAATAATAAAATAAAATAGAGATGGTCGACAAGAGTCTATTTATGGGATCTCATACTCCATGAAGAATCGGGGAAATATAATATTGTCCTGAGTTGAATTTCTTTTTCTTACTAAAATATACACCCCTTCCCCAGGAATGAAATTCTCTTGTTTTTCTGATGTTTTCCTCAGTCTCTGAAATAGTGTTTGGTATAACCAGATCCCAAAACAGATGTTCTGAATTGCCAGGAAAATCAAATTAAAAGTTGTTTAAAGATAAATTGATTTCACATTTCAAAACATTTCAGCTCTACTTTAAGTATGTCAAATGTGTTAGAAAACTAATCTGCAAGGGAACTTTTTTTATTTTCTTAAAATTGAACACATATGACAGGAATTATCTTTCACTGATTCAGTAATAATTTTAATAATAATAACTGACTTATGTAATTTTAAACACTTTTGTCACCCAATATTTTTAAAAAGTTAAAAAGAAATAATGTTTATTTTCTCTATTTAAAAAAAAACGTTCTAATAAATTGTGACTAAATACGAGAGTTTTAGCTTTTCCAGTGAGGAACAGGCACTGAATGTCAAAAATTAACTGCGGCTGTTCTAGAAGTGTTGCTGGATCTAAGACTGGCCTCTTCAAATGGTAATATTGATCATTTCCTCTGGAATACAGGTAGAGCTAATTACAAATTAGTCAAAGTGATTAACTTCTGCATTCCTCAGCCTCTGACTCACTTTAAAAGATGTCAATGAAAAGCCCAAGGAGACTATTGTTGTTAAGATTTTATTTGAAGCCAAAAAATGCACAGAAAGTTAAAAACTAGCAATTTACTCTTCTAAAATACTTTCTTACTTCTCAGTGAAAGAGCATTGCTAACATTCACAGTTTTACTTCATTTTAAGCAAGAGGCATTAATATCATAACGTTGCTACTAGAAATAAAATTTGCTATTTTAAATATGAGTATATGGAACCATATGTTGACATTTTCTGAAACTGATGTTTTGGAGACATAAACACAGTTCAAATCAGCACAAGTTGGTTTTCATTAATTTTATATATACACATACATATATATATATATGTAATTTCAGCTGATAAATTAATGAACACATATTCTAAACCAGTGGTCCTCCATGTTTGCAAATTTATGGGCCCCATTCTAGATCTAGTCAATTAGAAACTCACAGTCTAGGCTAGCAATTGTGTTTTAAACCAGCCTTCCAAGTGATTCTTATCCATGTTCAAGATAGAAAAGTATTGTCCTAAACCAACATTGTTGAGAAAAACCTGCTATTAAAGACAGCATTATAGTACTTCCCAAATCTGAAACATTGAAGAATGTTTCCATAAAACTAAATGTCTATAATACTTTCAAAACAAAGATTATAAGAGTTTTTGTTTTCAGGGTCAGTGAAGTAAACACAAATCTTGGTTTTCATTACTCATACACAAGAAGTCAATTGTAGGGGAACCCTCTGGGGAACTTAAAGAAACATTTAGGGATATGATTTGGTAATTTGTTTTCTTAATTATTCATTTGTAGCCATGTTTTGTTAGCTTCCAAATCTAGAGCAAAATGATGTATTGGTTATTTTAGAATTTTCCACTAAACTATGAAATATATATCGGTAACATCACTGCAAAGAGATATCCTTGATTGAGTCCTGTGAACAGCAGTTAAAGGGAGATAAAGAATTCCAAACATCAAAATGAAATTTAAATTTCTGTTGATGAGGAGAATTCTTTAACTCAATGAATAGAAAATAACAATGCATAGGACTTTACATCTTAACCATAATTCCAATTATACAATTTAATGGTCCAATCCTCCTTTATAGTTTGAAATGGATTGCTCACCTTGGATCATTTTTTGTTGTTGTTGATATATATTTTGTGGGTATGTGTGGGTTTTATGGAGAATGACAGGGAAGAAGGAGGAGTTTAAAGTCTATTTTTTTTTCTTTTTTTTGCTGTGTATGAAGAAAGTTAAAGCTGTTGTTAATATACCATCATATCAACACCTATTTCCATCAATCTTTGTATTATGATATTATGTATCTTATATTAATTCATTGATATGGCAAATTATTTTAAAACTTGAAAAAATAGGCTCAACTGAGTTTCTCCTTTAGTTTTTCATTTGAAAAATGTCTAAATAAACTACATTTTTTTGGATATATAGATCACTATCTCTACAGATTTGATTTTAATTTTTGGGTCAATTGTATAATTTTGAAAAAGTAAAACTCTCACATAACATATACATATAGATATAGATATATAGACATATACCACCAAATTCTTCTCCAGAAAATATGGTGTAGTGATCTCTAACTACAGAAATTATATGTACTGTGTATGTGTGTGTGTGTGTGTGTATGTATGTGTGTATATACACATATATATACAATTATATGTGTAATATCAATTGTATTTAACATGTAATTTCTATATCTATATCTAATTTTTATAATTAGAGATCACTATACCATATTTTACATATAAATTTATTATATATAATATATAAATTATATATATTTTATATTATATAGAGAGAGGGATAGAGAGAGAAAAAAAAAACTAAGGATGAAAAAGAAATATGTTTGCAAACTACTCCTACAAAATGTAATGGACATTTTCTTATGAAAAGCCTTTGAACACAAACTATTTTAAACTACACACTTATATATATTTTTAAACTATGAACAACACAAAAGTGATTTGTTAAATAAAACATTTAGCCCATGCTATTACCTAAGCTTGCATAATATGCAGAGAATCACTATTTGGCTTACCTCAGAATAGGAGTTTGTCAGTAAGAACCACAACCACTTTTGAAGGTAACAATTCATAACCAGAATGTCTTTCAAATTCACCTGAGAAATTTAGATACATACACTTAACTGGACCCCATTCTAGAACTACTAAAGAATAATTTTCAAGGTATGAAGTCCGGAACATTTTCTTAATTGATGGTAAGAAATTTTTATCTTAAAGCAAATAATCTATACAATATGTGATCCACTGCAAAACTGGGGGATAAAAGGAATCTATGCTAAGTGGCTGTTTTAGATGTTTTACTTCTGTGGGGTTTGCCTGGGAGGATCATTAGAAGTATTATTTTGGTTTCCTCAGCTCATTCTCCAACTATTCAATTGATTCTACTTTCCAAGTAAATCTAGAATGTGTGATGGATGATGCTATGGTCTGAATATTTTCATCTCCCCCAAATTCTATTCTGAAACCTAACCCCATAGGTGATGATATTAAGAGGTGGGGCCTTGGGAAGTAATTTGGTCATGAAGGCTCAGTTCATAAGGCACAGTGTCTTTACAAAAGAAGCTCAACAGAGCTTGTTCACCCCTTTTCCCATGTAAGGACACATAGAAGACACCATCTATGAGAAACAGGCTCTCACCAGACAGAGAATCTGCTGGCATCTTGAGCTTAGATTTTCCAGCCTACAGAACTGTGGACAATAAATTTCTATTGTTTATAAATTACACATTATTTTGCTATAGCTGTTTGAAAGGACAAAAGCAACTTCCTTTTTCCAACTTCCAGAACGATAATTTCATTCTCTCTTTTGTTCTTGTCCAGTAGTCTATTATTTCAATGTCCCTTTGTTTGTGAAGAGAAGTAGAAACTCGTGCTTAGTCCATCACATTTAATCAAAATGAAAATTAATTTGAGTGATCTAATGTGAGTCATTTTAACCTAGAAAATTTCATTTTCTTTTCTTTGGGGGAAGAAGGTTTTCCTGAAGTATGAGTGTGATTATTGCTTTTGTTCTCATTGACTGAGTCATGTAGCAAAGAGCACAAGTTATTTTTGGTTTGGGTTTATTTTGTTTGTCTTCTATAGACATACTCTACTTTTGATTGGTCTTAGTTTTTGACTGCGTTCAAAGAAGAGTTTTGAGATTGTTCTAACGTGTCCCTGAAACTTCTCTTCAGAATATCCAGTGTCAGCTCTGCCTTTCACTGCCTACAATGTAAATGTCACTTCTGCTGTTTCTACTTTCCTGCCTTCTGCCTTATCTCTCACCCAGAATTCTTCCCATTCCAGCATATTTTAAAGATGTCTGGCCACAAGTCCTAGAAGTAACACTATATTGTAGCATTAAAATTGGTGATTCATTCTAATATTCCTTAGACTACTATGGCAAATAATTTCCGGAAGTATGCCCATTCTCAGGGTAATAGTTCTTACATTTGTTCTTTATTTCTTTAGGCAAATGTGTTTGTTTCCCTCTACTCATTATTAGAAGAGAGGAGATTACATACCAGACATATACCAATAGATAAGATGACTATGTTGACAGCACTCACATTAGTCTTTTACTCATACCTACTCTTCTTCTCAAATCTGTATTTGAGGTCAGATTGCCCTGCATAATTCATAGATCAATGTACATAGTCTAACGGAAATAAATTAGTGTATTATTTTTAAAGTTTGAAGTGGGATAGAAAAAAGTAAAAAGGCATATACTGGTTTTCTGACAATTTAAAGTTTTGTTAATGTCAAAAATTCTTTCAGGGTCTCTTTTACTTTTCTACCTATAGTACTTTAATTGTTGAGATTTTAACTCCTAAGATTACAACATAAGCCCACTTTTTTCCTGTGTCATTATAAGAATCAATGCATTCAAATTGATATATGAGGGTGTGAATGGTTATTTAGACTAGTTCATTGGCCATCTGGAAGATGTTAGCCACATGGCTGAGAAGACTGTGGCATAGAATTTGGTAAGTATAGTCCCTGAATCTTTGATCCAGAGGGAAGACGAAAGAATATGAAACACTCAATTTTGATGGTTTTGAAAGGGTAGGGAGGTGGGAAAGAGGATATTTACCCTGTTTTCTGAGGTTTTGCCTTTAGTGCTACCTCCATAAATTTGGGAGGAGTTTGGAATTGGTTATATTAGGAAAATAGACATCATTTTGATAAGGCTAGATAGACTGGATAAAGGAAATGTGATAAATATACATTATGGAATACTATGCAGCCAAAAAAGAATGAGATTATGTCCTTTGCAGGGACATGGACAGAGCTAGAGGGCATTATCCTTAGCAAACTAACACAAGATGAGAAAGCCAAATATTGCATGTTCTCAATTGAAAGTGGGAGGTAAATGATGATAACACATGGACACAAAGACGGGAACAACACACACTGGGCTCTTTCAGAGGCTGGAGGGTGGGAGGAGGAAGAGGACCAAGAAATAACTTATATGTCCTAGGCTTAATACCTGGGTGATAAAATATGTACAATGGCCAGGTATGGTGGCTCACGCCTGTAATCCCAGCACTTTGGGAGGCCAAGGCTGGCGGATCACGAGGTCAGGAGATCCAGATCATCCTGGCTAACACGGTGAAACCCCGTCTCTACTAAAAATACAAAAAATTAGCCGGACATGGTGGCGGGCGCCTGTAGTCCCTGCTACTCGTGAGGCTGAGGCAGGAGTGTGGCGTGAACCTGGGAGGCAGAGCTTTCAGTGAGCCGAAATCATGCCACTGCACTCCAGCCTGGGCGACACAGTGAGACTCCATCTCAAAAAATAAATAAATAAATAAATAAATAAAATAAAATAAAATCTGTGCAGCAAACTCCCATGACACAAGTTCACTTATATAACAAACCTGTACTTGCACCTCTGAACGTAAAAGTTAAAAAAAGTTAGTACGTATACATCAAAACACACAGGAACATGTTATATTAATAATTTAGAATTATTGCTCAAAAGTCTAAAATTTATATTGATTAAGTAATTAACTTTTCTTTTATAAAAATGGCATTCAAGATTGCTTTGCCTAAAATGTTGGGTGGTCAGATATCTTAAGTGAGATCGGCAGTATAACCAGTGTACTGAAAGATGGGATCTGAATGCTGAGGTACTTGTTAGGAGATTGGCACTCTTAAAGCATTAAACAAAAATTTTTAAAAAGGACAAGTAATTTCAAATTGACTATTTGCTTTAATGTTGGAAACTTTCTGTTATCTAGTCATTTTTTTCTTTCAAAATAGGAAATTGTGTTTAGAAAGCTTTGAAGTTTCAACATATTCTTGGGCACTTAATACCTTTTGGCTTTCTTGCCAATTCCGCAAACGAACCACGTTCATTCCTGATCAGGTTCTTTGTGCTTACTCCTTCTTCAGATTTCACTCCAAATGTCACCTCCCTCATTGTTATGTTTCCTTCCAATTTATGTCAAATTATTAATTTCTCAGAGAAGCCTTCCTAGATAAACATGATTAAAATTGAATTTTCCCAACTGCTTCCCTGTGTAGCTTGATTGTATTTTTCTTTATAACACTGATCAATTTTTATTTTTATTATCTTTTGGTATTATTGGTCTTTCCACTAGAATATACTTTCAGAACAACGATATTCTCAATTCTAGAATATGAGCAGCACATTGTTTATTTATTTATTTATTTATTTATTATTTATTTATTATTTTTGAGACAGAGTCTCGCACTGCTGCCCAGGCTGGAGTGCAATTGTGTGATCTCGGCTCACTGCAACCTCCGCCTCCCGGGTTCACACAATTCTCCTGCCTCAGCCTCCCAAGTAGCTGAGATTACAGGTGCACACCACCACACTCGGCTAATTTTTCGTAGTTTTAGTACAGACGGAGTTTCATTATGTTGATCAGATTGGTCTCAAACTACTGACCTTGTGATCAGCTCTCCTCGGCCTCCCAAAGTGCTGGGATTTCAGGTATGAGCCACTGCGACTGGCCACGAGCAGCACATTATTTGTGATAGTAGACATATATTATGGTACTCAACCAATATGTACAGCATATATTAAATCATAAGTGAATGAATAGCATGACTGACTGACTCATGTTCATGATACTTGAGAGACCTGAGTGGGAGGGCACTACACATGTGTATGGCAAAAACCCCTGGATATAGAAAGGGTAAGAAATTGGGGACATTCATGCATTTAATTACCACATTCATTGTACACATGGAAGGAAGACAGTTTTAGGGTGGACATCTCAAGTCCAGATCATATAAAACATTTCAGAGAATTTATTATGATAATATTATCCCTTGGAAGTCTTTTCCCAAGCATGAAGTCAAAACTGCTGAGTATACTTTGTGTAGAAGCACATCCAAGGGAAAAAAAAAATCATCTAAGTTTTCATTTTGGTTTTGTTTTTAAAATGAAGTACGTGTAATTTGTTTATTTCTTTAAAAAATATTACAAACATGCACTGCTAATGAAGTTAGATATTGATAATAGTTATACAACTCTGTGAATATACAAAGAACCACTAAATTGTACTCTTTAAAAGGGTAACTTTTATAGTATGTGAATTAATTTTAATAAAGGTGCAATTGAAATATTTAAAACTAGAAGTATCTTTAATGTTTTTTTATGTATAAATATGAAATTATATTTATTTTATTTACAAGTTTTGTTTTGTGCTTAAGTTTATAAACAGTAAGGGAAAATTCTTAGTAGTTTTTTTTTTTCTGTGTAGAATTTTGAATAGTTTCTTAAAACTTATTTTATTACAGTTCTCAGTCAAGTATAACGTAAAACCTTAAAACAAAAACATAGAAAGAACCAGGAGTTCAAGACTAGCATAGGTAAGATGGCGAGACCCTCCCTTTACAAAAAAAAAAAAATAATAATTATCTAGGTGTGGTGATGTGTGTCTGTAGTTTTGCCTGCTCGGGAGGCTGAGGTGGGAAGATTCTTTGAGTCTAGGGGTTTGAGGAGGCAATGAGCTATGATCATGCCACTGGATTCCAACCTGGGCGCCAGTGTGAGACCCAGTCTCACAAAAAAACAAACAACAACAAAACACAAACAAAAAACACCAAATGAGATACTGTAATATAAATCAAAGTCCTTGTAAAACATAAAGCGCTATAAAATAAATGTCATTATTATAGTAAAGTAAAAGTGTGTAAGTTTATAATCTGTAAAGTTTCAAATATACCGTTAAAATCTTTATTGGTTATGTAGGCTTTTCCCTCTCTGAGTTCCTTTAACCATGAGTCATTAAGAGAATAATCATATTTTGATATAAAACATAACATAAGAACACTATAAAGTGCCTATCAAATAGAAAGCACAGGCACTGGGAGAAGATTAGGAATGCATTGAACAGTAGGAAAAGGTTTTGCCTTCAATATTAGAAAAAATTTAATATCTAGACCATAATTGAAAGTTTTTCTTCTGAATTTATTTTTGTCATTGTCTTAGATTCTTTTCACTATGAGTCATTTAATTCTTCAAAAAGATGTTATTTGTGGATGTGATGATGTTATAGCATAAAGTAAATATTTGCATTCTTACATTGTCATGTTACTGTTACATATTAAATTTTGCAAAATATTTTTTTGATGTGACATTCTAATAGGGACCTTGTCATCCACACAAAAAAAATTTACTTAAGTAGGCTTTTTAAACTTGTGGTTATGATTCTACAGCATGAGTCTTCCTTTAGTGAGACATATATAAACTAAATATTTCAAATTAAAATTAGTCATTGTGTACATAAGAATTATTTTTAAAAGTGTAATGCATGTAAATTAAGCTGATAATTTGATCTTATTCTGTCTTTTTCTCAGATTTTTTTTTAGTACAAATAAATGTCAAAAAATACTAGATTGAATCAGATGAAATTGCCATTTGTAGGCCTGAGATGATTATATATTGGCAATATCCTGTGGTTCAAATAAAAGCGTTACAGATAGAGTGTATATTGCATTATACAAAGACATACTTAGTGTCATTTCCCCCACAAAACTGTATTTTCCACTTGATAGGAAGAAGATATTAAGTAAAACTCCAAATTGGTTGGCATTACATTTTATCATGGTTAAATCCTTCAAGATGACAGGTTCCTGGATACAGAATCAGTATTCCTACTATGCTAATCTCTGTGATTTTATTACTAAGAATAATATAGGGTTTTTATTTAAGATAATCTATTTACTGTAATCAAAACCTGTGCCATTCTAAATAGTTTTTTCTGGATTACTATCTAATCCATCTTCAGATTCTCTCTCAAAATTAATCTAAACCTGAAAGAATAGGGGAGCAAACAGAGGGCAGAATATTGTCTTTAATATGAAGATTTATTTTGAAAAGAGTATTTTAGTCATAATAATTGTAATGTGCTGAGGCCATCATAGAATAAGCTTATCAAGTTTGAAATAGATCATCACCGGAAAACCTGGCTTGAGACAAGGGATTTCTTCTTATTAGTACAAGTATTTTAATTTCTTCCTGCATTATTTTTTTGATCTATATAATATCAATCATAATAATACGTTCTTATTTCATTGTAGAATTGTTTTTGAGATTACATATAGTAATATTCATGAGCATTATTTGAAAAATTTAAAATAAAATTAATTTTAATTTTTACATTTGTATTAATTTAAAATCATACTAATGCTATCACTTTAAAAATTGACAAAAATAATCCGTATTTCAATAGGGGTCTTAAAAATAGTTATATGGTACTAAATAAGACAAAATAAATGGCTCTATTTTTAAAACATTCACATAATATACTACTTTTATAATAATCCTACAATGTAAAAATCTTTCCTCTAAAATTTTATATAGAGGATTGCATTTCAAAAACTTTTTGAAAGAAAGGTCATTCAGTTTTTATTTTCAAATTTATGTACAATCTGAAACACTGTTGTAACCTGAAACACTCTCATAGCCACCTCTTCAATTGACTGAATTAGTTTTATTGTACCACAAAGTGTAAATAGACCTTTGCTACTTACTTTGAAAGCAAGCATGAGATTTCTACTTATTAGTACAAGTTTTTAATTTCTTCCTGTTTTTTTATCTTATAGTAAGTTGTCTTTTGAGAATATATTCTTTATATTAAATATAAAGCAATTTATTGTGTTAGCTGAAATGCCTGTAGCTGAATGCATGACCCAGATTGATTCAATAAAAGAATATTTATTATCTAATACAATAGTAATATACAATTAATCCAGGGCTCTTGACACATTGGTCCAATGATGTACTCAAAAATATGAGGTTCTTTTCACCTATCTTCTCTACCATGTTGATTCGGCTTTGTGCTTATGGATGCAGGAAGACTGCAGATTCAGATAAAATATCAAAATATGAAAATATCCAGATGAAGAGACTATCTCATCCCACGTTATCTAAGAATTGAAACTTCACACAGGACTTTTGTTCATTTGTATGGTCACTGCTAAACAAGTCACTGCCAAGAGGAATAAGATTGCCACATTGGCAGAGATAAGTCATTTAGCATAACAAGAATAATAGAAAGTCAATCACAGAAACCATTCTAATTGTGCATTGTTTTATTATTCTCATGTAAAGAAGGGTTATCTTATGCATAAATCTTAATATAAATATAGTCCTTTTAGATTTCTATTTTTTTATATTCAGAGGCAAGAGGAAAACTTGTGCTCCAGATTAACACCTAATCGCCCCCAACTGATAAGAAACAAAAACAAAACAAAATGAAAATTTTATGTATTTCATCTCATCTTTTAATCATGCATGCTTCTTTTTTCTCCACTAGAGTTATCTCTTCATGCCAGAAAATACATTGAGTTATATATTTACTGTGAAAGCATACAAAAGGCAAAATGTGAATTAGGTAGTCCAAAATATGTTCGTTTCATTTAATTTCAGAATTTGTAAGTAAGGATAGTTGAAAATTTCTTTTATATCCTCCCTCTTACATATATACAAATGAACAAGTATCATCAGACATTCGATGAAAGTGTTACATAAAAGAAGTCTTAACAAAGAAAAAACTAAATGAATTCAGAGGAAACAAAATATATAGAGAATGCTATATAGAAAAATATCTTTGTGTATGTGTATAAAGATAAAAATTGAGGAAATTTTTCAGGAAACTAAAGCAGCAAAAGACAAGGAAATACACTAGAAAAAATATATCCAAATTAAAACTATCCATCCAGTAGTACCAACATCTAATAATGTGAATTCCAGAAAAATAAACAATAAAGGAAATAAATTTATATTTTAAATTTAAGCAAATGTTTCATAACTGAATAATAGTTTTCAGAAGGATATGAAGATTATTATGAGCAATGATTTTTAAAAACACCTCCAAAAACAGTCATCTTAAAAATTCACAATAGGTATAAAGTTCCTAAATTATTAAAGAGAGAATAAGGAAAACATGTCACCTACAAAAAATCATACCACAAAATGTCCTCAGACTTCTTACTAGAAGCTAGAAGAATGTGAAATAGTGTCTTAAAAATTCTAAGGCAAGATGGTGTATATTTAACCAGACTATGAAAGATTTGTGAAGGTTGAAGAAAAAGATTTTCATGTCCTCAAGGTTTTGATGCACATGCACATTCTCAGGAAGCTATTGGAGTATGTGCTCTGTTTAGTAGCATGAGAAAAAAAGAAAGAGAAAGAATGAAGACCCTGGAAAGAAGGCCTTCCCGCAGAAGAAGAATGAAAGGAATTCCCGATTTGATAGTCAAGGGAAGAAAGTCCCAGGTTGACCAGTGAGCAATGATTCTGGAAAGCACATAGTTCAGATTGAAACTGGAGTACAGAAGACTTCAGGAGGGACGTCTCAAAGAAAAGGTTAAACTGAAGAGTTATGTGAATGTGTTTCAATTCATTGAAAAGGTATTTAGAGATTGACTGAGAATAAACTACCGATGGCCATGCTGGAAAGGAACCAAATGAAAAAATTACCTCCAGGGCAATAAAGAGTTGAGCAAAATATAAACTGTAATGATAATGTAGTGATACTATGCGGAATATTTTACTTAGCTTAGCTACAAATAATATTTACAGGGTCACATAATGCAAACAGTAGCTATTAACTTAATCAAACCCTTATATAATTCTATTGGAAGAAAGCATATATGAGTGTGTGTGTGTGTGTGTGTGTGTGTATGTGTGTGGGTGTGTGTGCATATGCATAGGTTTATGCATGTGTTTATGTATATATGCTTTGGCACGAAGAGGGCAGGACACAAAAGGCCAATTTTTCTCTTCTATTTTCCACTTTAGGAGGCCCATAGATATTATGTAGGACTAAATACTTAAAGAAAGAATACACATGTGATTTAGAAAATACAGAAGTAACTAAAAGAAGGAAGAGGTAGAAATGTTGAATTTGGTTAACTATGGAGACTGACAATCTGGAATATGGAAAAACAAGAAAATTGCTCTGATGCAAGATTTATACTATTTTCAACAACAGTAGTATGATTTTTGTAAAAATGAAAACCAAAAAAAAGTGAATAGATAGAATATTTCTGAAAACAAAAGACACATTTATATTTAGTATCCTCCAAATGGAGAAAGCAAATGGCTATGGAAGCAGTCATGCTTTGCATTTGTCTGTTCTTTTTATACCTATACAAAGTGTGCCATGTGCATTCAAAATTAATATGCTCTATAAAGAAAAAAGGAAAGCCAAGAACTGTGATGATATATAATCACTCACTCCTTAAGTAGATAAATAATTTTAATAAAATGGTGTCTGGAATATGTGGCACAAAATAGACAATAAATATGTATAAAATGTCTTGAAGTGAATGGTATATAATGAAGTTCTGTTTATTTTAATGTCATTTGTTTATGAATACAGAGCTTAGAAATAAAAAATAAATATTGAAATTAATATCTCTTTAAAAACTTGTACTGAACACTTACATATCCTTTTAATTTTCCATTAAGTGGAAACAAATGATGCTCCATATTAACGATTACATATTTGATTATTTCTGAAAGTTAATATTTTATATTTGGGTATTTTATGCAATAAGACATTCCTTTTTGAAAAAAATTGTATTCTACCAAGGGACTTTGTAAATAGAGCATGTATCCATCCCAGGGTAGCAACTACCTAGTAAACAGGTCCAGATGTTTGGGATAACAACTTTCCACCTGCATGTCTTTAGGACTCCTTTGCCTTCCTCCTCTCTACCTCCCACCAAGTTCCCTTCTGTCATATCTTATTTAATGTAGCAGACGTGGAGTAACTAGAGACAATGAAACAGCTTTTTAGAAATTGAACAATTACATATTTTATCAGCTGGTAGTAAAAAGCTATCATGTCTCTCAAGCTCAGAAGACCAGTCAGTGTTAAAAAATTTTAAATAAGCTTATAATTCTCAGAATATGATTCACTGGTTTTCAAAGAATACTTCACAGGCCAGCCACAAAGAATATGGAGGGAGGATGGATTTTTCTTGCAAAATATATAGTTTAATCTAAATGTTATTGCTGCACTTGAAACCAAGTAGAGTTAGAGAGATGACAAGGTTTAATTTTCTAAGTGAGTGACATAAAGATAGCACTTGTAGGTGAAATATATGTCCTGTGTGGTAGAAAAGGAGAGTGTCTTTAGGAAAATCTGTCCTATCTGAAGAAAGGGAACTCCAGTAATATTTTGAGTGTACCCAAGGGTTGATCTATTCTCATGCAGATGCAATAACCATGGTTTTGTATGGCAAACTCCCTTCCATGCATGATGCTGGCTCCTGTGCCAAGCTGCTAAGGGAGAGAAAAATGATTACGTTATATGTCCAATTGATTCTGTTTCTCTTGTGGAGTGTGTCAAATAAATTGCATTTTTCCTGAGCCCATTTAGATAGAGTATTATCCTGCTGTGTTCCTTTGGATCCTGTACAGATTTCTGATTGCTGAATTGTAACACTAATCATAATAATTATCTATGTAATAAGTTCACAATATGAATTGTTACAGATGGTCACATTTTCTATCACAGAGCAATCAAGCCTATTTGTACAATCTACTTGCTTCTAGATAAAACAAAAGGCAACATGTAAGTTTCTGTATGTTCATCACACATTATAAGTGGCAATTTACGTCTAGTACATCAGAGAAAATGAGACATGATAAGAGTGAGTGCTAAAGAACTTTTCAATAAAAGCATATTTGAATTTTGCTATTAGTTTTACAGATATTATATATCCAATGAAATACTAAAGATTTATTTTTTTCACAGCAAGTGATTTCTTTTTTTCCTACCTAAAATCTGAAATTCATTTTGACAATAGAGGACATGCAAATGAATTATAATTCAAATACAATAACAACATAAATATAAGTTATTGAAATAGAATGTGAAGCATATTTATGACCTTCACAAAAACGTTTTTCTAGGGTTGACTACAATTGGCAGCAGTTACTTTCTCTGTTGGTTTAACAGCTGCCATGTGAGGTTTTAGTTAATGAGTTAAATCTGGTCACCATACACGAGGGATGTCATAACTATAATGTTGAAGAGATTCAGGCATACTTCCTTTATTGCTGTTTCCTTTTTTGTACTTTACAGATACTGCATGTTTTACAATTAAAGGTTTGTGGCAACCTTGCATCTAGTAAGTCTACAGGTGCCACTTTTCCAACAGCATGTTCTCACTTTTTGCCTCTGTCACATTTTGGTAATTCTCACCATATTTTAGATAGTTCATTATTAACATATCTATTATGATTATCTGGGATCAGTAATTATATTAATTCATTTTGCATTATGAAGGAAAATCTGAGGCTGGGTAATATGGTTTGACTGTGTTCCCACTCAAATCTCATTTTGAAGTGTAGTTCCCATAATCCCCACGTATTGTAGGAGGGACCTGGTGGGAGGTAATTGAATCATGGGTGCAGTTACTTCCATCCTGTTCTCATGATAGTGAGTGATTTCTCACGAGATCTGATGGTTTTATAGGGGGCGTTTTTCCCCTTTTAGTTGGCACTTCTTGCTGCCACCATGTGAAGAAGGGTGTGTTTGCTTCAATTTCTGCCATGATTGTCAGGTTCCTGAGTCTTTTCTGGCCCTGCAGAACTGTGAGTCAATTAAGCCTCTTTCCTTTATAAATTACCCAGTCTCAGGTATTTCTTCATAGCAGCATGAGAATGGACTAATATAGTAATTTATAAAGAAAAGATGTTTATTTGGCTCACAGTTCTGCAAGCTGCACAAAAAGCATGGCACCAGCGTGTGCTTCTGGTGAGGCCCTCGGGAAGCTTGCACTCATGGTAGACGGCAAGAAGGGAGCAGGCATGTCATGTGCTGAGAGAAGAAGCAAGATAGAGAGTGGAGAGCGACAGATCCTTTTTTTTAATTTTTTTTTATTTTTATTTATTTATTTATTTATTTTGAGACTGAGTCTGGCTCTGTCGCCCAGGCTGGAGTGCAGTGGCCGGATCTCAGCTCACTGCAAGCTCCGCCTCCCGGGTTTACGCCATTCTCCTGCCTCAGCCTCCCGAGTAGCTGGGACCACAGGCGCCCGCCACTTTGCCCGGCTAGTTTTTTGTATTTTTTAGTAGAGATGGGGTTTCACCGTGTTAGCCAGGATGGTCTCGATCTCCTGACCTCGTGATCCGCCCGTCTCGGCCTCCCAAAGTGCTGGGATTACAGGTTTGAGCCACCGCGCCCGGCCGACAGATTCTTTTTAACAAATAAATCTCATGTAAACTCATTACTGTAGGGAGGACACCAAGCCATTCATGAGGGATTTGCTCCCATGACTAAAACACCTCTCACTAGGCCCCACCCCCAATAGTGGGGATCATATTTCAACATGGGATTTGGAGGAGACAAATATCCATACCATATAAATGATATTTGATGTTACTATTGTAAT
The DNA here is from genome assembly GCF_024542745.1 of Macaca thibetana thibetana. Taxonomy (NCBI): domain Eukaryota; kingdom Metazoa; phylum Chordata; class Mammalia; order Primates; family Cercopithecidae; genus Macaca; species Macaca thibetana. The sequence goes on along the minus strand of NC_065582.1, from coordinate 59,731,262 downwards.
TGCTTTAGGGTGCCATGAACCATGCTTGTACATCACCAAACTTCATCGATAAATGTTTTGTGTGCTACGACTGCTACACTGTGTGGTCGTTCCCCTATCTCTCTCCATTTCCTTGGGCTTCCTTGTTTCCTGATATATAGTAATATTGAAATCAGGCTAATTCATAACCCTCCAATGGCCTCTAAATGTTCACATGAAAGAAAGAGTCACATATCTCCCTTTTTAAATCAAAAGGTAAAAATGATTAAGCTTAGTGAGGAAGGCATATCAAAAACCAAACTAGGCCAAAGGCTAGGCCTCTTAACTCAACAGTTCACCAATTTGTGAATGCAAAGAAAAAAACTTTGAAGGAAATTAAAAATGCTACTCCAGCACACACACGAATGATAAAATGAAGCAGCTTTATTACTAATATCAACAGTTTTAGTGATTATGATAGAAGATCAAACCAACCACAATATTCCTTTGAGTAAAAGCCTAATCCATACCAAGGTCCTAACTCTCTTCGACTCTATGAAGGCTAAGAGAGGTGAAGAAGCTTCAGGACAAAAGTTGGAAGCTAGCGGATGTTGGTTCATAATGTTTAAGGAAATAAGTTTTCTCTGTGACATAAAAGTGCAAGGTGAAGCAGCAAGTGTTGTGTAGAAGCTGCAGCAAATTATCCAGAGTATCTAGAATAGCTCATTGAGGAAGGTAATTACACTAAACAGTTTTTTGATGTAGAAGAAACAGCTTTCTATTGAGAGAAGATGTCATCCAAACTTTCCTAACTAAAAAGGAGAAGTCAAAGGTTGGCTTTAAAGCTACAAAGAATAGGCTGACTCTCTCATTAGAGATTAACTCAACTGTTGACTTGGGGTTGAAGCCAATGCTCATTAACCATTGCAAAAATCCTAGGGCTCTTAGAAATTATGCTAAATCAATTATGCCTGTGCTCTATAAATGAAACAATAAAGCCTGGATGACAGCATATGTCTTAAGGCATGGTTTACTGAATATTATAAACCTACTGTCAAGATCTACTACTCAGAGAAAAAAAAAAAAGATTTCTTTCAAAATATTAACTGCTCTGTGACAATGTACCTGTTCACTCAAGAACTCTGATGGAGATTTGCAAGGATGGTAGTATTGTTTTCATGCTTGCTAACACAATATCCTTTCTGTAGCCTACGGATCAAGTAATTTCAGCTTTCAAGTCTTATTATTTAAAAAAATAATAGCTTTTTATAAGGCTATAACTACCACAGTCAGTCATTTTTCATGGACCTGGGCAAAGTAAATTGAAGATGTTCTGGAAGTTATTCACCATTCTAGGAATCATTAAGAATATTTGTGATTCATGGAAAGAGGTCAAAATATTAACATTAACAGAGTTTGGAAAAAGTTGATTCCATCTCTCATGAATGACTTTGAGGGGTTCAAGACTTCAGTGGAGGAAATAACTGCAGATGTGGTAGAAATAGCAAGATAATTATTATTAAGAGAAGCGGCGCCTGCAGATGTCTAAATTGCTACAGTCTCATGATAAAACTAAGGAATGAGGAGTTGTTTTTTATAGATTAGCAAGGAAGTGGTTTCTTGAGATGGAATCTGTTTCTGGTGACAATGCTGTGAACTTTGTTGAAATGAAAACAAAGGATTTAGAATATTACATAAACTTGGTTGATAAAGCATCAAGATTTCAAAGAACTCCAATTCTGAAAGAAGTTCTACTGTGTGTTAAATGATATCAAATAGCAACACATGCTACAGATGAATTTTCTGTGAAATAAAAAGTCCCTCAGTGAGGCAAACTTCACTGTTGTCTTATTTTAAAAAACTGCCACAGCCACCCCAGCCTTTAACAACCACCACCTTGATCAGTCATCCATATCCATCAACAATAAGGCAAGATGCTCCACTGGCAAAAAAATTTATTTGCTGAAAGTTCAGATACCCAATAACATTTATTGGTAATAAAGCATTTTTAAATTAAATGTGTATACATTATCTTAGAGACTATGCTATTGCACACTTAATGAACTATCTTATAATGTAAACATAAAATTTATATTCAGTGAAAAATAAATAAAAAATGTGTGACTCACTTTACTGCCATATTTGCTTTTTTACAGTGGCCTGGAACCAAAAGGTAATATCAACAAGATATGCCTGCATCTTGGTTCTGTTTTCTTGTTGCTTATTCTAAAATGTGGCCCAATTTTGCTGACCAATGTTTTCACCTAGTATGTCAAAACATTTCATTGCATCAAAGAGACAATTACTTTTCCACTGACTCATTCAATATTTTATCTAAATCAAAGTAGACTTTCACCTGATCAGAGTAGAAGTATGGAAGAACATGCTTGAAAAGGCTAGCAACCCTAATTATCTTACTCCATCTTGTATCTGTTAATGAACAAATAATAGACACAAATATACATCATTATCTGTGTATATATACACATATATACACACCTATATGCATGTATTATCTATGTCAATGTATAATCATATAATCTATTCATCTAAAAGTAGGATTATATTCTATTCTTCTGTTCTTTGAGTTCCTTCCTGGTTTTATTAACATTTAATTTTTGGTCACTAAAAATGTTCACTGTTCCATGTTGAAATAAAACCAGACATGATTTTTGCTTAGTAATTTCACATCATTTATGGTTACATATTGTACCATTTCCACTGTATTCTCAGTATTAAAGCAGTCTTTAGAAGTGGCAACAGTGTAATTTTTGAATATCCATTTAATTACACATATAAGCCTTAATATATTTTAACCTCAATGAAAAAAAAATCCATTTGAATAAACACAATAGTTATGTTATCTGAGAAGCGAAGGATTCAAATGTTCTTCAAAAAATAAAAACATGTGAAGAGAACCTTTTTTCTTTAGTTTGTCCTTTTCGCTCTAATATCTACCTGATAAGTTTCCTAAAGCTAATGCAATCTTTAACTCTGTATTTTTTTAAGCTACAATTCTGATTTCTTTGTATTTTCTGAAAACTTGAATTCTTCATTTTTGTAAAGAATAAGCCCTTAAAATTCCCAACTTTCTAATCTGCAAACCAAAGGAATGAGAACTCTTCTGGAACAGCCAGAGAAATTACTTCATACATTTAAACTTCAATAGAAAATAAAGAAGACAACAGATAACATGTTCCTTTTGGTGCCTGACAGATATTCAACTGGATAATTTCAAAGTGTGCAACTATAAATCAACAATTCACACTCAATATTATTTTTATTACATACCAAAATATACATAGGTGCAGAAAAAAACATAAATATGCCACAGAGGTTTCTGAAACCATGTGCTTTCTCTCTGGCTCCAAGGGTCTGAATTTTTCCAAGTCTGTGTTGTTACATAAATGGTTTTTAGGCTTAGTTACATATTTCTTTTGGTCGTTTTTAAGAGTGAAAGTTACAATAACTGATATTTATTGTGTGCTTATTTAGCCATGTATTGTGGTAAGTGCTCTATATGTATTATTTTATTTAATCTTTACAAATTCATGTAGAGGGTGCAAATGTCTTTCCCATAGATCCTGTTTTCAGGAAAAAGATTCCGGGTGATGGAAGATGTAGACATACAAAAGATTCTGTAAATGTCTTTTCTGTTTGTTTGTTTGTTTGTTTGTTTTTGAGACAGAGTCTCGCTCTGTCTCCAGACTGGAGTGCAGTGGCACGATCTCGACTCACTGCAACCTCCTCCTTCCGTGTTCAAGCGATTCCCTTGCCTCAGCGTCCCCAGTAGCTGGGACTACAGTCATGCGCCACCATGCCTGGCTAAGTTTCGTAATTTTTTAGTAGAGACCGGGTTTCACCATGTTGGCCAGGATGGTCTCGATCTCCTGACCTTGTGATCCACCCGCCTCGGACTCCCAAAGTGCTGGGATTACAGGCGTGAGCCACTGCTTTTTGTCTCTGTAAATATCTTTTCTTACAAAATATTATTTCCAGATCCCAGGTGACAAAGCATAACTTTCACAACTTAGAATTACCAAAATACAAATATAAAATGTATGTTTCCCAAAGATTTGTTAACTCATTAATGATTGAACCAGTAAGAGAGTAAAGTTGTTTCTGAAAGTATTTTGAGGAACTCGGAATTTATAGGTATTTTAAAGTTTAAATATAGAATTGGTTAATATCTGACAGGACAGTAAAAACTATGTTGGAGGTTATCTTTTTAAAATGAATATTCCTTACATCTTTATCAAACAATAAGAAGTGAATGTATAACTTTGAAAGTCTGAACTCTTTACTTAATAGCAAAATTCAAAGAGAAATACATTCCCCTACATGATTAAATAATCTTTGAGTGAGCTTGATAAATAGTGTTTCCGTACTCTCTCGACCTTATTTTTGTGTTTTTGATAATTTTTCTTTACACAATTATCAGCCCTAACTCTTGGCATCTTGCTTGTGGTTCTGATGTCATTCACACCCGAAGGCTTGCTTATCCTGCAATCTTTCTATTTAAGCCTTCTTCACTTTCTGATATTATATAATTCCCCTGCAAAATATAAGTATGGGTTTTTCTTTATCATTTCTCTTTAGAACTTTCAGGGCCCTTTCAAACTGGGACATCTTCTATCAAAAATAATCTGGAAAATGTATATTCATTATTACTTTGAATATTTACTACTCTTTATTTTTATTTCTTATGTTTTTGAAATAAATATATTATCTAAATATTAGCACTTTGGTTTCTAATCTCCCTATTTCTTAGCTTATCTTTTAATCTTTTACATTTTTAAAATTACTTCTTTTTTTCTTTTTTTCTTTTTTTTCTGAGACGGAGTCTCGCTCTGTCGCCCAGGCTGGAGTGCAGTGGCCGGATCTCAGCTCACTGCAAGCTCTGCCTCCCGGGTTTACGCCATTCTCCTGCCTCAGCCTCCCGAGTAGCTGGGACTACAGGCGCCCGTCACCTCGCCCGGCTAGTTTTTTGTATTTTTTTTAGTAGAGACGGGGTTTCACCGTGTTAGCCAGGATGGTCTGGATCTCCTGACCTCGTGATCCTCCCGTCTCAGCCTCCCAAAGTGCTGGGATTACAGGCTTGAGCCACCGCACCCGGCCTAAAATTATTTATTTCTCTGAGAAGTTTTCTTGAGCTGATCTTCCCATTTACTAATACATTTCTCATCTCTAGCCATATAAGTTAATTCTACCTATTTTATTTATCTATTTTTATGGTATATTATATTTATTTAGTATTTTTTCCTACTCTTGCTTCATTTTTATATTATCTTCCCATTTCTTTTTTAGTTTATTATTTGGCTAGTTTTAAATCTTGATGAATACGTTTTAATAACTCTACTTCTGACAAAACCAGTAGTGTCTTTCTTTCTCAAGTGTCTTGTTATTTGTGTCTAGGAGTTTATTTTCCCTTAGGAATAAAAGCAACTGTCAATGCCTGCGGAAAGTCAGAAATCAAGTGTTAACTCCAATACACTAAAGGAATTTTTTGGGGAAAGGTGGATGGATGAGCCCCAGAGGGGAAAACCCCAGTTATCAATAAGCCATTTAATAATGACTGACCCCATTAAACAAATCCTTTAAGTAAATGGTTTCACCCTTTGACTCCCAAGAAGAATTAGCTTTAGAATCAAAGATCTCTGCAATAGATACTAATCCACCAATCAGGGAGTTTGAAGGAGAAGGTATAGGAAAGTAACTGTCCAAATTTATTCCCCATTTTATCAGCTCCCCATAAGCACAGGATTTCTGTGTTGTTCTGATTTTGTTCTTGAAGATACCTGTATGAGAGCTCTGAATAGGCACAGGGGAAGACAGGAATCTTTTGTTTTAATATAGTTTCAGGAGAGAAACAGAAGTAGAGCTCCCATAGATCCTTTCTCTTTTTTATGGGCTGACTTCTGCCCAAAGCCACCCCTCACTCTTACCAGTTCAAACTTCTGCTATTGCAAAATTTTCTGTATTTCCTGTTGTTTTGATTTGCTTTGTATTTTTACTTTTATGGTTAACTGTCATATTAAATTTAAAATAATACTTTTTTATTCCAAATATACTAGTTTTAATATGAAATACACATGATAAAGTTAAAAAAATATGGTTTAAGTACAAAAATTCATTATAGAGTTTCTATGAAACAAAACATAGTTCTTTTAATGGAGTTGTTCTACAATCTACACATATTTCTTTGCATTATTTTAAATGAATTGCATGGGGGAAAAGGAAAGCCTAAATATCTATCTTGACTTTTTGGATAGTGGCTATAACCGAATTATCATTTGAAAATACTCTTATTTTGCAAGGTCAGGAAATGTAGCAAAAATCTTTAACATTAATTTAGAACCAGTTGAAAGGCAGCAAAATCTAGGCCTTTCATCTATTCTTGAATGATTTCTTATTCAAACTCAGCTGGAGTTCTCAGAGCAGAATGTTCTGCTTTCTTGGATCTTTAGTCAAGGAAACCTTTAACTCACTCTATTTCATAATAAATCCAGGTAGAGACAGTTATGACAAAATACATGACGGTGTGCCCTACTTGAATAGTGGATGCCTTTCAATTCTGCAATAATGTATGTTCTCCATTCATTGATTTATTTCAAGTAAAAACATGTAAAACAATATATCTCCTGAATTAATTTTAAATATATTTAGACTATTCTAAGCAATTTTAGGTTAAAGAAATGTCTGCTGTTTGTGAAGATTATGGGCAATTGAGTTACATACTTATTGTTACAAAAGGGTCATAGCTCAGCTTTTGTGTATTAATTATTTTGCAAGCTATTATTATGACTGGCCAAAATGAGTGTATGTTCTTTTTTCTTTTTTTCAAGTTGTAAACCATGCACAGCATGTGATTATCTGAAAAACTGATATAAGTACTCAAGACTTTTGTGGAAAGATAATACTGTGTTTTAAAGTTAAGTTTTAATTGTAAGCTCCATGTCTTAGAACATGGAAGAAAGATAAATTAATAACATACTTCTACAGAATTAAATTGGGAAATGAACTGCATTTGGTATGTGAGATGATTACTACTAACTATGGGAAGACTTGGTTATTACCATCCATAGGATCATAGTTACTGTTTATCAGGATGCTACCCTCTAGAGCTACTAGTTCATTGGAAGTACTGATGTAAATTTTTGATCTTTTTATAACAGCACTAGATGTGTCTCTTATATCAACTCTGGCAGGAGCAAAAAAATTTCCAAAAAAAAGATGTGAATGAAAATGGTTTGATCCACAAGTACTTCAAGTACCATTGTTCTTTTGTGTTTCAGGTTATAATGCATGTCCTTAACACAAATCCTATTTTTCACATAATGCAATAACAACACTGCTGTTATATAGTGATTGGTATTATAAAATGTGCTGTGAGATAAATTCTGTTATTATGAAAATCCTATTAGCAAGTCCCTATGTACTGTACATGCAGGGCAGATTTATTAACATAGCCTCTGTAGTCACTTTCCTAAAAACAGTTTTACCAGCTATGAAATACTAAGCAATAATACCATTAATAAATGTATCTAATTGCAGTATATAAAAGTGAAACATTGAATAGCTTGAAATGGTTGCTGTGAATGGTGAGATTATTTCAAGTAGATGTATTGAGTAATGGATAACTATGCTCCCCCTTTTTTATACTGCCACATATCAAGTAATAGATCATTTAAGTGCATAGTCAGACAGTTGGGCTAACGAGAAAAAGTTGTTTCTTTTATAAAAAGCTGTCAGTAGATGGCAATGTGACTGTTTTATAAGGCATTTTTATTCCATATGGAACTAAAAACTTGAGATCATTCACATTTGCTACCTAAATTACTGTAATTTTCCCCCAAAAAAGAGCTCCAAGAGCCCTTTTAAACTATTCTTTAAATAATTGATAGTTACAAATGAAAAGCCAAGCCTAGAATTTCCAAAGTGATCAAAGTTGTTTTAATTTTCCATTGGTCAGGGTTGAATAAAAATAATGTTACAAACTATACCATCAATAACTAGGAATTGCAGAACCTTCATTTCAAACTGAAGTACTTTTAGCAAATCCATATCATACCCTCACTTAAGCACTGCAGCCAGCTATGGCCCAGTGGTGCTGCACTATTAATACAGACCCAGAGGAATGCTGTTGCATTGAGAAAAGTTATTTTGGTATGTTTTCACTGTTTCTTTTATCCTTCCACCCTTCTCCAAATAAATAACCTTTGATGTTTCTAGTGATATGTTACGTAATTATACACTTGCATATATAATAACATATAATATTAAATGTGCCTAAAACTTAAAGCATGCTAGGCAGTCTGCATATACTTCAAAGGCCATGGCTTCTGAACTCATTGCAGATTATAAAGACTAAAAAGGAATAATAAATTCTGGAGAGAAATTCTAAGAATTTTGACTAATGGGAAAATTCTGAGAATGAAAAAATATGTTAAAACTCTTGAATAAATTTTCACAGAATATACTAAGATATTATTCAGTTCTACAGAATTATTTCAATGTATTGAACCTTAAACTTGTGATTCCATTTTGAGTTATGTGAGAAGTTAAGAGAGATACAGTAATTCCCCCTTATGTGTGGTTTTGTTTCCTACTGCTTCAGTTACACATGGCAAACTACAGTCCAAAAATATTAAATGAAAAATTCCAGAAATAAGGAATTCATGCATTTTACTTTGCACACCTTTCTGAGTAGTGTGATGAAATCTCGTGCTGTCCCACTCTGTCTTGCCCAGGGTACGAATCTACCCTTTGTCCAGTGTAGCCACGTGTTCATGCTCCCGGTTCATTTGACACTTCGTAGCCCTTCTGATGATTAGGTCTACTGTGGTGGTATTGCAGTGTTTGTGTCAAGTAACCTATATTTTACTTAATAATGGCCCCAAAATGCAAGAGTGATGATGCTGGCAATTTGGAGTGCTGAAGAGAACATTTAAAGTGCTTCCTTTAGGTAAAAAAGTTTAAGTTTTTTCTTTTTTTTTCTTTTTTTGAGATGGAGTCTTGCTCTGTTGCCCAGGCTGGAGTGCAGCAGTGCTACTTTGGCTCACTGCAACTTCTGCCTCCCGGGTTCAAGCGATTCTCATGCCTAGCCTCCCAGGTAACTGGGATTACAGATGTGGAACACCATGCCCAGCTAATTTTTGTACTTTTATTTTTTATAGAGATGGGGTTTCACTATGTTGACCAGGTTCATCTTGCACTCCCGACCTCAGGTGATCTGTCCACCTGGGCCTTCCAAAGTGCTGGGATTACAGATGTGAGCCACCATGCCCATTCAAAATTTCTTGACTTAATAAAGAAAGAAAGAAGAAAAAATAATCCTATGCACAGGTTGCTAAGAACCTTGGTAAGAATCTTCTATCTATAAAATTGTGAAGAAAAAAATAAATTTGCTAGCTTTGCTGTCACACTTCAAACTGCAAATGTTAAATCAAAGTGCATGAGAAGTGATTAAAGATGGAATGGGCATTAAATTAGTGGGGAGAAGACATGAACAGACAACGTGTTCCAAGGTGCTCTTCTAGAAAGCACTGAATGTACACAGACTTCAGCAAACAATTCCCTGAAATGAGTGACACCAACCTAGTTATTAGAAGTAAGGAATGGTTACACAGATTCAGGAAGAAGAAGAGTAAGTACAGTACATTATTTTGACAGAGAGAGAAACCATATCACATAATTTTTATTTTACCATACTGTAGTAATTGTTCTATTTTATTATTCTTGTGGTTAATCACTTATTGTGCCTAATTTATAAATTAAACTTCATCATAGGTTTGTATGTATAGGGAAAAACATATACAGGATTCAGTACTACAGGGGTTTGCAGGCCTCCACTAGGGGGCCTTGGACCCTATCACTTGATAATGGGGATGACTACTGTATTATCAGGAATGAGAGTCTATGAAGGGGCCATGTGGTATAATGAGGAAACATTGTTCAGTTAAGAAATGTAGGTACTAGTCGTAGTTTCATCTATGAAACTTCATTAAATAATCTGTGTTGCCATTTTATTTGTAAAAGAACAAAACTAACTCATAGATATCTAATATTTCTTCAGTTTTCATTAGCAACTGAAGGTCTCATCTCATTTTGATCAGCAAGGTACCTAAAGAAAGATAAATCCTGGGGATCCTATTCAGTTCAGAATCTCTAAGACTTGATTAGATTTCTCCCTAAATGAACTACTAATCAGTTCAAATCTCAGAAAGCAATAATTACAAGGGATGGCTTCTTTTTTTCCCCGTAATTCCTTAGCAAAAGTCTTCTTGAATATGGTAAAGGAAAATTTATAAACTGCAAAGGATCTTTGGATCTGTAACAGAATAACTTTGACAGTGTTTAAATTAAGAATAGCACTGAAAGCACATTTGCAAAATTATAACTCAGGAAATGATGTCAGTGAAAGAGATCAGACCTAACTGACCCCATCTTCCATTTAACCTCTAAACTTTCTCTTCATTCCTGGGTGTAGACCGAGCTGGCCTTGGGAAGGAATTTCGTTTATAGTTTAAACTCTGAAACAAAACGGGTAATAGCTCTTTCCAGAAAAACCCCTTCTTGCCTGGGGACCAGTCTGCCTTTAATAGGATTAACAAATTAGCTACAAGACTGGATATCTCACGGTTTGGGGGCCATGCAACCTCTGGCTGCAAGAGTCTAGATCTCCCCAAATTCCTCCTAGGAGTAACATCACTATTGTAAAACCTAAGATCAGGGCCTGAGATATTTTGCAGACCCTGCATTCCGATGCAGCAGATGACACCACTTAGACTGATAATCTGGCTCATCTAGTTGTGCGATCCCACCCAGAGCTCATCAAGAACTCACTTCCACCCTCTGTGATTTCATCTTCAACCCCACCAATCAGTACTCCCCACTTTCCGAGCCCACACCCGCCCAATTATCCTTAAAACTCTGGTCCCCAAATGCTCCGGGAGACTGATTTGAGTAATAATAACACTCTCGGTCTTCGGCACAGCAGACTCCGCGCAAGTTACTCTTCCACCATGGCCCTTCTGTCTTGATGAATCCACTTTTTCTAGGCAGCGGCAAGGTGAACCCCTTGGGCGGTTACAGCATCTCTTGTGGAAATAATGAATACATTTTCAAATTTACGTATATTTAAGAATTAAGGGACATAGTAAACTTGCTTTTTAAGTTTGATTTTAATAATTTTTTTAAAAATCAGTACTTCTCTTTTAATGATTTATTTTCAATAAATCTTAGTAGTTTGTATTGTTAGGACAGATACAAACTAAAAATAAGAGGTTTAATTTTTCCTGTTGGAAATGAAAGATTTTTATCTCTTCTTTGTTTTTTCAGATCATCTTAGCTTGAAAAAATGTGTATTTTCTCAGCTCTTTGAAATGCATATAAATCCTTTTGAAGACTACATAGGACTTTTTGGCCTTTTATGACCCAATAATGTCTTTCTCAAGAGCCTGGAAGCAATCTCTTTAACATACAATCATCCAGGAAGATAGCACCCCTATCTGCCAGTTTGTGCAGATGGATAGGAACCTAACTTCCATGGTGATCACCTTGCCCCAAGTTGCAAAACTACCTACTGTCATAAGAAAATGGTGTGTGTATGTGTGTGTGTGTGTGTGTGTGTGTGTGTGTGTGTGTATGTTTTCAGATAAAGCTATTTAGCTAACACAGGTAGTCATTTTAATTACCAGGTAAAGTTAGGATGGGTTATGTATGACACATGATGTTTTCAAGTCCTCTTACTTTAGAGCTAGTTATTGTGTATCTTGAAAACATGTAGGTAATGGATTGTATCTTCTTGTATATCTATTAATAGTGAGATTTCTGTTTTTATAATCTCCTAGCAGATTGCCTGTGATGCTCATTACATTCTAGTGTAATGTTTACATATACAATGATAAAAAGGTTTTCTTTCTCTATTACCTTTCTGCAGAGGATTTCTGAACCAGGATAAAATTTTGTTTTCAATTCTATTTCCCAACAATATTTAACTAGAATTCAGATTTGCTTTTCTTGCTTTGGATTTTCTTCCTATCAACTCAATTCAGCCTTAACTATTGCCCTGGGCAAGAATCATATTTCTATACTAGTTACCAATTACTATTGATATAGTTGCAACTTATCCTCATGCTGTTTTATTCTTTATTGAAGGTAATTGTACTCTTTATAGTATGTCGCTTTCTTGAAAATAAAGCAATCAAGTAAAATATAAAGAAATAAGCTAACAGGGGAATGTTAATGCTTTTTAAAATAAGGAAGCAAACCCTTCAGATGAATTTTCATGTAAAAAATATGTGAAGTTGTAGATGAGATATTTTAGTTAATATGAATGGCTTTGTTTGCCAATATTTGTGGCTAAACAGGTGTTAAAAAGAAATGTAAAGCAAATATAATACTAGTCAGAATTCTGTCATTCCATTTGTGAAGAAAATTATACTAATCATTAAAAGGATTTATGCATATTTCCTATTAAAATAGAACTTTCTCTTCAAGGAAAACATGAGAAGACAGAGACTTTTGGATTTCTTTTGGAAGTAGACATTAAAATAATTAAGATCTATATATTTTAAAGTATCTTTCTTTCAAATACCCTTGAAGTTGTCTTTAATCAGTAGTTTCATTAGACATTTCTCCATCTGCCATCATCACATGCATATGCAAGTGAGAAAACTTGTTCTGTGAAGTGATACTTTAATATTATTTTTAAATCAAGTGTCTAGATGGAAGGTTATACATCTTCAATTTTGCGAGATTTTCTTAAACACTGACTAAAACACAAAAATATATTTTTGCTGTATGAATGACAATATTTCCACCTTGTAAAAACATAGGTATTTTTTTTTTACTATATTAAATAGATTTTGAATGACCATAAAACACTCATAATATTTTTCTAAGTTTTATTCTTGCTGTATTTGGGGTATAAATTCTATATGGAGACATGAAAGTTCATTGACTCATGCTTCGTTTTTTAATAGAGTTCCAATATGAATCTTAAAGCGTAGATTTGATTTTTCAAGAAGAGGGAGTTAAAAGAATAGCATCTATAATCTGGGTATTCTTAATATCTGAACTCTACACTAGCTAGGCCTACTAAATGATTAGTGTTGAAGGTTAGATTGCACGTCATTCAAAAGGCAATTTTCTTTGAACTGGCAATAATATCATAGACTGGCCTAAGACCTCAAAGTCATAAGTTATTATCAATCTGTCTTCAGAAGAGATGTTATCTTACAAAAAATCTCTGAAGTTAAAGGAAAAGAATCAACTTGCATGAAACATATTTTAACTCTCTTGTTTGAGGGACAGTATACAGCAAATTTTCTATACACTTATTGTTTCTGGACAATTCCATGATGAATCAATTGTGAAACTCATTACATTTCGAAGATTGACATTTAAACTCCGATTGAGACCAAGTATATTTTCTGCATGCAATCAGACTTCATTGATGTCTATGCTATTCTAAGTATTATGCCAGGTACTATTCAGATGCTAAATAAAAGACTGTCAGGTTATACCATCGAAAATAAAAGCTTCTTGACTTCTGAATATATTTATTCTGATTTACTTACTTAGATTTTTAGATGTAGCTTTCATATCATACTGAGGAGTAAATACCTGAAGGCTAAATGGAATTGTAATCCTCCAGAGTTGAAAGCATTCTAAGAAACTTTTAGTGGGTTTCTTCCTTCAGTCAAAACTACACTATCTCAGATATGCAAAAATAATTCCAAGAATATTTTTAAAATACGACAATTGTTTTACGGTATAAAAACCCTGAATCTAAAAAAAACTGGCTACACAACCAAAATATTTACTGAAGAAAATATTTTGTCTTAGATGAGTAGAGTTTTCTGACAGCTTTTTTGATGACATCTAGGACAGTTAATAAGTTATGGCCCTCAAATCTGGCTTTCCTATTTGAATAAATATTTTTTTTCTTATGATTTTACTCACTGGAAGATAAATGTGCTTAAATTAGCTTTAAGAACACATATATGTCAAAATAATATCTTGGTTTCTAATCATGTTCAGGTAAATATACATTGCATTTCTCAGAAAGTCATTTAAGTTTTTAAGCTTTTTTTTTTTTTTTTGTGACTTAAAGCGTCTTTTACTAAAAACAAAAACAAAAAAACCTAATACTTGCCTCATTAAGTTTTTTTTTTAAACTAAAATACTCCAGGGCTAAGGTGTATATTTTTAAGTTCTGTAAATTAAGATATACTTTGGCAGCAAACTTTTTTTATTTGTTCACTTAGATCTATTTACTTTGTAACCATTACTTTTAAATTTATCATTGTAATAAGACTTCATATATTTAAAAATTATTCTTACTCTGATTTATACCCAGAACAATAATTAAAATCATCTGTAACATCTTCAACTAGATTTTACGTTCTGATACTGTTACTCTTTGGAGTACAAGTTAGTTTTATACATCATCAACATGCAATAACTGGAGAAATAATTGTTTATTTCCATCTAACTTACGTCCACATACATTGTGGCAAAATAAAGAGAGAATTGGATTGCTCAAATGAAAAAATTATTAGTATTTTTGTGTGTTGTGAACTCCAAGAACCATTGTGGGGATTATTAATTAGATCCAGTGGTATTTGTTCCTGAGTTTGCAGTGATTTCCACAGTACTCCACAGGGTCAGTTTTTAAACAATTTTGTATATTTAATTGTTTCATTTCATATGTATTTACAGTAACAATCGGTATTTATTAACAATGGCCAGGTCTCTATTACGCCCAAAGTTTACAAATACTTAAACATGGCTGTATCCTTTTTTATGGTTGCATAAAAAGGTCCTCATATACAGGTATTTGTCCTGATAGGAAATAATTGATTAATAATGTACAAGGGGATAGTAGCAGCTGCATGGTAAACAAGGAAGTTCAGGAATAGAGCACTTTAAGTAAGATAGGAAAACTGTGGTTTGGGAATTTCTGTGTCTAAAATGAGTGTAGATTTTAAAATCTATTCATGCGTTCAAATGTCATAGTATTATTGATATTCATATCTTAACCAGATATGCATTCCACAGCTAATATTTACACTACTATTTCATTATTACTTTCACAATTTATATTATTAGGTTGGTCCAAAAAGTTATTGCGGTTTTAACCAGAAGAATGGCAAAATGCAATTAGTTTTGCACCAACTTCATATTCATTTTAAAGGTCATTGTATCTGGATTATAAGATACTTTTATAACTTCCATTCTGCATTTTGCTAATGCATGCTTATATAAGTGAACAGAAAGCATTCTCTCTTACTGGTATCTAACTCTAACGTATTTTAACTGTAAAATTTGAGAAAATTAGCTAAGATTTTGCACAGAACTAACAAGTACACAATCTATCATCCACCACTCTGAAATCCAAAAAGCATCAAAATCACAAATCTTTTGGAAAACTATTTTTTTAACATAACCTGCCTTTCCCAAATAAATGTATTGCTATTTATAGTGTTTATCTAGCTTAGAGTGTTATGCATACATTTTGCTGCATATATATTAAGGTTTGATTACTATGTGAAGTGCTGATCCTACTGTGAGAATTACACAATACACAATATATGCATCAAATTAACCTTATAAAACTTGACAAATTTAGAATTATTAACACATCTAGCCCCAAGAGTTTTGGATATAGAACTGGGATTTGTGTTATTTAAACCAAGGTGAAATTTTAAAATCCTCTGTTCTGAAGTTGCATATCGTAAATTATTTGTGTGCTATGAATTTGCTGTGAAGGTCATATAGGAAAGCAAATATTAAGGCTGAAAGGTACTTAGAACTCATGCACTTCAGTATTGCCTTTTTAACACAAAAACATATGGCCAATAAAACAATTACTTTGCTTGAAATCACGCTGACAATAAGTGAATGATACAAGGACTGAATCCAACTCTATGTGCTATTATCACCCATTCGAACAAATTCAGGTGAGCACTTGTTTTGTTTTGTTTTGTTTTTGAGACAGAGACTCACTCTGTCACCCAGGATGGAGTGCGGTGGTGCAATCTCAGCTCAATGCAGCCTCTACTTCTCGGTTTCAAGAGATTCTCCTGCCTCAGCCTCCTGAGTAGCTGGGATTACAGGCTCACACCACCACACCCAGATAATTCTTTTTTAATTTCTAACAGAGATGGGGTTTTGCCATGTTGGTCAGGCTGGTCTTGAACTTCTGGCCTCAAGTGATCCACCTGCCTTGGCTCCCAAAGTGTTGGAATTATAGCCTGAGCCACCGTGCCTGGCCTGCTGAGCACTTTTATATGCCAGGCATTTCTATATGGGTGATAGTTGACACTTTAAACTCAGCATACACTACACTTGATGTGTTTCATCTTCCCCAATTCTTAAACCTTCTCCTCTCATACTCCATTCTGATTATGGGCATCACCACCTTACAGCACTCATTTTTAAAATTTTAGTATTGCTGCGGTCTCTTTTCTTTCTTTGGGCCCTATCCACTCAGTTAATGTGTACACTAAATTCTATCTCCTTGCTTCTTTCCCTCATTTCTTCTCACTCTTGTTGACATTGCCTCACTTAACATAGGGCTAAGTAGTTTATTGTCTGAATTATCAAAAGAGAGTAAGAGCTGCCTCTAAGCATCCCTACCTACAATCTCTTCATTATCCTCACAGTCATCAACAACTCACATTGACACCTCAGAGAGCAAAATTCTGGCAATGGGTCATCCTGTAATGAATAAGTAGTCATTAAAATTCTACTATATGGAAAGCAACGTGCCAGCTATTTTGAAGCATTCAAAGAAAGGTAAGGCAGAATTTCTCTCCTCGTCAGAATTAGCTTAGCATCACTAAATTAGACCATCTACTTTAACCAGCATTCCAATGAATGAATGAATCAGTCAACACCAACACAAATAGCTCTATAGGATGCATGCCTTGTAAAATTACGTATGTGAAATAAAATTCTCCCATATTACCTGTGGGCTTCTTGAATGAAAATATACCGGATATTCACATGTTTAATTCCCATAAACTAAGTTTACCACAGGAGTCGTTTTCAGAGAAATCGAAATGGCCCAAAACTTTAAAAAATAATTTTAAATATTTGTATAACTAAGGGGTTGTTATCAAAGGGTAGATATCTCTAGCGTTTTGATTTTTGATATATTCTAATGTCCCCCAAACTCTCAATGTAAACAAAGAAAGATGAACAGAAATAAGCTTCCATTGCTAATAATAATTATTACTATTATAAAACGTAAAATTTTATCTCAGTAGTGGGCAGGAGAAACTGGGCACACTACATTGCAGTTAGAAAATACTTTCCTTTATGGCTTTTTTAAAAAATACAAAATATAACAAGTGATGGTGAAAGTGTAGATAAAAGGGAACCCTATACACCATTGGTGAGAATGTACATTGGTGCGGCCACAATGGAATACAGTATGGAGGTCTGTAAATAAATTTAAAGTAGAACTGCCATGTGACCCAGCAATCCATCTGCTGAATATATACAAAAGGATATTAAATCAGCACCTTGTAAAGACATCTGAACTCCCACGTTCATTGCAACATTATTCGCAACAGCCGAGATAAGGAAACAAACTAAGTGCCCATTAAGGAATAAATGGATAAAGAAAAGGTTATATAAATAATAGAATCTTATTCTGCCTTAAAAGAAGGAAATTCTGCCATTTTTGACAGCATGTATGGACCTAGAAGACATTTTTATAAGTGAAATAAGCCAGACACAAAGGCAAGAATGAAAGAAAAAAATGCTACATGATCTC
Organism: Macaca thibetana thibetana; assembly: GCF_024542745.1. NCBI lineage: Eukaryota > Metazoa > Chordata > Mammalia > Primates > Cercopithecidae > Macaca > Macaca thibetana. Next base: position 59,713,513 of record NC_065582.1, on the reverse strand, counting down.
GCTTACATGTGGAATTAAAAAAAAAAAAAGAGAGAAAGATTGAATACATAGAAGCAAAGAGTAAAATAGTGGTTGGGGGGTGGTGAAAGGCAGAGGGAAATAGGAAGACACAGATAAAAAGGTATAAAGTTGTAGTTACGGTGGCGAACATGTCTAGAGACCCATTGTACAATATGAGGATCATAGTTAATATATACTACTGTGTGCTGGTAATTTGGTAACAGTAGATTATAGGTCCTTTTGCTGTAAAAAATGTAACTATACGAGATGATTAATGTATTAATTTGCCTGACTGTAGTAATCACTTCATTACATATGTGTATGTTAAGAATATCAAAAGATGATGTTATACACCTTAAATTATACAATACAGAAAGAATTTTTTTAATATGAGTTGTCATAGTCCTCTTCCTGAGATTTACATTTTTCCTTTAGAAATGTGTGTACACATGCACATGTGTTTACTTGCTTTGTGTTAAGTCCCAGTTAACTTACAGTAAAAAAGAATGAGCCCACATATCTACGTTTTTGGCAGAGAAAATTCAGAGAGCTAGACTTGAAGGGCTTAAGTTGAATAACTTAGAATAAACTGCAGCATATACATTCATGCCTAAGGGTGAGCTTGAACAGCAACAATGCTAAGTGTTTCTTTAAAGACAGGTAAAGATTCAGTGCTAAGGAATTTTGAAGAAGGAGGCAGTATTTCCATAGATGGCGTAGCTAAAGACATTACAAATGGCTAGGAATTAATGTATACATAAGTGCGTCTGCTTTAAAGGCCTACTTTTTTCCCTTTCAGTTCTTCCCCAAGAAAGTCATATTAATAGCCACTAATACAAACATTATGTTCATTAGCGTAAAACATTGCCATTCCATGTTTTATTTCTCTTTTGGTAGCTCAACAATTCAATAAGTCTGATGAAGTCACACAGTCTTTGGGTTTTTACATTTTGGGGAATAAATGAGCAGTGACACTCTGCAAAGATTGAGACAATAAGAAAGATAAGATTACATAACAGAAAGAAAAGTCATACCTGGGAATGCCTACTTATTTCTCTTGTCCTACGGAGGAAGCTCAGAGTCTACACTTTTAATGAATACTGTGCAATATAGCATTATGATGACTACTGCATTGAGAATAACAATAGTAACTATTTCATTGTTATTGCAAAGTTACATTCAATTAACAAAAGTACATTCCTTAGAACATTTCTAGCATATAGTAAATATTACAACACTAATTATCATTTTAAGTTACAATAATAACATCATTTTCTAATGAGGATTAGATATAATTTAATGATGCCTGAAAATTACTTAGCACATTACAAGTGCTTTCTTCTTTTTCTTTTTCTTCTTCTCCTCCTCCTCCTCCCCTTTTTCTTCCACGTCTTCCTCCTCTGCCTCCATCTCTTTCTCCTTATCTTTCTTTTTCTCCTTCCTTTATCAGATATAAATCAACGTTTAAAAGAGGGAATTAAAATTGGTCCCTTTATGTGAATATAGGAAGATTTAGTCTTCACTTGTATCTAAAGTGTCTGTCTTCCAGTACTGTGGCCTCATAGTGCCCTTGATCCATATTCTTTGATTGATGAGAGAGTCAGAGGGATTAAGCACCACCTGTACGTTAAGGTATATCACAAATTGAAAGAAAAATAAATTATTTTACAGTTTTATATGCACAAGACATTGTGGAGGCACATTTTATGCTATGATCAAGTTCAGTTATTCTAGTGTGATGTGTGCCTTACTTACAACTCTAGCAACCAAGTGAAATAGAAGGGAGATGTGTTTAGTTTAATGCAAATCTACTGTACACTATGAGCATTACTACTGCATTTAAACAATTTCACTAAATTGTGTACTATTGTAATTGTAAATATTATATGTCTTGCTAAAGTTGAAAGAAAAAATGTCTAAGCCTGAAGAGATTAAATAACTTTTCCCTAAGATCTAGAATCAGACAGCACCAAGGAAAATTAAATAAGATGGGAGAGCAAGTTAAAAGTATCTGCAGGGAAAAATATTTTTCTTAGTGTGTCTTTAATTTTTTTGGAATAAGGTCAGGTAAAATATTTTCCTTTAATATATGTGTAACTGAACAGCTTAGCAGCTTAGCCTCAAACTGCATTTTCAAGCTTTTTTTTTTCCTTTCCACTTTCCACCTGCCCCCAACCCAGTTTCAAGATGTAGCTCTCAGATAAACCTTATAACCCCAAAATGTTTTCTTTCCCTTCCCTTTTCCACTTTATGCTCCCATGACTTATGCACATTTATTTACCTAGATACTTTTTAAGCACACGCCATACTCATTTATATAGTCATATATTTCCTTAGAAGCTTCAAGGGTCAGATCTTGATGTGGACCAGACACTGCCGAATTCTCTCTCCAACAAAAGATTACTTCAATGCGGGAACCAACTCCCAGCTGAAGATTGACTACAAGATTGGCTATGATTGGCTGGGCACTGTGACTCACTCTTGTGATCCCAGCACTTTGGGAGGTTGAGGTAGGTGGATCGCCTGAAGCCAGGAGTTCGAGACCAGTCTGGCCAATATGGTGAAACCCTCTCTCTACTAAATACAAAAAATTAGGCGAGCGTGGTGGTTCATTCCTGTAATCCCAGCTACTCGGGAGGCTGAGGCCGGAGAATTGCTTGAACCCGGGAAGCGGAGGTTGCAGTGAGCCGAGATCACGCCACTGCACTCCAGCCTGGGTCATGAGCAAAACTCTGTCTCAACAATAACAACAAAAAATAAAAATAAAATTGATTATAATTAATTTATAACCTGGTAGGACCCATGATGGTGCCAGCCCTTTCGCCAGAGGGAACAATAACTCAAGATGAACCATCTGAGCAAATCACATCACCTGGCACCTCCTAGCACCGCCCCCCGACCCTTTCTCTAAAAACTTCTGCATTCCCTCTACAAATTGAAGAATGGAATTGTTTTCTGCTCTTCCCCTTGCTGGCACAAATAAAAAGTCTTGCTCTCTTTTTTTTTTATCACGTATATTATTATTTTGGCTTCTTTCTAAAAGTGGTGAGCAGCCAGACTCTTTTGCTGGTTACATATAGATTTTCATTTTGGAGTTTCAGGCTCATTCAAAACTACAGAAATTTACAAGTAATGAAGAGAGAGAAAATCCATAAATATTTTGATAATTAAAGTTTTATGAAATAAACTCAAGAAAGATGTAATTTTAGACCTTCCAAGCTAACGTAACAAATTTAATATATTATACTTTTTTGGCTCTCAAGCAAACTGTTATAAATAGAGTAAGAGGTCAAATAAAAGTATTGTTAAAAAATCTTTTTCCCCTTCTTGCATGCCCTACCTTGATTAATGTCACTACCATCTACCTAGGCAATGGGGACCAGAAATATGAAAGCTCTTTTCATTTCTCTTATCATAAGCATCTTGCAAAATGCCTTTTTGAAATAGGTACTCAATAATATTTTTGAAATGAATGAGCAAATGAATGAATTAATAGAAAGCCACTGAGAATTTACTGTTTTAATTAAATTCTCAGTGGCTTCTTCTCTAAAAACTAGAGAAGAGTCTATCACTTTTTAAAATTGCCCTAAAAATTTGGGAATAAAAAGATCCCCAAGAAGATATTCTTCAATTGAGTAACTACATCAGGTAATCTATATAAACCAATGAATACTGTCTATACTGCATTCTAAGCTCCCTTCTCCTTCTCTTTTTAATGCTTCACTCAGCAAAGTATTATGATACCGAGATGAATGTAATGACATTTTGTGACATATTGGCAATAAAAATGCATTCTCTGTTGAAGCAACACTATACAAGAGCAGTTTAGAGGAAGAGGTACAGACATTTCCAACAAGAAAAACAAATATAGCATATGACAGTGAGAATATTTGTAACCTTACATAGGGTAAGAAAATAGTTTTTCTATTCTGTATTCCTTTCTTCCTTGTACTAGAACTACACTTATTAAATTATGTAAGTCTTCATATAACTCTTTGAAAGCAGAATCTTAAGTATTTTAACAAAATCCATTAAGCTACAATCAACTCTTCTATTTTATTGTTTAATTAGAAGGTACTTCTGGCACATTTAATCCAAAGCTCTCATTAAGTACTAGCAATAAAAACTTTAATGCCAATCATGTAGAAACTATGTGAATTTGACAAATTCTTTTAAACTATCACATAAACATATTAAAAACACAATTTCATGACCAAGAAATTTAAATAAGATGAAGCAATTTTTACTTATGTAAACAAATAGAGAAACTACATTAAAAATTAACCACCACCCAAATCATTATTGTTAACAACGTACTTCGCTTACACATGAAATAAAAGATTACTTATTCTTTTTTCCATACCAAGTGTGTATTCTTCATAGAAATAATTTGTTCCTGTCACTTTAAACCCTCAATCAAGTTTTACAATATTTTCTTTACCTAAAATTTAATTTAAATTGATAAAAATGGTGTATCTAAAAAGAAAAACATGGTTAGCAGTAGAATTCAAATTTTAATAAATTCTTTTGGCTCTTATTTAGAAATATCATGGAATAAAATAATTTATGTCAAATAAGCAATAACTTCCCACATGTATATAGTTTATCAATTACATTTGTGGCCCAATAATCCAATCTTGAGTCACTTTGCTAATATATGTATATAATTTAAGGAATTTAAATTATTTCCGTAGTTGCCATTTCAATATCTGTTACTTTCATGAGTTACGAGATGATTTATTCACAAGAATAAAAAATGATTACTCATGGTATGTTATTATATTGTTAAAGTCCTAATTTTAAGCCATTAACTTATATTCTTTTGAAAACTTTCAGCATCCATAAAATAATTCAGATTTAAATGAAAAGATTTTCTATAGATGGAGCACCTCTGTTTTCAAAAGTTGCCATCTTCAGACTTGATACTACATTTCCACTCTCTAACACCACACTGTTTTAAGTAGAAAAGCAAATGAAAGCTATTATTTTTAATAATTTAGATTGACTCTATTTGGGAGTTATTGCTTATAATCCAATAAAATGCTTTGAGATTATTTTAACACTTAGTTTTAAAAGCTATTTTAAAAGGCATAACTCCCCGCTTCCCTGATATTTGGCTTGCAAAACATAGAGGCAATGGAGTAAAATTTTGATAAATAAGATGAAAATCAAATTCTAGTTTGTTGTGTAAGAAAAGCATATGTTGAGATTTGGTTTGAGAATTTGGATAATTTCAAATAGTGACTAACATTAAACGTGGAACTGTGGTTTGTATCTATAACCATCAGTGCCAACTCTTGCATAAAAAAACATTTCAAAGCATATATTCTGTTTTTAAGTAACTTGGTTCACTGTATTCTAAAAATGAAGAAATGCAATCACAATTTCCCAAGATCTAGGAGTAGTTTAGATGCTGGGGACATTACTTCCTCAAAATCATTACCTAATGTGATCATCTATTTACTATATCATATTCAAACATGTAAAAATAAAAATAAAGATCAATCCTAATAAAAAAAAACCCGTGCATTATGTTTCTCATAGAAATACAAGTGACTATGGAATCAGCACTGTGGAATTCATGCTATTTATTATTATTTCCACAAAATTTTGAGCTCTGTACCCAAATTCCTAATACAGTGGAGAAACACAAATTTCAGGTAGTTTCAGTTTTCCCAGGAACATATCACCTGGCTGCTATTTGGTTTTACTGTAATCTACAACTAAGGTTTTCATGTTGATTTTTCCATTATCCTTATTTTGGCTTTCTAATCCTCTCACATAATTAGCATCAAAGATTGGTGAAAAATTGTTGATGACATCTTGTCAAGAAATATTGTGAACTGCTTCTAAGGTTTTTATGGTTTTATGTCTTATGTCTTAAGTCTTTAATCCATCTTGAGTTAAATTTTTGCATAAGGTATAAGGAAGGGGTTCAGTTTCAGTTTTCTGCATATAGCTAGCCAGTTTTCCCAACACCATTTATTAAATAAGGAATATTTTCCCCATTGCTTGTTTTTGTCAGGTTTGTCAAAGATCAGATGGCTGTAGATGTGTGGCATTATTTCTGAGGCCTCTGTTCTGTTTCATTGATCTATACATCTGTTTTGGTACCAGTAGCTTGCTGTTTTGATTACTGTAGCCTTGTAGTATAGTTTGAAGTCAGGTAGCGTGATGCCTCCAGCTTTGTTCTTTTGACTTAGAATTGTCTTGGCAATGTGGGCTCTTTTTGGTTCCATATGAAATTTAAAGTAGTTTTTTCTAATTCTGTGAAGAAACTCAGTGGTAGCTTGATGGTAATAGCATTGAATACATAAATTACTTTGGGCAGTATGGCCATTTTCATGATATTGATTCTTCCCATCATGAACATGGAATGTTTTTCCATTTGTTTGTGTCCTTTCTTATTTCCTTGAGCTGTGGTTTGTAATTCTCCTTGAAGAGGTCTTCACATCCCTTGTAAGTTGTATTCCTAGGTATCTTATTCTCTTTGTAGCAATTGTGAATGGGAGTTTACTCATGATTTGGCTCTCTGTTTGTCTATTATTGTTGTATAGGAATGCTTGTGATTTTTGCACATTGATTTTGTATCCTGAGACTTTGCTGAAGTTGCTTATCAGCCTAAGGAGATTATGGGCTGAGATGATGGGGTTTTATAAATATACAATCATATCATCTTCAAACAGAGATACTTTGACTTCCTCTTTTCCTAATTGAATACTCTTTATTTCTTTCTCTTGTCTGATTGTTCTGACCAGAACATTCAATACTATGTTGAATAGGAGTGGTGAGAGAGAATATTCTTGTCTTGTATCAGTTTTCCAAGGGAATGAGTCCAGCTTTTGTCCATTCAGTATGATATTGGCTGTGGGTTTGTCATAAATAGCTCTTGTTATTTTGAGATACATTCCATCAATACCTAGTTTACTGAATTTTTTTTTAGCATGAAACGCTATTGAATTTTATTGAAGGCCTTTTCTGCATCTATTGAGATAATTATGTGGTTTTTGTCATTGGCCCTGTTTATGTGATGGATTACGTTTATTGATTTGCGTATGTTGAACCAGCCTTGAATCCCAAAGATGAAGCCAATATGATTGTGGTGGATAAGCTTTTTAATGTGCTGCTGGATTCTGTTTGCCAGTATTTTATTGAGGATTTTTGCAGTGATGTTAATCAGGGATATTGGCCTGACATTTTCTTTCTTTATTGTGTCTCTGCCAGGTTTTGGTATCAGGATAATGCTGGCCTCAAAAAATGAATTAGGGAGGAGTCCCTCTTTTTCTATTGTTTTGAATAGCTTCAAAAGGAATGGTACCAGCTCCTCTTTGTACCTCTGGTAGAATTTGGCTGTGACTCCATCTGGTCCTGGGCTTTTTTTGGTTGGTAAGCTATTAATTACTGCCTCAATTTCAGAATTTGTTATTGGTCTATTCAGGGATTTGACATCTTCCTGGTTTAGTCTTGGGAGGGTGCATGTGTCCAGGAATTTATCCATTTCTTCTAGATTGCCTAGTTTATTTGTGAAGAAGTGTTTATAGTATTCTCTGTTGCTAGTTTGTATTTCTGTGGGATCAGTGGTGATATCCCCTTTATTATTTATTATTGTGTCTATTTGATTCTTCTCTCTTTTCTTCCTTATTAGTCTGGCTAGCAGTCTATCTATCTGTTTTTTTAATCTTAAAAAAAAAGAAAAAAAAACAGCTCCTGGATTCATTGATTTTTTGAAGGGCTTTTTGTCTCTTTACCTCCTTCAGTTCTGTTCTGTTCTTAGTTATATTTTCTCTTCTGCTGTCTTTTGAATTTGTTTGCCCTTGCTTCTCCAGTTCTTTTAATTGTGATTTTAGGGTGTCAACTTTAGATTTTTCCTGCTTTCTCATGGGGGTATTTAGTGCTATAAAGTTCCCTCTAAGCACTGCTTTAGCTGTATCCCAGAGATTCTTTTACATCATGTCTTTGTTCTCATTGGTTTCAAAGAACTTATTTATTTCTGCCTTAATTTTATTATTTACCCAGTAGTCATTCAGGAGCAGGTTGTTCATATTCCCCGTAGTTGGGCGGTTTTGAGTGAGTTTCTTACTCCTGAGTTCTATTTGATTGCACTGTGGTCTGAGAGACTGTTCATTATAATTTCCATTCATTTGCATTTGCTGAGGAGTGTTTTACTTCCAATTATGTGGTTGATTTTAGAAAAAGTGCTATGTGGTGCTGAGAAGAATGTATATTATGTTGGTTTGTGGTGGAGAGTTCTGTGGATATCTATTAGGTCTGCTTGGTCCAGAGCTGAGTTGAAGTCCTGAATATCCTTGTTAACTTTCTTTCTCGTTGATCTGTCTAATATTGGCAGTGGGGTGTTAAGCTCTCCCACTATTATTGTGTGGGACTCCAAGTCTCTTTGTAGGTCTCTAAGAACTTGCTTTATAAACCTGGGTGCTCCTGTATTGGGTGCATATACATTTGGCATAGTTAGCTCTTCTTATTACATTGATCCCTATAACATTATGTGATGCCCTTCTTTGTCTTTTTTAGATCTTTGTTGGTTTAAAGTCTGTTTTATAAGAGACTAACATGGCAACCCCTGCTTTTTTTTTTTTTTTTTTTTTTTTTTTTGCTTTGTATTTGCTTGGTAAATATTCCATCATTCCTTTATTTTGAGCCTATGTGTGTCTTTGCACATGAGATGGATCTCCTCAATACAGCACACAGATGGATCATGACTCTTTATCCAATTTGCCAGTCTGTGTCTTTTAATTGGGGCATTTAGTCCATTTACATTTAAGGTTAATACTGTTATGTGTGAATTTCATCCTGTCATTATGATGCTAGCTGGTTATTTTGCCCATTAGTTGATGCAGTTTCTTCATAGTGTCCATGGTCTTTACACATTGATATGTTTTTACAGCGGCTGGTACTGGTTTTTCCTTTTCATATTTAGTGCTTCCTTCAGGAGCTCTTGTAAAGCAGTCCTGGTGGTGACAAAATCCCTCAGCATTTGCTTGTCTGTAAAGGACTTTATTTCCCCTTTGCTTATGAAGCGTAATTTGGCTGGACATGAAATTCTGGGTTGAAAATTTTTTTCTTTAAACATGTTGAATATTGGCCCCCACTCTCTTCTGGCTTGTAAGGTTTCTGCAGAGAGATCCGCTATTAGTCTGATGGACTTCCCTTTGTGAGTAACCCGACCTTTCTCTCTGGCTGCCCTTAACATATTTTTCTTCAACGCTGGTGAATCTGACAATTATGTGTCTTTGAGTTGATCTTCTTGAGGAGTATCTTTGTGGTGTTCTCTGTATTTCCTGAATTTGAGTGTTGGCCTGCCTTGCTAAGTTTGGGATGTTCTCCTGGATAATATCCTAAAGTGTGTTCTCCAATTTGGTTCCATTCTCCCTGTCACTTTTAGGTACACCAATCAAATGTAGGTTTGGTCTTTACATATAGTCTCATATTTCTTGGGAGAGTTGTTTGTTCCTTTTCATTCTTTTTTCTCTAATCTTGTCTTCACGTTGTATTTCATTAAGTTGATCTTCAATCTTGGATATCCTTTCCTCTGTTTGATCGATTTGACTATTGATACTTGTGTGTGTGTCACAAAGTTCTTGTGTTGTGTTTTTCAGCTCCATCAAGTCATTTATGTTCTTCTTTAAACTGGTGATTCTAGTTAGCAGTTCCTGTAACTTTTATCAAGGCTCAGCTCTTTGCTTCCTTTCCTTAGGTTAGAACATGCTCCTTTAGCTTGGAGGAGTTTGTTATTATCCACCTTCTGAAGCCTACTTCTGGCAATTCATGAAACTCATTCTCCATCCATTTTTGTTCCCTTGTTGGTGAGGAGTTGTGATCCTTTGGAGGAGAAAAGGCATTCTGGTTTTTGGAATTTTCAGCATTTTTTGTTGACTTTTCCTCATCTTTTTGGATTTATCTACTTCTGGTCTTTGATGTTGGTGAAGTCCAGACAGGGTTTTTGCATGGCTGTCTTTTTTGTTGATGTTGATGCTATTGCTTTCTGTTTGTTAATTTTCTTTCTAACAGTTAGGCCCCTCTTCTGCAGGTGTGCTGGAGTTTGCTGGAGGTCCACGCCAGACCCTGTTTGTCTGGGTATCACCAGCAGAGGCTGCAGAATAGCAAAGATTGCTGCCTGCTCCTTCCTCTGGAAGCTTCGTCCCAGAGGGGCACCCACCAGATACCAGCTGGAGCTCTCCTATATGAGGTGTCTGTCTACCCCTGCTGGGAGGTATCTCCCAGTCAGGAGGCATGGGTGTCAGGCACCCATCTGAGGAGTCAGTCTATCACTTAGCAGAGCTTGAGTGCTGTGCTAGGTGATCCACTGCTCTCTTCAGAGCTGACAGGCAGGAATGTTTAAGTCTGCTGAAGCTGCGCCAAGAGCCACATCTTCCCCCAGGTTATCTGTCTTAGGGAGATGGAAGTTTCATCTATAAGCCCCTGGCTGGGGCAGGTGCCTTTCTTTCAGAGATTCCCTTCCCAGAGAGGAGGAATCTAGAGAGACAGTCTGGCTACAGCAGCTTTGCTTTGTTGCGGAGGGTTCTGCACAGTTCGAACTTCCTGGTGGCTTTATTTACACTGTGAGGGGAAAACTGCCTACTCAAGCCTCAGTAATGGCGGACTCCCCTTTCCCCACCAGGTTGGAGCATCTTAGGTTGACTTCAGATTTCTGTGCTGGCAGTGAGAATTTCAAGCCAGTGGATCTTAGCTTGTTGGGCTCCATCGGGGTGGGATCTACTGAGCAAGACCTCTTGACTCCCTGGCTTTGGCCCTCTTTCTAAGGGAGTGAACAGTTCTCTCTTGCTGGTGTTCCAGGCCCACTGGTGCACAAAAAAAAAAAAAAAAAAAAAAAAAAAAAAAAAAAAAAACCAAAAAACTCCTGCAGCTAGCTCAGTGTCTGCCCAAATGGTTGCCCAGTTCTGTGCTTGAAACCCGGGGCCCTGGTAGTGTAGGCACCTGAGGGAATCTCCTGGTCTGAGGGTTGTGAAAACCTTAGAAAAAGCATAGTATTTGGGCCAGCTAGCACCGTCTCTCATGGCACAGTCCCTCATGGCTTCCCCTCATTAATAGAGACCCCTTGCACTTCCTGGGAGTGGCAACACCCCATCCTGCTCCTGCTTGTCCTCCGTGGTCTGCACCTACTGTCTAACCAGTCCCAATGAGATAAACTGGGTACCTCAGTTGGAAATGCAGAAATTACCCACCTTCTGCATTGGTCTTACTGGAAGCTGAAGACCAGGGCTGTTCCTATTCAGCCATTTTGCCAGCCCCTCGATTATTTCTATTTCTTTAACCAATTCTTATCGTCTCCAATGCAAATATACTATGTTTTTGTTTATAAGCAACTTAGAATATGTTATCATATTATTCTCTTAAACTTGTGGCATATAAATCAGGTAAGGCTGACCTCACTTGACAAACACTTTGACAGCCTAGCTTAAGATATTTAGCTCGTAAGTGATAGAACTTTGATTCAACCTTATCTTCTACTTTCAAAGCTAGTCTTATTTGTATTACTTTACACTTACTAAAAATACTTGGGGATATGTATATTTTTTAATAAAAAAGTAATTGATTATATCCTTTGACAACTTTAATTATTTTCCCTCAATCAACTATTTAATATACTAAGTCAAGTCAAGCAACAATTTTGGTTAAACTATTTGACACATGATTGACTATTAATTAAGTTGGTGGCTTGTAGACTCAGCTGTAGCAGTGTTAAACTAACAGTCAAAAGCAATCTTGAATCCAAGTGAGGTTCCTTCATCTGCTTGTATAATACTAGGTAATTTCTCACTAAAATATAGTTTATTATAATTATGATATTACAGTTATGTGTTTGGGGGAAATAATTTCATTTTATATTTGTTATATTTGTATCTTTCTTCAGATTTTCTCTACATAATGCCTACTTCATCTAGTAGGATAAGGTAAGGCAGAATCCTTCAAAGGTAAAGCAGAATCCTTCTCTGAGTTGTGTTAAAAATGTTCATGGCAGAGAGATGGTTTATCATTTTAGTCTGTCCTTGGTAAAAGTTATGTTATTATAGTCATGATCACAGCATTAAACACTCTAACTATGCAGTCCCAAGGTATATCACTCAGTGTGATGTGGTAGATAAACCCCTGCACTATAGGTAAGAGCTGAATGGGGTCTCAGCTCTGGCACTAAAAAATTATGGGGGAGTCTTATCTCCTCAATCTATAAAACATGCTTCCTGAAAAGTGTGGAGTTTCATCACCTAAAAATGATCTTCTACTTCAACTGTTCTTTTACTGTAGACTTGTTTGCTTGAGTAAAATCCATTGATTTTATGTAAACATGACAAACGCTCCCTGTTTATTGTTTAAAAACAAGTAAAACAAAAGTCCTAATCCTTGTAATGAGAATTTGGATCCAATCCTAATTAGTTCCTGTGTTTTACGTTAATTAGAGTATACACTTATATGGGTAGTAGTGTAAAGGACTGCTGTTAGGTTGGTGCAAAAGTAATTGCAGTTTTTCTATTAAAAATAATGACAAACCACAGTTATTCATAATTTAGTTTCTTTGTATTTCTTTTCATTAATTTTAACATAATATTTCCATGATAGAAAAGCCATACAGTAGCAAAGTAAAGGTCTCATATTTCACTTTGATGCAAGTAAATATGTGGAACTCTATATGTATCATAGTAATTTAGAATAAAGGTAACATGTTAGAGTTTTCACAAGCAAAATAGTTGTAGTACCACTGCAGAATAGTGTTGGCAGTTTAATTCAAATACTAACTTTTGTTTTGTTAATTTTAATAAGACATAGAAACAGCATCAATAATTTAAAAATATATTATATTGTTTATGAAACTATTAAAGCACTTTTAAATTGTAATGGGATTTTTAGTAGAGCACTGACCAGTAAATCATCCTCTAAACGTTTCAAAAAACAAAACAAAACAAAACAAAATAACAAATAACAAAAAAAACTTACAGTATTACAAACATTTTGCAAAAATATTTACTGATTTTATAAGTATGTAAAATTTTTTGCATATCACTCTATTAAATATCAAGAGTATTGAATTTAGTTTACTGTATTATTTTTAGTTATTTCTACGAAGTTACTATTTCGAGAGTATTTATCCATGTACATATTAGAGAGATTGAGGGATGTCCGAGGACCAAAATAAAGAAAAAAAAAAAAAAACCAATGAAGTTTCACTTCTCCTCTTGCCTGTGAAATATGGTGTTTGAGGAAGAATGAAGATACTCTTACTGCCCATAGTCATCATTTTTTCAGATGGTTGGTATTTTTACAGATGAAGTCATCTTAAGTCTTGAATTATGGTTTCAAAACTATGTCTAAGTAACACCTACCCTAGATAGCCCAAATGCCTGGCTTAATACTCCCTAATGTCTCTTTACCATCTTTCTTGAGCTGCTCTTTTTTCCTGCTTCCTCAAGACAGGCTTTTATTTATGGCATTTCTTCATCTTAGAGTGTATTTTGCCCCCGGAGTACCCTGAAAACATAGTTTACTACTTTTTTATTTCAAAAGTTTTCCCCCAATATCATGGTCCCATCTTTTTCTTCCATTCTCTGATCTACCCTCCTACACAGGAGATAAATATTATATGATTGTCGTGTTTATGGTAGACACACCCTTAACAAGTTCCATGAGGGCATGGATTTTATCTCATTTGCCAGCATTCAGAACAGCTTTTGATACTGATTGATTATCTTTTAAATAAATAAATGTTTGTCTTTTTTTTGTTGTTGTTCTGGAGAGATACTTTCTTTTACATGGAGTTATTATGCTTAGATGTGTAGAGAAATACTATGTGGTTAAACTAAGTTAACCAGAAATAAATTTTCTGGAGAGTATTTAAGATTATGACACATGTGTATCCACAATATGCTTCTAGAAAAGGGAGGGAAGGAAGGGAGGGAGGGAGGGAGGAAGGAAGGAAGGAAGAAAGGAAGGAAGGAAGATAAAGAGGGATGGAGGAAGGGAAAGGAAAGGAAAAAAGGAAGAAGAGAGCATACTCAAAATTACATACTCAAAATTAATTTGTAATACCACAAATTACATTGTAGTTCTGAAAAGACAGTTATCTATCTTTGAATTATCTCTTTGAAATTCACTAAACTAAAAATACATGCTTAATATACCCACGTAATACCTTGAGTATACTGACAGAATGCTTGGGGTTATATTTATTCTTTTTTTCCTCTTAGATTTCACACCCTTGCCAAAAGAAAAAAAGAAAAAAAAAAAAAAACCCTAGGAACAAGTGCTAAGTCATTTGATTTACTTTGAATTTCTTTGCTTTAGGATTATAAATCAGACTCTTATTGTCACTTTAATGCAGAAAGGATTCTTTTGTGTTCATAATATAGATCAAGATGTGATTTAAGTTGAATCTTGTCAAGGTAACTCCTTTTTAAACTATGAGAAGAGACTTGGCTGTAGCCCAAAACTAATGGGACTCATATTTTATAATAAAAAGCAATATGTTAGTAATAGAGGCTTTGCTGCTGCTTGCTGTCTCCACAAGCACAATTTCTTGTAAGTTTTCACAGCTAATGCATTTTTTTTTGTCAAGTCATAAGCACTTTAAAAAAGTCTCTACTTAATATTGTGGAAGACAGAAATTCTAAATTTCCAAAGGAAGTAATGAAAATAGAGATCTTAGCCTGGAGGAATAAGATATAAGATGCTTGACTATCAAAAGAATCCCATTTTGAAAAGAGAGACCATCAGAAAGTGGTGTGAATATAAAACTGAACAAACCTTCAAATTGAATATAAAGGGGTGTCACACTTCCAGTATCTTTCCTCTTCCCTACATTTTAGAAAGGATCTTTCAACTGGTCAAATGTAAAAGATGACAGGAAGTAATTTATATTGTTCACATCTACTATTTAATGACTTCCTTGAGAAATGAAAGCTAATTTCACTTGTGTTTGCAATATACTGCAGATGCTTGTCACACATTGTGTATAGCTGTTGTAAGGGTACTTGTCTGTAGTGTCGAGTTAGATATTGATGTAAAATTATAGCGAAAGTTTCAGGACAACTAGTTACTTAAACTTTTAAACTCTGTGACTGCCAATCTGAAAAAGCCAAGGGTATATTGCACAGAAAAAAATACCAGTGTGAGCAATGACTAGTCAAGTGGGAGAAATTCACTTGGAAATTGCTGATTATATTAATAAGTCATCTTCCTAGAAAACCAAGTCATTTTTACTTATTCAATTAATAAATTTTATAAAAATAAAAGACTAATTTAATTTAAAACATTACCTTATGGATATTTAACTGATTCTTCAAATATTACATTGTACGTAAGATTTCCAAAGCTAACATTTGCCTAAAATGATACTTCCTAGATCTTCAAAAAGTTTCAACATTTCAAGGACATTCATATGATGTTTTAATATTTACTTTTCAATTATGCAAGTGTACCATGCTCCCACTTACTTCATGTTTTTTCCCCTTCGTGGAGGTGTAAAAAATGGAGGAGAATACTATTCTTTAATGTCAGTGTGGCTGTCTTCAAGAAGTATTATCGGTGGCTTAGCAGCTGGGACCTTTCTTCTTTACTCCTGAGTGCCCCAGAATAAATTTGTTATGTCACAGATAGACTCCTTTTTATTTTTCTCCTTGAATCTTGTGATAATAATGCTCCTTATTTATATGATCCATTTCCAAGTAGCAATTAAACTGCCTTGAATATTGTAATAAAATCACTTATCTCATCTTTTTTTATTCTTCACAAATTGGTTTGCACAGTAATAGAAGTATTTGTATAACTATTTTTCATATGAAGTCACTGAAGTTAACAAAATTTAAGGAAATAGTAAAGTCAAGATGTAAATGTAGGTCTCGTAACTCTATTATCCTTTTCTCCTCTCACGAGGTTACTTCACATTAATTTTTAAGGCAAAGTTACCAGCTTTTTTAGGATCATGAACTTAATAACTAAAGTATCTCTAAGTATTAACAAGAGGAGTAAAGACGAGTCTTAAAGAGAGAAAGTTAAGCCCTACAAAATGGACACATGTGCCTTGTTATTTTCTTATTATGAGAATTATTGTGCCCAATAAAATATTTCAATAAAACCTGAAACTTTGTTTCAGATTTTCACCTGGGCTTTTCTTGAGCATCTCTAGACAGTCATATGCAGAATAAAAATTAGATTTTAGTTAAATAATTTTTAATGTATTATCTAATAAGAAGCATTTAGTATCATTAACTAGACAGTCTGTTACTAGGACACATAATCATTTTTATAGTCCTAGAATGTTATAGTCAATGTCTTCTTTAGGGCATTTTTATTATAATTAATTTATTTATATTACTAAGTAATTTTATATTATTTAATTGTTATATTTTATAATTCTTAAAACTTTTAAATTAGCTGATTCTGTTTTGGAACCAATAATGATTATTTAAAAATCATTACTTTTTTTATTGATCCTAGTTATATGCTAATAATGGAGAAGTGTGTGAATAACTTTGTATAAGCCCTTTGTTTACTAAAGCAAAAGAATATCATTCACTTAATTCTATGTCTTGATTTACCTTTTCTTAATATGTACTTGTTGTTCCTTAATAGTCTCCCTAAGTAATCTCATCCACTGTCATTGATTCAGCTGCCAAAGATAGGCTGAGAACTCTTGAATTTTTATCTTCAATCTAGAACTTGTCTTGAACTACAAATTATATATCTAATGCCTTACTAGATGGTTCTACTTTGATGTCGCAAACACAATTTAAACGAATGGTTTCATAACCCTACCCCACCTTCCTAACTACCCTTCCTCTGCTGTTTTAAAACATATTAAATGATAATTATATACACCAAGTTGGTGAAGCCAGCAGTTTTGGAATCATCCTTGACTCTTCTCTTTTCGTTACTCCTCCTTCAACAAATGTTATTATTCTGTGTTAATAAAATATTTAACTTACTATTTATTCACTAAATATTAATGTTCCACACCCTCTCCATCATTTTGTCAACTTCTTTGCACCTCCATTGCCATTACTGTAAGCCAGGCGCCCACTGCCCTTTACTGCCCAAAGTAGGGATAGACCTCTTTGGCCTTCTTCATAGTTCAAATCCAATCTTTCTTTAATCTACACTTTTCCCTGTTTACAGAGTCATTGTTTAGAAATGCAAGTCTGATTACACTTTCCCCTTACCAAAAACCCTTTAATAATTTCCCATTGCCATTTTTTAGGTGTACCAAGTTCTTAGTATGGAAAAAAATATACTATGAAATTTTGTCTCCACACATGTTGAAGTTCATCTCTCACTCCTCTCTACTCTCTTATCTATGCTTTAGACAAATGGAATTACTTTTTTTCATACTGAGACATTACAACAGGAAATCCTTCTTCCTAGGACTCCTGTTCACCACCACTACCTCAACAAATAGGTAGGTTTACATCATCCTTTATGTATTAACTAAGATCTCACTTTTTTTGTGAATCTCCCCAGAGTAGATAGGGTGCCTCAGTTAATAATTTCTCTGCATCTCCCTTCATGACATTCATCAGAATTGTAATTATTTGTTTGTTGTCTTGATATTTCTCTCTTGGATTGAAATTTCATTGAGGAATAGACTATTTTATTCCCTCCGCTAAATTCTTTGTTTCTGTCAGAAGAACAAGGAGTGCATGCAATGAGCAATTGAGTAATTGAATACTGTTTTGATTCTTGATAATTTGTCCACTATACTATCCATTTCTTGAACCATAAAGTCATCTGCTTTGTGGACTAATATACATTAACATATTTATATCCAAGTTCTTTACCTTAGGGTAATTAGGATTCATCCTTTGTTCCTGCCATTCAGTCAACTGTATATAGTAATTTTCACAAATTGGGACCCTTCTGAAGTAAGCAAGTTGTATTTCCTCAATAGTTAAACTAAGCATTTAACAATTATTTGCCAAATATTTTTAAAGTTTATAAAAGTTAATTGAACAGGACATGCAAATCTAGAACCTAAAAATTTTAGAAACCAAATTACAAACTTGTAAAATCTCATAAATAGAAGTTATACCTTTATAACCCACACTAATTTCACTTATATATTTTTTTATGACAGCAGATCCATGTAAGACTCTTGCATCCAGGACAAGTTGGAATGATTACATATGAAAGTTTTAATTGCACTGTATGGGGATGTTGCTGCATTGTGAATTAAATAAGAATTCATATTTTCTTACTATGCGGTTATTATTTGATATTTTCTGTGATCTTGTCAAATATATTCTTCATTCTAATTTCCATTCTGTTACCATGCTACAATCTACTGCTAATTATAAATCATTTGGAATTCTTTGGTTGCCATGTAATATTCAAAAAGGGGAGTGCCATTGAGCAGTTCCTTTCAAAAAGGTATGCAATATTGACACTTATTACTGCTACCATCATGGACTGTGGAACATTATGCAATGGATCTGAGCTCATAACAGCTTTAATTCTGATAAAGCAACAGGCCACAGAGAGGAAGTATTCTTCACCAGATTAAGTTTTAAGCAGTACTATCTTAAAAGAGTAAGAATGCCTAGGAACTCTCAACTTCAAAGTACTTATGGATTTACTTGAAATGATGGATATTTTAAAATTTTCAAATTAGAAAGTGTTAGAGAGGATGTGGAGAAAGGAGAACCTCACACCCTGTTGGTGGAAATTTAAATTAGTACAGCCATTATGGAAACAGTATGGAGGGTCCTCAAAAAATTAAAAATAGAACAACCATATGATCCAGCAATCCAACTGCTGGGTCGGTATCGAAAGGGGACAAAATCAGCATCTCAAAGATATATCCATGTTCACTATATCACTATTCACAATAGCCAAGATACAAAAACAATCTAAATGTCCTTCCACATGTGAAGGGATAAAGAAAATGTGGTGTGTATACACAGAAAGAGTGGGATAATATTCAGCCACAAAAAGAAGTAAATCCTGCCATTTGTGTTAACATATGATATAGTTTGACTGTTTCCCCACGCAAATCTCATCTTGAATTGTACTTCCTTTAATCCCCACAAGTCATGGGAGACACCAATGAGAAGTGATTGGATCATGGGGAAGGTTTCTCCCATGCTGTTCTTGTGACAGTGAGTGAGTGAGATCTGATGCTTTTATAAGCATCTGGCATTTTCCCTGCTGGCACTTCTCTCTCCTGCCACTGTGGGAAGACGAACATGTTTACTTTTCCTTCCACCATGATTCTAAGTTTCCTGAGGCCTCCCTAGCCATGTGGAACTGTGGGTCAATTAAATCTCTTTTCTTTATAAATTATTCAGTCTTGGGTATTTCTTCATAGCAGTGTGAGAATGGACTAATATAACATGTATGAATAGGAAGGATGTTATGTTAAATGTTTTATTAAATAAGCCAGGGAAAGAAAACAAATATAGTTATATACCACATAATCTTTTAGTCAATGGTGGACACATATGTGATGGATTCCCATAAGATTAAAATGAAGCTGAAAAATCTTTATTCCTTAGTGACTTCATAGCCACCATCCTAACATTATAGTGCAGCACATTATTCTCATATTTACAATGATGTTGGTGTAAACAAACCTACTGGGCTACCAGCAGTATAAACAGTAGCACATACAGTTATGTGCAATACATAATATAATAAAGATAAATGACTATATTATTGGTTTACATATTTAATATACTATACTTTTATCAATATTTTAGAGCATACTCCTTCTACATATTAAAAGAATAGTTAACTGTAAAATGGCCTTAGGCAGGTCCTTCAGGAGGAATTCCAGAAGAAGGCATTGTTATCCTAGGAGATGACAACCATGTGCATATTATTTCCTTTAAAGACCTTCCAGTAGGACGGGATAAACTCGTGGAAGACAGTGCTATTGATGATTCTGCCCCTGTGTAGGCCTAGGTTAGTGGGTGTGTTTGTTTCTTAGTTTTTGACAAAAAAATTTGAAAAGTAAAATAAATAAATAAATAATAGGAAAAAGCATATAGAATAAAAATATAAAGAAAGAAAATATTTTACTGCTATACAATGTATTTGTGTTTTAAGGTAAGTTATTACAAGAATCTTTTTTTTTAAATAACAGTTTCTAAAGTGGAAATAAATGTTACAGTAAATTAAGGTTAATTATTTAAGAAAGAAAATTTTTTTTTATTAATTCAATGTAGCCTAGGTGTACAGTGTTTGCAAAGTGGCATATAATAACGTTCTAGGCCTTCATATTCACTCACCACTCACTTACTGACCCATCCATAGCAACAACAGTCCTGAAAACTTCATTCATGATAAATACCCTATGTAGTTAGGCCATTTTTTAATGTTTTATAGCATATTTTATTGGGCCTTTTCTATGTTTAGATAAACAGATACTTACACCATTATAATTCTTTACAGTCTTCAGTACAGTAACATGCTATACAGGCTTGCAGCCCAGGATCAATAGGCCATTCCATATAGCTTAGTAGTGTAGTAGGCTATATTATCTAAATTGGTGTAAGTAGATGATAATGTTTGTATAATAAGAAAATCATCTAAGTACACATTTCTTAGAATATAATCCTGTTGTTAAGCAATGCATGACTGTACCATACTCATATGTGGATTCTAAAAACATTGAGTTCAGAAGTAGAGAGTAGAATTGTGGTTACTAGGGACTGGGGGTTATCGGAGTTTGGGGAGAGGTAGGTCAACGGTTACATAGTTTCAGTTAGAGAAGAGGATGAAATTCAAAAGCTCTATTGTACAACACGGTAACTAATGACAGTGTATTGTATTCTTAAAAATTGATAAGACAGTAGATTTTCAGTATGTTTTATCACAAAAGAAGTATGTGAGGCAATACATATGTAAATTAGCTTTAGTCATTTTACCATATATATGTATTTCAAAACATATTCTACATGATATATACAATTCTTATTTGTCAAATAAAAAATAAATTAAAATAAAAAAGAAAATTCATCAATACAGCAAAGCTTGCTAACTTTCCCTAGTACCTATTCTCACTCCACCTCTTTCCAATCTTGTTTTAGTATGATCCGTGGGAATCCAGGTGGAGACTACATTTCCTGGCTTTCCTTGTCTGTTCACATGTTACTAAGTTCTCACAAATAGAAAATAAGCATTTGCCTTTATGGTAGAACGATTTGTATTCCTTTGGGTATATACCCAGTAATGGGGATTGCAGGGTCGCATGGTAGTTCTATTTTAAGTTCTTTGAGAAATATCTAATCTGCTTTCTATAGTGGCTGAACCAATTTACATTCCCACCAGCAGTGTATAAATGTTCCCTTTCTCAGCAACCTCACAAGCATCTGTCATTTTGACATTTTAATAATAGCCATTCTGATTGGTGTGAGATGATATCTCACTAGATTTTGATTTGCATTTATCTAATAATTAGTGATGTTGAGCATTTTTTCCCTATACTTGTTGGTCATATGAATGTCTTCTCTTGAGAAGTATCTGCTTATGTTTTCTGCCTATTTGTAAATTGGGTTGTCTGTTTTTAGCTTAATTTGTTTAAGTTACTCATAGATTCTGGATATTAGACCTTTGTCAGGAGCATAGTATGCAACTATTTTTCTCCCATTCTGTAGGTAGTCTACTCTATTGATAATTTATTTTGCTGTGTGGAAGATCTTCAGTTTAATTAGGTCCCACTTGTCAATTTTTGTTTTTGTTAAAATTGCTTTTAGAGTCTTTGTCATAACATCTTTGCAAGGCCTTTGACCAGAATAGTATTTCTTAGGTTTTTATAGTTTTAGGTTTTATATTTAAGTCTCTAACCTATCTTGAGTTGACTTTTGTGTATGGTGTAAGGAAGGTGTACAGAGTCAATCTTCTTAATGTGGCTAGCCAGTTACCCTAGCACCATTTGTTCAAAAGGGAGTGCTGTGAGAGATCAGTCAGGATGGTGGGAGAAATTATAAGAAAAAGGGAAAGACACGAATCTTCTTGGAAGGCTGGGAGGTTTTGCAAAAGCTTCAAAAGAGGATTTGGCTGAAGGCAGCCAGAGTCTCTTATCCAGAGCCTGAGAGCAAAGGATAGATAACAAGGGAATGTAAAAGAACTTATATAGATAAATTTGTCTACTCCAGTCTCCAGAAACCAATCTTTGATCATTCGCATGCAGGACTGCTCTCTACTCAGGGGGTCGACACTGTTAATTACTCACAAACGGTGTTTGCTCCAAGCCTTTGTCATTAAATCTGTACTAAATAAATGCAAGCATCACCGACATGGGGGACTGCGAACTCTCTTCAGTCCCTAGTGCTGGCAGTCCCCTAGCCTGCTCTTTCACTGGATACCTGTGTCTGAGTGCTCCTTTCATCCATCGCTCGGCCAGAGTCTGCAGGATAGACTTGGCAGAGTCCTTTTCCCATTGCTTATTATTGTCAGCTTTGTTGAAGATCAGATGGTTGTAGGTGTGCAGCTTTATTTCTCAGTTCTCTATTATGTTCAATTGGTCCATGTGTCTGTTTTTCTACCTGTACCATGCTGTTGTGGTTGTTGTAGCCTTGTAGTATAGTTTGAAGTCAGGCAGTGTGATTCCTCTAGCTTTATTCTTTCTGCTTAGGATTGCTTTGGCTATTTGGGCTTTGTTGTTGCTGTTACATATGAATTTTAGAATAGTTTTTCTTTTTTTAATTCTGTGAAAAATGTCATTGGTACTTTGATAGAAATATCATTGAATCCATGAATTGCTTTGGGCAGTATGGCCATTTTAACAACATTATTTCTTCCTCTCTATGAGCATGAGATGTTTTTCCATTTGTTTGTATTGTCTCGAATTTCTTTCAACAGTGTCTTACAATTCTTGTTGCAAAGATCTTTCACTACCTGGTTAGCTGTATTCCCAAGTATTTTTCTTTTTGTGGCTACTGTGAATGTGATTACATCCTTGATTTGGCTCTCAGCTTGGATGTTAGTGGTATATAGAAATGTTACCTTTTTTGTATATTAATTTTGTATCCTGAAGTTTTATTGCAGTTGTTTATATAAATCATTCTACCATAAAGACACATGCATGCATATGTTCATCATGGAACTGTTCACAATAGCAAAGACATGAAATCAACCTAGATGCCCATTAATGGTGGATTGGATAAAGAAAATGTGGTACATATACACCATGCAATACTAGGAAGCCAAGGAAGCCATGAAAAAAGTCAAAATCATGTCCTTTGCAGCAACATGGATGAAACTGGAAGCCATTATCCTAAGCAAATTAACACAATGACAGAAAACCAAATACTGCATATTCTCTTTTGTAAGTTGGAGCTAAACATTGATTATACATGGACACAAATAAGGGAAAAATAGACATAAGGTCCTACTTGATGGTAGAGCGTCAGTGGAGAGTGAAGATTGAAAAACTACCTATTGGTACTATGCTCATTACTTGGGTGACAAAATCATCTGTACTCAAGAACCCCACAGCATTAGTTTGCTTGTGTAACAAACCTGAATATGTGCCCCCTGAACCTAAAAGTTGGAAACAAAAATCAAAAAAACAGAAAAGTGGATCCATATTAAAAAAATCATCTCAGAGAATTACTATATGAATTTTAAAGTTCTGCTTAGTATTAAAAAATATAAGCAGCTGCCAAACAGACAAATCTGATGCCAACTCCTTAAGAGACTATTGCTTCCTCTTTATTTTTTCTCTTTCTCCTTTCTTGAGGTTGGTAGAATAAGCAGCTTCAAACAACTAGATGAGAACAATGGGGTTATAAAGTAAAAACAGTCAAAAGAAACCTGGGTCCTTAGAACATTTATGGAGAAGATGACAAACCTAAGCTGGAACTGAAACATAAGGAGGATACAGTTTGAAGGGTGCATGTATTTTTGTATCTATTTCACAAAAACTTATTAAAAATATAATTAAAATATAAATGCTCATGATATGTATGCATATACATTTTTAAATCTGCTGATGCTAGTTTAGTTAGTATGTTTTGTGTTCAATGAAAGGCAAAAGAAATCCCTTCAATTGTAGCAAAAATAAGTGATACAATTAGGAAGGAAAACAGATATGATTTTTTTTAAAGTAATTTCAAATTTATTTTTCTTTTTTGGTTGAAAATGTTTTAACATAAATTATTCTGTTGTAGAAAACATTAGATTAAAAATTACTAACTGTAAACGTGTGTTGACTGTTCTCTCTTTACACAGTGTTGTGTAGCTATTTTCTATATGCCTAGGTTTAATGAAGTAACCTTTAATCTCTTTCTAGAATTTGATTAAAACTTTTGTTAAAGGCATGAAGATGATCTAGGTGCTTAAAAATGGCTTAGTAACAATTAACACAAATTTCAGCAGTAAGTCCAGATCTGCAAATAAGAAAAATAAGCACTGTTAGTAACATAAATATACACAGGACCTACTTGATTTCTTTCTCTTAATATTTTTAAAATTTCTTAGTGGTTGATGCATATTGATTTCTGCATAGCATTTGCATCAGTGATATTCATAGTAATAGTTATTCAATTAAAATGTCTTTACCCCAAAAATGTTACACAGTATCCTAGGCTTTTTGCTTTTAATCTCCTATACATTATTTATATGTGACTAAAGAATCTGTGGATAAACCTCCCATCAGTTCTTTTGAGAGCATCACAAAGTCATACACAAGAACTGATATTACTTTAAGGGTCTTACTAATTTCAGAGCACTTCTTAAGATATGTTATGTTCACAACTTTAAAAGGCAAAATATCAATTCTAATTTCACAGAAGCTAATAAAAGCACAATACTCTAAATTTTGTTTTCCAAATTAGTATCATTACCAGAAAGTCAGAATGCCCACAAGATGGGCTGTGACAACTTGATTGTGTTCGGACACTTTCCAAATTAGGTGCCATGTTTGAAAACTTGGCCAAGTGAGATTGACACAAGCTTCTCAGGGAACAGTGAGAAAAACAGAAGGCAGATCAAATTTGGGCCTGCCAATCCTCGACAGGCTTGCTTTAACTTTCTCTCCCTGAAGTTCTTTGTCTTATATTCTCTCTTCACTGAAATTGTGACACAAAGGTTATGACAAGCATGTGAAAATAGCTAGTGACTTATTAATGTCTGCTATGACTTGAGTGTCATAGAGCAGCACAGTGTGGCTTCAGTGATCGCCTTTCTTTCCTTCCATATACTGCAGCCAATCTCTTGAGCTGTCCAGAAGTGTCATATTCCTTCAGTGAAATAAGATCAGTGCATTAATATGCTCTTCTACCTCCAAGCTCATAGTTACTTGTCACATTAATATTTTGCTTAAACCAACTTTCCCTGAAATATAAGAATGCAAATTACTCAATTCTTGAAACCCTATTGCAAGCTTTTTTCCAACATTCAATTTACACATATATTGAAGTAATGGACATTCTTAACAAACAGAAGTTTTCATTTATTTATTTTCAGCCAATGGAATTGAAAAGGCAATATTGAAATGGATTTTTTTTATGAAGTGCATCTTAATGGTTAACCTCTTCAACTATACTAAATTATGAACCCTTCAAAAAAATCTCTCTCTTTTCAGTTTTGGGACAAATAAGTGTCTTTATTTTTCTACCCTTGGTTGTTTTGTTTGGCTTTAATAAGACTGTCATTTATATTGCTTAAACTTGTACAGATATGCAAAGAGCATCTTTATAGAGCTACAGTTTATGTTGTTTTTGCTTTCTCCAGATATTTAGAACATGTTATTGGCAATAATAATTATGATAATACAAACTTTGGGGAAAGAGTCTGTCATTACACACTGAGATGGTTTTAAATTTAGAAACCGAGGAAGAAAACTTTGAGGTTCGACATTCCTAGAGCAAAACATTCTTATTTATTTTTGAAGGCAATATAAAATGATTATCATTACTTTTAGTAGCAAAACCCAAACGTACTTGTGCACCAACCTAATAATAAATAACTTCTTCCTTACAACTTTTTCTTTATTCTTATGTTTTTTCTCTTCATCATTCTTTCAAAAGTATATCATCTGCCTCATAAGAGTGTGTATATTTTTGATTCTCATTATTCTTTCTGAAATAATTTTTGTCCAATACTGCTGTTTTTTAATCTCTATGTTCCTATTATGGATTTTGGGCTTATTTGCAAAAGAGACATCAAGCTATTTATCAAAAGCTTACATTTCACTCAAGTTACAGTAAAACAAATTGAACATATAATGTTTCAATATATAGTTATTGATGAAAGTAGTAATAACATTTACATTTATTGCTGTTTACTATGCAGAAGGCATTATCCTGAGTATTTTGTATATACTGTTTCTGGTTAGCCTCTCAGGAAGTCCTAACAGAGGTTTTAATATTTCAGTTTTACAGATGAAGAAACTGACTCTTTCATAGATCTGATAATTGCTTAATGTACTAAGTAACTAATTAATAGGAGGCTAGCATTCTAATTTTATAGATTAATACATAATTTGTGATTATGTTTACGCTTACTGGGCACTCATGTGATACATCAGCAAATGAAGACTTTAATCTTTCCTTAAAGTCTGCAGTACCATAAAATTCTGATGACTGCTTATTCTAAGGCAAGGTAATAAAAAGAATTTGACTTCTTGTCTCTGTAAAGTTTTATATTTTAACTGAACGTATCAAAACAAATAGCATATATGAAGCATATTAAGTTTATACAATCAAAGATCTCTTGAAATGATGATGAAGTGACCAAAAGATACTTCTATTAACTTTATAATGAACTTTCACATGTGTGCGCGCACACACACACACACACAGTTGTGTAATATGAGGAAACCACAGCTCTGAGAGATTGGGTCGCTTAACTGTAAAGTCTAAGTCTCTTGGATTATTGTTTCCTGTATACATATAATTTTCATTTGAAACTTTAAACAATACCTATAGTCCTTTGTGTGAGATATAGCTAAGTAGTAATCTTGTTCAAGTTTTTATTTTCCAGAATGAATTAATACCCATAAAAATAACACGAATTGCTCAAAGTTGGGATTTCCCCTTATTGTACCACCAACTATCTGTGTGATCTTTTGAAAACACCTTCAGTTCTCCAAATTTCAGTTTATAATCTGTCAAATGAGAGGTTGCTTATAAACTTTCTGTTCTTTTGCAATGTCATTGTTTATAGCATATTATGTTTCAAAACCGGTAGTGTCAGAGCCAAAAGAATAACAGAACTCACGGTTCCATTTCCATAATTCTAATCACTCGTGTTCTTCATTTGAATTTGTGTATGCAGTACTGAGAGAGGCTGGATCATCACAGTTGTAGGTGAACACAGTTTAGGTGCAGATGTCTTTATAAACACAGAGTTGTAGTAGGACTGTCCTGTGAAAACCACTGGACCTCTAAGTCCAATCTTTTAACACTTTTGTGGTGGTGAGCCTCAGATTAATATCTTACCTGCAAACTGAAATGTTAGCACATTATTTAGTATGGTGCTTAATGGTAGTATTTAATTAAAACAGAATTGCAGAAGAGTAATCAGCATTTAACTGTTCCTAAAATGTGTGCTTTGCTTTGAATATGAATTGAGTCCCTTTGTCCTCTGTATAAAATCCATTCCACAAAGTGAACATTCACCTTCTGTTTGGCACTTTATTGTAGTTTATTTGAGGCATACTATAACATATGAAAAACCATTCTTTTTATTTTCTTTAAATCTGTGACATATGCCAATATCCTGCTGGCTAGCCACCAAAGTTCTGTGTTATGTATGGAGTTTCTTAGTCAACTGAATAAGGCACTGGAGACAAAACATCTGCATTGAGTGACCTTGAACAAGTCTCTGCTTACCTCATTACATAACTCTTATTCAAATAAAACTACACACACACACACACACACACACACACAGTCTTAATTCTGTACATAGGAAATAGGAAGAATGTAAAAAATGTTAGCTATGATTTTCCTTATGAAGGAGCTTACACAAAAACTAGTTTATCTCTGTGGATGTTTCCATTATTGAGGCAAATATTAAATATTGTTATAGTTAACACAAGACAAACTAGTTTTCAAATGGAATATGAGCCATTCTATTCCAGGAAATCAAACACTTTTCCAAAAAAGGACATAAACATGAGGAGGCATATAAAAGTTATTCTCCTGCTATCTCATAGAATGTTCATATTTTTCAACAAGATGTTAAAGTTGTCAAAGTAAAGTAAAATATAGAGATAAATCTCTAAAATTAAAATATTTTAATTGGGGAGAAATAATTACAATATGGGGCATACATACAGACCAGGTGGTCTTCGGTATGTCTGAAGGACAAAGAGAAGATTAGACATTTTACAAAAAAGGAGAAAAGTTATTTATTGCTCTTTGAGAAATTGTCTTGGCACTAGCAAGGTTTTGAGGAGCCGGCAAGCTCTCATTGGTAAGTGATAGTGGTGGACAGAACTGTTCTTAGAGTTGCAGCAGGTTGTTTCAGTAGCTATTGGTTAAAACTGGTTTCAGGTTACAGTGGGCAGTTTCAGCTGCTAGGTTTGTAGAATTACATATCTGAAGTGATGTTTTGTGCCCTGGGTGCTTTTCACTAGTGGCTTCTCACCTCTATTTTTATTTATGTTTATATTTTTATTATTTATTTATTTATTTATCTATTTATTTATTTTGAGATGGAGTCTCACTGGTCACCCAGGCTGGAGTGAAGTGGTGCAATCTCTGTTCACTGCAACCTCCGTCTCCAGGGCTCAAACAACCCTCCTGCCTCAGCTGCCTGAGTAGCTGGAACTACAGACGTGTGCCACCACCTCCAGCTAATTTTTTTTTATTTTTATTTATTTATTTGTGTGTGTGTGTGTGTGTGTGTGTGTGTGTGTGTGTATGTGTGTATTTGGTAGAGACGGGGTTTCACCTTATTGCCCAGACTGGTTTTCAACTCCTGACCTCAAGTGATCTACCCGCCTCAGCCACCCAACATGCTGGGATTATAGGCGTGAGCCACTGCACCCAGCCTCAATTCTCTTTTTAGTTGGGTATGATGAGAATAAACCAATTTGTATGATCAACTGTCACAGCGTTAAGGTATATACAACAAGGATTCCCTACACCACTGATTTCCAACCATTTTAACACCAAGATTCACCTTCCTTAGGGAACCCAACCATCAGTGTATTTGTCAAAGCATTTGCTATGCAATGATCATGCATCCATATTTTGGATAAATGTGAGATTTCTATTGATTTGGAAATATTAAAAATATTACTATATTTGGGCATTTTGTGGTTTTCTAGAATTATTTCTTTGAAACCGTGTGCTAAAGTTTGATAAATTTTCTTATGCTTGTAAATTGCCGTACAATATATAAAATGTTTAAGTCAATGACTCATATAATCCCACAGAGAGCACAGAATACTTTGTTATACGCTTTTAAAATTTGATGTAACTACCGTTCATTAAGAGACATGAAGTGATCCATTCTAGTTCTGCTAGTAATTGGTAGAACAAAGCCTAATACTTTCAGGCTTCAAATTCTCTGTGTATTTTAGCTATATCCTTCTGCCTTATAAAGGGATCTAGAATGTAAATGAGATGCCCAAAGCTACTTAGAAGTTCAGAATGTTTATAAGACAAAAACAGGGACTTTGATTTATGACTCAATTCTTTGACAGTTCTTTATTTGAATTTTAAATGATCACTAGTCTATTGTCAGATAACGTATACAATGAGAACTCTCAGTTCAGTTAGCCAGATGGTGCAGCCAGGAGACAGAGGGAAGACCCAAGTAGATTAAGTATGGAGCTGGAGGCGGGCATACAATTAGAATGCAAAGCCTCCATCCTCCATCCATGCTTCTCTTATTGGGTTACTCTCTCCAAATATTTTACCCAGTTGCCAAAAAATCTGCATGAAAATAATATTCATTTGTGCTTGCAGCATTCATTAGTTACCTTAAATTTTCTCTGAATATCAAATACATGCCTAAGTGAGATGAGATATAAAAGCCACAGGCAATGCAATCCAATTATTCAAGGAATATTGCTAGTCCTCAGCATAGCAGTAGTATGGCTGAACCTCAAAGCTCCTATATGTGGATTCTCTAATAGTTTATATTTTGGAGTTGGTTAGTCATTAGCTTTATAGAACCTAATGGGTTACCAAAAACAAAGGTTTCTTTAAAAAATTATACACATTTGTACTTTGAACACAGACCTTGTCCATCTTAGTCTAAATGTCTCCATTGTAATAATTCTTCCTTCACTTGTCTTACAGTTCCCTGTGCACGACCTCACATTTAATCACTCACACATTATTTCTTTTTATACTTCAATATCCTGTTTCCTTTCTCTATAATTCTAGTCAACTACATTTATTTTTTAAGTGACAGCATGCCTCAGCATATTTTTCTTTGTTTACTGATTTATTTATTCAACTGAGCTACAGGGTGTCAGTGAACTGACTACAAGATGACATGTAATGCTGGCAGACAAGGCACGGGAAAAATCAAGGGAATTTGGGCAGGCATTCCAGATTGTCCAATTGAGGAAATCTATGTTCCCTAATCAATATTTTTTTTTTTGCTTCAAAATTGTTCCTGGATTTATACTTAGTGACACCATCCAGAGCTGTATATTTCCATCTGTGCTTATAATTGCAATTTTGATTTTTTTATTTGGATTATAAACCTATCCCAGCTGGATTTTCTTGCGTGGCTTCATCTCTGTATGGCAGAAATGAGATCTATTTAATATTATAAGCATATTGCAGCTTAAAAAGTACTTCTGCATTCTACCCTAGGGCAGGTGGTTTCATTTGCATTTTAAAAATAAGGAATTAGAGGTTATTGATTACAACTTGCCATGAAGCACAAGCCAATTTGATTTGAGTCTATGTAATGCTAATCTCAATCTTTCCTCAACAGGTAGTTTAAGGTTACTGAGAGGATAGCTTTTTAAAATTACTGAGATTCAATTTTGTTTTTAACAATAATCTTCCTCACTCAGTATCTATTTTCTGGGCACCTTCTTGGTGCCAATCTCTGTGGCAGCTGCTGAGTAAATACACGTGTTCAAGATGCTCTTGCTGCCACTAACAACTTAGTTTTTAGTTTAATAGTAACTAGAGCCATTTTCCAAATGGGCCAGTTCTGCTGGGTGCATGTAAGAATTTCACTTCCTATCTCCCTTGACTTTGTCTGATGTGTGTGACTAGTTCTGTCCAATAAGTTTTAAGGACAAGTGTCACCTTAGGTTGGGTATTTGTCGTTATGAGATTAGTCAGCTTCTTTTTCTCTCTACCACTGAAATGCTCCAGGTGGGGCTATTCTGTCAGCCTGATTCTGAGAGTGAAGACAATGACAATACAAAGAGACTACAGTGTGTACCTGGTGGTGGGCATTTAGGATGAGAAGGGATGATGTTATGTATAAACTATATTACTAAAATACAGAAAATTATTGGTTATTGCAATATGAAAATTATCATGACTGATATAAAAAGACTTCAAGTTAAATTCTAGGCTTTATTTCAATAGTTCATTATAACTGAAAGAATATATTATATGTATTATATACAAGATAATTGTATGTTATATATGTACATATAGTACATGTAATATAAAACATGTGTATATATATTTAATATTTTATATGGTAAATCAAGTAACACAGGTGCCTGAGTTTGATGTAATCTATTAAATCTCTTCTAGGGTTGTCTCCTAGAGATGGAAGAGCTGTAAGCAGAGACAGAAAAATATGTTTTCACACAAACTCTTTGGCTCATTCGCAGATGGCAGCAATGAGCCAATAAAATACATTTTTCTCCTTTGAGTTTTATATACTACTTATCCTTTCCACTTAACACTATTATTAATTTTAAAGTAGAATATGTTTATTAAAATGTCTTTATTGATTTAGGTGAAAAATATAATTTTTCTCAGTCCTCCAAAAATTAGATTCATTTTCACATAATTCATAAGGCAAACATTTATGAACAAAGCAAACATTATTTTATAAAAAACATTAATCATGTAAAATGTATTTCAAATCAATAAGTAGGGAAAGAAAAACAGCGTCTAAGTAAATATTTTGGGTAAAATGACTAATGTAAAATAAACCTTGTGAACACAGCCTCTCTCACCACGTATGTAGGCTGAGAAAGTATTTTTCTGTGTCTCACTCTTGTTCCATCTTTTCTGCAAACTTATAGGTAATAAAAATAGACAACTCTTGGAAACACATGCTTCCTCTTCAATGGGAACAAAGTTTTAAGAATGCCAAAAGAAGAGGTTAGAAGAGCAATTAGAAGACAAGCATGAATAAATAAATCATTAAAATTTATCTAAAATATTGATACTGATGCTTGAGTTCCACTCAAATTCTGAGTCACAATAGACTTGGACTACAATATCTAGACCATCTAGACGCTTTAAAGTCAAAGCTTATTTTCTTTTAATTACTGAGAAAACTGTTACTGCAAAAATGAACATGTATTCTTCTTGGAACTATTGTGAAAAAGGTAATCCAAACATTTATGAATGGAGGTACTTTTGTACATGTCTGGCAGACCTCTGCTAGGTACTATTGTATTAGAGTTCTGCAAACAAACAGAGCCAATAAAATATGTGTGTGTGTGTGTGTGTGTGTATGAAATATGTATATACACACACATATATATATACACACATGATACTAGTCCACATGTTTGTGGAAGCTTAGTCCCACCATCTGCTATCTGCAAGCTGAAGATACAGTGAAACCAGTAGTGAAGTTTGAAGTCTGAGAGCCAGAGAGCCAATGATGTAGATTTCAGTCTGAGTCTGAAGGCCAGAAGCACTGAGGGCAGGAGGTTGATGTCCCACTTCAAGCATTAAGGTAGAGAGTGAATTCAACCTTCCTCCTCCTCTTTGTTCTATTCAGGTCCTTACTGGACTGGATGATGCCTATCAGTTCACCAATTCACTTGCTGATCTCTCCTGGAAACATCCTCACAGAAACAGCCAGAAATAATGTTTAACCAGCTGTCTGGGCATCCCCAGGCCCAGTCAAGTTGATGTACAAAATTAACCATCACAGCTGTATGGGAACTATTTCATTTAATTCTCAAAGTTATCCTAAAAATCAATTCTATTCCTTCCATTGTTTGATGTCTCCCAGCTAATAAATAGAGGACTACAACTCCCTGTCATTTCTGCCTGATTACAAAAGCTGTTCACTTTCCACCCAGAAGGCCCAAATAATAATGATTTGTTATCAAAATAGCACGTCCATCATTTAACTACTGAGAACTGAACTTGTCCTTGAATGGAAATTTTACAGTTTTTAAAAAAGATTTATGATTAGAAATCTACAAAAGATTTTTGTCTTCATCATACATATATTTTATAAGCAATACATCTAACAAAATAATTGAGCTAATATCAGCAGTACTCGCCAACAGGTGATTTTAAATCACCGAGCAGATGAGTAATAATGTGCATTGTGCCCCTGTCAGCTGAGCTACAAATGAATGTGAGGTATTCCTGAACTCCATAAAGTCAGAAAGAAAACTCATATAGGATCCCATTTTTGCAAAACACCCAGCCCTTCTTTTGCATAAAAGCAAGAGACTCTTAGGGAAACTTGCACATTAATATCCATATCAGTAAGAAGAATAAAAATGATTTGGCTAGCAGCATACAAAATTGGGAACATCTGAAAGATTCATAGTTCTGCCCTGTCAACTGAAAAGCATCCAACTCATTTTCCTTCATGCTGTGAATGAAAGTAACTGCAGTGGAGGCTATTCCTGTAGCTGTCACTAAATAACTTGTCCCATGCTGTAACCAAGGGATGAGACAGGATGTCATACTTCAAAATGGAATTAAAATAAAATAAAAATATAAATAAAAGAAAAGGGCCCTCTTATCTACTGTGAAATTTGAAGTACTTGAGTTTTATCCCCAGATGGCTTTTAAGTCAACCTAGTGATTTCTAATTTATTAGTAACAGAAATAGTATTTGGCTTAAGATTTCAATACTCTGCCTTAATCCCTACCAGATTTTTCTGTACTCATGCTGTGGAGCTGCATGCTGGAGCAGCAAGTGACAAGCGAAGAAGACCTCCCTCCCTCCTTTTTTGGCCTGAGTAACATTGCCATTAAAATTGTCAAATAAATTAAGAGACCAAGACAAAAAAATACCAAATTATTTTAGCCAACACATTTTGCTACTTCATCTTTTAAATATGAAAAAAATAATGTTTTTAAAAGAGAAAATCATATAGAAATTAGTTTAAATAATTCGAGTATTTTTCATTTTAAGCAAGGTTCCCAGAAATGAAGTATCCAGTCATTTTTGACACTATTTTTCTAATGTCACTAATTCTCCTCCAACATAATGGAATTTTGTGTCATTGACATTCTCATGAGATTCTTATAATATAAACCCACGGATATGATGTTACAATGTCAGATGAAATAAGCTAGCAAGTCTATGGATGTATATGTCAATGATGCAAATATTTTTACGTGTAGAAGTAGCAATATGTCAAGATGATGGCACATAATACCAGGGATTTCTCTGGATACTATTTTCTGGAAAAAAAGCAGTGCAAAAAATAATGTCTTTGCAATTCTTTTGAGAAAATGATCTGATTATCATGGCCATAATAAAAGAAAGGTTGCTAGTGTTTGTGATCATCTGAATTATTTCTTATGTATTTGAGAAACTGATATTTTTATATACCCCATTGTAAAGCACATAAGAGCTTTTAGTGCCTTAAAAAGAAAATTTTTGGTCTTATAACACGGTCCAAATCAAGAGGAAGGGAGGCATTTCAGGGATTTTAACATCAAGAGAGCATACATTGTTTTACACTGTGCCTTGTTGGAATTTGATTATTACTTGTTGAAGTAATCATCAAGATCCTTGGCTTCCATGCTCGTTAACAGGGGTCTTTTGACTTTGGCAAAAATCTGTATTTGACATAGTCAGATGAGTTCATAAAACTTCCAAAGTATGATTTTTTAAAATCAGGTGTGACTTTAATCAGATAAATGGAGGAAAGGAAAAAAAGATCATCTGTGATTTATCTAATTCTTTAAGTGTATTCAAGGTAATGCCACAAGGAGAGTAATTTGACCTTACTGGGTAAAGCAATTTATTATAGTATAAATAAAGATATTTTTGGTGCCACTTATTTAAGTTTCTGTGCATGGATAGAGTCCAAAATAAAAAATTGAAATTCATGATTCTGAATTATGTGAGCTATTTAATCATTTCTGCTGGAGAACCAGACACAAGAAGTAATTTTCAGCAACGCAGTTATTAGAGTTATGGTAAAGTGGCCAAGAGAGCCCATCTTGGAACACCACTTAAAGAAATAATCCAAATAATACCATAGCCCCTCAGGAGGAAGTGGAGCTTATGTACACAAACGCATGTGTCAAACCTTTCAAATAGTTCAAAGTGCTTTCAAGCACGTTTTATGATAATATTCTTATGACAGAGATAAGGGCAAGGACTATTCTCATTTTGCATGGGGAAATGAACGCAAGTTCTAGCCATCATAGTTCTTAATGATTATTTATCTAAGTCGAAGCATGTGGAGTTTGCTTATGTCTAAAATTTTGTCTAACGTATCCCAGTTTTCACTCACTTTAGGATAATTCAAATACTCCTATAAAATCAGACTATTTCTCCCAAATATTCTACTTCTTTCATAAACCTATATTTCTTCACATATCAAATTGAAATTAATTGTAGCTTTTTAAATGCCATCATTTAGATTTTTTCTTATAAAATTCCATTTCAGGTATGGGGTCTGTTGCAATCAGACCCAATGTAGATTTGTATTTATAAGCCAATGTAGATTTATTTTTATTCAACGTTTATTATGTTCCAGGTGATCTTATTTCTTGCAATAATCTGAGCTTATGAAACCCGTTTTATAGGTATGAAATCTGAGACTTGGAGATGATATCTAAATTTCCAACATAAAGCAGGAATTGAGGATGTTCCAGGTACAATTCAAGTATGTGTTCAGTTTCAAAGCCTGTGCCCTTCAAGGAGGCTCCTTGCTCTTACAGTCCAACCATCCATCCACACATTGATCCAGAATACAATCTTTTTAGTGAGAAAATAATTTATTCAATTTGCCGTTAGTAATTGCACTTTTGATAGAGAGTAACAAAATAAATGATTACTTGGATTTCTGTCTTATTTTTACCACTTGTTTTTGCTGACAAACCTAGAACTTAAAGTATAATTTAAAAATTTGAAAAAAAATAGAAAAAAAAGAAAATTAATTAATTTGACAACAGTGTCTGTGACTGTGATGGCAGAGGTTCCAGAGACAATTGTTTAAAATCAGAGTGCCAAAGTGTTAATTTTTATCATCATTAACAGGGTGACTCTATTCCTTACATGTGGCATCGTTTTCAGAATTAAAGAGGGTATAACCTGCTTCTACCACGTCTGATCTCTGTCCTGGTATCTTCTGGGAACCATCTTCTTCACTATCTTTTTTCTTTCTATATCTCAGTCTTCCTAGGTTTTACTTTTCATGTTTCTAAGCTAACAGTGATTAATCTGATAACCCATCAGATGGAAAAAATAGAGAAGATATAACTCTACTAAATCATCTATTCTTATTTTCTCCATGAGATAAATGTATTTGTTGTTTTGTTTTTGCTTTTTATGGGTTTTTTGGCTTACTCTGCAAATGAGGCAATGAATTCTAGTTTACTGACTCTGTCAAAGTGATGCTTTCAATGAAATTACTTATTTAATTCTAGTCGAATTGAAAAGATTTGGTAACTAGTTGTGGTGGATATGTGGAATATTTCTGGACATTTTCCCCAAAGTAAAGTTATATACTTAGTTGGCTTATTCATTTTTTTGCATAGGCCCAATACTGTGTATACCAGGGCTGGTGACAGAATATAAAAATCTAGTGATTCTGGCCAGGCACGGTGGCTCATGCCTGTAATCCCCACATTTTGGGAGGCCGAGGCAGGCAAATTACGAGGCCAGGAGTTTGAGACCATCCTGGCTAACACGGTGAAACCCCGTCTCTACTAAAAATACAAAAAATTAGCTGGGTATGGTGGCGGGAGCCTGTAATCCCAGCTACTCGAGAGACTGAGGCAGGAGAATTGCTTGAACCCGGGAGGCAGAGGTTGCAGTGAACCGAGATCGCGAAACTGCACTCCAGTCTGGGCAACAGAGTGAGACTCAGTCTCAGAAACAAACAAACAAAAAACAAACTAGTGATTCTTCACCGTATCTTTTATACAAGGAGAATGTCAGTGACAGCTTATTCTAGCACTGACAAAAACATATTTATTCTGTATTTCCACTTACAATGAGTTTTAGGCCTTATTCACTCAAAATTCTTAGTTCTTTCCAACAATTATCCTATCATTAACAAAAAAGACCTGATTAAAACAATGTAGTACTTCAACTATAAGGCAACACAGAAATAGAGTAAGACATCAGCAATTGGCAGAGGAAGTTATGATGAAATCTATAGAAATTTAGGTGTAGAACAATTCACTAAATGTTAAAATGTACTTAGCAAATATCCATGCTTAATTGTAGGTCAATATAGATATAAACTATTAATGTTGGCTCCTGATACTTCATCATCATGTCAATAATTATCACTTTTAATTATTATTGGCCTCACCTTTTTTAATAACTATTTTCTCGTAAAATGTAAACCTTTAATGGGAAAGCAACAGCCTCCTATTTATCACAAGTAATATAGTATATTCTATTGCACATTATCAATTATAATAATCTGTTGCAAATTTTGCTAATTTAAACTTTTGTAGGTTATGTTTTCAAAAGTGTTTGTGACTATTTTTCTTTAGTTATTTTAGAATACTTTGCACACCTTCCATGTAGAATAAAAAATAAATAAATAAACAACTAAATCGAAAGTTTTCAAATCTGACGCTTATTTTAAATGAAAGTATGTGTGTGTTTTGGCCTAAATTACTTTAACAGTTGCCTCACTTCTTCGTTTGTTGTACTATTGTATATAAACAAATATAATGCAAATTTTATGAACAATCTAACCTTTGTTTGGGGGTACACTTGAATTTGCATGAGAAAAAAATTTGTATTTTGTGAAACATTAAATATTTGAAAAAAATTATAAGAGATATGAATGCTAAAGTTATATTAATATGGTAAAATTTATGTATATTCTTTGGTGGATGCTAAAGTTAAATATTTCTTTAAAATACATAAATTAAAATTCATATTTAAAGCATGATAAATTTAAAAGTAACGAATATCAGAGTGAGGAGCTATAGCTAAACCAAAAATAACACGAAAAAAGTTAATTATTGCATCTGAACTTAGTTTTGAATTTCCCAAACTAAAATCTACATAGAAACAATTGATCATAGGGAATAGCACATTTTTATGTTTTTTAAAGATTGTTTAATCTGTTTGGAACCCAGTAAGTATACATATCTGAAGACTAAAGACAGCTATGGAAATTTTCAGATAAAAACGTTTTGCCTACATTTAATTTTATTGACACATTATGCTTGAGTACTTTATTCATAGCCAGACTTGCATGAGTACTTACTAGTAGCCCAACTAAGAATTAAGCTAAACTTATTAGATGATTTTATAACCCCTTATGTCTGATTAAATTGTATCATTTAAAATGTATTTGCTGAAATTTAAGTCATCCTAATGAAGCCAGTGTTTATAAGGAATACTATTACTCCCATAGTTTTAAGATGTTTTCATTTTTTGGTGAGAATACTTTAGTTTTCCAAACCGTTTTCTCTTAGTAAAACCTGTTATAGATGACACACCTTATAACTAATTTGAACACTCTTTAATGATTCAAACCAAAGTTTATAAAGCTCTTAAATTTTTATTCTGCTTTAAACATTTTAATAAATCGCTGCTCTTATCCTTAAAAGAAACGACACGGTAGATGTTACTAAGAAAAATTAAATTGAAATGTCTCCAGTGTACAACTTACATTTAAGGATTGAGTAAAGAGGGGATTTCATAGTTAAAATTTATTGAATAGCCCTAAATATAAAATTGGGGAAAATCTAGTTACTTGTAAAATTATTTTTTCACATTAGCTGCTGTTATATTTATATTTTGAATGATAGGGCTAAGAGGTGGTGACAAATATTTATAATGGTAGATCATCAGGATAAAATAGGGACAATATGGTTTAATCACTTTATTTTTTTTTTTTTTTTTTGGAATGTGCTTAATGGAAAGGATGAATGACTGCCTTGCTTCAAAATTAAATTCAATTGCCTTGAGTGAAGGATTTGAGTATTAGCATAACATTCTATTTATGTGAGTTATGCTATAGTTTTTGTCATTTTTACATTACAGTGCAAGTAACGCTACTGATTTATGGTTGCGTTTTTAAAGGGCAATGCTATACAGAAACCAGAGACTGAAGGAAGCTGAAAGTCATATTTGTCAAAAACTCAGCTTTGACATAGTTTATGATCATTGACTATTTGCCCTATTTATAGGGCTTTATTTAAGAGTAAGCTAATCTAGCAAGAACAAATATGACTGATGTTTGCCTATTTATTATTTTTCAGTGTTTCATTTTTTGGTTAGATGGCTATAAGATACAAGCTATATAAAGTTATGCAGAAGTTAAAGAATGCATAGCGCTTTCCATTTTCATTATATTCCTTTGAAAAGAATTACTTTGCAAATATTCAGCTTGGGTTCTACCAGCATCCACTATAATCAGAATAATTTTTAATATCAAATAAATTATGAATACTCTCTTCAGTTATGCAATTGAGATGTTAACTGGTTGTGTGAGGATTTGAATGTTATGATCTGGTATATAAGGAAATTATCATCAATGTGAAAAACATTTCTGCTTATAAATTATGAGGGCTTGAGAACTTGAAACTTTTATAAGTAAGATTGTTTCTAAGTTGAACTATAGGAATTTCAACCTAACCAACATCTTATTTAGCTGAATATCTGAAAACATAGGGAGTGAACTTATATATTACTATTCAAAAGCTTAAAATTATAAACATATTTTCATTCTGGGTTAAAATTAATTTTTAAATTTTATCTCTTAGACTCACAGAAGATAGGACTAATGGCTATATTTGCTTTAGTTTTTCAATCAGTTGTTATCAGTACATTTTAATTCTGATTGGAAACTTTAATGTAAACAACAATAAAATATTATGTCAAATAAAAAAAATAAATTTGATGTTGCATACACCACAATGTAGTTACCCAAGGTATAGTCAGAGCAAGCAGAAACAGCAAGTGACTTGAATGTTAAGTCAGTAGGTGAGGAGGCAGAAAAACCATCCATTGAAGTGCAGTCCTAGGCAAATGAGACTCAATGATTATAGCATCCAGTTAGGCTGACTGGACTGGCTACAGTAAATTGAACAACTAGAGTTGTCATTCCATGGAGGTGTTATGCCATAGTTTGGATCGAGAATGAAAATAAACTAAAATATACTTTCCAATTTGATAGGTACACTAGATAATGCGCTCCAACTTGGAAAAAACATGATTTTCTGTTACTGCAGGAAAATTCAAATGGTCAGTGTTTCTAGTCTCCAAAACATAACAATATTAAGAATAAAAAATATTGAATTAGTAAGGTTTAATCTATAATTACTACTTACAGTAGGCAAGGAAGATATTTTATCACAACTGACCTGAATAATAGAGTGGGCTGGAAGGAAGGAAGCCTATTATTTGAGACACCATGTGAAAACTTGGAAACACAAAGGGGAAAAGCCAGTTTCATTGAGAATAAAATATTCATGTTGATAACTTACATAAAACAAAAGATGGAGTGTTTTCTGCAGGGAAATTACTTTCTTTGATGAGCTCCATTTATGCATGAT
This sequence comes from Macaca thibetana thibetana, assembly GCF_024542745.1. Taxonomy (NCBI): domain Eukaryota; kingdom Metazoa; phylum Chordata; class Mammalia; order Primates; family Cercopithecidae; genus Macaca; species Macaca thibetana. The sequence continues at coordinate 59,672,684 of NC_065582.1, read as the reverse complement.
GGAGTTTTAAATTTTTGAAAACCCCCTTGGTTATTTTTTCTTCCTTTCAATTCTGGTGGTTTTAATTTCAGACATAAACAGATGTAAAATTTTCTTGCTAAAAGCTTCTTACACTGTTTAAAGTCGGATTTATGACATAGGCAAAAATAAAATGCCTTCTTACAATGACAGTGAGTAGGAAATCAATAGTTAAGGCATCAGTCTCATGAATTGCACAATGAGCAGTGGCTCCATTTGTTTTGATACTGCCCAATGATAAAATATATCTTCATTTACTTTGCTCATTTTTAACATTGTTTTGATTGAAGCATATTCTTGAGGGATGCTGAATATTATATCTGCTAACTAGCAGCTTGAGTTCTGGAAGCAATTTTATTTGAATGAAATCTATTATATAATGACTTTGTTGAGTGGCCTGCAAGCTGCATGTTAAGATTCAAATCTTTACTTCTTGAGGATAGAAAGCTATTGGTTTACCTGATAATTTAATATAGGAGGCATGTTAGAAGCTGCACTGGCTAGCAAGGATTTGTATCTTATGTATTGCCTATCACCCTAATCAAAAGAGAAGGAAAAGATAGAATATACCTCATCTCCAGAGACTTAGGTTCCAATGGTAGAGCATCAGAGTAGAAAGGAGAATAAATGTGTTGATGCTTCTTTGATTGTGCATCACAGAGTCAACATGCAATCTGACACAGCTTAAAAGGGGTTGCTAGTATCAGACTCACAAAAGGCTGGAAAGAGAATGAGCAGGAGAAAAATGTTTACAAGTTGATGTACATCAGCAAGGTTTTCACAGTGTCTGTTTGCATGAAGCTGATCCACTAAGGGCAAATCTTCATGGAAATGTACCTTGCAAAATAACTACAAACAAACCTCTATATTATTACCCAGTGTGGTAAATAGATACCTATGCTGGCCGAATGTGTATTAGAATAGAGCACTCTAAATTTGAAATAGGTCACAAACCTCTTGCAGTGGCCCAGTTTTGCACTCCTGGGGAGTAAGAATCTAGCTAATAGAATCAGGACTGTGCTTTCACTCCTCATGATCTAGCAAAATCTAGTGATTGTGAGATGTTTTAGAAGCCCAGAAAATGCACACGCATAAACACACACATGTTTAAACCCTCATTAATTATACAGTTATATAATTTTTACATGGATTCATAAAAGAATAATGTTTAAGAAATAAAATATTTTAGAATGCTTCTGCCTCTAAATTTGAGACAGTGACTTAGACACAGTGCTGTTCATTTGATAAATATTCATTGATTGTTACTCCCTGGAGATCCAGAAATGAATGTAACCTCCTTATACTCTTAAGAATCTCACAGCTAGCTGAGGTAGAGAGATAAGTCAATCAACATTTTTATAACTTGAAATGGTAAGTCTAAAGGACAAGTTGTTACATGAGTGTACTTTACTCAGTCTGATAAGTAATAGGAGGTTCTGGAGATGGTGATGTGGAGTCAAATTTTGGAAAGTAAATGAATGGGAGGCTGTGTGGATGTAGGAGCATAGGGTTGACAAGACATTGAGATCTGAGAAAAGTTGATTTTAAAAACAAGAGGACATGCAAACAGTTTCATGCTCCTGCCACAAGGCAACTGGGAGGATGGAGAGTGTGCAGGCATGGGAACCAGAGCTGGGATAGGGTCTGATCTCCATTCAACCAATATTAGGTGGTCTTTGCAAGCATTTAACTTCAAATTGCATTTCTTTATTAGCAAAATGTATTTAATAATATCTTATATTTTACGTTCATTGTGAAAATATGTTGTATACATGGTACAGAGATTCAATCAATATTACTTAAAGAAGTTATAATTATCAAAAATGACCTTAACCAGAGATTCCCAAAATGGAATTACTTCAGGAATTTTAAAAAATGGATCTTGCCCCTCAAGATTCTGATTTAACTAAACAGTCAGATTTCAGACTGAAAGAAAATACCAAAAAATCTGAAAAATAATGGTCAGTCATGAAAAAGGAAATAATTGGAAAATTGTTGTCTTCACCTGAGAAGGCTATGAATATGCTAAGAAAGATATTTTATTTATTCCATATAACAGAAAGACTGCCGGCCGGGCGCGGTGGCTCAAGCCTGTAATCCCAGCACTTTGGGAGGCCGAGACGGGCGGATCACGAGGTCAGGAGATTGAGACCATCCTGGCTAACCCGGTGAAACCCCGTCTCTACTAAAAAATACAAAAAACTAGCCGGGCGAGGTGGCTGGCGCCTGTAGTCCCAGCTACTCGGGAGGCTGAGGCAGGAGAATGGCGGGAACCCGGGAGGCGGAGCTTGCAGTGAGCTGAGGTCCGGCCACTGCACTCCAGCCTGGGCGACAGAGCGAGACTCCGTCTCAAACAACAATAACAACAACAACAAAAACAGAAAGACTGCCATTAATAAGTGTAGTTGAGTAACATTTCCAGGCTGCACCCACTTCAAAATAGTTGACTTTAGGAACTAAGTAGCAAAAGTAAATTTTCTTTTCTTTTTTTTTTTTTAATTTATTTATTATTATTATACTTTAAGTTCTAGGGTACATGTGCATAACGTGCAGGTTTGTTACATATGTATACTTGTGCCATGTTGGTGTGCTGCACCCATCAACTCGTCAGCACCCATGTTTTCAGAAAGTCTATTCTGTGAATAGAACAATTCACAGAATTGTGCAACACTTCAATGCCTTATATTATGATAGAAAAAGTTGTAAGTTTTATTTCCTTGGAATGCCATGGAAGGAGCATGGAAGAGGTGGCGAGGGAATCTAATTTTGAAGATAAAGAGTCTTAGAGCATTTTAAAGTACAACTGTTTAGTCTATCTCATTAATATGCATCTCAAAGAGACGGAGGCCCTGCTTTGAAGATCTGAAATGCAGCAAAAGCTATCCTGCCTAAGCCTTTAACCATGGGTTTGATGACTAGAAATGATATTTTTAACCATGTTAGGAGAAAAAGAAATAGGTGAATTACAGCAGAAAGAATTTAAATACATAGTAGAGCAAATGACGAGCACCATTTGAATATTAAAACAACTTACTGTATTTCTGTCCTATCATAAATTAGCCCTGATATTCTATCCTGGTTACCAGGGAAGAAATTGTGTGGCAGAAACATATTCTCTAATGTTAAAGATGAGAAAAAACTGACAAGAAGTCAAATACCTCTTAATGAATTAAGATTTTAAAGGTCTGAAGTTTTATTTTTTTCATGAAAAACAAAAATGCTGATAGTTTGATTATGTAAATAAAGTATAAAACATTACACTTTTGTAATTGATATCTAGGACCTACACATAAATGAATTATTTCACACATACATTGTTTTTCCCATGAAAATACTTCAGGCTAATTGGATAATAATTAACCACATTTATTTTCTCCCCATGAAAGTCTTTTAATATTACAGAAATATTTTCCTATGAAGTATATAATTGTTGAAAAATTTCCCACCTAAAATTATCCTAATTTGTGCCACTTTGGGGGTATAAACATGTGAAACTGTATCATTTTCAAAAAAGATTTCATTAAATATCTTCTTTAATTTGCTCATCTTCACAAACTTCTCATAGACTTGTAAATTTGTCTATGTGTGCTGTTTATTTTTTGTTTGGCTTTCTTTGGTTTTTTTTTTTTTTTTTTTGCACTCAGCATTTACACAAAATCCCATTACAATCTGACATTTATTTCAAACATTCAAATAGACGGAGGGTGTGAGGGGTTGTTGCTGTCATTGTTTATTACACAAACTATTTTCAGGTAAACAAATCCAGTGACCGTGTTTCAGTCTTCATCTTATTTGACTTCTCATCTCATTGTGGAAATTTGCATTTCCCTGATCATTAGAGGAGTTGAGAATTTTTCATAAACCTGTTGGCTATTTGAATGTCTTCTGTTAAGCAAGGCTATTGTATCCTTAATTCTTAACTTTCCTTTATCCCATATTCCTAATCTTTCTGTAAGACCCATTGTTTCTGCTTCTTAACTATATTTCAAATAGGTCAGTTACTCCCCGCTTTTACTGGCCTCTTTCTTTAACACATGACCACCGTCTTATGTCTGGTCTCCTCCAGGAGCCTCTTTGTTAATATCCCACTTATGTGATTCTAGTGGTACCTAGCCCATGATATTTTTTATCATTGCATTTTGTGTGTATTCGTTGTAGCGACTACCATGAATTTTTATATGAATATTTATGTTAAATTTCATGTGTATATTTTCTTGTTTATTATCTCTCTAAGCAGATAAACTGTAAGAAGATAGACTTGTGCCTTTTACTTCTTCAGTGGATATAAACATTTTTAACAGTGACTGTTATATATTAGGAGGTCAATAAATATTGTTTTTAACAAGCGACTGACTTGCTTAAAGGCCACAAAAGTAGTGCTGTGGCTACCGCCCCCAAAACACTCTATTTCTAGGAAAAAAATTTTACATACATATATATTTTACATATATATATACACACACACATACACATACACACACACATATTCATCAATTGACTATATATCATATTATATTTAGCAACACATCTATAGAAGAGGCAAGTTTGCTTAGGGAAGTAATAGCCAATGTTGATTTTATATTGATTTCTATTGATTTTAAGACTTACTTTTTGATCAGCTTTTGTTATTCTTTGTGGTGGTGGTGGTGGCTTTTTTCCTATTACAAATAAAACAAAACTGGCAATTCATTTAAATAATTCCAGTGACTCAAGAGTTGTCTCAAAGTGTACTAATCATTTACCTCATAATTTGTTGTCAAATGTTAGTGGACATCATTTTATACAGGAAAAAAACTAATTATTTTAATGTGGATTTTAAGTAGAAACTTAGAAGCAATACTGAGATTAGACTGTAGACTAACTATAAGCACTGTCATTGTATGTTCAGCAATTGGGAGAAATTGCTGAATGCATGAATTTGGCTTTAGTTAGTACCAACATAATAAAATGGCTATAGCATATGGCATGAAAAAGGCCACTTAAGTACAGATTTGGTAAAGTGATAAGGAAAGGGGCAAGACTATAGGATTTTACAGATAACTCATCTGATGAGAAAATAAGGCAAAAAGTTGGTAGTAAAAGAGAGAACAGTAATGGGATGATAGACAGATGGAGAAGCAAATACAGCAAGAGAGGTGAAGTAGAGTTCTCCCTGTTTGAAGGCAGATAAAAAGAAAGTCACTGAAGAGGAAAAATTAAATTTGGCAGAGAGTGAGGAAAACATAAGAATCATATCACTCAGAAGCTTCAGTGTCTTCCCTAGTTCTGTATAATAATTTGGATATCAAAAAAATATTTTTACACAGTTGTATTATATGACCCTTACACAAACTATTTAAGTCTGAGTGAAGTAAGACAGGTGGTTCTATTCCCATTTCACAGATTAGAAAACAGAAGCTCAGTTCCTAGGGTCATGCAGCAGGTAAATAACATAAGGGAGAACAGAAGTATTCTGATTTCTACAGTTTTATGCCTTCCACTACACTATGTTGACAGCATGGTATTAATCTTTAAACAGGAGGAGATTGAAATCTGCTGTGAGAAAGGAAGCATTTAAGGCAATGATCCAAAATGAGACTCTTTTGCCACCCACACACTTGAATTAGTACTACAGCCTAAGTAAATTTCAGTAAACCAGGAGTGTAGAAAGAGATGGCTGTCATGAAGGGGCAGGGGTAGCATTCATTTTTTCTTTTTTTCTAGCGTACTGTATGTAAACCTTCTACCAATTATTGGAAATACATTGGTGAGCAAAAATAGTCATAGTCCAAGCCTTCCTAAAGTCCATTTTCTAGTGAATAAAGTAGGCTTTTTGTCAAACAAGAAAATTAAATGTTTAAGTGCAAACTCAAATATCAAGGCAAAGTACACAATGCTATAGTGTAGTATAGTGTAGTATAGTGTAGTATAGTGTAGCATTGAGAAGACCAGGAGACACTTGCTTACCTAGAAGGATGGCAATTGATTTAAATTCTAAAGAAGGAATTAGAGTGAAATACCTGAGAAGAATTAGGGCAGGCACAGAGCCTGCTAGAAAGGCTTATATATGAAGAAATGAAAGAATTTGGTATGACCAAAAAAATGTGGTGTGCTAGTGTTCCTGTGCCCTGAATTAAAACCAACAGAGTAGAATTCTCTCTTTATTTTAAACAGTTATGTAGTGAAATTGAGTCAGAAAATTCTGATTCAATATTTTTTCCAAGAGATGACTATCCAAAAACCAAAGTATGACAAATGTAGTTCATTAATATTATTTATTTTTATTTGAGATTCGTGAATCAGGTAGCATCTCATATAAAAATAGAGAGGTGCTATGTTGGACATAGGCGAAGAGTTGGGTTTCGTAAGGTAGGAACAAGAAAACAGGTAGTCAAAAGAGCAAATTGGTTCATACCAGGTACTTCAGGTTATTTTTCTTGTAAGAGTTAAAGCAGAGACTTCCTTATTATTTCCGTGGATGTTGACTGGGTTCTTTCCAACTGATTGTTGAAGCTCCTGTTTTCAGAAAAAAACTTGTCTGTCTGAGGATTTTCCTACTTCCTTACAGTTTAGTTTGCTCTGTTTTGGTTTGGTCTGTTGGGATCTAGTGCAGGAACTCGGTCCAAAACAATGGCGTCCTACAAATTTAAATTAACATGACTCAGAAATAGAGAATAAAATGATAGATTTAAAGTAATAATTTCTGGGAGGGTGTGTGTGTGTGTGTGTGTGTGTGTGTGTGTGTGTGTGTGTATTCTTGCAAAGGATTTAAACAGTGGCTTGCACATGACAAATCATCATAAAATAATAATTAGTTAATTCTTTCAGCATATATTTATTGAAAACGTAGCAAGTTCAATGTGTGCAAGCACTCCACTGGAGGCTTTTATCAGCTTTTTATCATCTAGTATTTGACCAAAGAATGGCCAGGATGCAGTTAAAAAGAATACTTCTTGCTTTGGAAAAGCCAATTCAATATGTGTTTACATACTTATATTTTCTGGATTTCTAACCTGTTTTTGCCATAGCCTCAGGTAGGACAGGAAAACCATTCTTACAGTGCGGTAGTGATATACTCTCCAATATGGTAGTCGTCTGCCACATGTGGCTATTGAGTATTTGGAATGTGGCTAGTACAACTAAAACTTAATCTTTTATTTTATTTAGCTTTAATTTAAATAGCTGCATATGGCTAGTTTCACCTGCATAATGCCACTTCAGAGGGATTCAGAAAAAGACTTTTAAGTTCCCACTGCAATACTTTTGATACATTTGGCATGAACTGGCTATTCCTTGTATCATGTGGCCTGGATGTAATTGAAGGAGATGTTTTCTTTGTATGAGGGAAAACTTACCTTGAGAAAAAAATGTAGGTGTGGACAAAAGCTCATTTTCCCAACTCACTTGGGGAATAAAAAGTGAACATGTTGATATCAAAAAGTCTGCCAAAACATACAGACGGAATTTCACAGGAATTGATTTTTTCAAGAACCCAAAAGAGTTAAACAATTTTCTTGATCTTTATTATTTGAGAACAGCCACTCACAAAAATATAAAAACTATAAAAATAAAGGAAATAAAATTACTTGTGTAATAAACATTTAGAAAAATCTAGTGGTGATTCAAAGAAGATAGGTGGAAGATTAATCTGAGGTCAGCTAACTTATTTCTCTCAATTGCTTCCAATATTTAGTTTCTGTGAGACACCCTTTTTTCCTAAAATATTTACTTTTGAATATGAATGCATGCAATTGAATTTGTTGATTCAAAAAGTAGAAAAAGTAAATAAAGTTAAAAGTATATTTATCTTCCATGTTTATATCACAGCTTTCTAGTAACACTGCTTAGTGATAACTACTCCTTCTTTTTATCTTTATTTTTTGCTGTATGTTGGAGCTATTTTATTTACTCTTCTAACGTATTTACTGGGTGCCTGTTTATTATAAGATAGGCAATGTTCTAAGCACTGCTTTATTGCAGTGGGAATAAAAGACAGAAAAAAGGTCTTCCAAAAATTACATTTCAAGAGAAGAAAAGAGGCAATAAACACAATAAATAAGTAAAATACATGGTACGTTAAACAGTGACAAGAGGTACAGATTTTAAAAATATTCTTGAGGAGATCAAGGTGTAGAAAGAAAAAAGGGATAAGGGAGTGCCTCACTGGGGAAGAAGTTAACCTATGGTAATCAGAGAAGAACTTTCAGAGCTTTGTTTTCAGCAAAGGCTTATAGAAAATAGGGAGCAAGACATAATCAAACAGAGAGTCCCACATTCAAAGACCTTACTACAGGAGCTTATTCAGCATCTTCTAGGAAAGCATCTTTGCAATATGGGTGGAGCAGAGTGCTCACGAGGCAAAGACTTCATATATTAAGTAATTAATACCATCAATTCATTGATTAATCATTGTTATAGTATTCTGCATATCATATATGCCTTTTTTCCCATCAAATGTTTTAGGAGTCTCTAGAATAGGAATAGGGCTTCTCTCTAGTACCTACAACTCTATTAATTACACATAGCCTTTAAAATAATTGCATACTAAGGTCTTATTTCTCTTCCAGAATATGTTATGTAATACTTACAGAAATACCTCAGCTGCTTCCTTCTCCAATGTTCTTTTCAATGGCTAAGTTCATTTTGAAATACAAAAATCAGCCCCTTAGTTGGGGACACAAAACAGATTGTTTTGCACTGAATATAATTCCATGAAGAATTGTTAAAATGTTAATTTACTTAATTATAATTACATTATTGCTTGCTATTATTTTTACAGCAAAAATAATAGGCTTATGGAAGAGAACATTACACTAATTTTGTTTATTAATGAGGACATCAAAGTCTAGAGAGAGGTAAAATAATTTGCCCAAACTCACACGGGTGTTTATAGTTACAGCTAGCATTATTACCTACTTGTGTGATAGCTACATCTAGCGTTATCATGTACTTAATGTGATAGCCACTGTGCTACACACTTTACAGGTACTATGTACTTTTAATCCTTCCCACAACTCTGTGAGATAATCATTATTACCATTTTTATTTTGCTCATAACAAAACTGAGGGAAAGAAGTAACTTCTTCAAAGTCACACAGCTGCTGAGCAGTGGAGATGGGATTTTGTCTAGATCTTTATGCCTCATGCAGAACCCACATGGATAACTGCTTGCCACAATGCTGGGGGGCAGGGGGCGGAGAGAGATACAGAGACAAGAAGGTCCTTTAGAAGGCACATAGGTATGCTGGAAAAAAAATCGCTATGGCCACTCATTGACTGAATCTCGCCTTCACCTAATAACAGTATTTGTGAAACCACTTTTGCAAAAATTATAGCTAAGGAAATTATGACAGTGAAAGAGATCAGACCTAACCAACTCCATCTTGCTTCTAACCTTTAAGCTGTCCTTGTTCATTCCTGGATGTATGTCACACTAACCTACGGAAGGTATTTAGTTGACTCTGAAACAAAATTGATAATAGCTCTTTCCCAAAAAGACCCCCTTCTTGCCTCGGGACCAGTCTGCCTTTGTAGGACTAACAAATTAACCACGATATTAGAAATCTTGTAGAAATCTAGGGGTCATGCAGCCTCTGGCTGCAAGAGTCTGAATCTCCCCAAATTGCTCCTGGGGATAACATCACTATTGTAAAGTCTAAGATCAGCGCATGAGGTATTTTGTAGACCCTGCGCTCCATGGATCAGCTAACATCACCCAGACCAGTAATCTTTCTCAACCAGTTATGTGATCCCACCCAGGAACAGAAAACAGCCAGAAATCTTACTTATGATGCCATCTCCAGCCTTATCAATCAGCACTTGCCACTTCCAGAGACCTTACTGCAAAATGATCTTTAAAGACTTTGATCTTGGACAGGAGAGACTGATTTGAGTAATAACAAAACTCCAGTCTTCTGCACAGATGGCTGTGCGTGAATTACTTTTTCTCAATTGCAATTCCCCTGTCTTGATAAATCAGCTCTGTCTAGGCAACAGGCAATGTGAACCTGTTGGGTGGTTACGTGTGGGGCATGCTACATAACTTTGTGAATCTATTTTCTCTTTTGAAAACTGAAGAATCAAATTCAGCTCCATATTTGCTTAATCAGGACCTTGACTTTTCTATCATGAGTAGAAGTTAGAAGCTATTAAACTTCTGAACTTAATTGGTGAGTAAATTCTTATAGATTAAATAAGAGAAGCTATTCAGTTGTGGTGAAAACCATTATATGCCTAAGAAGAACACAGATCATTATATTTAAAAAATAGCACTTGATTTTAAGTGACATCTTAGTATAATATAAAAAAAATCTGAAGTACCCAATGATTTGAAGGTTAAAAGAGTACATTGAAATTAATAAGGTGCTCATTAATTCACCCCATATTATCTACTTATTTTTCATTCTTTTCTTTTGCATACATGTGAAATTTTAATTGTGTTCAATGAAGAAAGCCCATATTCTCAGCATGGATCATTATGTATCCACATTGTAAACATCTAAAAAGTAATTGTTTGCTTGTACATGTAGATCTATAAGTTCCAATGTAGATTCATAACAGTCATTTAATATTTACGATAGATGTAATTTGATATTTTCTGAAATTTAAAATAAATTTGTTTTGTAGGGTCTCTGAATAGGCTATTGATCTGATGCCATACATGATTTTTATTGTGGTTACTCAGAAGCAAAGTCTCAGTTACTTTAATTGCTGTATTTTGCCAAACATACTTTTTCAGCTTCTTCTTCTGTATATGAAAATGATATGATTTACCCACTGTGAGTTGGAAGTTTTTTCAAGTTATTTTTACATTGTTTGTAAATGAATTTACAATAAGCATCCAACTTCCCACACCGAACCCCATGGTGATCAATTGAATGCATTTACTGGATCACCAGCTGAGACATTAGGGTGTAATCTGTGCTTAGGGATCTGAGATTTCTCTGTATAAATTTAATTTACCCTTATGGGGATCAAAAGCTAATTAACACCCATTCTTTCCAACTGAGCTAAAAGCTTGAAGCAATTAGTATTTGAAAAATATTTTCTTTCAATAATATTTTTTTTCAGCATGCAATCTTGATTGGTTCCATTTTAGGCACTGATAGGGCATATTTTAAAAGTAGAAATGTATGGACTGTGTTTTTTGTATTTTTGTTGTTTTTGTTACTATTCCCTGATAAATATTTATACAACAACTCCAACAACAACAACAATAAAAATGTGTCTAGGTGCTCATTCCATCCTACTTTCCAAATGAGATGACTAATAACTTTCAAGACATCAAGATTACTCTCTCACAGAAGAAGTGAGAAAACATTTTTAATCATTAACACAAGGGAGTTCGCCACTTTTCAGTGGGGGAGACATTGTGTACTAGTTGCTTTAGCCTTACGGTTGTCGATTAGTTACACAGATGTGTTAGAAATGGAGTTTCTAGCAATATTTACCATGACTAGTGAATGAATAAACACTGTTTTAAAAATATGCCTCATCTAAGACATTATGCTATTCTTATCAATTATTATATACAAGTAAAATGCAAGCCAGTGTGATTATACAGTTTCTTTTATATCTAACCATTATTCATGAAGAAAATAGTCAGGAACAGAAAGATGATAAATGTTGGTGGAAACAACTGAAGTTTTTGTTTTGCTTTAAAACACTGACATAATTTGAAAGTATGATATATTACCAAGTCTCTTTATTATAATAGTATGTTGACAAATGATATTGTGAATGGGTAATTTGTATTACTACAAACCAAAGATTAGAAAGAATTGTGTATCATAAGTGAGAATCTTTCTTTTATAAATATCCCTTGCTGGTAGCACATCAAGTACTTAACTCTTTCAGTTCATTAATGCAACGTTGAGGACTTCAGAGTGAGCATGAAAAGTATAGTAAATGTGACTACAGTGACTCTAAGGGGAAATACCCCTACAAATACCCTCATACATACAAATACCTTTCACACTAATACAAATGGTTTTGAGGAAGAGATTAACTTCCTCCTTTTTTTTTTTTTTTTTTGAGAGGAAGTCTCACTCTGTTGCCCAGGCTGTAGTGCAGTGGCGTGATCTTGGCTCACTGCAGCCTCCCCCTCCCCCTCCCGTGTTCCAATGATTCTCCTGCCTCAGCCTCCCAGGTAGCTGGCATTACAGGCACCTGCCATCACAGCGGCTAATTTTTGTATTTTTAGTAGAGATAGGGTTTTGCCATGTTGGCCAGGCTGGTCTCAAACTCCTGACTCCAGGTGATCCAACCACCTCAGGCTTCCAAAGTGCTAGGATTACAGATGTGAGCCACTGCGCCCGACCAGGATTAACTTCATATTAGGTTTATAGAAAGTAAAAATGTTCAACTGCTTTTGTTGTTACTTTCTCTTTATAGTGGAAAATTGTAAAACATGACTTACAAAAACAGCATTAAAATTTGTCAACAGTTATTTACTCTTTTGGGTTAGGGCTTTATTTTTTCCTCAAAGTATTTTTTGACATCTAATATTACTGGTAAAAGCAGTATATTAAACCATCTAGCTGTGCTTTATCTTCTTTTAATTCAGAAGTTCTTACTTGGGTTCTCCATATCTCTACAGGGTTTGTGAAATTCTAGAAATCACTTTATGTTTTTATTTATTGATTATGGCAAAGCTTTACTACATCCTACTATATTATTATATCCTGGGTAATTCATTGTGCTCATCATTAAGGTTGCAAAGATGAAAAAGAGCAAGAAGCCTAGAGTTCAGCAAGAGATACATACCAGCAAGTTATATCACTGAAATATATACAAAGTTCAATAGGATGATATGAAGGGAGTGTCTGTCTGTAATGCAGTGAAGGGCATAAGAAATCTCATGGAAGAGGTGATCTTTCAGCTTAGTTTTGAAGACTGAGTAGAAATTTGGCAAGGTTAGTAAAACTAAAGGGTACACATGTTTTTTTCTTTGTAGTCATATATTTTGTGTATGCAGAAAGCTATGTTGGGGGCTGGAACACTGTGGTAAGCTGAATAATGGGACTCCCATATTATCCAGGCCCTGATCCCCAGAACTTGAGTATTACCTTCTTTAGAAAAAGGGACTTTGCACATGTGATTAAAGATTTTGAGATAAGTTATCCTGGATTATCTGAATGGGACCTAAATGTGATCACAAGTGTCTAGATAAAAGGGAAACAAGGAAATGTATCTATATAAAAGGAAAAAGGGATGTGATGATGGAGACAGAGGCTAGAGGATATATTTTGAAGGTGAAGAATCAGCCACAAGCTTAGGAATAGAGGCAGTCCCTACAAGCTGAAAAAGATGAGGCAATGGGTTCCACTCTCAAATCTCCAGAAGGAGTCAGCCCTCCTCCAACACCTTGATTTTAGTCCAGTTTGTCTGATTTCTGACCTTCAGAACTGTAAGTGAATAAATTTGTGTTGTTTTATACTAACAATTTGTGGTTATTTGTTATAGCAACAACAAGAAACTAATACAAGCATAAACTCTTACCCTGAAATGCCTCAGTTGAATCACATACTCTTGATGTTACTCCCATGGGGTTATCTTAAATTCATTCATCAGCATTACAAATTTGATGGTTTTATTGAGATGCACACCTCATATATTGTGAACTACATGCATTAAGGTCATTTTTCCCTATTTCCTGTCCAAACTGCAACCTAAGTTGGAGGTTTTAAATGTCCATCACCATGCTCCAGGGAAGACTACATGGCCCAAGAGCACTTTCTTTGGAAAATCACTGAACTTATAAAACTAATATAACAGATGATTTCTAAGATCTCAGTGTGTCTTAGATTTAAATTTCAAAAATATAACTTTAGCATCAACTCATAAAAATAGTGAACGAGAAATAGGAAGACAGTGAGGAATAAACTAGACAATTATATACCGGAAAGGTTTATCCTATACAGTGAGAACAGAGATAAAGATAAAGACAAGATGTTTTGGATTCAGAATCAGTTATCTCTGACTGGATAGTTGGGATTTTGGAGTCAAAGATAACTCTAAAATTTACAGCTTGGTCAACTGGGTCATGTGGTAACTGAGCCAGGAAATTTGCATTTCAAAGAGGTGAATAGTTTTCAATATATTTAGCTTTAGATATTTATGGGACAACTGTGAAAATATTGGTATTTAAAAATAAAAATGGGTTTGTTCACTGGGAGTAAGAGGACAGAATTGAATCCTCCAGCAATTTTCCCCTGACAGGAACACCAAATTGAACAACTATTCACACAAGAAATTACCTACATAAGAACAAGAAATCAGATAAGCAATCATAGCACCTTGTTTTAACATCATATAAAGAAAACATGCACTTAAGAGGGTAGGAAAGACAGTCTTCAATCGCCTACATTGAACCCTCCTTCATGCTTCAGCAGAACAACATGGTTCAGAGAGAGAATTTCTGTGCTTGGGAGAGGGAGAGCAAAGTGATTGTGAGACTTTGCATTGAAACTTGGTGCTATCCTGTCACAGCAGAAAGCAACGCAGGGCAGAACTCAGTTGGTGCCAATAAAGGGAACATTAAGAATATCCCTAGCCAGATGAGAATTTTTTTATCTGAGAGGTTAGGAGTCTGCATTCCAGATAGCCCCACCACCACAGGCTAAAGTGCTCTGGGATCCTAAATCAACTTGAAAGGCAGTCTGGGCCACAAAGACTACAATTCCTGGGCAAGACCTGTTGCTGTGCTGGGCTCAGAGCCAGTAGACTCGGGGTGCATGTGACCCAGTGAGACAAACACCATCTGGGGAAGCCCAGGGAGTGCTTACATCACCCCTCTTCCAATTCCAGGCAGTGGAGCTCACAGCTCCAAGAGAGGGAAAAGAGGACTTTGTCCTGCAACTTGCATACCAGCTCAGCCACAGTAAAATAAAGCACCAACAATAGTCCTGAAGCCCCCTTTCCAGGCCGTAGCTCCTGACATAGACTCACCCTGGGCCTGAAGGAAACACATTGCCCTGAAGAGAAGAGCCCAATCCTGGCAGAAGTTACCATCTGCTGACTGACAAGCCCTTGGCCTTCAATGAACATCAGTGATAGCCAGGCAGCAGTTGCCATGGGCCTTGGACAAGACCCAATATTATGTTGGCTTTAGGTGTGACCCATCACATTCCTAGCTGTGGTAGTCATGGAGAGAGACTCCTTCTGCTTGAGGAAAGGAAAGGGAAGAGTAAAAAGGACTTCGTCTTGCAACTTGGGTACCAGTTCTGCCACAGTAAAATAAAGCACCAAGCAGACT
This sequence comes from Macaca thibetana thibetana, assembly GCF_024542745.1. NCBI lineage: Eukaryota > Metazoa > Chordata > Mammalia > Primates > Cercopithecidae > Macaca > Macaca thibetana. Next base: position 59,657,431 of record NC_065582.1, on the reverse strand, counting down.
CCTCAAGTCCCTGATTTCAGGCCTTATCTCCCAAAGGGCATTGCTAGACCCACCCTGGACCAGAATGGAGCCTGTTGCCCTCAAGGGAGATACCAAGGCCTGGCAGGAGTCACCACTTGAGGACTAATGAGCTCTTGTGCTGTGAGTAAACATCAGCGGTCACCAGGATGTAGTCTCCACAGGCCTAGAGTGATGGTGGCCAAAGGCAGAGACTCCTTCTGCTTGAGGAAAGGAGAAGAAAAAGTAAAAATGACTTTGTCTTGAAACCTGGGTACCACCTCAGTCCCAGTAAAATAAAGCACCAAGCAGACTCCTGGTCCCAGGCTCTAGTTACTGGATGGCATTTTTAGACCCATCCTGGGCCAAAAGGAAACCTGTTGCGCTGAAGGCAAAGACCCAGTCCTGGCAGGATTTATCACTTGCCGACTAAAAAGCCCTTGGGTCTTGAATAAACATCAGTATTAACTAGGAAATAGTCATCACAGCTCTTGGGTGAGACCACCTGTGTTGGCTTCAGGTGTCACCTAGTACAGTCCCAGCTGTGGTGGCCATGGGATTGCTTTCATCACTCCTCCCCCAACTGCAGGTAGCTCAGCACAAAGAGAGAGACTCTATTTGTTTGGGGGAAGAGAACAAGAAACTCTGCCTGGCAACTCAGGAAAATCTCCTAGATATTATCCAGGACCACCAAAATGGTACAACTACAAGTCTGCAAGAGTCACAGTGTTACAGAGCTTGTGGTGACCCATAAAGCACATACAGCTGGAGTGGCCAAAGGCTTAGATCACAATACTCAATTTTCTCTGAATACTTGGAAAGCCTTCTCAAGAAGGTTGGGCACAAACGGGCTCAGACTGTAAATATTAGAATAAATACTTAACTCTTCAATGCCAGACATTGACAAATATCCACTAGCATCAAGACCATCCAGGAAAATATGACTTCACCAAAAAAACTAAGTAAGACGCCGGGCGCGGTGGCTCAAGCCTGTAATCCCAGCACTTTGGGAGGCCGAGACGGGCGGATCACGAGGTCAGGAGATCGAGACCATCCTGGCTAACACGGTGAAACCCCGTCTCTACTAAAAAATACAAACAACTAGCTGGGCGAGGTGGCGGGCGCCTGTAGTCCCAGCTACTCGGGAGGCTGAGGCAGGAGAGTGGCATGAACCCGGGAGGCGGAGCTTGCAGTGAGCTGAGATCCGGCCACTGCACTCCAGCCTGGGTGACAGAGCGAGACTCCGTCTCAAAAAAAAAAAAAAAAAAATAAGACATTAGTGACCAATTCCAGAGTGACAGACAGCGATATATATGATCTTTCAGATAAAGAATTCAAAATAGCTGTTTTAAGGAAGCTCAATGAAATACAAGGTAACACAAAGAAATAATTCAGATTCCTATCAGATAAATTTAACAGAGACTGAAATAATTAAAAAGAATCAAGGAGAAATTCTGGAGCTGAAAAATCTAATTGACAAACTAAAGTATTCTTCAGAGTCTCTCAATAGCAGAATTAATCAGAAGAAGGAATTAGTGAGCTTGAAGACAGGTTGTTTGAAAATACGCAAGGAGTCGAAAGAAAAAGAATAAAAAATAACAAGGTATGCTTACAGAATCTAGAAAATAGCCTCAAAAGAACTAATCTAAAAGCTATTGGCCTTAAAGAGGATGTAGAGACAGAGATCAGGGTAGAAAGTTTATCCGAAGAGATAACTGGTAATTTTCTGAACTTACTGGAAGATACTAATATTCAAATACAAGAAGGATATAGAACACCAAGCAGATTTAACATAAATAAAACTACCTCAGACCGGACGCAGTGGCTCACACCTATAATCTTAGCACTTTGGGAGACTGAGGTGGGTGGATTACCTGAGGTCAGGAGTTCAAGACCAGCCTGGCCAACACGGTGAAACCCCATCTCTACTAAAAATACAAAACATTAGCTGGGTGCAGAGGCGTGCACCTGTAGTCCTAGCTACTCGGGAGGCTGAGGCAGAATCACTTGAACCTGGGAGGTGGAGGTTTTGGTGAGCTGAGATAGCGCCACTGCACTCCAGCCTGGGCAACAAGAGTGAAACTCCATCTCGAAAAATAAAAAATAGAAATAAAACTACTTCAAAATCTTTAATAATCCATTACAATAGGTCAAGAATAGAGGAAGAATCCCAAATGCAGAAGAAAAAAAATAGCATATAAAGGAACTCCAATACAGTTGAAAGCAGATTTCTCAGTGGGAATCTTACAGCTAGGAGAGAGTGGCATGATATATTTAAAATGACAAAAGAAAAAAAAAACTTTTATCCTGGAATATTACATCCAACATCAATATCCTTCAAATATGAATGAGAAATAAGACTTTTCCAAAAACCAAAGCTGAGAAATTTCAACTCCAGACATTTTCTACAAGAAATGCTAGAGAGCTCTCAGATTTGAAAGAAGAGGATATTAACGAGAAAAGAAAAAGCATCTAAAGGTATAAAACCCACTGGTAATAGTAAGTACACAGAAAAACACAATACAATAATACTGTAATTGTGGTATGCAAACTACATGTATCTTGAGTAAAAAGACTAAAATATGAACCTATCAAAAACATTAACTATAACAACTTTTTAAGACACAGTATAATAAGATAAATAAAAGCAACAAAGTTAAGAATTGTGAAGGGAAGTTACAGTTTAGAGCTTGTTGCAGGAAGTCAGGGACTCGGAATGGAGGGACCGACTGAAGCCGCGGCAGAAGAATATAAATTGTGAAGATTTCATGGACATTTATTAGTTCCCCAAATTAATACTTTTATAATTTCTTATGCCTGTCTTTACTGCAATCTCTGAACACAAATTGTGAAGATTTCATGGACACTTATCACTTACCCAATCAATATCCTTGGGATTTCCTATGCCTGTCTTTACTTTAATCTCTTAATCCCATCATATTCGTAAACTGAGGAGGATGATTGTCACCTCAGGACCCTGTGATGATTGTGTCAACTGCACACATTGTTTGCAGAGCATGTGTGTTTGAACAATATGAAATCTGGGCATCTTAAAAAAGAAGAGGATAACAGCGGTGTTCAGGGAACAAGAGAGGTAACTTTGAACTGGCCGCCAGTGAGCCGGACGGAACAGAGCTATATTTCTCCTCTTTCAAAAGTGAATAGGAGAAATATCGCTGAATTCTTTTTCTCAGCAAGGAATATCCCTGAGAAAGAGAATGCGCCCTGAAGGTAGGCTTATAGACAGCCCCTCTTTTATGGTCGAAGCCGAAGGGATGAAATAAGCCCTGGTCTCCTGTAGCGCTCAGGCTTATTAGGATGAGGAAATTCCCGCCTAATAAATTTTGGTCAGACAGGTTGTCTGCTCTCAAACCCTGTTTCCTGAAAAGATGTTATCAACGACAATGTGTACCTGAAACTTCATTAGCAGTTTTAATTTCTCCTCATCTGGTGGTCCTGTGATCTCGCCCTGCCTCCACTTGCTTTGTGATATGTTATTACCTTGTGAAGTATGTGATCTCTGTGACCCACACCCTATTCGTGCACTCCCTCCCCTTTTGAAAATCGCTAATAAAAACTTGCTGGTTTTACTGCTGGGGAACATCATGGATCTTGCCGACATGTGATGTCTCCTCCAGACACCCAGCTTTAAATTTATCTCTCTTGGGCTCTTTCCCTTTATTTCTCAAACCAGCCGAGACACCTAGGAAATAGAAAAGAACCCACGCTAAATATTGAGGGTGAGGTTCCCCCCGATAAGAGCTTTCCTTAGTTATCTCTTTATTGCTTGTTTGTTTTATTTTTTAGTTTTTAGAGACAGGGTTTAACTATGTTGGCCAGGCTGTAGTGGGAATGTAGACTAGTACAACCACTAGTGAAAACAGTATAGAGATTACTCAAAAAGCTAAAAAGAGAACTACAATTAAATCTAGCAATCGCACTAGTGGTTATCTATCCAAAGAAAAACAAATTAATATATTAAAGAATACCTGCACTCATATGTTTTTTGCAGCACTATTCACAAGAGGAAAGATGTGGAATCACATCTTTCACATTAAACCTGTGTTTCAATTATAAGTTCCCAGAAACACATGAATCAATAAAGAAAATGTATGTGTACATATTAGAATACTCTTCAGTCATAAAAAAGAATGAAATTATGTCATTTGTGGCAACATTAGTGTAACTGAAGGTCATTATTTTAAGTGAAATAAACCAGGCACAAAAAGACAAATACCATATTTTCTCACTTATTTGTGGGAGCTAAAAAATCTGATCACATGTAGGCAGAAAGTGTAAAGATGGAAAAAAGAGACTGGGAAGGGTGAGTAAGGGGAAGAAGGGGAGAAGATAAGTAGGTTAAAAGGTACAAATATATAGTAAGATGTAATAAATTCAATGTTTGATAACAGAGTAGGGTGACTGTAGTTTAACAAAAATATATTGTATTCAAGAGATGGCACTCTAAATACCCTGATTTGGTCACTATACATTATATACTGTAACAAAATTTGACATGCATCCCATACGTTTGTACAAATAATAAATAAATACATAAATACATAGAAATATTAAATGAGTTAATGCATGTCAAACATTCCACACAGGTTTGGCACAGAGTAAGTGCCCAAGAAATGTTAGCTATAATTACTATTAAAAAAATAAAGATGGTCTGGGTGCGGTGGCTAACGCCTGTAATCCCAGCACTTTGGGAGATCGAGGCGGGTGGATCACCTGAGGTCAGGGGTTCCAGATCAGACTGGCCAACATGGTGAAACCCCATCTCTACTAAAAAGACAAAAATTAGCCAGGCGTGGTGGCACAGGCCTGTGGTCCGGGCTACTCCGAGGCTGAGGCAGGAGAATCGCCTGAACTCGGGAGGTGGACGTTGCAGTGAGCCGAGATGGTGCCACTGCACTCCAGCCTGGGCGATGAGCAAGACTCCATCTCAAAAAAAAAAAAAAAAAAAAAAAAAAAAAAAAATTAATTAAAATAAATAAATAAAGATGGTATGTAATAGAGATGCTGATGTGCCAATATGGATTTGGGAGGTTAAATGAAGCCACTACCTTGGTATACTTTGGGAGGAACATGCAGAAGAAGAAAATAGTTCCAATTCCAGAATAATGGGAAACGAAAAATGGAAAACTCTGGATATGAAAGAAGATCTAGTAAGAGAGGCTGAAAAACAATCTAAAAGAGAAGAACAAAAACAAATGTAATGTTAAATTCAAGTCCAGAGATCTGTCCACACTTGCATATCAGAAAGGGAGATATAATAAAGGATTGGTGATTGCAAAGCAGTGCTGGAATTCTAGATGAGATAAGAATTCATAAATCTGCAGTTTTTCCCCAGATTCATTGTAAATTTTATGTTTTAAAAATAATATAGAAGTACATTAAACCTGTGTTTCAATTATCATGAGGAAAAAAAATCTGGCTTAACTCTGATTTTAAAAAATTGCCATTTAGATTCATACTGTTATTTAGATTGGTGAAATCTTCCATCTTCATCTTATAAGTTATATGCTATTATGGTTTCTGGTTATAGCATACGGATTTTTACTCCATGGAAACTAAATTAGTAGAGATACAGTACAAACAAGTATACCAGTTGATCTTTGAAATGTGAAATTTCTGATCCCATGGAGAAGAAAAGGATATTTAAGAAGGAAATTGTTATCTACCTTTGTGTTCCTTTTAACTTTTGTCACAGTGTCACTGTGGTCATGACTCCCAAGTGGCAAGATTATTAATCTGTATTTGATAAAAATATGTAGCCTAAGTCAAATTTGTATGAAACCAAGGGATATTCTAAAATTCGTATTTCTCTACTTCGTGTTTCATAGATAAAAAGATTTCTGTTGATCACTAAACTAGAAAAGATTTCTGTTGATCACTAAGCTGTTTTCTCCTAATTCTGTTTACATGTAAAGTTTACTTTCAAGTGTGCTTGCTTTTGAGCTAAAATAGCCTTTTCTATTATACTAACCATAAGTCACTTTAGCTTGAACTATTATAAAATATTAAATCAATTTTAATTAATCTCCCCTAAGGGTATAAGACTAAGATATTTCTTTTCACATTTTTAACACATTCATCATATTAAGCTTGATATATTAATGTATAATGAATTTGGAGCTTGTTTCCAGTATTGGATCAATGGGCTCAAAATAGACAAACTTTCCCTTCCTCCCCAGTGATTTGGACAGCAGTAACCTTGGTCTCAGCTAGAGATATATGTTGATTCTCTTGGAGATTTTACTAATTTTTCCATGAAGGACTTTATGATATGCAACCCATTGGTTATATGACTTGTATAAGTGTCTCCTTCCTTAAAATATTCAAATGTATACTTTATTGATTTAGAAAATATTAATGATCCCAAAAGAGTGGGTAGTGGATGAAAAACAATATTCTTGACTTCCAGGAATGTTTAATAGAAATTGTTGGCTTCCTTCCCTGACTTACTTCCTGGTAAGATGATGCACGCAGATTTGTCTGTCCATGCCTATGATGGGAATGATTGGACACTGGTTTACTGGTTTGTTGTGAAGGCAGGTCCCATCAGTTTTCATAGTTTTTTTTTTGTTTTTATTTTTACCAATGTACGATCATTTAGAAAATAATATAACACAATGATTAACACCTCGTGATTGATGTCAAACAGATCTCTCCAAATCCAGAATTTGCCATTCATTATGATTTTTTTTTAAACTTTCTAAGTCTAACACATGGCATATCTGAGGACAAATAAAAAATAAAGGCTGTTAGTCCTCTATTTTGGTTCTACTTTCAGAACACACAATATAGTATTCTGATGTGCCACTTCATTTAATGACGACCTTAGAAAGGATTATAGCAGTTAGAAATGAGAAAAATCGAGTAAGAAATGTGCTGTCATCTTTCAGTTCATATCATCTGCTGATGTCGCCAGATAATTGAGCACTCTCTATGTGCCAGGAAAAGCTGTAGGTAGTGATATCAAGCTTAGTATTTCCATAAATGAAGTTAACATTGAAGATGAACACTTGAAATCAAGTTCCTAGGCTGGGCATGGTGTGCATTCCTATAATCTTAACACTTTGAGAGGCAGAGGTGGGCAGATTGCTTGAGCTCAGGAGTTCGAGACCAGCCTGGGTAACATGCCAAAACCCCACCTCTACAAAAAAATAGGAAAAAATTAGTCAGGCATGGTGCCTTGTGACCATAGTCCCAGCTACTTGGAGGGGGACTGAGGTGGGAGAATCCCTTGAGCCCAAGAGGTCGAGGCTGCAGTCAGCCGAGATTACACTACTAAGATCCAGCCTGAGTGACAAAGTGAGACCCTGTTCCCCTCCCGACGTTTGCCCCACAACCCTGTCCTTCCCCCACAAAAAAATTAAATCCCTTAATGTACTAGTACTTCATGGCCTACCATTGTTATCACTTATAAATTGGCAATCTGCCCTTGTGAATAGGGAAGGTGATATTCAACACTTATAATGAGCTACATATTTTCATATATAATATCTCAATTAATTTAGTCATTAAAAATTGGTATATGATTTTTTACTCAGTCTTAGATTCAATAACAGGAAATCATAAAGGCTTGCGAATGTATTCAAAATTGGATACATAAATGAATAATATAGAGGGAGTTTCTCCAAGTATAATATTTTAAGTTTCATGAATTAAAAATTAACCAAGCTTAAAATTAAAAATTAACATAACAAAGCTTAAAATATAAATTGTTTGCAATCAATTCTATATGAAGAAAATATTTGCAGTTGGTTCATAACTGTTAGAAAATGCCATCAAAGAATTGGATATAAGTATCAGGTGTTTTGAGGAGAGAGATATAATTCTCAAATCTCTTTTCTTTTAGATTTCTTTTAAAAGAATTAAGACCAAAATATTTCCAGATTACTTGTCAGATTTCCAAATGAAGTCTCAAGTCTCAAAATAACCGACAAAGCTCTGGTACTTGTAAAATACAAGTAAATACAAACCTATCATAAGTCGGTCTAACAAAATTATGTTCACAATTTTGGTTATCAAAGCAATTAATTAATTAATTAATTACTTTTTCTAGGCATAAAATAGTGTATTTAATGGTTTATGTTTCAAGAGACAAATGTCTAATTTTAATCCTGCCATTCACTCCAGCTTGGCAACTTTGAAAATTCTTGCCACTGCTGCTCCTGCTTCCCTGTTAATAAAATATTAATAATAGGGTTCTGCCTTCCCTAGAGAGTAAATCTGTAAAATACAGCAGAAATTATTTTGAATGTTAAAATTATATATAATAATGTTAATATTATTTTACTATATCTTAATAATTTGAATTAAGCCATTTGGATTCATAGCTTTTATTTAGATTGGTGAAATCTTCCATTTGCATCATATATATACACACACACACACACACACACACATATATTCAAATTTGGGGTATTCATATAGTCTAAATTTGCTGAATTTCAAGTTTTGTGAACCTTTTCTTAAATTGGAAAACTATTGTGGATAATGTAAACTTTTTACTGAAGTAGTAACGCCATTTTAGTATTCGGTGATGGTATTGAAATACTGAGCATCATCTATTACAGTTTCTTGTTCAGTAAAAGGGTGAGTATCCGTTCTTTATTTTTTAGTACTCTTTTAAAAAGTCCTACTCCCAAGTTGAATTTCTTTTAAGGCTAAAGAAAAAAATCCTAATGGAAAAGTAAAATCGCAACTTCTTGGCCTGAGACCATGTAACACTGTTTTTCAGATGGGAAAAGAGGAAGAGTGAAAAATGTGATGAACCCTTAATACTATAAGCTCCTCTAACTGAGATGTGGTGGTAATTGCTTTTTATTTTTTTGTAACATCTCCTGGAAATGGTAATGCTTTCAAGTGAGGATCAAAGAGAATGACCTACATAAGAAATAGATTGCAACATGTAGTTACCTTTTTCATCCTTTGTAATATGCTTTTTGCATCCATACTTCTAATGCGAAACACAGCATAATGTTCATCATTTTTTAAAATGAGTTGTCACTAAGGTCAGATGGGATACTTGGAAACTATAAAAAAGGTGATTTGGACCGAGGTGTTAATGCCAATAGATGAATCAGTCTTTGCAGACCATCCTTGTACATTTAAAGAAAATAACACCAAAGATTCAGAAACACACATGCATATATTATCTATTTCTGATGTGGTGTATTTATGCATGTATATATCATCAGAGGTAGGCAATTCATCTATATTTTATTACCCAAAATATTCATCAAAAAGTAAATGGTGTAATAGTAGGACAGGTAATAAAATGGTACAGCTTTTAAAGCTTATCAACACATTTAATTCATTTTTTTTTCCAGCCATAAACCTGGCCAATCGAGAGGCGTCCTTCAACACATTAACCACATATTTTACTGAGAATTTTTCACAAGAAAATATATCTTTTGCCAACCAATCACAGGGCTAAAGTTATTTCATGATTGTTCTGGTCTGAAATAATGTGCCAATTATTATCTAACAATGCATCAGATATTTTCAATGATGAAAGTTACCCAAAGAGGCAAGAGTAAAAAGTTGTGTGGAAAGCTTCGGTGTCTAGAAATTGGCAGAGAAAGAATCCAGTGGTACCAGGAAAAAGGCAAATGACTTAATTCACAAACTTTCTCAAGGGCTGTCCTTCTCCAATTCTCCTTCCACCTACAAATGTAAAACATCCTATCATGACACTCTGCTGTTTCTTGAGAAAAGATGGAGGTAATTCTCCAATATCATTTGTAATTATCCTTGACAGCAGAAGAAGGTGAAAAAAAATTTATTAGTGACCCAGATAGAGTGAGTACGTTGAAAATAGTCACATTTGTTTTGATGGAAAATGATTCTTATCTTACAAAGATATCTGAAGAGGTGTTCTATGGCTATAGCATCACCATTCCTTTAAAAAATAAAATTACTTTCTGCATAAAGTCTAGAGGTAGCCTTTGAGAGTCATTTCAGGGAGGCCTGAATGAACTGATGGATGTCTGCCAGTATGCACTTAACAATTTTGGGACAAACATAAAGGGCTGTAAGGATACAGAACAAAATAGAAATGGATTAGTCAATATGTCTGCAATAAAAGAAAGTGCTTCTGTAAAAAGATAGCTGCATTTTATTGTATATTACAGATTTATTTGCTTCATACAGAGCTTGCTATATATTTTCTGAATATCTGTTTATTGGATCTTATTTGTCCCATAATCATGGTAACGTTTGATATGTATTTCTGTTTAAATAAACATTGTTTCTACGATATCAAGCTCCAAATGACAAATCACTTAATTTAATGAAATGCCTATTTGATAAGATAACATTTAAATAAAACATTTTGTATATAAAATATTGAAACAAAACTAAGTTGGAACTGGTCTTAAATATTTTGACCATCTTATAGAACAAATACCCTGAATTGAAGTCTTTCAGGGTTTATTAAAACATCTTCCTAATATTCTACTATTCCAAAGTCTGTTTAAGCTTGCACCTCCATGAAAGAGATACTTTTGGAAATGGACAAACCAAACCAACTAAATACAGGAGATGATAAAAGCACACCATTTCTCCAAACTAAAAATGCTTAAGCAAATGTGAAAATATGCTTCACAATCATAAAAATTACTAAGGAATCTGAAAAATTTTGCATGCAGATAATACATAGTACAAAAGTTCCTTGATTTATTTATCCAACTTAAAAACATGACATTATCAAAATGAAATAAAATATAGGGATGTTCAATAAACATGGAGTAACTAAATTAACTTTTAAATATTTTAAGGTTTGTGAATTCTATATTATAAAAACTCTAAAGATTTCTACATATAATGTATATTTTCATGCTTACTTTAATTATAGCACTATAAGAAGTTTTACTTGATAAAACCAGTCAAAGATAAACTTTAAAAAGTGATAGAATTTCTAAGTATACCTTTTGTATTCATAGGACACTTGTTTATTATTTTTGAGGGTTTTTTATATGAAGGATCTTTAGTTGGTACCTAAAACTAATTGAAAGTTTTAAATTATAACAAATGTACAGAGTTTGTTTCAATTTCTGATGCTTCATGCTTTCATTTTAGCAGACAGAGGAAATGTTTTTTCATGTTCCATGTTTGCCAAGAAAAAGCACAATATTCTTCATGCAGATCCTAAAATCTTGGCTTAGGAACTAGAAATCTAATTTCTGTGAAAAAAAAAAAAAAAAGGTGGAACAAGAAATATTCATACAGTTAAATAACTATTTGGAAAGCACTGTAGAGATGAATAAATTACCCCCTGAGAATTAGGTTCAATATTTTGGGAAAGATCATGTGTTTGGTGATTCGTATTTATTCCCTTCCTTAAGGAGATAGCTCTGAAAGGAAGAAATCTCAGTATCCTTCTCTTGAAGTAATAGGTATTTTCACATGCACATAAATGAAGGTAGTGTTTTCTTGCAAGAGCCTATTTGATTTCTGGATTGTGTATCTAGATTTTACACCAGAATACTAGAGCTAGCTAGACTGAATTTTATATATTGTGAAATTAGCATCCTCATTTTACAGAAAGAAAACTGAGTCTCAGAGAGATATATTGCATCCTTGATGACTCCAATTTGTACAGGCACAACCCACAAACAAACGTTGCACTGTAGAGAATTTATAGTCAGATTTACCATTTAAAAATGTTTTGTACAGGAAGTCTAGTGCTTTTTTTGAAGCTCTTACAGTGCTTCCTTACACTGATCTCTTACAGTGATCCTAAGTGGTTAACATGGTTTTAGTTTTACATCTGAACTCTCCTCCCTGATCTATCCATCTAGACAATGGTCAGAATTAAAATGGTTGTGAATGATGAATGATATCAAATATTTAATAAGCTATTCTAAATCATCAGACTGTAATTACATAAAAAGTTGTTATAATGAAAACAAGTGGCTTATGTGGCCAATAGAACCCTGGTATAAAATATTATAGTCTCATGATTCAAAATATGCTTTTGATTATTATTTGATGTAACACAAGGGTTCAAGAATAAAAATTGACTTGTCTATTATTTATCCTGCAGTTTTAGGTTCATAAAATTCTGTAAAAGGGATTTGCCTCCTACAAAGTCAGCATGACTATGCGTGGTACTAGTCACTTGGAAAATTCAAGCTCACATTTTTAGTACATATTCCAGCAGTCTCTTTAGCAGTGAGATTTCATAGTTTCTTTTCAAAAATTATGTGTACATATGTATATATTTATATTTATTTTAGGCATGCAGATGTACATTTTATTCTGTGACTGGAACTGGAATTCGAGCAAAGCTGTTCTTTTCCATGACCTCTAGAGATTAAGGTTAAGATTTTTACTCCTAAGTAGCAAATAGTTTATCAAGTATACCTTAAGCTTATTTCTCTCTTTATTTACTTATAAGTTTGGCTGGTTATTTATTTGCTTAAGAAATCCTTAGATCTGTATGGAAGAACACACTCATAACATTTCTAGCCTTGCCTTTCTTCAACACTTTATGTCCAAAATCTGAAAATCTACAGTTGTCACCAATTAGGCCAAGCTATCGTTGGTTAGTAGAAACTTGCTCACTGACTCTGCAGAATAGTTGAAGGAAAGCCCTGAGTATGCTACTTAGCAGCCCCTCAATTAGTCAAGGGTCAGGTGGTGAACAGTTCAGCATCCATGCTGATAGAAATGGTGCAGAAAGCTAACATTGTTACAAAGAACATGACTTGGTAGTATCATTGTAAAATTGCATTTATATTCAGTAGCACGTTGTATATGCATATAGAAACTATTTTCATTATTTTTCGAGGAATTATATTTGAGAACAGTATCTTGAGACTTGAAAAATATCTGATTTATTACATGTGCCCCAGTGTAAAAATTACTAATCATTAAGTGTTAATATTAATTTGATATAATTGGTAATTTATGTACATGCTTTTAACTTTTGTGTCTTGGTAAACAAAAAGCACTTTCTTTTTCTTTTGCCTTTGTATGTGAAAGGAGAAAAAAAAGCACTGTAATCTGTATTATGTAGATTGGCGACAAAGTAGCTAACATTACATTTCTGATTCACCACCATACATAATGTTAGGGCCCACTGAAAATAAAAGAAACTCTTAGTGTCTGCTTCTTTTAATTTTTAATATAAAATGCTATAATATAAAATAACAATAAAGCACTAAATGCCATATTCATTCATTTTCCCTGAGAAATGAGATATTATAGACAAACATTCGTATTCTGATTTTTTTCTTAACAATGACAATCTCTAATATATACATTTTAGATGTTTCAGTTTCTTTTTCTTTTTCTTTTTCTTTTTAGAGATGACTCTCACTCTGTCACCCAGGTTGGAGTGCAGTGGCATAATCTCGGCTCACTGCAACCTCTGCCTCCCAGGTTCAAGCAGTTCTCCCGCCTCAGTCTCCCGAGTAGCTGGGATTACAGGCGTGAGCCAGCGCACCTGGCCTAGTTTTTTTTTTTTTTTTTTTTTTTTTTTTTTTAATTGTTTAAAGTAAAAGAACAAAGTAATAGAATCAATAACTATTCTTTCTTTTACTGATTGGCTTTGCCCAACTTTTTGGATCATTATTTTTCATAATGAATGTCAGTTTATCTTTTGTTATTTTTAAAAATGGAAATATATTTAATCAAAGCATGTTTCTTTAATTGTATTTTGAAATGTTTTCTTTATAAGCTAGTCACAGGGAAGTGTGTGTGTATATATAAATAATTTTTATACATATTTAAACTACATTAGAATACTGGTAGTTTTGTGTGTGTGTGTGTATATATATATATATATATACACACACACACACATACAGAGACATACACACACACCTCCATTGTTAATAGAAATGGAAAGCACAATAAAAATCATCCTCATTATTCTAATTTGATATATAAAGTAAATCTCAGAGAAATTTTGAAGCACCGTTAGGTATACAGCTAGAATCCCAGTTTCCAAATGTCTGTTTTCCTAGCAAATGATTGTGAAGATTCTAAAGTTACATAATTAAAATGGCTCTCAGTCAACCAAAATAAGTAGAATTTTGCAAGAATTTAAAGCATGTTCCTGAGTATTAGAAAGTGATCAGACTGTGTGACTCTCCATTGAATAATCTGGTAAGTTTTTTAGGTTGGGTGGCAAAGAATAACTAATATTTGATTCTTTTAGAAAAGGTTTATTATTAAGCCTCTAATACTGCAGCACCTTGTAAAATGCATCCCAAATGGCTAAGCCCACCATCTATTCATCTAAGATCCTGTGGGCACTTAACTTAAAATTGTAGAGATTATGCCTAATAACCTACTTGTATGCTCAGCTTACGTGCTATAGATTGTAGGGGTTCTGTGAGTAGTTCTCTAGAAATGTTATCTATGGCTGCCTTTTATCTGAATTTATTATGTCTAGCTGTATTGTGCAGAAGTCCATAAAGTAGTAGATAACTACTTTACTTCAAAGATATATATACCTCATGGGATGTCCACAAGCTGGAATTTCTCCAGGTTCTATTTTGACACAAAATGTTCTTAAGCACTTGGGTCTGGCCTCTGAATTGTGGCTGTCTTAGCAGTCTAGAAATTATTGTAATTTGGTGAACAAATCATGTACAAGAGAAGTTTAATATGGCATTGAATTAAAATAAAATTAATATTAGTATAAAGGTAGTTGAGGGAAGTGGAGCTATAAAGGTCCTTTAGATTTTTCACTTTAACAACCTATTTTCAAGGACGGAAAGCCAAGATGATAAACTTGTCTTTAAACTAAAACCTGGAGAGTTATTACCAGTGTCAGGCTGGAAACAACATTTATTGGCTGCCCATGAAAATATCAACCTAGTACCTTTCATGGTGAAAGGGTCTAGTGCACAGAATTGGTAGGTCTTAGAGAGAGAGTGTGTTAATCTACTTTGCTAATTAAATTCTGAGATTTTAACAGATTAAAAATGGCAGAATTTCCCAGTGTATTGCAAAATAAAAATACATGCACACATAGAATATTGGAGAGTAAGGTAACATATATTTTTATAGTTATTTAAAGTACAGTGGAATATGGGTTGATTTGTATATATTTGTGCTATATTTAATGTTAACATATAAATTAAATACTATAAAAATAATTTGAAGGACGAGAAATATACTTTTCCACAAGTCTCTGACACAAATATTCTGCAAACCTAAAATTGATTGGAACATAAATGCTTAGGGGAAGATAGAAAAAAATATAGTCAATGGATTTCAGGATACAGTCTCATGGAACTTTTACTAAATATATTTTCTGAAGTTGTTTCTGTTACAAACAGTTCCTTGCAATGCTGTATAGCAATGATTGTTGAAAAATTCTTCCGTATTTTGAATTGAAAGACTATCATTTGTCTTTCACTACCCTGGAAATAGCACAAAATGGCTTTTGTTGTTCCTTTCACCAGTTTGTAATTACTAATTTTCAAGTTTGATATCTACTGGTTCTTCCAGGAAAGGTGAGTAAAAGGGGAAAAAAGCAATTTGCAGTTATTTAAGATGTAATGCCTGAAATAATGGACACTTAGTTTGTAATTCTGAGTTTAGAACTCAGTGGGAGGTCACTAAACTTTAAAATGACCATATTAACTTAGTAAACAGATCTTATTTATTTAAAATTGCCACTCTGCTACACATTAACATTGTACCCTTGATCAGACTATTTAATTGCAGTCTCTCTTTCCTTGTTTGTGAAATGAGGTTTACCATCATTCATAGATGGTATCATCTATGATGCCATCATAGATGGTGTATCATGATATCTATGATACATCATAGATATTTTGTGATGTCAAATGAAATAATGGATGTAAATTTACAGCAGAGAATCTTATAGAACATGTTTCATTTAAGTTAACAATAAGCTATCATTTTGGATAATTGTACTTTTTTTGTTTTTAAGATAAGTTAGACATCTTCTAAGTCACATTGTACATAAACCACATTGAAATTAATGTTATTGTTTGAAAGGTAATATCTATTTGAAGAGAATTATATTTAGGTTTGTAGGAAAACTGCTTCTCTGCTCATAATACTTTTGACATCAAATATGTGGGTTTTACCCACCAAGCAATTCTCCAGGTCTCTGGAGATACCATACGTGGGTGTCCTACAATCTAATTAGATTCTGATACCCAGCATTAGCACAGACCCAACAGAGAAAGAGCTCAGTTCCACAAGACTGCCCTTGCTTCAAGCATCAACTGAAAGTAGTGAGTCCCCAGGTTACCCACACTTCTGTCTGACATGACTACAAATTGTGGCTTTCCAGAGCCCCTTCTTCAGCTTCCATAATTTACTGTAACAGCTCACAGAACTCAAGGAAACATTTTGCTTAAATTACCATTTATTATAAAAGATTCTATGGAGGATACTATGAATCCAGATGGAGAGATACGTAAAGCCAGATCTGGACTGGTCCTGAACACAGTAGCTTATTCTCTGTAGAGCTGGATGTGCCACCTTCTGCACACATAGATGCATTAACCACTGTGAAAGCTCTGTAAACTACATCATTCAGAGATTTTATGAAAGTTCCATTACACAGGCATAATTGAGTAAATTGAGCCATAGGTGATCAGCTCCTCTCCCCTTCACAGAGGTCAGAGGTGCAGCTGAAAGTTCCAACCCTCTAATTGTATGGCAACCACCCTTCATCCTGAGGCTATGTAGACACACATCAAGAGTCACTCTATTAGCATAAACTCAGATATAATTGAAAGGGATTTATTATGAACAACAAAAGACACTCCTCACACCTATCACTCAAGAAATTTCAAGGATTTTAAATGCTGTGTACCAGGACCCAGAGATGAAGATCAACTATATACTTCCTATTATATCACAATATCACAAGGTTGTTATGTGACAAACCAAGGAAATTCACATAAAAATGAATTTGTTAATTCAGAGGACCTTCTCATACACTAAGTCACTCCTGTTAACCAATCCAGATTCTAATACAGATAATAATGACTTACAATGATTTGACTTACAATTTTTTTACTTTATGATGGTGCGAAAGTGATGTGTTCAATGGAATGTGTACTTTGAGTACTCATGTAATCCTTTGTTTTTCACTTTCAATACATTATTACATAATATATTCAATACTTTATTGCACAACAGGCTTGGTGTTAGATTATTTTGCCCAACTGTAGGCTAATGTAAGTGGTCTAAGCACATTTAAGTCAGGCTAAGGCAAGGTATATTGTTCTGTAGGTTAGGTGTATTTAATGCATTTCTGACTTATGATATTTTTAACTTACAATGGATTTATTAGGTGCAACCCTATTGTAAGTTAAGGTTCATCTGTACTGGTTGAGCAGTACTTGTCTGGTACCATATCTGGAACTTACACTTATGTATTAGGTACTTTGTAATGTAATTCACGCACACACAGGTATAGTTGTTTCTTGGTATTCATGGAGATTCGTTTCAAGACCCTCTGTGGATACCAAAATCCACAGACAGAATGCTCGTTTCTTATATAAAATGGTATAGTACTTACATATAACCTACAAACACCTTCCTGTATACTGTAAATCATCTCTAGATTACCTATAATACGTAATACAATGTAAATGTGATGTAAATAATTTTTAATTATTATTCTTATTTTTTTGTAGAGACGGGATCTCACTATGTTACCCAGGCTGGTCTCAAACTGCTGGCCTCAAACGATCCTCCCACCTCAGCTTTCCGAAGTGCTGGGATTACAGGCATGAGCCACCATGCCTGGCTTTGCAAATAATTTTTATACTGTATTGTTTAGGAAATAATGACAAGGAAAGAGCTGTGCATGTTCAGTACAGACACACCCGTACATTTCTGAATATTTTCCATGTGAGGTTGGTTTTATCCACCAATGCAGAACTCATGGATAAGGAGGGCTGATGGTATATACATATACATATACATATACACATACTCCTTAATCTTCGTAAGAAGATGTTATAAGGTAAGGACTCACTCTACTAAAGCACAGAGAATTTCAGTAACTTCTTCAAAGTTATTACACAGCTATTTTATGTGAAGTGAGATTTCACCTAACTTTAAAAC